>NC_138983.1:90038107-90628107 GCF_964341445.2 Mesoplodon mirus
TACTATTATTGTCCCCATTTAACAGATAAGAAAAATTAAGGCTTCAGGAGGTCAAGTACCTCCCCCAAGGTCACAGAATAATGATTGAAGACACACCAGGGGTGTGTCCCTGGTGGTGTGTCTGCTAGCCTGCAGAGACCGGGTGGGGACTGTGTGCTTGGATCCTGTAGCCCAGGCTCTTCCTTAGTGACCCTCCCCTCAGGAAAAGAGGGGGCGTCTGGAGAGGTACAGAGGATGCAGCTCAGGGTAGCTGAAGACACTGAGCAGCATCTCAGGTTCTTTTTGCAGCAGATCTGCCCGGTTTATTGTCATCTTCAGATACCCTCTTTTATTCTCATCTCCATAGATACATAGACAAATATGTCCACTCTTATCTATCACAGTCACTTTGGGGGCCATTATAGTTTTTTAGTTGTTTTGTTTTTAATCTCAGAGGTTTTCAGGGTAGTGCCAACAAATGCTAGGGCTAAGAGATGCTCATGGCAAGCATTAAAAGCCAATTTATTTTTTAAGGAGGCTTATTATGGTTATTTGTAGTCGTTCAGATCGGGTAACCTATTCAGACTGGTGGCCATTCCATGCAGTCATTTGGGCTTCCAGCAGCCAGCTGGCTGGTTGGGGTCTTAGGGAGATGCAGCTGCAAACACTATCTGCATTGTCTCTGGAAAGGGTCTGAAGTGATGCCCACCCACCAGGTTCCAGAGCTAGGAGAAGGTTGGGCCAAATTTTGTGAGGGTATGGTTTCTGCTGCACAGAAATGAGATTCCTTTAATAAAAAGGAGGGAGGCTATTTTCCACTTAACCTTCATTCGTTCATTCCACAAACATGCCCACTATGCACCACTCGTTGCCAGGTGCCATGCTGGGCACAAGGAGGGAGATAGTGAGCAAAAGCCACATGGTCCCCATTTTTCTGGAGCTTGTCTTCTCAACATCAGCGGTACTGATTTTTTGAGCCAGGTAACTCTTTGTTTGGGAGACTGCCCTATGAATCGTGGGGTGTCTAGCAGCATCCTTGTCCTCTACCCACTAGACGCCAGCAGCAATTATGACAACCACAAATGTGCCCAGGCATTGCTAAATGTCCTGGAGGGGGTAGGGTGGACAGAGTCACCCCCGGTTGAGAACCACTGGCCTAAAGGGAAGACAGACGAGACGGTGGCCAAAGAACGGCACAAGTGAGGCATCATTTCAAAGGCAGTCGTGCTCTGAAGGGGTAGGAACACAGTCATAAAGAAAGCAGTTCACAGAGTCAGAATGGATTTAAAACCAACTCTCTTGGTGTGGACATATATACACACACACGCTACCAAAGGTAAAATAGATAGCTCGTGGGAAGCAGCTGCATCGCACAGGGAGAGCAGGTCGGTGCTGTGTGTCTACCTAGAGGGGTGGGATAGGGAGGGTGGGAGGGAGACGCAAGAGGCAGGGGATATGGGGATATATGGATACGTATAGCTGATTCACTTTTTGATACAGCAGAAACTAACACACCATTGTAAAGCAATTATACTCCAATAAAGATGTTAAAAAAATTAACTCTCTCAAATTATTCTTTAGTATCTTTCCAGTTCTTCCATTATTCTTTGGGTTATTCTTCTGGATGTAGAAAATCATAATGGAATGCCAAGAGAGTTTTTCTTCTTTTTTTTTATTTCAGCCTCAAAATGGCCTTTCCAGCCCAGGGTCCATCATGGCCACTGAGAAGTTAGGGAAAACGGATGTGGCTGAGGCTTTAGATCTTAGTGAAAAGCTGGTAGGTATACCCAGCATCAGTCCCCTCCTGTCCAAACCTGCGTGCCCTGCAGGTAGTTTAAACATCAACTCCACATACATTTTAGTTGTTACAGTAGCTCCACGAGACCCATCTCCTATCCCAGCATGGGCTGGAAATTGCAGAGCCCAGTTCCTTGCAAGACTGGGTAGTAAGAAGGAATGTTTATGTCTGTTGTCATTCCCCCTCCCCACTTCCCCCCAATTCTCAAAAAGGCATAGTGTAAATGGATGCGGGGGAAAATGAAAGTCCTACTAAAAGCCCCAAATGCACTCATTTGCAAAGCATGTGTTTCTTCTCTGCAACTGCAGAAAATGAATGAAACAGAATTAGACGTTTGCCTCCTCAAAGTGGCCACCAGCGGTCTTGGGCCAGGCCTCTTACCTGCGAAATGCTTTCTCGTAGTACATGGACATGAGCAACACCCTCGGGACTTTGATGAACATCAAAGGTATGTCAGGTCACGTGTCCATGAAACACCTCTCCCCAAAAGAGAGGGAGAGAGTCTACCAGCTTCGACAAAGAGACCTGTACCTGGTGTTTGATAAGATCACCCTACTCAAGAACCAGCTGCAGAGAAAAGAGGAGCTTTTGAGACGATACGAGAAGGACATTGAACAGCTCAAATATGGCCCATGTCTCCGGCAAAAGGCCCAGGCCTCCATTCTCCAGGCTAAACCTCGGTGCAGCTGCAGACCCGTAGGGACCAGGACAACAGGACAGAGGCCTGGGTGTGGAGTGGGGAGGCGGGATGGTGACTCAGGGCCTGATGGACCCAAGTCTCTGGGCAAGAAAGCAGCAGTTAGAGTACCCTACTGTTAAGGAATAAGGTGCACCTTTTATAAATGTGTCTGATGTTTCACCATGTGTGTGCTTTTCGTAATTCCATCGTATTTTCAGTGGTATCCGTTCCCCCACCCTCTCTGGAAAATTGGGAGGGGCTGGTAGCATAACCGTTGCCCCCTTCATGCTGCACGTCCACAGCCAATGGGCTATTTATTCTGCCCTCTAGTCCCCACATCTTCAGCCTTCCCCCCACTTGTAAGGAAACCGCGAAGCCAGGCATATATGGAAGTGTTCTGAGGATCTCCCAGGTCAGGAGCATTGGTGGTGAGTGAGAAAGATGAGGAGAAAAGAGACTTTGTCTCTCCTGTGTGCTCAGGCAGAGCAAAGTGTCGGTTCAGATGTACCAGTCACAGGTGGCAAAGCTGAAGGACGACATCTGCAAAGAGGCCAAAGAAAAGGCGCTGCTGAAGGAGGCCCTGGCGCACATGGAAGAGCGGCTGCACCAGGAGAAGAGGGTCACCAGGGCGATCAGGCAGCAGAAGGTGAGAGGTCCCTGCTCGGAGCAGAGCCTCTGAGGCTGCCCCTCAGCTCCCTTTAGAAACAGCCAACTGAGGTCCCAGTGGGATCCAGGCAGCACAGAATGCATTCGCTCATTGCAAAGGAAGGTGGCAGAATAGCTTTAGCGTTAGGCAGACTTAGGTTTAGACTCTTGTTCTGCCATTTACTGTGTGACTTCAGGCAGCTTTTTTTTTTAACATCTTTATTGGAGTATAATTGCTTTACAGTGTGGTGTTCGTTTCTGCTGTATAACAAAGTGAATCAGCTATATGCATACGTATATCCTCACATCCCTCCCTCTTGTGTCTCCCTCCCACCCTCCTTATCCCACCCCTCTAGATGGTCGCAAAGCACTGAGCTGATCTCCCTGTGCCATGCGGCTGCTATCTGTTTTACCTTTGGTAGTGTATATATGTCCATGCCACTCTCTCACTTCGTCCCAGCTTGCCCTTCCCCCTCCCCATGTCCTCAAGTCCATTCTCTACATCTGTGTCTTTATTCCTGGCTGCCCCTAGGTTCATCAGAACATTCTTTTTTTTTTTTTTTTTTAGATTCCATATATATGTGTTAGCTTAACCTCTCTGAGACTCATAGTCTAGCTTGCCTCTATTTTTTTTAACTTTCTTTTTTTAAATTTAATTTTTATTTTATATTGGAGTATAGTTGATTTACAGTGTTGTGTTAGTTTCACGTGTACAGCAAAGTGACTCAGTTATACATATACATATATCTATTCTTTTTCAGATTCTTTTCCCATATAAGTTATTACAGAATATTGAGTAGGGTTCCCTGTGCTATACAGTAGGGCCTTGTTGATTACATATTTTATATATAATACTGTGTATATGTTAAACCCAAACTCCTAATTTATCCCTCCCCACCACATTTCCACTTTGGTAACCATAAGTTTGTTTTCAAAGTCTGTGAGTCTCTTTCTGTTTTGTAAATAAGCTCATTTGTATCATTTTTTTTAGATTCCACATATAAGTGATATCATATGATATTTGTCTTTGTCTGACCTACTTCACATAGTATAGTCTTTAGGTCCATCCATGTTGCTGCAAATGGCATTACTTCACTCTTTTTTATGGCTGAGTAGTATTCCACTGTATATTTGTACCACATCTTCTTTATCCACTCCTCCATCGACATTTACGCTGCTTCCATGTCCTGGCTGTTGTGAACAGTGCTTTCTGAGACTCATAGTCTAGCTCATCTGTATTTTTTTAACTTTTGATAATTCGTGTATTTTATCTTGTTTTTTCTATCCAGATAACTATTTTTTCTACCAGTTTTATTGAGACATAAGTGACACACAGCACTGTACTGAGCTTAAGGGTGTCCAGCATCATGATCTGACTTCCCTGCCTCCTGCAATGATGACCACAATCAGTTGAGTGAACAGCCCGAGTGTTTTTAAAGGCGGCGCTTCTGATTTTCATTGTTCTGCCAGGTGCCAGGGATACACCGAGGAATAAGCTCTCTGAGAATAAAGATTTGGGTTTGCTATTCTGAGTAGCCAGAATAGTACTCCAGTCTTTCTGACTTGGGGCTGTGTATTTGTACACGCATGCTTGCGTGTATGTGTGTACATGTGAGTATGTGCTGTGTGTTTGCATGTGTGTGTATTTGCATGTGTGTGTTTGTTGCCTGCATGGGCTCTAAGGAGGCCAAGGTCATAGAAGGGTGCCCTTCTCCTCAACCAGGAGGTGATGGTCAGATAGTTCCTTGCAGAAGCCTGCCCTCCATCCTGCGAACCTTCCAGGCAACAGGTTTCCAGACAGCAGGCTCTCTGACTTAGAGCCCTAGAAATGAAAAGTGGCTGTCCTGCTCTGAGGGAGCCTGGATGCGGTGTTTCCAGTGCTCACCACTGTGAATTAAACATCACAGGCCTTAGTCTGCATGTGTCATGGGGCTGCCTCAGGCAGAGGACAGTTTCCTTTCACACCAAGCAATGCCAGGGAGAGCTGGGCCAGTGACAGAGTTGTGACTTTCCCTTTGATGTGCCCTCTGGAGAGCTCACCCCTCCCCGAAATGCCCCCCCCCCCCCCGCCCACAGAGCTTGGCAGACTAGGCCCCAAAGCAGAGACACCAGACCACAGAATGGGACAGAGAAGGGCCCAAAAAAAGCCATTGTCATGTACTGAAAACCTGAGGATTTACATAATCAGGCTTCACATGCATTATTCATGGGCTGCCTCATTCATACACAATGCAAGGGACATGCCAGCCTGTTTGTCAGGAAGAAAACAATAATACATTTTAAAGTTTTGCTGGATCCTAAAGGGCACTTGTATACATCTGTCTTGGCATCCATTCCTTCCAGGGAGTAGATCTTCATTGTCTTTAAGCAGAAATGAACAGAAAGTAGAATTCCTCTTTCTAAGTTTTTTTTTTTTTTTTTTTTTAATTTTATTTTATTTTTTTGCTTTATAACAAATTTAATCAGTTATACATATACATATGTTTCCATATCCCCTCCCTTTTGCGTCTCCCTCCCACCCTCCCTATCCCACCCCTCCAGGCGGTCACAAAGTACCGAGCTGATCTCCCTGTGCTATGCGGCTGCTTCCCACTAGCTATCTACCTCACGTTTGGTAGTGTATATATGTCCATGCCGCTCTTTCACTTTGTCACAGCTTACCCTTCCCCCTCCCCATATCCTCAAGTCCATTCTCTAGTAGGTCTGTGTCTTTATTCCTGTCTTACCCCTATGTTCTTCATGACATTTTTTTTTCTTAAATTCCATATATATGTGTTAGCATACAGTATTTGTCTTTCTCTTTCTGACTTACTTCACTCTGTATGACAGACTCTAGGTCTATACACCTCATTACAAATAGCTTAATTTCATTTCTTTTTATGGCTGAGTAATATTCCATTGTATATATGTGCCACATCTTCTTTATCCATTCATCCGATGATGGACACTTAGGTTGTTTCCATCTCCGGGCTATTGTAAATAGGGCTGCTATGAACATTTTGGTACATGACTCTTTTTGAATTATGGTTTTCTCAGGGTATATGCCCAGTAGTGGGATTGCTGGGTCATATGGTAGTTCTATTTGTAGTTTTTTAAGGAACCTCCATACCGTTCTCCATAGCGGCTGTACCAATTCACATTCCCACCAGCAGTGCAAGAGTGTTCCCTTTTTTCCACACCCTCTCCAGCATTTATTGTTTCTAGAGTTTTTGATGATGGCCATTCTGACTGGTGTGAGATGATATCTCATTGTAGTTTTTTTTTTTTTTTTTTTTTTAATTTTTTTTTTTTGCGTTATGTGGGCCTCTCACTGTTGTGGCCTCTCCCGTTGCGGAGCACAGGCTCCGGACGCGCAGGCTCAGCGGCCATGGCTCACGGGCCCAGCCGCTCCGCGGCATGTGGGATCTTCCCAGACCGGGGCACGAACCCGTGTCCCCTGCATCGGCAGGCGGACTCTCAACCACTGCGCCACCAGGGAAGCCCTCATTGTAGTTTTGATTTGCATTTCTCTAATGAGTAAAGATGTTGAGCATCCTTTCATGTGTTTGTTGGCAGTCTGTATATCTTCTGTGGAGAAATGTCTATTTAGGTCTTCTGCCCATTTTTGGATTGGGTTGTTTGTTTTTTTGTTATTGAGCTGCATGAGCTGCTTATAAATTTTGGAGATTAATCCTTTGTCAGTTGCTTCATTTGCAAATATCTCCCATTCTGAGGGTTGTCTTTTGGTCTTGGTTATGGTTTCCTTTGCTGTGCAAAAGCTTTTAAGTTTCATTAGGTCCCATGTGTTTATTTTTGTCTTTATTTCCATTTCTCTAGGAGGTGGGTCAAAAAGGATCTTGCTGTGATTTATGTCATAGAGTGTTCTGCCTATGTTTTCCTCTAAGAGTTTGATAGTGTCTGGCCTTACATTTAGGTCTTTAATCCATTTTGAGCTTATTTTTGTGTATGGTGTTAGGGAGTGATCTAATCTCATACTTTTACATGTCCCTATCCAGTTTTCCCAGCACCACTTATTGAAGAGACTGTCCTTTCTCCACTGTACATTCCTGCCTCCTTTATCAAAGATAAGGTGACCATATGTCCGTGGGTTTAACTCTGGGCTTTCTATCCTGTTCCATTGATCTATCTTTCTGTTTTTGTGCCAGTACCATACTGTCTTGTTTACTGTAGCTTTGTAGTATAGTCTGAAGTCAGGGAGCCTGATTCCTCCAGCTCCATTTTTCGTTCTCAAGATTGCTTTGGCTATTCGGGGTCTTTTGTGTTTCCATACAAATTGTGAAATTTTTTGTTCTAGTTCTGTGAAAAATGCCAGTGGTAGTTTGATAGGGATTGCATTGAACCTGTAGATTGCTTTGGGTAGTAGAGTCATTTTCACAATGTTGATTCTTCCAATCCAAGAACATGTTACATCTCTCCATCTATTTGTATCATCTTTAATTTCTTTCATCAGTGTCTTATAATTTTCTGCATACAGGTCTTTTGTCTCCTTAGGTAGGTTTATTCCTAGATATTTTATTCTTTTTGTTGCAATGGTAAATGGGAGTGTTTCCTTGATTTCACTTTCAGATTTTTCATCATCAGTATATAGGAATGCCAGAGATTTCTGTGCATTAATTTTGTATCCTGCTACTTTACCAAATTCGTTGATTAACTCTAGTAGTTTTCTGGTAGCATCTTTAGGATTCTCTATGTATAGTATCATGTCATCTGCAAACAGTGACAGCTTTACTTCTTCTTTTCCAATTTGGATTCCTTTTATTTCCTTTTCTTCTCTGATTGCTGTGGCTAAAACTTCCAAAACTAGGTTGAATAAGAGTGGTGAAAGTGGGCAACCTTGTCTAGTTCCTGATCTTAGTGGAAATGGTTTCAGTTTTTCACCATTGAGGACGATGCTGGCTGTGGGTTTGTCATATATGGCCTTTATTATGTTGAGGAAAGTTCCCTCTATGCCTACTTTCTGCAGGGTTTTTATCATAAATGGGTGTTGAATTTTGTCGAAAGCTTTCTCTGCATCTATTGAGATGATCATATGGTTTTTCTCCTTCAGTTTGTTAATATGGTGTATCACGTTGATTGATTTGCGTATATTGAAGAATCCTTGCATTCCTGGAATAAACCCCACTTGATCATGGTGTATGATCCTTTTAATGTGCTGTTGGATTCTGTTTGCTAGTATTTTGTTGAGGATTTTTGCATCTATGTTCATCAGTGATATTGGCCTGTAGTTTTCTTTCTTTGTGACATCCTTGCCTGGTTTTGGTATCAAGGTGATGGTGGCCTCGTAGAATGAGTTTGGGAGTGTTCCTCCCTCTGCTATATTTTGGAAGAGTTTCAGAAGGATAGGTGTTAGCTCTTCTCTAAATGCTTGATAGAATTCGCCTGTGAAGCCATCTGGTCCTGGGCTTTTGTTTGTTGGAAGATTTTTTATCACAGTTTCAATTTCAGTGCTTGTGATTGGTCTGTTCATATTTTCTATTTCTTCCTGATTCAGTCTTGGCAGGTTGTGCATTTCTAAGAATTTGTCCATTTCTTCCAGGTTGTCCATTTTATTGGCATAGAGTTGCTTATAGTAATCTCTCATGATCTTTTGTATTTCTGTAGTGTCAGTTGTTACTTCTCCTTTTTCATTTCTAATTCTATTGATTTGAGTCTTCTCCCTTTTTTTCTTGATGAGTCTGGCTAATGGTTTATCAATTTTGTTTATCTTCTCAAAGAACCAGCTTTTAGTTTTATTGATCTTTGCTATCGTTTCCTTCATTTCTTTTTCATTTATTTCTGATCTGATTTTTATGATTTCTTTCCTTCTGCTAACTTTGGGATGTTTTTGTTCTTCTTTCTCTAATTGCTTTAGGTGCAAGGTTAGGTTGTTTATTCGAGATGTTTCCTGTTTCTTAAGGTGGGATTGTATTGCTATAAACTTCCCTCTTAGAACTGCTTTTGCTGCATCCCATAGGTTTTGGGTCGTCGTGTCTCCATTGTCATTTGTTTCTAGGTATTTTTTAATTTCCTCTTTGATTTCTTCAGTGATCACTTCATTATTAAGTAGTGTATTGTTTAGCCTCCATGTGTTTGTATTTTTTACAGATCTTTTCCTGTAATTGATATCTAGTCTCATAGCATCGTGGTCGGAAAAGATACTTGATACAATTTCAATTTTCTTAAATTTACCAAGGCTTGATTTGTGACCCAAGATATGATCTATCCTGGAGAATGTTCCATGAGCACTTGAGAAAAATGTGTATTCTGTTGTTTTTGGATGGAATGTCCTATAAATATCAATTAAGTCCATCTTGTTTAATGTATCATTTAAAGCTTGTGTTTCCTTATTTATTTTCATTTTGGATGATCTGTCCATTGGTGAAAGTGGGGTGTTAAAGTCCCCTACTATGAGTGTGTTACTGTCGATTTCTCCTTTTATGGCTGTTAGTATTTGCCTTATGTATTGAGGTGCTCCTATGTTTGGTGCATAAATATTTACAATTGTTATATCTTCTTCCTGGATCGATCCCTTGATCATTATGTAGTGTCCTTCTTTGTCTCTTCTAGTAGTCCTTATTTTAAAGTCTATTTTGTCTGATATGAGAATTGCTACTCCAGCTTTCTTTTGGTTTCCATTTGCATGGAATATCTTTTTCCATCCCCTTACTTTCAGTCTGTATGTGTCTCTAGGTCTGAAGTGGGTCTCTTGTAGACAGCATATAGATGGGTCTTGTTTTTGTATCCATTCAGCCACTCTGTGTCTTTTGGTGGGAGCATTTAGTCCATTTACATTTAAGGTAATTATCGATATGTATGTTCCTATTCCCATTTTCTTAATTGTTTTGGGTTCATTATTGTAGGTCTTTTACTTCTGTTGTGTTTCTTGCCTAGAGAAGTTCCTTTAGCATTTGTTGTAAAGCTGGTTTGGTGGTGCTGAACTCTCTCAGCTTTTGCTTGTCTGTAAACGTTTTAATTTCTCCATCAAATCTGAATGAGATCCTTGCTGGGTAGAGTAATCTTGGTTGCAGGTTTTTCTCCTTCATCACTTTAAGTATGTCCTGCCACTCCCTTCTGGCTTGTAGAGTTTCTGCTGAGAGATCAGCTGTTATCCTGATGGGGATTCCCTTGTGTGTTATTTGTTGTTTTTGCCTTGCTGCTTTTAATATGATTTCTTTGTGTTTAATTTTTGACAGTTTGATTAATATGTGTCTTGGCGTATTTCTCCTTGGATTTATTCTGTATGGGACTCTCTGTGCCTCCTGGACTTGATTAACTATTTCCTTTCCCATATTAGGGAAGTTTTCAACTATAATCTCTTCAAATATTTTCTCAGTCCCTTTCTTTTTCTCTTCTTCTTCTGGAACCCCTATAATTCGAATGTTGGTGCGTTTAATGTTGTCCCAGAGGTCTCTGAGACTGTCCTCTGTTCTTTTCATTCTTTTTTCTTTATTTTGCTCTGCAGCAGTTATTTCCACTATTTTATCTTCCACTTCACTTATCCGTTCTTCTGCCTCAGTTATTCTGCTATTGATCCCATCTAGAGTATTTTTTATTTCATGTATTGTGTTTTTAATCGATGCTTGATTCATCTTTAGTTCTTCTAGGTCCTTGTTAACTGTTTCTTGCATTTTGTCTATTCTATTTCCAAGATTTTGGATCTGGGAAATAGAATCTTGGATCATCTTTACCATCATTATTCTGAATTCTTTTTCAGGTAGAGTGCCTATTACCTCTTCATTTGTTAGGTCTGGTGGGTTTTTATCTTGCTCCTTCTCCTGCTGTGTGTTTTTCTGTCTTCTCATTTTGCTTATGTTACTGTGTTTGGGGTCTCCTTTTTGCAGGCTGCAGGTTCGTAGTTCCTGTTGTTTTTGGTGTCTGTCCCCAGTGGCTAAGGTTGGTTTAGTGGGTTGTGTAGGCTTCCTGGTGGAGGGGACTAGTGCCTGTGTTCTGGTGGATGAGGCTGGATCTTGTCTTTCTGGTGGGCAGGTCCACGTCTGGTGGTGTGTTTTGGGGTGTCTGTGGACTTTTTATGATTTTAGGCCACCTCTCTGCTAATGGGTGGCGTTGTGTTCCTGTCTTGCTAGTTGTTTGGCTTAGGGTGTCCAGCACTGTAGCCTGCTGGTCGTTGAGTGAAGCTGGGTGCTGGTGTTGAGATGGAGATCTCTGGAAGATTTTCGCCGTTTGATATTATGTGGAGCTGGGAGGTCTCTTGTGGACCAGTGTCCTGAAGTTGGCTCTCCCACCTCAGAGGCACAGCACTGACTCCGGGCTCCTCAATTTGGGATGATGTGTTGTCTATTCATGTATTCCACAGATGCAGGGTACATCAAGTTGATTGTGGAGCTTTAATCCACTGCTTCTGAGGCTGCTGGGAGAGGTTTCCCTTTCTCTTCTTTGTTCTCACAGCTCCTGGGTCTCAGCTTTGGATTTGGCCCCGCCTCTGCGTGTAGGTCGCCGGAGGGCGTCTGTTCTTCGCTCAGATAGGACAGGGTTAAAGGAGCAGCCTCTTCGGGGACTCTGGCTCACTCAGGCCGGGAGGGAGGGAGGGGCACGGAGTGCGGGGCGAGCCTGCAGCGGCAGAGGTCGGCGTGACGTTGCACCAGCCCGAGGCGCGCCGTGCGTTCTCCCAGGGAAGCCGCCCCTGGATCCCGGGACCCCGGCAGTGGCGGGCTGCACAGGCTCCCGGAAGGGCGGTGTGGGCAGTGACCTGCGCTCGCACACAGGCTTCTTGGCGGCGGCAGCAGCAGCCCCAGCGTCCCACGCCTGTCACTGGGCTCCGCGCTTTCAGTCGCGACTCGCGCCCGTCCGTGGAGCCCCTTTAAGCAGCGCTCTTAATCCCCTCTCCTCGCGCACCAGGAAACCAAGAGGGAAAAAAAAGTCTCTTGCCTCTTCGGCAGCTCCAGAGTTTTCCCGGACTCCCTCCCGGCTAGCTGTGGCACATTAGCCCCCTTCAGGCTGAGTTCTCGCCGCCAGCCCCAGTCCTCTCCCTGCGCTCTGACCGAAGCCCGAGCCTCAGCTTCCAGCGCTGCGCGCCCCGGCGGGCGAGCAGACAAGCCTCTCGGGCTGGTGAGTGCCGCTCGGCACCGATCCTCTGTGTGCGGATCTCTCCGCTTCGCCCTACCCAGGTATGTGGGGAGTTTCTTGCCTTTTGGGAGGTCTGGGGTCTTCTGCCAGCGTTCAGTAGGTGTTCTGTAGGAGTTGTTCCACGTGTAGCTGTATTTCTGGTGTATCCGTGGGGAGGAAGGTGATCTCCGCGTCTTACTCTTCCGCCATCTTACCCGGAAGTCCCCCCCTCTTTCTAAGTTTTACACTTAGTATTTTCACAAGGAGCCTTAGTTTTTTAGCCTCCTGTATAAAACTTTGAAACTCTTCACCCGTTCACAGAGGTGGCAAGGTTGAAGCACTGAGATGAAATTACACATCTTAAGCTTCAGAATTGCCCCCCCCCCAAAAAAAAATGGAGTTTGTAGTTTTAATGTTTGATCATCTCTTCACCAAGCAGACCTTTCAAGAATCAAAAGTCCTATATCCACACTAATATCTTTGGCTGTGAAAATGAGACTTGGTATAAGATGCTGGGCCTTCACAGCGAACTGGGCCTGTGGCTCTGTCCATGTGGCAGAGGGACGGGAAACGCGGCCCAGGCCGTGCTCACTCGAATCCACATCCCACATCCCTCGAGAAGCCGGCAGTGTCTCTCAGAGTTCAGAGGCCAGATTTGGAGTCAAACAAATAGGGGTCAAGCCCCACCACTGCCCCGAATGACCCTGAGTAAGTGGCTTGACCTCTGTATCGCAGGTTCCTCAACAAAAGCAACCAAAACTGTTAGCAAGGGGCCTACTCCGTGGGGCAGTGGGAGGGTTAAATGGCAAAATGCCTGCAGTGCCTGGCACATCACAAGCCCCGTTTCTAAGGGTGAAGAATAGGCAGCTCATGGATGGGTGGGGATTCCTCTATTTCTTTCAGGGAGCTTCCTGCCAGCTGACGCCTTCCCCGGTCCTCCCAAAGCCGCCAGCTCTTATGGGACGCGCTCTTCTCTTTGGTGAATACGACTAGGCCACGGCCAAGAAAGGACCCAGATACCTTTTGTGAATGGGCTAAGGCTGGGATTTTCAAGAGGAAATTTTTAAATGCACAGAAGTTGCCACTTGGGAAGCATGCAAGCCCTTTCTTAGGGCTTGAAGTGTAAGAAAGGCTGAAGGGCAGCGGCTGCTTCTGGCAGGAGAAGCCGCTCAGCTCTCCTGCCAATCAAATCTCCAGCCAATCAAGTCCTGGCTAGGGGGCGTGACCACCGCTTTGTCTTGTGGTCTCAGCCAGGAAAAGCCCCTAACCTTCCCTCTGCTTAATTAGCTCAGATCCCTCTTCTTTAAGATGAGAATAAAAATGGCACCTAGCTCGTAGCCTTCCCAATGGGAGCTTGTATACAAAAGCCTTAGCACATAGGACCACAAAGCATTCACCCTCTCCTACCATCGTCATTATCCTCACTATTCTCTTTAACTCACTATCTTCCAAGATTTCCTTGGGCCCAGGTATTCTCAAGATTCTGGCTTCCTCCGTGCCACTTCTGTGTTTTGTTTGTTTGTTTGTTTGTTTTTGCGGTACGCAGGCCTCTCACTGTTGTGGCCTCTTCCGTTGCGGAGCACAGGCTCCAGACGCGCAGGCTCAGCGGCCATGGCTCACGGGCCCAGCCGCTCTGCGGCATGTGGCATCCTCCTGGACCGGGACACGAACCCTGCGTCGGCAGGCGGACTCTCAACCTCTGCTCCACCAGGGAAGCCCCACAATTGGTAGATGTTGTGTAGGAGGAGCGTGGGATGGGAGGGGCTTGGGGTGGTGCTCTTCCGCCCACAATGATGAAGTAGAACCATGTGGCCAGGCCTATGCAGCATACGGATAGAAGAAGGCTAAAGAAAAAGACCCTCCCGCACCCCCTTCATCACATCCCAGTGTGTTCAGTAAAGTTCAGGAAAAGCAGGTGCACAGGGGCCAGGCTCTGCCCTTCAGTGCCCAGTTGCCCACTGACGGAACTTAATCCAGGAAGGAATTTTGCAGCAATGTTCAAACTGGGGTTCCCTGGAGCCTTTGGGTGCCATGGAAAGGTGTGACTCTCAAAGCACACACACCTTTCTCCCGCCAGAGAAGCTCTCCATTATCTTATACCCCAAGTTCCTCATGGGATTTTGCTTGGATATACGGTTCTGCAAAAAAAAAGGCGGGGGATGGGGTGGGAGAGAAGAAGGCTGTTGGTTTAAAACTAACCCCTGCTTTATAATATCTGGGAATTTGGATAGTGATTGTCTCAACTGAGTTTGTGATAAATACTGAGTGGCTGCAGGCTCGAGGCCTTCTCCACGGAAAATGCCTGGAGGGCAACTGTCAGTTCAATACGGGCCCATCAGCCTTCACAGACAGTCCTCTGAGGGTAGAGTTAGCATCCTTCTGGGAGAATGGAAGAGTCTTGTAAGCACCGATGCCCTGTCCCAAAAGACAGCCTTATTTCCTCCCTGAGTTTTGTGACTACCCGGTAGGGTTGCCAGATTTAGGGGAAAACAAACAAACCAAAAACACGATGCCCAGTTAAATTTTAATTTCAGATAAACAACAAAAGCTATTCAGTATAAATGTCCTAAATATTACACAGGGCATATTCACACTCACAAATTTGTTGGCTTCATTCTGGAATTGAGATTTAACTGGGCATCTTGTATTTTATCTGGCAACCCCTCCAACATTTACTGAGCACCAACTAGACACCAAGCAGGGAGGTTCTGAAGCAGGTGTCGCAAGATGGCAGCCCACAGATATGTTCCATTTGGCTCATGGGATTTTTTTTTTAAGTTACATTTCAAAATAAGGCAGTTTCCTGGAATACTCTGGATTTCCAGCTTCTCTGGGAAACTTGGAAGATCTGGCGACCCTAGGCCCACAGACCCACAAGCCACCATCACAAGCCTCCATCTTCCAGGCCCCTTAGAAAGGCGCTGGGCTCGTGTGTTTGCTGCTGTCCACCACCACCCCAGCTCACTTCACCCACTTCTTTTACTTTCCTGGCCGCTGTAGGAATCAGGTTGGTGACCCCAGTGGATGCTCAGGGCTCTAGGAGAATGTCTCCTTCCTGACACCACTGCACATTCACCTGCGGAGTGTCAGTCTGCAAGGGAGACCCCAGTTCCCTCTCACTTTTGTGTCTCCAGTGCCTAGGGGATGCTCTTTCTTTGACGAGCTGCCCCTGAGGTGCAGGGTCTTGAGCAGATCAGGGTCAGCAATAGTAATCAAACCCCAGGGGAGCGGCAAGCTCCAGGTTTTCAGTGATGCTGGCTTCCCAACAGGCCCCTGTAGTCCCTGCCAGGGAGGTTAGCCACTGGGGCTTTCAACATTTCCACTGGGTGGAAAGCCACTGGACATCTACAGCCTCTTCCACTGATCTAGGAGGCTCTGCTTCCAGCTAAAGCAGATCTGTCCTCCAAGAAGAATACAGTATCCTTCGTAGCCTTCTTGGTTGACCACCTCCTTCTCTGCTGGAATCTGGAACAGAGATTCCCTAAAAGGTGCAGCAGGACAGTGTAGCGTTGCCCCAAAGCCACACCCCCTTCTGCAGACCTCTATCCTCACCTCCTCACCTAGGAAGGCTCAACATTCCATCCAAATGGGTAGCATCTGAAAGTTGAGAAAAATCCATTTTTCTCTGATGCAAAAGGCAAAGAAGAACATATGCTAAATTTTGTCAATATTCTTTCTGTGTTAAAGAGACAAATGTTTGGAGAGCTGATGAAGAACTCAAAGATGCAGAACTCACATTTCCAGGTGAGCCAGAAGAGAGAAGAGAGAAAACCCTAGAACGTCAACAGGAAGCCCAGTTGACAGTTATCCCACATCTATTATGTACTGAGCATTTGGCATGTGCCGGGCACAGAGCCAAACTCTCGACGTGCAGTATCTCTTTTAAGCTTCACAACAACCCTATGGGGTGGGTGTTGTTATTATACCCAATTTACAGATGAGGTGTCTGAGGCTCAGAGACTTTCTTTGTCCAGAGCCACACAGCTCAGTAGGAGAGCTGGGAATCAGTGCAGATCTGACACCCAGGTGAGTGCTAGCTTTTCTTCCTTTAGGTTATAAACCTCCAGGTAATAAACCTGATACATTTCCAATGGCATTTCTCTTAAATTTCAAGGAAGCATCCTCTAGAATTCTCTTCAAAGTTGAGAATTAAGACTATGAAATCTTGAACATGTTGAAACATTGCCATTGACAAATCAGCCCTGGAACTGGAATTAAGCCAGTCCACGTTCCCACTTTGCAGACAGTAGAGGCGAGCTCTCAGGAAGCTAGAAAGCCAAACACATTTTGGTTGAATATGAGAGAGGAGACATTCAAGTTTGATAAAAGGCCACAGTCATGCTGAGGCAACCAAATTATCATGGGAAGAAACGAAGATATTCTAGGTGAGGGATATATTTGAAAAATAGAAGCTTCTCAACCAGCATCCTTGTGCTAAGACCAGAAGGTGGTTACTCCCCAGAGCAGGATGTTAAGAGGATAGAGAGCATCCTGAGGGCCCCACTTGATCTGAGACGTTTGCCACCCTGCAAAGTGGAAACGACTGGAAGTTTGTTACTTATTCACTCACATATATGACTGAGCTGGGAGGAGGCAGAAACTGCCCTACATCTAGGTTTTGTCTGAGGACCACCTGCGGATGTGAAATGGCAGAGGAGATATTGGGATGGGTCCCGGATGTTGTGGGAACATTGTGCTTCTCTGAGATGTGAGAGGCCCTGGAACTTCACGCTGCCTCTGGCTTTAACAGAAGCGGGGCAGATGGTGCTTCGGCTAAGAGCAAAGAGCCAGCTTCCCATTCTCCCTGCCCTCCAGCCTGAGCTTAGAAGTTTGGTGTCTAGGATCTCCTCAGTACAGAAAGGTTTCCTCCAGGTTCCTTGCCAAGTGTACCTTGGGCGACTCCTTCCCCAAGAGTGGGCCTTGGGCTTCCCTGGTGGCGCAGTGGTTGAGAGTCCGCCTGCCGATGCAGGGGACACGGGTTCTTGCCCCGGTCTGGGAAGATCCCACATGCCGCGGAGCGGCTGGGCCTGTGAGCCATGGCCACTGAGCCTGCGCGTCCGGAGCCTGTGCTCCGCAACGGGAGAGGCCACAACACTGAGAGGCCCGCGTACCGCAAAAAATTAAAAAGGGGGGGAGGGGGCTTTTTTAAGGATATAGGGGTGAGTGCCTCATAAAAACTGGGAGCTGAAAGAGAGCCTGGCCTCGAAATAGAACTGGTAAGCCATCAGATCTCAGGCATCATCTCTTTTACACACACACAAGCATGCGCACACGCACACACAGGCCGTATCTCCTCTCTGTGTCTCTGTGTGGCTCCCCTGATCTCTGCTCTCTCCAGTCATGTGACAGGAAGGAATGACCTCATGGTCCCCCAGTTCAAAAGACCAGCCCAGGAAGCAAGTGGCATCTTAGAGCCCATAACCCCAAATCCTGGGAGTGACCATCTTAAAAGCCCAGCCCGTGCCAAGTGCCCGATCAGCTATGACCAGGGACAGAGTTACACACATGGCTGCCTGGATCCAGGAGTAGTGCTCAGAAAAGGGTGAGACAGACCCCCTAGAGTATGCTGCATTTTACCCTCCTAAGACATCAGAGACATAAGGCATTCAATTCAGTAACAGCTTTTCGAGAGAAAGTCCATCCCAATGAAATTGCCTATAATCAGAAACTGCTGGTTCAAAAAGAGATGCAAATGTCAGAAGAAAACATTATCTGTGTATCTGGAAGAGTGTACACCAAAATGTGAATAAGGTTACCTGTGGGTAGTGTGATAATGGTGGATCATTTTTCCTTCATTTTGCTCACGTCTATGTGTATATATAAATATTTTTTACAACAAAGATTTTATTTTGAGTAAAAAAAAAATGCCATTTGAGAAATATTTGGGGATCTCCCTACAATTATAGAGTTTGGGCATTTGTTGCTCTTGCTTGTTGTAGGTTGGAGCCAGAAAAGGCACCCCAAAGATGGACCAAGGAAGGGAGATGCTGAAGAGAGAAATGTCCAGCAAATCCAGCCAGAGCCTTCTGTTTTCTAAACCTGGTGGAAGGAACTAGAAACGTCGTCCCGCTGGGCCTCGCGTGATCCTCCGTGAGTCAGTGTAACTCTTCTGCGTCAAACTACTAAGATGCTTTGTTAGGACATTAAAGGTTGCTACCCTAGTGTGTTGCTTCCTAGACTGGTATTTTGCACAATACTGTATTTTGGAGTGTGTGAGGAGAGGGGTTCTTTTCACAGATATTATGAATGTAAATATACGCAGGCATATGAAGAATAAGTTTGAAATTCAGACTCCTAGGCCTGGTAGATGCAATTATGTGTTTGGGTAGTGACAAACCCAAATGTCACACCTCCAAGGAGCTCTGAGAAGCCCGCAGTTGAGAAAACCCAGGGCGTGTACTGGGGCCACAGGACAGAATGGTAACCTCAGGGCTGTTGGGGCCATGGTATAGTGCATTTATATCTGAATTTATTATAATAAATGTGAACAGCAACCAGTTTTATCGCTTCCATAACAGTGAGTCATGTTTATATGGCGCTCTGCGGTGTTCAAAACACTTCTCGTCTAATCCTCTCTCAAGCCCTGGGAGGTAAATAGCATTATGTTCCCCATTTTACAAATGAGGAAGCTGAGGCCCAGAGAGGTTAAATGGCCCGCCTAAAGTCACACAGCTAGTAAATTCAAGAATTGGGTCTGGAACCCAGGTTTCTAACTCCGTCTCACGCTGCCCATTCTGCCGCACCAAGACAGCCCAGTAGGTCAAGTCCCAGGCCATCAGGACAGACCAAGTACCCAGTCATCAAAGAACACACACTGCCCAGGTGGACACACCCCTTTCCCGTGGTGTTTGAAGAGACCCTCATTTTTGCCTTCTCTCCAGCCATCTGTTCTCTCCCTGCCTTTCTTGTATGGCCAGAGACCACCAAACAAAACAGGAGGAAGAGCCAGAAGCCATGAATATCATTTATTTTTTATTTTTAAAAAGGCACAATAAAAGTATTTTGATATTTTAAAACCAAATGCATTCTTTATACTGATTAAAACTAGAAGGAAATGGGAAAAATGATTGGCATGATCTTCCACTAAAGGTACTTCTTACACAGTGAGAAGGGGGAGCATCACCTGACCTTAAAAATAATCTTGAAAATCCCAGCAGTTTTCCATAAAGAACATATTACTTATACTGTACCATATCCCCAAAATCCAAAACAGCAATCTCCAGCACCAGAAAAGATCACTTGGTCAGGCAGTAGTTAAGTAGCTGGCTCATGTTTGGAATCCAAATTGTGTGGGAAAAAAATACTTTGGTTGAATACAAATATTTGAATTTGCATAAGTTAAATGTAATGCCTATGTGGCTCCACTGTATTTGAGGTCTTTCAAAGGACGTGTTAATCTTTATCATATCAACATTGCAACCCACAATGGCAATGTCCTTT
Source organism: Mesoplodon mirus (assembly GCF_964341445.2). Classification (NCBI taxonomy): domain Eukaryota; kingdom Metazoa; phylum Chordata; class Mammalia; order Artiodactyla; family Ziphiidae; genus Mesoplodon; species Mesoplodon mirus. The sequence goes on from NC_138983.1 coordinate 90,057,691, forward strand.
CTTCACTCCTTGAACTAGATGGTTCTTTAGGTGTCTCCTCAGCCACACACCCCTTTCTCTGAGAATGCACATTCCCCAACCAGGTTTACCCTACCTACTGCTGCTCTCTTGGCCACACCTGACTGGCTGATCAGTAGATAGTCTACCCAAGCCAGACCAATCAGGTTTCTCTTCTAACCCAAGCTGGGCCAATCAGCACCTGTGCCCTTGATATTTGGAAGTGGGACATGGAGTTACCACACAGGTCATTAATGGCCCGGAGCTGAAAGTCTTGATGCAGTTCCCAGCTGGGGTGGCCATTTCTCCCACTGTGTTTGGAGAAACAAAGCCAGTCTTAGAAAGAGATGGCCAGGATAGATAAGCAACAGGTAGAGACAAGAAACCAAGACCCAGGGAATTCCCTGGCAGTCCACCCTGCGCTTTCACTGCCAAGGACCTGGACTCAATCCCTGATCAGGGAGCTAGGATCCCATAAGCCACACCGTGTGGCAAAAAAAAAAAGAAGAAGAAACCAAGACGACCCCCAGAGAGACAGTGCAGCAGACACTACAAACCCCTTAGTCATTGCCTCCCTCTACTGTATAAGCAGCACGCGAAATGCCCTCATTTCCCAGCCTCCCTTGCAGCTAGACCTGGCTGTGTTGTTCAGTTCTGGCCAGTGACATGCAGGTGAAGGCCCTGGGCAGGGCTTCCCTTCTGGAATTAAAGGCAAGGCTTTGCTAGGAGAAAGTTTTTCTCTTTGTCCCCTTGCCTTGTCTCCTTTTCCTCTCCTGGAGCTCGGTCTTGGAGCTGGAACAGCCATGTTGGGGATCACCAGGTAACAAGCCAGAGACCAAAGCCCACCTCAAAGGACAGTGGAGTGGAAAGACATGAAAAGCCTGGGTGGGAGCCTAGTGGCATCACTGTGCTCTGCACTGTACCTGAACTGCCTACCTCTGTACATCCTGTTGTAGAAATACATAAATCTTTTCAGTTTCAGCCACTGTAGTCAGATGTACCTGTTTGTGCTGTGGAGGAGACCACTCAAACGTTAGTGACTTAAAATGGCAACTATTATTTCTCATGATTCCATGAGTCAAGCTGGCCACTTGTACTGGTCTGGTTGGTTTGGCTGGGGCTAGTTTAGGGTGGCTTCGTGTACATGCCTGCCTGGTCATTGCCAGGCAAGCTGGGTTAGGACAGTGGTTCTCAACTGGGGGCGATTTTGCCACCCAGGGGGCATTTGGCAATGTCTGGACACACTTTGGTTGTTAAACTGGGGTGGGGGTGATCCTATCATCTAGGGGTAGAGGCCAGGGATGCTGCTAAACACCCTGCAGTGCACAGAACAGCTGCCCACAACCAAGACTTATTTGATCCAATATGTCAATAGTACCGAGAATGAGAAACCCTGGTCTAGAAAGGCCTCAGCTGGGACGTCGGATTCTGCCTGGTGTGGTCCCTCATCACCCAGCAGGCCAGACCAGGCCACGTGTGGTGGGTACAGGTTTCCAAGAGCAAGAGGAGAGAGAAAGCCCCAAAGCACACTTTTCAAGTCTCCACCTGCCATGTGTTTGCCAACATCTCATCAGACAAAGCAAGCCACATGGCTAGAGTTCATTTGGGAGGGGCTCCAAATTTTTACCATCTACCCACATCCAGGTTTCTGTTATTTAAAGCTGAAGGCAGCGCGCGCCCAGAGCGTTAACGGGCGGGGGCGGGGGTGTGGAGTTGGGAGGTCAACTGGGCCTCCTGGTAGCCTCCCTGAGTTCAACCAATCCAGTGAGGAGAAGCCGTGGGCGGGGCGAGCTCCACTGCCAGAGTGGTGTGAAAAATTTCCCAAGGCAGAGCGAAAACCTTTCCTGAGCGACTGAGCATGCCCGCTGGTGAAAGGTCCAGCCCAGCTTTCACCACATCCCAGACTCCAGAGAGACTTTTCTGAAACCCAGAGAATTGACCATGTCCTCAAACAGCTTAAAAATCTTCCATGGCTCCCCCATGCCTCCTCAGGAAAAAAAGATCACACTTCAGTGGGGTTTTTATGCTTCATCCTCAACCAATTTCTTCAGCCACGTCTCCCACTACTTTTGCAAGAACTCTTTTGCTCCACGGATGTTGAAAACTTGCAGCTTCTCATACATACCATGTTCTCTGTGCACACAGGTTCACCTACCTGCGATTCTCTGCCCAGGGCCTCTCTACCAGGATAATTGCATCTGGGCTTTCTAGGTCTATGAAGACAGTCATGCTTCATCCCTCTGGCATAGCTCTTGTTTTTTTTTGTTTGTTCATCTTTTTTGCATCTTTGTTGGAGTGTAGTTGCTTTACAATGGTGTGTTGGTTTCTGCTTTGTGGCAGGGTGAATCAGTTATGCATGTGCATGTGTTCCCATGTCTCTTCCCTCTTACGTCTCCCTCCCTCCCGCCCTCCCTGTCCCACCCCTCTAGGTGGTCGCGGGGCGCCGAGCTGATCTCCCTGTGCTGTGCGGCTGCTTCCCACTAGCTATCTATTTTATGTTTGCTGGTGTATATGTGTCCATGGCATAGCTCTTCTTATTCTGTGTTGTGAATATACTCTATGTGCTCCATGTCTTATATTCACTAGAATGTGAGCTACTTGAGAGCAGGGGTCCTGGCATATTTTATACCTGTATGGAACTCTAAGACCTACCATGGTGCCTGGCACAGGATAGATACTCAATAATTGTTTATTGAATAAATGAATGGATTATGAGCTCCATGAAGGAAAAAAAAAAGCTGAAGGCATTCCAACTGATGCAGAAAGTTGCCCTGATTCCTGATGACTTTCTGGTTCCTGGTTTCTTTCCTTGGAAAGGCCCATTCCAATGCCTGCCCTTGGGTTCCACTAGGACTTTTTGTATCACTCAAGATTCTCTGGTTGCAACCAACAGAAATCTCCTGTGGCTAACTTAAACAGAAAAGGAGTTTACTGAAAGGAAATGCGGAAGGTTAGAGAATCAACGGGCAAGCAAAGCTGAGGAGTCTGGACAGGCAGGAGCCATCTTTTCTTCCCCGTAGATGTCCCCTTTTTTGCTTCAGCCGGTTTGAGTTTCTGTTATTTGCAACCAAAATGGCATTTACTAAGACGCTCTGCACAGCCCCAACTGGTAGCTCTGAGAAGCTACCAGCGACCTTTCTCTCCCCTGACGTTGTACCAAGGGACAGCAAGGTACCTGCAGTTCCCCCCCAGAACTCCCAATCTTCTGATCCCCCAAGAAGCTAAGCCAAACAACTTCCTTCCACCCTTGCCAATGGGGGCCCATTTGGATTCGTGACTTTGCAGATAAGGTGCCCTTCTCCAGCAACTTGGCAGAGCCAGCAGTGCCTGCTGTTGTGGAAACCAGGGTCATGAAGTGTCTACGGAAGAAAACAGCTTCCCCTGGATCCGTGTTGCAAAGTGTGTTCCTGGTAAGTGGAGTGGTTTCCAATTTTTTAGGGTCTTAGGAATGAAAGCAATACACTAACGATGAGAGGAAACACAAAATCTGCTAATGCATCTATTTTTTTATTATTATTATTTTTAAATTTATGGCTGCATTGGGTCTTCGTTGCTGCGCCCGGGCTTTCTCTAGTTGTGGCGAGCAGGGGTTACTCTTTGTTGTGTTGTGCGGGCTTCTCATTCCATGGCCTTCTCTTGTTGCGGAGCACAGGCTCTAGGCATGGAGGCTTCAGTAGTTGTGGCTCGCAGGCTCAAGAACGCAGACTCAGTAGTTGTGGGGCACGGGCTTAGTTGCTCCGCGGCATGTGGGATCTTCCTGGACTAGGGCTTGAGCCCGTGTCCCCTGCATTGGCAGGCGGATTCTTAACCACTGCTCCACCAGGGAAGCCCCTCATGTACTCTTAATGCTTCCCCCTGTTGAGGACAAACAGGAGGAACAAAGAAAGGGCAGGGCTTCCTTGGTGGCGCAGTGGTTGAGAGTCTGCCTGCCAGTGCAGGGGACACGGGTTCGTGCTCCGGTCCGGGAGGATCCCACATGCCACCGAGTGGCTGGGCCCGTGAGCCATGGCTGCTGAGCCTGTGCGTCCAGAGCCTGTGCTCTGCAGCGGTAGAGGCCGCAACAGTGAGAGACCCACGTACCGAAAAGAAAAGAAAAAAAAAAAAGGGCAATAGCAAGGTTCCAAATGAGCTGAGAATTGACCTTCTAAAAGGGCTCTCAATCTGGCCTCTGGTAGATGTCTGTCGGGGTTTCTGCCCAGCCTAGACCCTCCTCAGGAGAGAAGACGTTTTGGGCTTACAGTGGGCTGACTGGTGGCCCCAAAGATCTCAGGCTCTAATCCCTGGGACCTGAGAATGTTACCTTACAAGGTAAAGTTTTGCGGATATAAGGATTTTGAGTTGAGACTATCCTCGCCCTAAGTGCCATCTGTAAGTGTACTTATAAGTGAGAGACAGGAGGAGATTATATACAAAGAAGAGGCGGAGGCAGTGACCACAGAGGCAGGACTAGAGTGCTGCACCTACAAGTCAAGGGATGCCAGCAGCTTCTGTGGTTAGAGTCTTTTGAACTCCTTGGCTTTTCAGCTCCTAGGCTGTATGAGTTGAATCCGCAAATGCCCCAAGGAGAAAAGCTGCACCAAATGTCAAGCTTGTGTCTGTGTTTCCCTTCTCTCCAGAACTTGGCCCACATGTCTTGGTGTCTCTCTAACATTCAGATGCCAGCAAACAGATGTTTTCTTACTTTATCCAGGTTTTCTAAAATTTCTTTAGACTTCACCTGATCTTATGTTATTATTGAACTACCATCTCAATTACCCCTAGGAAGAAAATTTACAATTTTTAGAGAAAATGGAACCCTGGTACAGTGTTGGTAGGAATGTAAACTGGCACAGCCACTGTGGAAAACAGTATGGAGGGTTCTCAGAAAACTAAAAATAGAACTACCATATGACCTCGAAACTCAACTCCTGGGTATAAATCTGAAAAAAACAAAAACACGTGTTTTCAAAAACATGTATTTGAAAAGATACATGCACCCCAATGTTCAGAGCATCATTATTTACAATTACCAAGATATGGAAGCAACCTAAGTGTCATCAAGAGATGAATGGATAGGGGCTTCCCTGGTGGTGCAGTGGTTGAGAGCCTGCCTGCCGATGCAGGGGACACGGGTTTGTGCCCCGGTCCAGGAAGATCCCACATGCCGCGGTGAGGCTGGGCCCGTGAGCCATGGCCGTTGAGCCTGTGCATCTGGAGCCTGTGCTCTGCAACGGGGGAGGCCACAACAGGGAGAGGCCCGCGTACCGCAAAAAAAAAAAAAAAATTTAAAAGAGATGAATGGATAAAGAAGATGTGGTACATATAACCAATGGAATACTACTCAGCCTTAAAAAAGAATGAAATTTTGCCATTTGCAGCAACATGGGTGGACTTGGAGGGCATTGTGGTAAGTGAAATAAGTCAAACAAAAACAAATACTGTAGGATATCACCTATATATGTAATGTAAAAAATACAACAAACTACCGAATATACCAAAAAAGAAGGAGAGTCACAGATACAGAGAACAAACTAATGGTTGCCAGCGCGGAGGGGGAGGAGGGTACAATACAGGGTGGGGAGGTGAGAGATGTAAACTTCTGGGTGTACGATAGGCTCAAGGATGTATTGTACAACACAGGGAATATAGCCAATATTTTGTAATAACTGTAAATGTAAAGTAACCTTGAAAAAGTATATAATTTTTTTAAAAGAAATCATATTGAAAATTGGAAACAATTTAAATGTCCATCAACAGGAAAATGCACATATAAATTATTGTATTTCCCTAGATGGGAATCCTACATAGCAAGAAAAAAAAGAAAAAGAAAAAAGGGATGCCAGCAGCCACCAGAGCTGGAAGAGGCAAGGGATGGACTCCTCCCTAGAACATCCAAGGGAGTTTGGTCCTTCTGAAAAACCTTGATTGCAGCCCAGCTGATGCTGATTTGGGGCTTCCAGCCCCCAGACCCATGAGAGAATACGTTTGTTGTTTTAGGCCACTAAGCTTGTGGGAATTCATCACTGTGTTTAGCAAACCAACACGGGGCTCAATCTTCAACTCATTAGAGACCAGCCCCCCACTTTGATCTGAACACTTCTGGACTCTTCCTATACGGCAGGAGTGCTGTGGGAATTGCACAAAGGACCTTAGTTGTTTTGTATGTGTGGAAACAATCAAGTAGAAAATTATTCACGTTGTTCAGAGACTAGCTCATGGATGTTTAGTACGTAAAATATGGAGCATGGATGCACCTCCGTCTAAAAGGAAGGCAGGGAGAATGTTAGCTGGGAATGGTAGCAATAGGCTGGAGCCCTGAATAGTGCCTAGGAAGACAAGGAAGTTATCTGCAAGAGTAAATTAAAACCAAAGCAGGAGGTCACTTTCACCTCAAAATTCCCGAAGGCACACTCGTCCTGCTTGTTCACTGGTTCAGACTTCTCAGAGCTCTCTATCTTTTCACTACAGAAAAAGCTAAAAAGGTAAAAACCAGAAGACCCTGGCCCTTCCTTTCCTCTCCGCCGTGTTTTTGTTCTTAGACTAAATATAAGAAAGGCAGAGACAGGGGAGAAAAATCAAAAGCCACCCACCTCACCTGTTCTTGGGCCCTAACTGGCCCCAGGGCTATGAAAGAGCAAAGAAAATTCCCCCCAGCACTCCCACCCCACCCAAAAGGAGGAATCTCAGCAGCCATATTGGTGCCATGTGACCTCCACCCTCTCAAGTCACAGCTGATAGGTATGTGTTCACCTGACCAGGAGAACCAATCAGAAGCTGGGCTGGGCTCGGCTCATCTCTCCCAGGTCCTGGGTTGGGCAATGTGGTATCAGGGATTAAGGGGCCACAGGTGAGTGAAGCAGGGGACGTACCTCAGCACAGAGAGAAGCTGATTGCTGAAAGAGGCCGACATGAGGATGAGACCTCAGACATAGCTGTGTCCTGATGACTTTCTGGTCTTTGGTCCTGATGCCTTGGAAAGCCCAGCTGTACTTCTGCCCCTGGGTTCCACAAGAAATGCTGTGTCCTCCCAATAAATTCCCCTTTTAAGGTCGGATCCTAAATGTAGTCCATGTCCTTGAAGGCGCGCCCTGCCTTTGCATCATATCAGGCAGTGCTGGGCCCACAGTGGATACTCCACCTGGTCTCGATTTTGATTTTCACTTTTCTCAGACCAGTTACAGTTCTGAAAAGGGGAGCCACAAGCAGATGATTGAGATAAAGATCGTGTTGGGGCACAACTGTGACTGCAGTGCAGAGCGCTGCCTGGTGTGTGTGTGCAGCTAAGTCAGCTGCTTCCACCCACAGGTAAGTATGGAGCTCCACAGATATGTGCCAGGGTACTGTTCTGGGTTCTGGGGACAAAGCATGAAGCCCCGCTCTCCATGGGAAGGGTCCTTGCTTGAACAGTGTTTCCCAAAGTGGGTCCCGTGGCCTTGGGTGACCATGACCATGGTCATTGTGGACTGGCTACTTGCACTGGATCTAATCAACTTGAAAGCCACCAGGGAGCCACGTGCACAGAGAAAGCTGCTCTGCAAGAGGAGACTCGTGAAGCAGAGGTTCACGGAGAAAACAGTCCTTCAGAGAAAGAGGCAGTTCTGGGCTCTCCTTAGCCTGGCCTCACTCACTGTCCTATAGGATGCCCCAGGCTACTTTCAATAAAGTCCTATCTTATGCTTAAACGAGTTGCAGTGGGTTTCCGTTGCTTGATGCCCAATGTTCTGAGACGCCTTGGCTCTGGATGAACACGTGTGAGATGGGAACTCTAAACTAAACCCACAACTGTGGAGCAAAACTGAAAATGGGACACAGCTTTATCCCTGGAAATGGATGGATCAATCAAACCACAGGCCATAAATGGGCAGTACACGAAGAGCCCTTCTGAGGATTACTGGTCTCATTTGTTGCCTTTAGGGCCCTGGCCAGGCCCATTTAGCTCCTAGGACAAATTGTGCTGAGTATTTAAGTGTGATGGTACAAAAGGACAGCCCCTGTTCTGTATGCAAGCGCAGAGGGCGAGAGATGGGCTTTCAACTGGGGAGGATTTTGTTTTAATCCAAGCACTGCTGCTTCCTAGAAGGATGATCGTGAGCAAATAATTGGATCCCTCTGAGCCTTCCTCTCTACACCAGCAAAATGGAGTTTCCTAATTTTTTTTGTGTGTGTGTGGTATGTGGGCCTCTCACTGCTGTGGTCTCTCCCGTTGAGGAGCACAGGCTCCAGATGCGCAGGTCCAGCAGCCATGGCTCATGGGCCCAGCTGCTCCGTGGCATGTGGGATCCTCCCGGACCTGGGCACGAACCCGCGTCCCCTGCATCGACAGGCGGACTCCCAACCACTGCGCCACCAGGGAAGCCCTGGAGTTTCCTACTTTTGAGCACCTGAGGAAACCACAGGCAAAGTGCCAAAGCTACACCTGACACAGAGTGGAGGCGGGGGTGTGGGGGGGAGTTGCCACGTGGTGGCTGTGACTAGACCACAGTCTCCTGATGGAGAACTTGAAGATTCAAGCACTTCTCCAAGTGTGAGCCTCACACTCATTTCTGAAACCGTGTTTTGGGAAAATTCACCAGGCGCCACCAATAGTTTGCAAGGAATCTTCATATAAAGCCATCTCAGGAAAACGGCAGCAGGGCCACGTAGGTAAGACCAGTTGAGGCAGCCCTGGGGTCAGCCTTGCACAAGGCTTGGTTCCTCAAGGCACGTGATGGCAACTCTCATGACGTCCGTTTTGTTTGTTTTCAGTCTAACGCCGAGTTGTCTGTGTACTCAGAACTAAGTGGCTGGTACTAGGAACCACGGCCATCAGGAGTTTAGCCACCCTCTTCCTGGTGAGTCCCCAAGCACATTTCCCAGGATTTTAATGGGAAAACGTCACTGATGAGCTCCATTTGGGAATCTCCAAGTTAAACAGTCTATTCATTCAACACATTTTTATTGAGCACCTACTATGGGTCACATGCTAGGGATAATCTGCAAACAAATGGATCAAGTCCCTGCTGACACAGAGGGCACATCTTGGGTGGAGGGGGGACATAAAATAAACCAATAAATAAAAATATGATGCAATGTCAGAAAATGAGAAGTGCTGTGAAGACAAATGGGGCAGGGTAAAGGACAGATGAGAAGGGACCACAGATCTGGGTGATCAGGAAAAGTCTCGAGGGAAATCACATTGCAGAAAAGTGACGAGTGAGCCACATGGACACCTGGGTGCAGAGAATTCCGGAAAATCTCTCAAATGTTTGTGCACATTATGAATCTCCAAACAGATGCCGTATGACGTCACATTTCCCAAACCCATTTGGCCACAAAACTCTTTTTCCCCACAGAGCATCTTCCAGGGTCAGCTTTCACAGAACACCCTGCAGGGAATGGTGATGGAGCCAAATCTAATATTCTGCAGGGGGAGAAACGGGCCCAGAGCAGACAAGGGTTGCCCATAGTCCTACAGCTCATTGATGAAGTCGTCCATCAGCTTTCTCGCTAGGTGGCGTTCAGATCGCAGATCACCAGTAAGGGCAAGCCACTAAGATGGCCCAGCAGCGCCTGGCAGTGGTGGCGGTGGGCAGCGGGGTAGAACCAAGTTCATGGGTGCAGGATGAGCCAGGCACAGGCGCCTGGAACCTCCAGCTCAGACCCCCGTGTGTCCACTCCCCGACAGGGAAGCGTGTGCCTCTGATGGGAAGCCTGCACCCCCTCATGACAGCCTCATGGCAGAGGGGTGGATGCTTTCCAAAGTTCCTGCCACCTGTGTGGGTGGTGGTTCGCAAGGCACCGTCAGACCATTCAGAAGCACCTTTCATGCTGAGCCGACAGGAGAAAGCCATTCCCCAGTTTCTTTGTAGCAATGCAGCTGGCCTAGGAAGCGATGTCCCAGAGTGCCTGAAGATGGGATGGTAGGTGGCAGCGAGCCACAGCACATCAGGCTCAGATCCTCCAATAACTGAAGGAGAGTAGTGGTCAGGAAACCTGCTCTCCTTGGACATTGCAAAGCAAGCTGACCCAGAGAGGGAGGGAAAGATAGGGAAATACGAGCACACAATACACAGATGCAAATTTCTCCAGAAAAGCCACTAGAGAGAACATGTATACACGTGCACCAGACACCTTTAAAACGTAGCCCTGGCAACAGGAGTTTCCTTGGGACCAACCCGCCTGACTGCCATGTGTCTCATCAGACCCCTGGAACTCTGCACTTTCCAGGAAGGCAGTTAGGTGGATGACATGCTGATACAAGCCGACCAGCTCCCAGATGCAACACGTGACAAAACGTTCTCAGCTTGCGGTGACACTGTTAAGGATTCAAGCCAACGCCAGAACTGAATGTTCTCACCTCAGATCAGTGGTTCTCAACCAGGATTGGGTTTGCCCCCCAGTGGACATTTGGCAAAGTCACAGTGGCCGGAGGGGGAGCTGCTGCTGGCATCTAGGAGAGCAGGGATTCTGCTAAACACCCACCAATGCATAGGACAGTCCCCACAACAAAGAACTGTTCTTCCCCACAGTCAATGGGGCCGAGTTTGAAAAACGCTGCCCTGAACAAAGGAAAATCCATTCTCTTGGGCAGTGAGGATTCCCAGCAGAGAGCCTGGACACCCGGTGTCAGTTCCATAAGAAAGAAGCAGGAAACAATCATCCTTGGAGACCAGTCTGAGTGTGGTACTTACCATTTTCCTTTAAAGAAACAGTCTTTTACAAAGACTGTTTTCCTATCCCTCCCCAGTCCAGAACTATAAATCAAATTCTCCATGGCATGATATAAACAGACTTCTCTTCCCTTTCTCCTTTGCTCTATCTCCAGTCCCAACTCTGTGCATTAAAACCTGGAATTTAATTGTAATATAAAAACTGTGGGAAAGAAAAGAGTCAGTAGTAGTTAGAAACTCAAATTGATTTGGAGAAATTTTAGATTATTTAAAAGCATACTTGGAACTAATGGAGGGTGAATAACCACAACAAAACCAACTAGAATACAATTTGGGAAGCAAAAGTTATGGCAAAAAGCCTTCTGGGCTATAGGTCTTCCTTGTCAGAAAAAAGAACCAATGTCAAACAATACAGCATGCATCTCAGAGATCACCTAGGCTCAATACTGTATAAAATTGGAGAGGTGCATGGGAACTTTAAATGCAAGAAAATGTCCTTAGTGTTTATCATCAAGATGACTTATTTCAGAAAACATCCTTGATGATATGTCCAGTCAAGAAAAATCATCAGCATCTACTTTAACAAAACACAAAAGAGAGAAAAATCATATAATAATGGGATAGCAAGCTTTTTCCTTCACTTTTTGGGTAAAACTTGACAAGCTGTGAATATATGTGTTGGAAAGAGAAATTGTGTGAATACTTGATATAAACAAGTGAATAAATGTACCTGCCTGGGCTTCCCTGGTGGCACAGTGGTTAAGAATTCGCCTGCCAATGCAGGGGGCATGGGTTCGAGCCCTGGTCTGGGAAGATCTCACATGCCGCGGAGCAACTAAGCCCATGTGCGACAACTACCAAGCCTGTGCTCTAGAGTCCGTGAGCCACAACTACTGAGCCCGCGTGCCACAACTACTGAAGCCCATGTGCCTAGAGCCCGTGCTTCGCAACAAGAGAAGCCACTGCAATGAGAAGCCCGCGCACCGCAACGCATAGTAGCCCCCGCTCGCCGCAACTAGAGAAAGCCAGTGCGCAGCAAAAAAGACCCAACGCAGCCAAAAATAAAAATAAATGTACCTGCCTTATCTAAATGCTGCCTCTTTCAAAGCTGAACAACAACCACAAAAAAGATAAAAGCTGCATTTTTTTTTGTTTCTGACAAATTAGTTGTCTGTTTTGAAAATCAGATTCAAAGTATGAGCCCATGAATTGACTTTTTGATTAGGAAAGGAAACACCATTCTAGCAGTTGCCAATGATAAATTCACTTTAGCACCAAGTGGGTTCTTTCAAATCAGCACAAAAGCATGAGAGAGAAAGATTCAGGAATACACATCTCACAGGAGATGCTGTGAGCAGAAGAGAGCAATAATTTGAAAGGTAATGCTAAGTTTATTGAAAATATCCACTCAATCAATTAAAATGGCAAAGAGGAATTGGGACCAAAAATATCTAACTGCTATTTACGATAAAAGTTGATTTTGATGTTTATTTCCCGAGTCTAAAAAAAAAAAATTTAAGACCTAAGATTTTTCCATTGACCTGAAAGCAGTAAAAATTGTCCATTAACCTTCCCTCAGTCCAATAATAGAAAGGTCTCAAGGGGTAGAATAGGAGCCAAAAATAAGATTGAATGGGAAACAGTAAGGAGATGCACATCAAATGACTAAATTCTAAGGGTAGGTTAAAAACAGACGATCTCATTGTCCTACGTCATGTATAGCCGAATTCTCAGATGTGTACATTTTTATATGTACTTCCTTTCACTGAAACATATAAGTAAGAGGAATATGATTTTATCTCTATGGATTTCTTCAAGTCAGGGTTTCTCAGCTTTGCCACTAATGATATTTGGTGCCGGAGAGCATTTATGTGAGGGGGGCCGTCCTGTGCACTGTAGGATGTTTAGCAGCATCCCTGGCCTCTACCTACTGGATACCAGTAGCTCCTCCCTGGTGTGACAATCAAACATGTCTCTAGACATTGTCAAAAGTCCCCTGGGAGGCAAAATATCCCTAACTGAGAGATACAGCTTTAAGTCTACTGGGGGAAAATGCAGTATGGAGAAGTAGACTAAAAACAGTATCAGCAGGGTGGCAATTTTCATGTTCCTGAAAGGAAGGTGTTGGTAACTGCATTCAGTCACAGGACTGGAAGAATCCAATGACTAAACCATACTGTTCTATGTAATGAAAATGCTACAAAAGGGAGAGTTTTGAACAGGAATGGTGCTCGAGCTCATTTTGTCCAACTTCCTTGTACAGCGAAGGAAAACTGAGAGGCAGAGTTGTTTGTCTAAAGACCACACCAATGCAATACAAACATAGGTGGTTCCAAGTAAATACTGCGTAGTTTCCACCTGGAAAAACAAAAACACGGGAGCCAACCTGCATGAACCCCTGAGGTGGCATAGTACGAGCCTCAAACCACATAATGAGTTCAGTGGATTAAAACACATCTACACTGTTTAAATCAAAGACTGCTAATGATATTTTTTAAAACTCACTGGTCACTTTGGCAGTTGCTTCTTTGAATAATGACACATAGGAGGAAAGAACCAATCTCTCATTCTGCCTTCCCTGAACCAACTGTATTTTATGATAAACAAATAAACAAATGGTTGACGAAGGATTCTAGCTAATAATTACCAAAGGAATAACAATCAGAAAAAAATCACAACTCTGTGACCCCACAAGAAATACGGATCCAGGGAATGATCCTCAAAGGATGCTAAACCTATTAGGTAAAAAGTTGATGGATGAGCTCCAGTGCCCATTTACAAATGAATGGATAAAACAAGGTATATACACACAAGGAAATATTATTCAGCCTTAAAAAGGAAGGAAATTCTGACACATGCTACAACATGGATGAACCTTGAGGATATTATGCTAAGTGAAAGAAGCCAGTCACTAAAAAGACAAATACCGTATGACTCCACTTATATGAGGTCCCTAGCGTAGCCAGATTCATAGAAGTAGAAAATAGATGGGTGGTTGCCAGGGGCTGCAGTAAGGGGAAAATGGAGAGTAGTTGTTTAAGGGGTACACAGTTTCGGTTTTACATGATGAAAAGTTTTTGGAGGTTGGTTAAGCAACAATGTGAATATCCTTAACATCAGTGAACTGTATATTTTTAAATGGTTAAGATGGTAACTGTTATGTTATGAATATTTTACCATAATGAAAAATTAAAAATGTTAATTATTGGGGGGAAAAAAAGCCGTTGGAGACGTTGTAATGGATGGCTCAGTCTGTTAGCATTGGACCTACCATTCAATCTCAATATCGTTAAAAACAGGATGACCAGACATTATGTGCTCACTGTGTGATGCAGGATGGATCACACAGTACCGCCTATGAAGGCGTCTGGACAACAAAAAGACTTTGATCTCCTCAGTCCTCTAGATCTAACTATTAGTTTACAGGAAACATGGGGAAAAGAAGAACAAGTTAACTGAAACCAAGAGGAAGTGATCAGCCAAATCCAGGATGTGAATATTCTACAGGACACAAGACCCAGTTTCTCCAACAAATCAGTGGCTGGGGGATAAAAAAGGTCAGGGGCGGGGAGTTGCTGTTACAGAATTAAAGACATTTCAGAGACATAACAACCAAGTGTAATGTGTGGACATTGTCTGGATCCTGATTCTAACAAACCAACAGTAAAAAAGATATTTCTGAGAGAATCAAGGAAATGTGAGCATGGACTGAATATTAGATGATATTCAGGAATGATTATAAGTATTTTTAGCTGTGATCATGTCAAGGCGGGGATAATGTAAAGGAAAAAAAAGTCCTTTCAGTTAAGATGTCTTTATGGGTGAAATGACACAACTTGCTTTAAATTAACCTAGAAAAAAACTCAAAAAGGAAGAAAAAAGAATGAAAGAACACTGGGAAAATGTTGAAGCTGGATGATGAATACATGGAGTTAATCGCAGGCTTCTCTAGTTTTGTGTGTGTTTCCAAAATCCCATAATAAAAAACAATTTTTATGTAGGCAATCTCAAAGGAACATACAGACACACAACACAAACAGAGTGAGCTACAACCAAAGCGTAAGCAAATGAGGAAGCCATTTGCGTTTAATAAGTGCAGGAAACGGGAGATTAAGCCTTGGGCCTAGCAAAGTGAGCTAACCAAGTCTAAGATGCCTGTATTAAGCTGGCACCCTCAAAGATGCTCCACACACTGGCAAGAGGAGGGCTTAAAATTTTTTTTTTCTGGTCTTTCAGAAAGCGGAGCCTATGAAAACCTGAAGTTTTCAATGTGGCTCTGGAGGGGAAAACTAATAATGGCCACAATACTGATGATGATGATGATCACCCTGAAGGTTTGTAACCACGTGGGTCTGGGGCTCAAGTTTACACTCCATGTATTCAGTGGGAAAACTCCAAGTTGAGGAAATAAATGTCAGTGTTCAGAGGTTATTAGCATCCCCGGCATCCAGCTGAAACAAACAAAAAAGACTTCCGAGAGAAAAGCAGCCAGGAATCAGACCCCTCAGGATCCCCACAGATTAAGTTCAATCAAGAATGAGATCACAGTCAAATTACTAAACATCCAAGCAATAAGTCAGTATGAGCCAGAGTAAACAGACACAACAAACAAGACATTGAGACACCACCCCCGCCACTCCCACCCAAAGACTTCAGATGTTGGAATTATCAGATAACAGATTCTAAAATCACTATGTATTCAATATTTTTTTTAAAGAAGGCTTTTAAAATGAGCAAGGAATGAGACTATCAAAATGGCCAGGCATTTGTCCTCAGGAGTTTGTGGGAGCACAGGAGAGCTATTTGACCCCTGTACGTTTGGCTCTTCCATTCTGGTGGGGAAAACAGATTTCTTTACAGAATCAAATTATGCTGGCAATAAAAATTCAAGTGCTTCCAGGAGCCAGAGAGGAAATATGAGCAGTGCATTGGGCAGGCAGAACATAGGCTGTATCTAAAGAGGGAGCCTCTTCTCAACGCCAGCAGATTGTTGATCTATATACAAGAAGAGAGTCCAGGTATTGCCAGATATTCCCATTTTCCCAAAAAAAGGCATAAATCCAGATGTCAATGAGCTGTACATGTTGGCTACTGTGGTAGACATCTGGTTTTTGTCACCTAATAACAATTCACCTCTCTTCTAAAATATTATGGTGTTATCATCCCCCTTTGGGGACAACACCTTTCTCCTAGTCTCAGTCCAGTTTCTCAGAGATGGTGTTGATTCCACCTCTGGCTTCAGGGATGGGCACGTTGGCTCAAGCTCAGCCAATCAGAGCAGTCTCCTGGGCCACAATAATTGGCTCAGCAATGGGCTTGTGACCCACCCAGAGAAAATGAGAAGCAGTGAGGCCATTGGGGGAAGCTTAGGAAAAAGACTCTTATCCTTCCCTATGGAATTCAAAGCTGAGAAGATGTAAGGGCTGGAGCTTCGGCCGCCTTTTTGTGACCATTATACAGAGATTCTGTGTAAGGTTGGATCCACGTGGTTCAAAGATACCCTGAGAGCTGGAGAGAGGCCAAGGCCTCATGAAATCATCTGAGCCTGAACCCAGAGGTTCCCTCTAGACTTTTCATTTTTGGTAACCAGTGAATTTGCATTCATGCTAAAGACAAT
This sequence comes from Mesoplodon mirus, assembly GCF_964341445.2. Classification (NCBI taxonomy): domain Eukaryota; kingdom Metazoa; phylum Chordata; class Mammalia; order Artiodactyla; family Ziphiidae; genus Mesoplodon; species Mesoplodon mirus. The sequence goes on from NC_138983.1 coordinate 90,073,933, forward strand.
TTGAATAGGTTTCTCTGTCACTCCACAGAAAGAGGCCTCTCCATTCAGCAACTAATTAAAAGTCTTTTAACACGCTGGGAAAGCTAGACAAACATATCTGAGGGCTGACCATGGACCTTCAGTCTGCGGTCTCAGCACCTGGCCACCCCTCTCCTTCTGTACTCCTGTCCCTAGCTTCTCTGATGACTCATCTTCTAGCCTCCATTCCAACTGCTCCTGCCCTGGACCATCCTCTTCTCTCCCTGCTCTGCCTCCGGAAATCCTACTCATCCTTCAGAACTCAAGTCAAATGGGTCCTTTTTTCTTAGCGCTTTCCTGACAACCCCACCCTAAGCCCTACCCGAGGCAGAAGAAGATACCTCTCCCTCCATCCCCAGGCCCCTCTGACCCCCCGATGAACACTCAGCACTTCTGCTGAGGATCCTAATTACGCAGCCACGTTCCTGTCTCGCCTGCTTCTTGACCGTGATCCAAATTCAGACGCAGATTAGAAGGGATGATATTTGAGGCTTAAGTTTCAAAAAACAATCAGTTCTTAGGAGAAGTCAGAAAACATGGTGAAAGATGAGGATTTGGGTCAGGGATTCAAAAGAAAAGAACAGTTGTTCCGGGGAAAAGAGAGGGTCTATGTGGAGTGCAGTGAGGAAGGAGGAAACACTGGACATATTTAGAACAAACGAAATGATTCAGAGGAAACCTGAGAAGAAATGTCTAGAGGGCATGAGATTGATCTGACTGTAAAGGAATACAAAAAATGTGTGACGGGAATGACCCAAAACAACAACGACAAAATGCCCAAAATAGGTGCACTGTTCACATGAGAAAAGAATGCAGACAGCAGCAAGACGCTGAGCAACCTCCAGAAAACAAGAGAGAAGGTGACAAAGGATGAGGTTATTTCAAACCAGATAAACTGGGAGGCTTTCTATGGATTGAAAGGGGTTTTTCAAAAGCTAGGGCTCATGTTGGCTTGCCCCTGATGGAAACTCAGGGCACCGAGGCCTTCTGGAATTTTCTGTTCAACAGACAGACACAGGGAGGGTCCCAGGAGGCCAGGCAGTGGCTAGATGTACCAAAAGAGCTACCATGGGTCAAAGGTCAAAACAAGCAAGGTCTCAGTTTATGAGCCACCCCAGGCAAGCACTGTCTCGCTTTTTACTTCTAAGGACCATGGGACCTTGTCCACAGTTCCCATGCCTCCTACCGTGGGACCAGTTTTTTCTTCATGTGATAAAATACCTAAGCCGGACAGTAGCCAATCACAGCGGCCTTTAACCTTTGTTGGGGACATACCTGGTTGAGGTTCTGAGCCCTCTTCCCAGAAAAATGCGCACAGCCTCAGACACAACAAAGTTTCCTTCCCATTTAAGCAGCTTATACCCGCCCTGGGGCCCATCTCTTGAACAATATTTCCTAAACTCATTCACTTAATCAAAAAAACATTTATTGAGTGCCAGCTCCCTGGTACCTGCCAGGCACTTCTGCCAGGTACTGCTCCGGGCACCAAGGATACAGGGATCCTCGCCTCATGGAGTGGACCTTCCAGTTTGTATCTGAGCCCTCAAATGATCAGAATGTCTGGCGAAGCGGCCCGGGAATTCAGTGATTCTGACACGGGGCTAGAATTAGGACCTGTCGTCCCAAAGAGCCCCAGCTCAAACACCCCTTCTGTAAGGAGAGAGGGGAGGAGTGTATTAAAATCATGTGTTCTAACTGGGAAGCTCATAGCCTGCTGAGGGAGTGTAGAGGGTACCTGCACTTTGGAAAAATGTTTGGCAGAATCTCGTAAAGCGGGACGTATGTGTGACCCAGAAATTCTACTCCTAGATATATACCCAAGAGATATGTGCACATGTGCAGACCAAAAGGCATACACAACGGCCCCCAATTATCCCTGGTGTTCACACCTCTGTGTCCCCTCCCCTTGAGAGTAGGCAGAACTGTACCTTATTTCTAATCAGTAGATGCTGCAAAGGTGATGGGCATGTCATTTCTGTGATTATGTTACAGAAGATTGTAACTTCCATCTTGCCTGGAGACTCTCTCTATGGACTCTCACTGGCTTTGATGAAGCAAGCCACCTTATGGAGAGGCCCACATGGCAAGAAACAGTGCAGGATCTCTGGCTAACAGCCAGCAAGGAGGTGAGGCCCTCAGACTAACTAACAACCCTCAGGGAACTGTATCCTGCCAACCACCACATGAACTGGAAAGAGGATCCTTCCCCAGCTGAGCCTCAGATGAGACCCCAGCCCTGGCCACCTCCCTGATTGCAGCCTGGGAGAGGCCCTGAGCAGAGAACCCAGCTAAGCAGTGCCCGGATTCCTGACCCACACAAACTGTGACATAAGTGTGTGTTTTTTGGATCCGTTAAGTTTGCCATAATTTGTTCTGCAGGAATAGATAACAGAGTGTAATGCAATGCAGCAGTGAGAATGAATGAACCACAGCTACATCAGACAACGTGGTCGAACCTCACATAGTTGAGTGAAAGAAACCTGGCAGCAAATGGAATCTGTAAGATTCCATTTCCATGAAGTTCAAAACCAAGCAGAACTAATCTATGATTGGAAGTCAGACAAGCGGGAGGGGGTAACCAGAAGTGAGCACAGGGAGTCTTCTCGGAGGGGCGGGGGCGGGTGGTGATGTTCTGCTTCTTGTTCTGGGTTCTGGTTAGGGTGGGTGCATACACTTTGTGAAAATTCTTCAAGCGTACACTTATCAGTTGTGTTCTTTTCGAGATGTATATTATGTTTTGAAAACAAAAGTTTACAAAAATGACAATATGCTGGAGTCAAACAGCCAGGGTTCGAATCTTGGACCTATCACTTACAAGATTTGTAACTGCTCAAGTTACTTGACTTTTCTGAGCCCGCCTCTGTAAAATGGGTTGGGCTAAGAATTAAATAAAACAGTGCATGGCATAGCAGCTGGTACCTAACAAGCCTCAATAAATATTAGCTAGTTTGGTTCACCTCATTCATAATGGTTCATTGTTAATCTCAAAAAAAAGAAGTAGTGGAGGTTGATTTGCCTGGATGCCTGCAAGTCGAATTTATGGAGTTGTCCTGCAGGTGCCACCCCACAGAGACCAGCTGGATTCTCAGAATCCCTCTAGCAGCGATCAGGGGAGCTCAGCCTGCCTCTGACACCCACACCCAGAAAGGTCCCTGGGCAACAAGCAAGATGATATGCGAGTGTTCTGAGGTCAAGTTTGCTCTGGGTTGGGACTGAGACGATGCAAATCAAAGCTCTCCCCAGGATGGCTGTGATCGGGTTGAGATGGTGCTGTCCTCCCACATCATCAAGAAAGCAACAAAAACAAGCAAACAGACAGACAGCAATGCGGACATTCACAGAAGGAGTCTGTGGTATCGGGCACAGTTTACTACTTCACACATATTAACCCATTTGGTCTTTCCAGTCAATGCTGTTATTACCTCCATTTTACAGGTGAGAGAAGTGAGGTACAGACAGAATAAAACAAACAAACAAACGAAAACAGGCCGATCAGAGGTGGGATCAGCACCCTTCATATGCAGTTTTCAAACAGAACATACAGACTGACCTCCCTGGCAAAGCTTTTTTTCTGTGTTGTTGTTTTTTTAGAGAGAGTAGTTTTTTGGTTTTGTTTTAATTTTTTAAAATTAATTAATTAATTTATTTTTGGCTGTGTTGGGTCTTCGTTTCTGTGCGAGGGCTTTCTCCAGTTGTGGCAAGCGGGGGTCACTCTTCATCGCGGTGCACAGGCCTCTCACTATCACGGCCTCTCTTGTTGCAGAGCACAAGCTCCAGACGCGCAGGCTCAGTAGTTGTGGCTCACGGGCCTAGTTGCTCCGCGGCATGTGGGATCCTCCCAGACAAGGGCTCGAACCCACGTCCCCTGCATTGGCAGGCAAATTCTCAACCACTGCGCCACCAGGGAAGCCCCCTGGCAAAGCTCTGATTTGCAAGAGATGAATGTCCCAACCAGCCTTGTCTCTATCTGAGAAAACACCTGGGTGATTTCTCATTTTCTGACAGGGGAAGGGGGTGAGCACGGCTGCAGAAGGCCTCAGTGACCAGCTGTGATTTTGTGGTTTGAATTTATTTTTGTGAACCTGTGTGTGTGTGTGTGTATAAAAACCTGCATTTCCTTAGCCCATAGCGTCAGGTTATGAATGGACTGTGGAGCCTCCAATGGGCCTTTGCTCTCCCATCTGACACCTACTCAACAGCTTAGCTACTTCCTGATCTTCGAGCGCTCTCTCTCTCTTTTACACTCCCTTTCTCCTGTTCCAGCTCTTTCCCTGGCTCTCTCTTACCCCTTAAAGGCTGGGCAAGCTCCCTACCTCTTCCAGGCAGGAGGCCAGCATTCATTTCTTGTTGGAATGCAGGGGACAACAAGCAGATCTGGGGAGGGGGCACAGTGGATGGGCTCTCCCAGTCAAGGACAGCCCAGGGAAGGTAACTGCGGCCCAATGAGATTTTATGGGGCAGAGGTCCTGCAGGAAAGAAGCCCAGTGGGTGGCAGGAGAGGTCCCTGGCAAGCCCCAGCTACCCCCTCTTGGCCTCAGCTCCCTCCCCCTCTTGCTGCAGGCACTGCCCAAACTTCAGGACAGCCAGAAGCCCAGATTGTTCAGGGCGGAGGAAAAGCAGGTGGTGAGCATGGGTGTCTCGTGGCTGTGACACTTGTCACCTGTGGTCCCCGGGGAAAATACCTTCCCATCACAGTCATCTAGATTCAAATCCTTTTCTGGCTGTGTCACCTTGGTCACATACCTCCATGTCTCTTGAGCCCTATTTTCCTGTTCAAGTGGGAGTGATGTGATAGAAATAATACCCATCACGACATTTTTGAGCACTTCTCTGCAGAGCTCCCTGTTCCAGGTGTTTCACACACACCTACTGCCCCAGGTTATGGTGAGGATTAAATGAGATGATCCACAGGAAGGACTGGGACAGTGCCCTGCGGGTGGAAAGCCCGGAGTTAACATCACTCGCTCCAGTATTAGGAGGACAGCTGGGAATGACAAAGCTGGGACATGGACCCAGGCCTTTCAGACACCAGCATCCTGATGTTGATTGAGATACAGTACAGCCTTGGTAGCCACCCAGAGCTCAATAAGATTGATTGATTACAGGCATCACCAAGGAGCCCATATAAGCTAGAAACCTCTTTTTTTTTTTTTGGCCATGCCGTGTGGCTTGCGGGATCTTAATTTCCCCACCAGGGATTGAACCCGGGCCATGGCAGTGAAAGCACCAAGTCCTAACCAGTGGACCGCCAGGGAATTCCCCAGGTGCAGTATTTTGATCACCCTATCATTGCAAAGTACAACTCTCACTCAGCCCAGGACATGCTATGATAAAGCCATGAGTTATTGGGGTATTTTAGTTTCTGTTTTTGAAATTTAAGTGGATGACATGGAACTGGGTTTTTAGACTTTCACACACCCTTTGAGATGACTGTGGCATCCTGTGGGGAGCGGCAGGATCCAATCAAGATTTGGCAATTTCTGCTCCAGTGAGCCTGAATGCCAGCTTTGTTCTCCGTTTAGTATTTCCTCATCGAGAGATGGACTAATGGCAACATATGCTCTCCCAAGCCTATCAGGGGGCCATGGGCGGCTCCGGCTCCAGGCTGGCCTGGATGGGCTCCATAGGGTCTGGCTGGAAGTGAGCAGGGTTGCGTTCTGTGCTCATGTTGATGAGACTGAAGACAAGCATGGAGATGGGGGTGGGGCTGGGGAGGGCCAAGGCTACAGAAGCCTAGGTCCTGGGGTAAGGACAGTTCAGCTCAGCAGCTCAAGAGTAGGAGGCAAGGCTGTGGGCGGGTGGCAAGGGCTGCCCCTGTTCATTCACTCATTCGTTCATTCAGGCACTGTTCTAGGTACTGGTGATACAGCAGTGAACAAAAGAGAAAAAAATCCCTGCCCTCATGGAGCTTAAGTTGGGGGCAGGGGGGAGTTGGGAGTGGGGAGACTGACAACAAATAAGAGAAGGAAACTAAATAAATAGCATGTTAGAGGAGTGGTAAGATGAAGGGAAGAGCAATAGAGTGAGGTGTTTGTTTTGTTATTCATGTTTTTTGGGGGGGTGTTTTTTGTTTTGTTTTGTTTTTTTGGGTGGCATCATGGGGCTTGCAGGATCGACCAGAGATCGAACCGGGCAGTGAAAGCACTGAGTCCTAAACACTGGACCGCCAGGGAATTCCAAGACCCTTTTAAATAGGGTGATACTTGAGTAAAAATCTAAAGGAGCTGAAGGAGATCCCTGGGGGAAGTGCCTGGTAGGGAGAAGAAACAGTAACTGCAAAGGCCCTGAGGCAGAAATGTGCCTGGAGAGTTGAGCCTGACCCTCTCTGTTCCTCTGAAGTTACCACTCAGGGCCCCGGCCTCTGTGGTCACTCCTCATACATTCCTAAGGTCTTTCTGGTCGAATGGAACTAACCCAGGCAGAACCTTCCAGGCTGACTGAGGGCCTGGAAGAGATTTCTAGGCACAAGTGCTGGGAGGGCTCTGCGAATCAACTGCAGGGTTGAATAAGTCCTGAGGTTTTGCCAAGCTTTAAACAAATGCACAAGGAATTTGCAAGAATGCAACAAATTCATTCCTGGACCATGCTCCAGAGCTGCTTAATCAGAATCTCTGAGGTCTGTGCCAGGGAATGTGCATTTCTAAGAGCCTCTAGGCATGTGGGAGCATCTTTACCATATATTCCATCCCATATCGATTTCCATGATTTTTCTCTCTTATATCTTCTTCTAATTGACTAGAGTGGAGTCTGCCATCTTTCATCTTTCTCAGATGAATATTTTGAGTTTGTCTTGGGGCACCTTGTCCGTCATTTCCTGGCAGGGAAATGAGGCATTCTGTAGGTAGTCAGCGGGGCTGTTCTGCTCCCAGACAGAAGGGGCTGATCTGAAAAGAGGTGACATGGGGTAAGGGGAGATAGTTGGCATTTGCATGTCTTCTCCACACGCTCCATCCCCCCAGCCCCGTGCCCATGGGGGGTGCGGGGGGATTTCTTAAGGATCTGATCCAGGTCAACACTGGGGCCACCGTCTGACCTTGTAGGGACTCAGGTGATGTTTGTAGAAGTAAAGAACACATGAATGAATAAACGCGAGTTTTGACAGGGAAGGACAGGAACAGTAAGGCTGTGGGCTTGTAAATACCCCTTCCCTAGCACGTGGGAGAATCTTCCATTCTTTCAGAAGTGTTCCCTCCACCGCACCCATCTCCCATCTCCACCCCCATCCCCAGAAGTGATGGTCCCCCAGCTTACTCTGTTTTCTCCTCCACAACAGAGAGAACTAGCGATTCTGGTGGGACGGGGGAACTAACCTCCAAGCTTCTCGTGGTTCAGCTCCATTACCCTCCCACGCCTGACCATCCCCTCCTCAACGCACCGAGCCTAGAGCTAAGGTCAGTAGGAAGGATTCTCGAGTCTGCTCCTTCCCCGCTGTAAGACTTGGAGCTACTTCTGTGAACACTGAGCCTGTTTCCCCATCCTGGAAACGGGGCTGGGGACCTCTAGGGGGCAGGTCGGGGAGGGCTCGCAGCGCTGCAGCGGGCTGTAATTGGCCGGGTGCTGCCAGCGCACCTCCCCCTCATCCTCGGGCGCCGCGCACGCCACGCCCCTCCCCAGCTCGGCCGTCAGAATGGCGTTGCCGTGGCGACGTTCGTACAAAGGCCGGGCGGGCGCGCGGGCTGCGGGCTGTCGCCTGGAGACTCCGCGGGAGGGCGGCAGGGCGGAGGTCAGGGCTTCTTGGCAGAGGACGAGGCGTGGGCTTCTTCCTCAGGCCAGGTGAGAGCGGCGCGCGAGGAGGCGGCGGGCGGAAACCTGGGCCGGAGGAGGCCAGCCCTGCGAGGTCAAGGGCGTTGGGGTAGGCAGGGGACCCGGCGCCAGCCGAGTCCGAACTCTCTGATCCAGGCTCGGGTCGCCAGGAGCACCCCAGAAAAGGTGCCCCAACACCAGCCGTTCCTTCCTAAGTGCAGCCCCTACCTCGCCCCCCAAGGGAGGCGGCACGGGAGCTTTAAGCCTCTCCTGGGCACCAGCTCTTGGATGTCCTGTGGGTATAGCTGGGATTAAGAGAGGAACCCCTGTTTCCCCTGATTTATGGACAACACCCACCCAATGGTCAGAGACACACACACACACACACCCGCCCCTTACCTGAACTCCCCTTCTTTAAGGAACTTTGAGGCCACTGTAAACCTCAAAAGAAAGTTTGCTCCTATAGCCCAATTCTGAGCCATCCAAAGTGTCGGGGGAACGCAGATGACTGAAGCCCTTTTGCTCTTTCCTGTGGCTGGTGCTCCATGGCACTGAGTAAGAACGAATTCACAGAGCTCCACACATTCAAATTACTTTGACAGTGTTTTCACGCAAGGAAGTGATGCACAGGGCAAAATGAAGGTGGAGAAATATTGTCCAATCCAAAAGCTAAAGAGATAGAATTTAGGTTTTCCAAGGAGTCATGTAAGCTAGATACTGACGGGAAAAATGAAAGGTAGTTACTATCAAAGCTTCCTAGCCAGCTGGCTGTACTGACTTGCTTAGAGGTGCCCTTTGTATTTTCATTCACTCAGCAAGTGTTTCCCAAGCACCTACTATGTGTCAGGTTCTGCCCCCCCGCCGCCCCCTGCCCTGGAGAAGGGGTAATGCACAGAACTGGCAGGAACTGCAAAGGGTCTGACATTTGACCCTGTTTGAAAGTTAGTAAGTTAGCCTGCCCAGCTTATAGTTCCTGGCAGAAGACAAGAGACTCCTGGGCCAGAAACAAAGAACTTGATTACTCACAGCACAGCCGACATAACAGGCAGCAGAGCTGCATATGCACATTGGTTCCTGTTGCCCTGAAAGTCCCTCGGGGTGGTGCAGAGCAGCCAGTGTGGATGCTGTGCGCACAGTGGGTCTGTGTCCCAGGTAAGGAACTCCAAACTCAGGAAACAGCAATCTTTGAAAGGGGCTGCTAGCAAACCTACCCAACTTTTGCCCCAGAAGGAGCCGTTATCTTTATTAGAAACATTACCTCTATCCTCCCAAGCTGTTTGCCATACAAGCATCCTCGGAAAGTGAGTGCAGGACAAAATCTTTCAATGCCTTTGCTCTGAAGATGGGTACAAACACAACATACCCATGAAGAATCGCTTCTGAACAAAATGAACACAGTTCTGGTTTTCCAGGAACATATATGTTAGTGAAAGAGAAACCAACAGCAAGCATAACTAAAGAAAGGAACAAGAACATGTCAGAGAATGATAAGTACAAGGAAGGAAACACAGCAGGGGAAAACTAGCAGGGGAATAACATGACTGAGGGTACCTTTAGCCAGAGTGGTCAGGTGGTTGCCCCGAGGGGGGACGTCTGAGCAGAGAGAAGACCCCAGCCTTGGGGACGTCTGGGGTGAGAGCTAAAAAACAAATATGCGCATAATCCAAGTTTAAGTTTTCGATTAGTGGCGTTTCCTGTGGTTTTCCTGCAGAAGAGACATTTCTTGGAAGTTTCCATTTTAGCTTAATTAGACTTGAATGTGTTGCGTGCTAACATGGTCCTCTGCAATTGAAGATTAATAACTGAAGGCAGCAGAGCATGGTTTTTTGGGAAGAGGAAATGTCTTTTCCCCTGTACACATGACAGCGAACTTAATAAAACTTATTTCTCATTATATGAAAGCATCAATATTTGTGGGACATCCACAGGCCTCAAAGTTTACAAATATAAACTATGCTGCTTATTTTTATTTCTCTTACCCCCAGGTAGGGTCTCGTCTTCCTTTCAAAGCATAGAATGCTGGTTTCAAGGACTTTCTTTTATTACATGTGCCAAGTGTCAGCAGACAGTGCAATTCCCCCACCCCTACTCTGCCCCACCAGCAGCAATGGAGGTTTGTACACTGGTTACATGCAAAGGCTCAGAGTTGTCACACACTTACTATTGTGTGACCTTAACTTCTCTGAGTCTCAGTTTCCTCATTTGTAAAGCGGGACAATACTGACACCTGCCTCGCAGGGTGGTTCTGAGGGTGAAAAGAGGCCATGTGTGTAAAAGGAAAGCCCAGTGCCTGGCACTTAGTAGGGATTCAGTGATGGAATGATGATGGAGATGTTGATGGAAAGCAGAGCCAGACAGGAGACCCTCTACGGTCAGACCTAGAGATTTTTGTTTTTATCCACAGTTTAACAACTTCACACTTCAGTGACCTTTCAGTTGAAAAGAGACTTTGGGGACTTTCCTGGTGGCTCAGCAGTTAAGAATCCGCCTGCCAATGCAGGGGACACGGGTTCGAGCCCTGGTCCAGGAAGATCCCACATGCCTCGGAGCAACTAAGCCAGTGCACCACAACTACTGAGCCTGCAGTCTAGAGCCAGCGAGCCACAACTAGGGCCCTAGTGCCGCAACTACTGAGCCCACGTGCTTCAACTACTGAAGCCTGCACACCTACAGCCCATGCTCCACAACAGGAGAAGCCACCGCAGTGAGAAGCCTGCACACTGTGAGGAAGAGTAGCCTCCGCTCGCCGCAACTAGAGAAAGCCCGCATGCAGCAACGAAGACCCAACACAGCCAAAAAAAAAAAAAAGGAAATAAAAGAAAGGAGGCTATCTTTGACATGGCACTGAGATGGATCAGAATTCCAATATCATGTGAATTATCATCAACATCTTGGAACCAGCTGAAGTCACTGAAATTTTTATGTTTTAAAACACATGTATATATGGGCTTCCCTGGTGGCACAGTGGTTGAGAGTCTGCCTGCCGATGCAGGGGACACAGGTTCGTGCCCCGGTCTTGGAGGATCCCACATGCTGCGGAGCGGCTGGGCCCGTGAGCCATGGCCTCTGAGCCTGTGCGTCCGGAGCCTGTGCTCCGCAACGCGAGAGGCCACAACAGTGAGAGGCCCGCGTAACGCAAAAAAAAAAAAAAATTTTAAATGAATAAATAAATAAATAAATAAATAAATAATAAAAAACATGTATAGGGCTTCCCTGGTGGCGCAGTGGTTGAGAATCTGCCTGCTAATACAGGGCACATGGGTTCGAGCCCTGGTCTGGGAAGATCCCACGTGCCGCGGAGCAACTAGGCCCGCAAGCCACAACTACTGAGCTTGCGCATCTGGAGCCTGTGCTCCACAACAAGAGAGGCCGCGATAGTGAGAGGCCCGCGCACCGCGATGAAGAGTGGCCCCCGCTTGCCACAACTCGGGAAAGCCCTCGCGCAGAAACGAAGACCCAACACAGCCAAAAATTAATAAATAAATTTTAAAACCCTGTATAGGATTTACTTTGAAATGCATTAAAATATAAAATGTATAGATGGGTAGATATGTGATAAAGCAAATAGAGCAAAATGTTGATTGTAGAATCTGGGTGGTGGTTCTATAGAAGTTCACCATCCACTTCTTTCAACTTTTCTGTGTGTTTGACATTTTCCTAATAAAATGCCAGCAAAAGATACGTACAGAGTCTTGACCATACAGCCAAGCTATAATCTTGATATTTTGTCTTTGGAAATCATTTTTTTTCAACCTAAATGTATGAAGGAATGCGGTGACTTAAAAAGAAAGTATCTTCTAATGCCCATTTCCTTGATGACTGACTCTTCCACACTTTAAGAAGCTCTGTAGAAGTTGGGGTTTATTGAGTCAAAGTTCAGAAGCCCAAGATTAATAACAGTCACAATCACAGTAGGACAAATGGGTGTTTAGTGTAGCAATCACCATTCTAGATGCTTCACATTTAATCCTCACAAAACTCTTTGGGATACAGAGTATTATTAGCCCCATTTTACAGATGAGGAAACAGAGGCATAGAGAGAGAATAAGTAAATCACCCAGAGTCACAGAGCTAGTAAGTGGTGGGTTAGTAACACTGAGTACTTGATTCTGTCAGATAACTAACCCCAAACTAAGCTTAATGGGAGGTGGAGAGTGGTTATCAGTGGAATTCAGATTTTTTTTTTTTTTTTTTTTTTTTTTGCTATTGCTTATTTGTGCTCTGAATTACATAAAGGATGTCCTCTTGTGATCAGAAGCAAGCTCATCTATGCTGGCTATCACTGTTAAAAGGACAGTCTTAAAAATGTGTGGAATTATCATTGTGATCATTGTTAAACCAGCTATCCACTCCTACCTCTGCTGACTTCTCCTGTGGACATTATGGTCTATTCCATTCATTCTAAATATGACATTGAATAATTAGAGGACTGTATTTTTCTAACAAAATTGTTTTCTGAAAACATTTTATAGGGAAAGCAGAGAATATGAAAGCCTATCTAAAGAGTGCAGAAGGGTATTTTGTCCTGAATAAAAGCACTACGATTGGAAGGCATGAAAATTCAGACCTTGTTTTAGAGGTAAGACCTCTTCCTAGCCAGTCCCCGACCCTCCCTACCCCTCACACCACCAAAAGTCCTTACTGTTCTGTGGACTCCAGTCTCTTGTAAAGCACAGCCTCTGGCTAACAGTCCCAGCCTTCCTCGGTGTGCCACCAATAACCAATCCCGGCATGTGCTGGGTCTCCCTGGCACATGTGGTAAGAATGAGCACAGTGCAAAGTGCGATGGGCCCTGTGTCCTTTGCTGACTGTGTGTGCAGTGTCCCACCCTGATGGCGGGGTTTGGAAGGTGGGCGTAGAGCTGATGCTTGACCTTCACCTGCTCCGCGTCTGGCAGCCACGGCCACCTGAAGTGCCCAGCTTGAGCAATGGCCTCTCGCCCTTTCCAGAGCTTCTGGAGACTATGGGCCCCTCAGAGCCCTCCCCCGCCCCCGTACCTCCAAGTAGTAAATCAGGGTAAGCCCTGGGCGTGGCCTCAGCGCTCTCTCACTTCATTTCATTCCATTCTCTGAATTAGCTGTGGCTTGGTCCACAGTCCCAGCTCATTGACAGCCAAGGAAGTTGGAAGAAATTGTAAGTAAGGAATTATAAAAACAGTGGCTTTGAGCCTTTTAACATTTTGAAAGGGATTAAAATATTGAAGCAGAAAGAGAAATGCAATGGAATCCCTTTAGGACTGTGAAAGGCAGACCACTCTCAGACTTCACTGAACAGAGTTTTTTAAACTTTATTTTGAAATAATTATAGATGCACAAATAGTAGAGAGAATGGCATGAAGCATGTGTGGAGTCCTGTGCCATTTTACCACGTGTGGATTTGGGTGTGGCCCTCAGGATATAGGAGTATTCCATCATCAGAGATGTCCCTTGTGATGCTCCTTTTATAGTCACAATTCCTCCTCCCACCATCGTCCCCACGCTCCGAAAACCACTAATCTGTTCTCCGTCTCTATAATTTTCATCATTTATCTATGACCTTTGCGATTGATTTTTTTTTTTTTTTTTTAGTCATTGTAATGCCCTTGACATCCATTTAGGTTATTAGCTTGTTCTTTTATTGCTGAGTAATAGTCCACGGTATGGACGTATCACCTATGTTTAACCATTCACTTTTTGAAGGACATTTTGTTTCCATTTGGGGCTATTACAAATAAATGTACTATAAACATTTGTATACAGGTTTTTGTGTGAACATAAGTTTTTATTTCTCTGTGATAAATGCTCAGGAGTATGATTGCATGGATTAACATATATGTTTATGTATATTCGGTTTGTAAAGAAACTGCCAGACTTATCCAGCATGGCTGTACCATTTTTCATTTCCACCAGCAATGTATGAGACACATCCTCACCAGCAATTAGCATAAACACTGTTTTTCATTTTAGCTGTTTTAGTAAGTGTGTAGTGGTATCTCATCATAGTCTTAACTTGCATTTCCCAAATCGATAGTGATGTTAAATGTCTTTTCATGTACGTGTTTGCCTTCTGCATATCCTCTTCAGTGAAATATCTCTTCATATCTTTTAAGTGTCTCTAATCGAATTGTTAATTTTTTTACCATTGAGTTTTGAGAATTCTTTATGTATTTTAGATATGAGTCCCTTGTCAGATAGATGGTTTGCAAATATTTTCTCCCATCCGTAGCTTGTCTTTTCATTCTCTTAGCAGAGTATTTCACAGAGCAAAAGCTTTAACTCTTGATGAAGTCCAGGTAGTTATTTTTTCTTTTATAGATCATGCTTTTAGTGTCATGTCTAAGAACATGCCACCAGGTCCCTGACCCTGAGGATTTTCTCTTATGTTTTCTTCTAAGTGTTTTATAGTTTTATGTTTAAATCTATGAACCATTTTGGGTTCACTGTCGTTTATGATGTGAGATTTAGGTCAAAGTTCATTTTTCTTGCATGTGGATATTTAGTTGTTCCAGAACCATTTGTTGAACAGACTATCCTTTCTCCATTGAATTGCTTTTGCAAGTTTGTCAAAAATAATCTGGCCATACTTTCTATGGGGGCTACTTCTTATTTCCCTATTATGTTTCATGGATCTATTTGTCATAATGGATCTACCATTATGAGATAGCCTTGATTACTGTCGCTATGTAAGTCTTAAATCAGGTAGAGTGATTCCTCCCACTTTTCTTTAAAAAAATTTTTTAACCTATTCTAGTTCCTTTGCCTTTCCACTTACATTTTAGTGTAAGCCTGTCTGTATATACAAAATATCATGCTGTAATTTTGACTGGAATTGTGTTTAATCCTATACAACAATGTGAGAATAATTGATATACTCCTACATTGTCTTCCAATTCATGATCATGGTATATTTCTCCATTTATTCAGTGTCTCTCATGAGTGTTTTGTAGTTTTCAGCATACGAGTCCTGAACATGTTTTGTTAGATTTACACTTAAGTATATCTCTCTTTTTTTTTTTGAGTGATTGTAAATGGTATTATATTTTTAATTTTGGTGTCCACATGTTCATTGACAGTATATAGATATACAGTTGATTTTTGTATGCTTCTTGGTATCTTGGAGCCTTAACTGCACTTTCTTATATAAGGGCTTTTGTAGATTTCTTGGGATTTTATACATAAACAATCATGTCATCTGCAAATAAGAACAATTTTATTTCTCCTTTCAGAAAAGGAGATGTGAATGCCTTGAATCTTCTTTTCCTTGCTTTATTTCCCTGGTTAAGACTTCCAGGACTCTGCTGAACAAGAGCAGTGTATAAATCCTTATATTCACTTGTTCCTGACCTTAGGGGAAAAAAGTCAGTCTTTAACCGTTAAGTACGAGGTTAGCTGTAGGGTATTTATACATGTTCTTACCAAGTGAGAAATATCCCCCTTTACTCCTAGTTTTCTGAGAATGTTTATTGTAAACGCAACAGATTTAAAGATAACTCCATGAACCTCCCCGTGAGATTCTCCTCCATGATATGGTCTCCCTTCAAGGACACAGAACATCTGTTCAGTGTGCAAAGTGGGAGGAAAAAGAAGAAGAAGAAGAACTGTAGTTTCTTCTTTATCCTAACAAGGCATAGATTTGGGGTCGTTTTATTTCCTGTCTGGCTAAAGTAGAGACAGAGATCTCTGTTTTGAACCTGACTATGATATTAGAAAACTGTAGTAATTTTTAAAAGCACAGGCTTTGGAGATAGACAGAGCTGGGTTTGAATCTCATTAGGCTACTTTGTGGCTGAGTGACTTCAACCAAATTACTTAATCACTCTGAGCTCCTTTTCCCTGTCTGTAAACCTCTTACCTCACAGGGTTATTCTGAGGATTAAGTGAGAAATGCATATAAAGAGCCTGGCATGTGGTGCTCAGTGAATGACACAATGATCATTATTATGGTCTCCTAAAACAGAGACTGAGAAGAATCCTCAGAGGTGCACAGGGTTGAGATGAGGATCCACTGACATTAATAAGCCATTTGGAAAAGGGAACTAATGAGGACAGTTATTAACTAGACAGAAATTGAGTTGCATTCATTGTATATAAATAATTGACTGCTTACTGCTCCTCGGACTTAGCTTAAGAAATACGTCACTAGGCTTCCCTGGTGGCGAAGTGGTTGAGAGTCCGCCTGCCGATGCAAGGGACACGGGTTCGTGCCCGGTCAGGGAATATCCCACATGCCGCGGAGCGGCTGGGCCCGTGAGCCATGGCCGCTGAGCCAGCGTGTCCGGAGCCTGAGCTCTGCAACGGGAGAGGCCACAACAGTGAGAGGCCCGCGTACCGAAAAAAAAAAAAAAAAAAAAAAAAAAAAATTCAGGGATTTATATTACTAAAAAGTCATCATTGCATTTACCCAGAGGTTACATCTAGCAAATAAAAAAGATTGTTTATTTGCTTGGATCAATCCTAAAGAATAGGCAGTCATGCTTCTAAAGATTTCTACTCATCAGCAAGGCTGACATGTTGTTTTGACTATTGGTATCGTAGTATTTTGACATCATTTACTCTTTCCGATAATGGAAGGTAGTTACATGCTTCTTGTTTTTAAAAATTGGGAGAAAGGAAAATATAAGGAAGAAAATAAAAGTCACTTGTAATCATTTGGCTCAGGGAAAAATCAATATTGATATTTGCAGGGTTTTACCCTCCAGACTTTTTTCTATATCCTGTAAGGAGTTTGGTTCCCTAAGGCAATAGGAAGCCTGTTTATAGCCAGGCTAGTGAGAACTGTTTATAGTCAACAGTGATAACTGTTGCTATCACTCATTCATTGCACAGTATTTACCCAGAGCCTCAGCACCGAGCCAAGTCTAGGGGTACAGTGATGGCAGAACTGGACATGGTCCCTGCCATCAGGAAGCTGCCAGGAGAGAGAGAAATAAGTCAAATGATCCCACAAAGGTGTGACTAATTCCATTCCAACATTGGGGCTGTAAAGGAAAGGAATATGGAAGACAAGGAGGACTTAACTAGACAAAAGGAGAAGGGAATGTCATGTGCAAGGGCCCTGGGGTGGAAGAGCATATTGTGAACCCAAGGGACTGAGAGAAAACCAGGGCGTCCAGAAGTCAGAGTGGGAAGGAGGAGGGCTAAGGGACAAGTCGGCCTCCTTCATGTCACCATAAGGGTTTTGATCTTTATCTGAAAAGCAGTGGGAAGAAGGCTTGAAGGATTGTAAACAAGGGGGAGACCTGCCAGTGAACATCCCAGCTGCTGTGTGCAGGCGAGCCATCAGGAGGAGCTCTATTCACAATCTCCCCTCTCCCATTTTACATGGCTCAAAAGCCTCAGCCTTGCTCATTTCACAGCTAAACCTTGCAAGTTATAATTTATATGATTTGATGTGCCTTGTAAAGTGTAATCTTTAGAGTTGGATGTGGCTGTTATTTAAACTCTGCTGAGAAAGGGACTCAGTTCTTCCAGAATGAAGAAACACCAAAGCCAGTGGTTGTTGGATTTTCCGCATGTTTAAGAGTGGTTGTTCGACATGAACTCCTAGGCCTTCTGACCCAGTGGGTTTGGGGTAAGGCCCAGGAATCTTCACATTTATATGCTCCCCAGGTTCAGGTGGGGGGAATGGAGTCCCCTGGAGTTGGCTCCAGGACCACACTTTGAGAACCCCACCATCAGTGCTCCCTCCCTCTCCCTTCTTGATCAGCAGAACTCCTGCTTGTGTGTGTGTGTGTGTGTGTGTGTGTGTGTATTCTTTCAATAAACTTTGTTTTGAGGAAAAGAGAAGCGAAGGGTAAACAATGAAGGGCTGACTGACCCTACCCCTCCCCAGGGACTCCCCCAGTCCCACCCTGGGGAAGTCGCAGGATCCCTAGAAGACTGAGCTCTAGGACAGCCCAAGTCAGTGCAGGGCTGCAGCTACGAGGGTGGAGATGGAAGAGAAAAAGAAAGAACAGACATGACAGGGGGATGAAATGCTGGTGTCCACCCCTCACCCTCGGTGATCAGTGTCCTGCCAGCCATCTCCTTTCTCATGGGTGGAGCCATCTCTCCAGCCTGTGTCAGCCCTTCTAGCGTGGGATCTGAGGGTCGTGAAGCCAGACTGATCTCATACACACACCCCAGATCCCATCCAGCCGGATGACTCTCGTCCCTTTTCCTGGCCCCTGCCAGTTCTGGACTCCCTCTCAGAAAAGAACCAGAGCCTACACCATAATCTTGTTTATTATTATTAAACAAGGCTGCTGGGATTCTCCTATTATTTGCATCATTTCACGGACGTGCAGGTATGTCTGCTCTGTCAAAGGACACATACAGCTGTAACTCTGATGGGCATGGCCAAATTGTCCACCAGAGGTTTCTGGATGTGGTGTCCTGCCAGCAGTGGACGCCCGTCTCCCACTCCCTCCCCAGCCTAGGGTGCTGACCCCCCGTTGGATCTTCACTGATCTACGGGGTGAAGTATGGTACCTGTGTCATTTTAATTCATATTTCTGTTATTCTAAGCGAACACCTGCATTTTGAGACATAAGGTGACAGGTGGACTCTCTGTGGGGAAATCCACGGAATGAAACAGGCCTGGGAGGGTGCACTTGCTGGCTCCCCACCTGCATCGCACTTGTCCTCCTGCCTGGGTCGTGCTCCCATCCTCCCCCCTCACCCCCACCTCACCCCTGGCTTCTCCCCAAGTGCTCCTTGCTCTGGGGGTTCACCTGTTTGGTCTCACCAGTCCTCAGGGAATGTTTTGTCCCCTGTTTGGGAACTGGCGGCTGATTTCATTGGTCAGTAGCCACCACAGCAATTGATGGGACTAGTTTCTCACCAGCAGATGGAGGGCTTCCAAGAGGAAAAAGTTCAGAGGAAAGGGCTAGATCGTGATCTCATTTTTCTCATTTTTTTTTATTGTGGTAAGATATGCATAACATAAAATTTACCATCTTAACCACTTTTATTAAGTGTGCAGTTCAGTGGCATTAAATATATTCACACTGTTGTGCAGCCATCACCCCCATCCATCTCCAGAACTCTTTGAATCTTGCAGAACTGAAACTGCACCCATGAAACAACAACTCCCCTTGTCCCCCCATCCCAGCCCCCAGCAACCACCGTTCTGCTTTCTGTCTCTATGACCTTGGCTACTCTGGGTATCTCATATAAGTAGAATCATAACAGTATTTGTCTTTTCATGACTGGCTTCTTTCACTGAGTATAATATCCTTTCACTGAGTATAATGTCCATGTTCATCCATGCTGTAGCATGTGTCCGAATTTCCTTCCTTTTTTAAGGCTGAATAATATTCCATTGTGTGGATTCACCACATTTTGTTTATTCATTCATCTACTGACGGACACTTGGGTTGTTTCCACCTTTTGGCTGTTGCAAACAATGCTATGAACATGGGTGTATAAATATCTCTTCAAGGCGCTGCTTTCAGTTCTTTGGGATATATACCCAAAAGTAGACTTGCTGGATCATATGATAATTTTATTTTTAATTGTTTGAGGAACTGCCATGCTGTTTTCCATAGTGGCTGCACCAAGTTACATTCTCACAACAGGGCACAAGGGTTCCACTTTCCCTGCGTCCTCACCAACACTTGTTATTTCCCTTTTTTTTTTATACTAGCCATTCTGATGGATGTGAGATGAAAGAAAGATCATAATCTTTTGAATAGCATACATAATGCAAACAGCTACAGCATACATTTATGGACTACTTACTGTATCTCACATGGCTTTATACATCATCTATGTATGTTCTGTATATATATTTATAGAATTATATCCACAAAACAAATCCTGTGCAGGTGAGAACTACTATTATCATTATTATCCTCATTTGATGACATGGACATGGGACTCAGAAAGGTTAAGGAACTGGCCCAAATTACACAGCTAGATGGGGGAGGTGGGGCTGAGTTTCAGACTGAGCTGACTCAAGCTTCTAAAAACAGAAGCTTCACTTTTTGAGTGTAAATTTAGCTTTGGGAACATCTAATATCTAAATTGGAAATTCTCAGTTAACTGAGATAACAAGATAATTGAGTAAGCTAGGGAAATTCCACCCTGTGGAATCGAGAATGTGGGTTGTCAGTGAAATGTGAGATGAATGTTCTTGTGATCCTCATTCATGCAACAGACTGAGGTGTTGCCATCTAGGGGGGGATTTGGGTAAAGAGGAAACGTTGACCTGGTGCTTTCCCAGGAAGAGGAGCATTGGGGCTGTTAAGTGGGGGCCCAGCAAGAAACACCACTTATCTCTCCAATCCAGCCAGAGTAAGTTCTCTGCTTATAAGGACTGGTGGAGTTCAATTAGTCCCACCTGGATAACCCAGGATAGTCTCCCACTTTTTAAAAAATTTTTAAAAAGTTTTTGGCTGGGTTTGGTCTTCGTTGCTGAGCACAGGCTTTCTCTAGTTGCAGCGAGCGAGGGTTACTCTTTGTTGCGGTGCACGGGCTTCTCATTGCAGTGGCTTCTCTTGTTGTGGAGCACGGGCTCTAGGCACGCGGATTCAGTAGTTGTGGCACGTGGGCTCAGTAGTTGTGGCTCATGGGCTCTGGAGCACAGGCTCGGTAGTTGTGGCACACGGGCTTTGTTGCTCCATGGCATGTGGGATCTTCCCGGACCAGGGCTCGAACCCGTGTCTCTTGCATTGGCAGGCGGATTCTTAACCACTGCAACACCAGGGAAGTCCTTAGTCTCCCTCTTTTTTTTTCTTTTTTTTTTTTTGCTGTACGCGGGCCTCTCACTGTTGTGGCCTCTCCCGTTGCGGAGCACAGGCTCCGGACGCACAGGCTCAGCGGCCATGGCTCACGGGCCCAGCCGCTCCGCGGCATATGGGATCCTCCCAGACCGGGGCACGAACCTGTATCCCCTGCATCGGCAGGCGGACTCTCAACCACTGCGCCACCAGGGAGGCCCCTTAGTCTCCCTCTTTTAAGAGCACTGATTAGTAACCTTGACAT
This sequence comes from Mesoplodon mirus, assembly GCF_964341445.2. NCBI lineage: Eukaryota > Metazoa > Chordata > Mammalia > Artiodactyla > Ziphiidae > Mesoplodon > Mesoplodon mirus. Next base: position 90,094,638 of record NC_138983.1, read on the forward strand.
CGGCACAGTCCCTTTGGCCACGTCATGGAGCATATTCCCAGGTTCTGGGGATCAGGGCATGGGCATCTTTGGGAGACCATTCTGCCCACCACATTAATACTACCACCTGACTGGACCGTTGCTTTGGGACTGGTCTGAGAGCTTTCTGGAAGAATCAGTAGGATCAATGCCACAGGCCACGGAGAAAGATGGCTGGATGAGCTGGCAGGTGATAATCCCGTTACCAAGAGGGCAGGAAGCAGGACTGGTTGAGTGAGCACCTCAACATCCCGGAAGCAGCCAGGCAGTTTGGGGCCTGGAGATGAACCAGGGGTTGGAAATACACACCTGCGAATCGAGGGGGTGGCACAGTGGCCCCAGCCCATGGACAGAGTGCGGAGGAAACGGACATCTGAGGGGAGAGGAGCCCGGCGTGGAGACCTGGAAGCAGTCAGAGAGGTGAGGGAGCCAGAGAGCTGCTGCCAGGCTGAGGGTATTCATCACAGAGACAGCTTGCTTTGTGCCAGGTACTGTTCTTTTCACTCTCGAGTGTATTAACTCATTTCATCCTTAGGAGGTTAGTGTTGTTTGCCCCACATTACAGATGAGGGCGTTGAGGCACAGATAGGCCGAGTATCCTGCCTGAGGTCACAGAGGGAGGCTGGGGCACTGGGCACCACGCTCGGGCAGTCTGATTTCAGGACCAGCCTCTCCTGAGGCCTTGCCGGTCCACAGGGCTCTCCCAGGGAGACCGGGGAGGAAGGATCCAGCTGACGGGGAAGCAGAGAAGCTTCTTCTTTCCTTCCAATCCCAGACCCGTCGTCTCACTAGCGCCTGGCCGTTTCCTCATATCCTTATTCTTTTGAAAACCCCATTTTTTTTTTTACTATTTCTGCACTACATCCCTTTCTGGAGGCAGTGGGGGGATGGGGCTGGGGGATGGGATAGCCTAGAACCAAAAGGTTAAAAGAAATAGATAAAACACACACACACACACACACACAAACACACACACACAAGTTAATTTCAAAAATGTTATCCCACTCCTTTGAACATGTCACCAAGCAGTACCTTTTGTCAATCCTACGAAGCCCAGCTTATCAAACTCATTTTTGCTGCTCAGGGAGCAACCAAAGAGAAGCAAAGAACCGTGCCCCAGGCTGCACAGCTGGAAGGTAGCAGAGGTGGGACTTGAACTCAAGGCTTTCTAACTCCAGAGCCCATCCTCTTGCTCATAATAGAGAACATTTCCCATTTGCCCTATGTTCTCTTCTAAGTGCTTTAGTATGTATTATATCATTTATACGTCACCAGTAGCTTATAAGAGTGTCCTTTTGTTACCTTACAGATGAGGAAGCTGAGGTATCACTTGCCCAAGGTCACCCTGCTAGGAAGTAGGAGAGCTGGACTCGAGCCCAGTCTAATAACCACCACGTTGCCCTGCTCCCCCAACCCCTGAACCACCAGGCCACGTGCCTCTCTCTGACAACTGTGTCACATGTCACAGGGAGGCCGAGAGCCCGAGGAGGCCCCCGAGGGCAATGGCAGTGGGTTGAGGACCCAGCGGGAGAGGAACCTCTTGAAGCCATTTGACAATAAAGGAAAGGAAGGGGGAAGGGGCGGTGTTTCCAGGCCGAGGGGGTGGTGAGCCCGTTCACATGTTAGACGGAAGTTACACTGTCAAGGTGAGGATGCAGAAGAGGAGATGGTTGAGGAGAGGGACCAGACCAGGGTGGGATGAAGGCAGGACCACCCGGAGGCCCTTGGCAGCTAGGAGAAGCCTTGAAGGTCCCATCTAAGAGCTTCTCCATGCCTGGGAAGTCCAGGTCCTGGCAGGGAGCTGAAGGCACATTCACAGGGGTGTGGAGTGATGGAGGGGAGTTTCCTGAAGGGACTCCATGGGGAGTGGGCAGGGCTCAGAGAAACCACAAAGGATAGTGCAGGGCCCAGAGCTAGTATGAGTGAGGACTGTTCCCACCCCCAGAGCTGAGGGGTGAGGGGCAGGGGCATTTCCTGGGACCCAGAGACCCCGAGGGCTGGGTAGAGTCCTCTGAGGGAAGCTGTGTGGCCCCAGAGAATGGAAGCCAGGGGAGTAAGTACCCCAAGCTCTCTCCTCCCTGCTGTGATCTCTAACCCCCCCATTGGACAAACCCAACCAGAAACCAGACACAAGGAGCCCATCAGCCCATGGATGTAGCCCAACAGGTGGGCCTGCTGGGCAGAGGGCGCCGTGTAAAGGGATGGAGGAGGGTCGGGAGAAGCAGATGGAGGATGCAGGCAGGTGCAGGAGGTGAAGACCTAGGAGGCTGTTTTCAAAGTAGAATGAAAAGCCTGAGAGCAGGGACCAGCTGGCTGGGGGGCCCAAAGGGCACTGGGCCAGCCTCAGGACAGAAGTGTGAGGGTGGCAGGAGGGTTTGGGGGCCGGGATGGACTTGAAGGAGCTGGTGAGCTCGAGCAGGGCCCAGGCTGGGTGAGCATAGGGCATTACCCATAGGGAGCAAACAGGGAGCAAAGGCTACGTGACTCAAGGAGAGGACGAGACAGAGGATAAGGAAGGCCGGGAGCGCAAGGTTATGGTCTGAGACGGGGCTTCCCAGTGCCAGGTGATGCAAGGTTGAAACCTAGCTCCAAAGGACGGTTCCAGGTACACGTCGAACCTCAGCGACAATGTCAGTGAACCTCAGGGCAATGTCATAACTAAGTCAGCTTCCCGAGGAGGCTTCCTTAAAGCACAGGGGTCATCAGAGCAGATGGTCATTGTTAATAGAAGTTTAAACGTCTCAATATTTTATGGACTCACTATATAATTTTAAAGACATTTCCAATGCAGGAGCCTTAAAAAATGCACTTGTTTTGTATATTAGGTCCTGCCTGTCTCCTCTCTCATTATTAAATCACTCTCTACTCTGAAAATCACAGGGTACAAATCAAAGGTACAAGTTTTGGAATTAGACTTGGGTTCAAACCCTGACATTGCCCTGGGCCAGCATCCTGATATTGAGTGAGTCCCTTCATCTTAGCCATTTTTTAAATCGTGGTAAAATACCTATAAAGTTTACCGTCTTAACCACTTTTAAGTGTACAGATCAGTAGTTGTAAGTTATTCACATTGTTGTGCAACCAGCCTCAGAATTTTTCATCTTGCAAAACTGAAACTGTACCCATTAAACAACAATTCCCCGTTTCCCCTTCCCCAGCTCCTGGCAACCCCCGTTCTATTTTGTTTCTATGAGCTTGACTACTTTATGTACCTCACACAGTGGAATCATACAAAATTTGCTTTTTTGTGACACTTATTTCACATAATGTCCTCACGGTTCATCCATGTTGTAGCATGTGTCAGAATTTCCTTCCTCCTACACTGAATAATATTCTACTGTATGGATGGACCACATTTTGAACAAACACCTCACCAAAGAAGATTTCTTTTTCCTTCCCAATCTATCTTTTATTCTCTTTTCTTGCCTTGTTGCATTAGCTAGGACATACAGTACAATGTTGAAAATGAGTGGTGAAAGGGGACATCTTCACCTTATTCCTGATCATAATTGGAAAGTTTCTAGTTTCTCACCATTAAATATGACGTTAGCTTTAGGGTTTTTATAGATGTACTTTATCAGGTTGAGGAAGTTCCCCTCCATCCCTAATTTGCCAAGAGTTGTTGTGGTGGTTTGGTGGTTTGTTAGTTTATCATGGAGGGTGTGTAATTTTGTCAAATGCTCTTTTTGCATCTGCTGTTATGATAATGTGATTTCTCTTCTCTGCACTGTTGATGTGATGGATTACATTAATTGATTTCCAAATGTTGAACCAGCCTTGCATACCTGGAATAAATCCCACTTGACTGTGGTGTAGAACTCTTTTTATACATCACTGGATTCAATTTGCTAATATTTTGTTGAGGATTTTGCATCTATGTTCATGGGAGGTATTGGTCTGCAATTTTCCTGTTTTGCAATATCTTTATCTGGTTTTGCTATTAGAATAAGCTTGGCCTCACAGAATGAGCTGGGAAGTGTTCTCTCTTCTTCTATTTTCTGGAAGAGATTATTTAGAACTGATATCATTCTTTCCTTAATGTTTGATAGAATTGACCAGTGAATCCAGGCCTGGTGCTTTCCATTTTGGAAGGTTATTCATTATTGATTCAAATTCTTTACTAGATATGAGTCTATTCAGAGTATTTATTTCTCCTTGTGTGAGTTTCAGTAGATTGTGTCTTTCAAGGAAATGGTCCACTTCATTAAGTTATAAAATCTGTGGGCATAGAATTATTCATAATATTCCTTTATTATCCCTTCAGTGTCCATGAGATCAGTAGTGATGCCATCGCTTTCATTTCTGATTTGAGTAATTTGTATCTTCTCTCTTTTTTTCTTGGTTATCCTGCTAGAGGTTTGTCAATTTTATTGATCTTTACAAAAAAAAAAAAACCAAACAGCTCTTTATTTTGCTGACTTTTCTCTATTGTTTTCCTGCTTTTTATTTCATTCATTGCTTCTTGTCTTGTGCTTGTGGTCGGCTTATATTGCTCTTCTTTCTCTAGTTTCATGAGGTGGAAGCTTAGATCTTTTCAAATGTATGCCTTCAATGCCATAAACCTCCCTCCAAGCACTGCTTTCACTGCATCTTGCAAATTTTCATAGGTTGTATTTTCATTTTCATTTAGCTCAAGATAAATTTTTATTTCCCATGAGACTCCCTCCTTGACCCATCTGTTATTTAGAGGTGTGTTGTTTAATCTCCAAATATTTGGGGATTTTCCAGCTGTCTTTCTGGTATTGGTTTCTAGCCTAATTCCATTGTGTTCTGAAAACGTACTTTGCATAATTTCTATTCTTTTACATTTGTTGAGGTATATTTTGTGGCCTGGAATGTGGTCTGCTTCATGAATGTTCCATGTGAGCTTGAGAAGGATGTGTGTTTTGTTGCTGTGGGATGAAGCTGTGTGGTTGCCAGTTAGATCCAGATGATGGTAGTGCTGTTCAGTTCAACTTCATTCTTCCTAATTTTCTGCCTGGTGGGTCTGCCCGTCACTGACAGAGGGCTGTTGAGGTCTCCAGCTACCATGATGGATTCATCTGCTTCTCCTTGCAGTTCTATCAGTTTTTGCCTTCCATACTTTGATGCTCTATTGTTGGGTACATACAATGAAGGACTGTTATGTCTGCTTGGAGAATCCACCCCCTTATCACTATGTATCGCCTCTCTTTATCCCTGATAACTTTCCTTCCTCTGAAGTTGGCTCTGCCTGAAATTAATAGAGCTACTCCTGCTTTCTTCTTGTGTTTCAGTATTTTAAGTGCCAAAGTGTTTGGTAGAAATTTGAAAAGTGGGTAAAGGCACAGTCATTTGAATCAGGCAAACCTGGGAACAAGCCAAGCGAGTCAAAGTGGCTGACTGTGGGCACACTTAATCGTTCTATGCCTCAGTTTCCTCATCTAAAAAATGAGTAACTATCGGACCTACTGTACAGCAAAGGGAACTATATTCAATATCTTGCAGTAACCTGTGATAGAAAAGAATCTGAAAAAGAATAGATATTATATATATGTATAAGTGAATCACTTTGCTGTACACCTGAAACTAACACAACATTGTAAATCAACTAGACTTCAATAAAAAATTAAATTTTTTGAAATGAGGAAGTATCCCTTTGAATTATTGTGAAGATGAAACGGGATAATGCAGTAAAGCACTTAGCAAATTTCCTGGCATTTGTGTAATTACACATAATGTGTCATTAATATATTCTACTAATATATGCAGTTATATTATCTATTCATATACTATAAGCTATTATTAGTAAAAGCTATTGGTTATAATTATATTGTGGGACGTTAGTATAGATTTCTAATTCCAAGTACTCTCTATGAAAGTTGGATGAGGCACTCTGAGAAGAGTGACTTAGAAAATAATTGCAAAGTCTCAGGCTGGAGTGGATGGCTCATAGGCAGTGTCCTGAGAAGACAGAAGACTCCGCACGTGCCCTGCAGCCCATAGTCCAGGGCGCCGGGGCCAGGGGGGATGTGATATTTCCTCCTTGGTGCCAAGGTTTGCTCATTCTTCTTATTAAAGTGGTTACACAGGAGGTTTCTGACGCCACTGACAATTCACTGTCTGGGGTCTCTCTCTTTTGTGGGAAATGTGGTCACACCAGGGCCCCTATTGAAAAATAGATCATCTTTGGTAATTCTGAGTAGCTTTTAAGAAGCAACAGTAATAATTAATCACATGGGATAAACCTTCATTATACACCAAGGCTTTTAAAAGGTAGTTATAAAACTATGTTTTGTGGTGTGAGCTCAATTGTGTTTAAACTTTTTAAAAAGATTGTAAGCATAGAGAAAAGACTGGAATGATGTGAACCACCGTGTTCTCAGTGCCTGCCTCTGGGGGACGGGAGTCTAAGTGATTTTAATGTCTTCTTTGTGTTTTTCTCTAGTTCTCATTTTCTGCATTATTACAAAAAACATGTTATTTTAAAAATGAATAGAACAAACAAATGAAAACAACAATTATTATAAAACCTCCCCTGAACTTTAACACTTGCAGTAAATGGACAGTTGTCACTTGCCAACTGACCTTTCTGGTTTGTGTTGGACCATTTCTGCTGTCTTGCCACTCGGGACAACCAAAAGGATACTTGCATGGGATCAGAGAACTATCAAGTGGCCAATTCCTGGCCAATTCCCCCCGAGTTCCCTCTTGCCTCTGTGTTGCCTGACGCCCTACCCTAAAACTGGGCATCTATTCTGGGTCTGCTGTCAGGGTCTGGTGACCCTCCACTCACTAGCTGTGTGGCCTTAGGCAAGTCACTTAACCTCTCTGACCCTCAGCATCCTCCTCTTAAAATGAGGATTGCAGTGACCGTCCAGCCAGATGAAGTGGTTAGCACATTGGGGCCCCCAGTGTCAGTGGCACTAGTTATTCCTTGTTATTCCTGTTATTCCTGGCTCTGACTGTCCCCCTTCTGCATTTCAGTCTGCAGACGTCGACAACCATCACGCACTCATTGAATATAATGAGGCCGAAAGCAGCTTTGTTCTCCACGACTTCAATTCCTGCAACGGCACGTTCGTCAATGAGTGCCACATTCAGAACGTGGCTGTGAAGCTCCTACCCGGAGACATCCTGAGGTTTGGGTCCGGAGGGCTGACCTACGAACTGGTCATCGAAAACCCAGCCTCGGTGAGTCCAGGCCCTGCGGGGGCGGGGGGGGAGGGCGGGGTGCAGAGGTGCCGTGTTGTGTCACCTTCCGTGCAGCCTAGGGCTCGGGTACGGCCACAGGTGGAGTTCGTCTGGAGCGCGTCACTCTTCCTTTCGCGAGTCTGCGAAGTTCAGCCCCATCGCGTGGGTGCCCGGGGAGAGCGAGTCCTCGCGCCCTCTTCTGGGCATTTCGTGGAATTACATGCAAGAGTTGTCTAGGGACAAGCCCCGAGGGAGAGCATTTTCCTGAAAAGTGAAGCTTGGCGAGGGGAGGTGGAAAGCAGGTGTGTGCTTTTGAAGATGCAGAGATGGATGCTTCCTTTTTAGGCAGATCAGTGCTCTGCAACTTCCTAGCTTTGCGACCTCGGCCAGGCTTCTCTGTATGCCTGGGTCTGGGTCTTCTCAGCGGTGCAGGGCGTTGAGAGAGTATCTATGTATAAAAAGTCAAAGTGTCTGGCCGGAGTAGACGCTCAAGGCCTGCCAGCTGTTATCACACCGGATCAGAAATGTTCCCGGGATCAGGACCTAAGGTATGGCCCCAGGTTAAGCGGAACGTAAGCCAAAATTCGCCCAGCAAAGCTCAGTGACCAGAAGTATCTGGTTCAGTAGGGAGGCAGGATGGGGACTGGTTAGCAACACAGTCCTGGGTCAGAACCCCAGCTCTGCCACTGGCCTACTCGGTGCGCTCTTGCACAAGCCATTGGACCCCTCGGAACCTCGGTTTCCTCATCTACAAAATGGGGCCAACGACAGCAATGACCTTGCAGGCTTATCTCGAGGGCTAAATGAGATGGTTCTAATTGTAAAACTCCCAGAATAATGCCCATTCGTGGTGAGCACACAATTAATACCTGTCGTGTGTGTCCCAGAGAGACGGCGTGTTAACCTCACTCCCCAGCACCAAGAACGCTGCATGGACTGAGACCTCCGAGGCTTAAAGTCCTTTCGGGGACGAGGCTGGGTATAAATAAATAAAGTTTAGAGAATCTAGGCAGAATCCTGGGTGTGGGTCCCCTAGGCAGCCCTAAATACCCACTCAGAGAAGATGAGCACCGTCCCTCAGGCTGCAGGGCTCGTGACACCGCATCCACCACGTTTGGCTTTGAAAATCTGGGGCAGTTTTCTCCTGCTGCTTCTCAGCCCCCTTTTCCTCCTTGGACCAACATTAAAGTGTGCTCACTTGTGGGATGCACTGGGATCCACTGGCCGCCCTGAGGAGGGGCTCCTGACATAGAAGGTGTTGACCTGATCAGGGGTTCTCAACATGGGTTCTAAGGATCCCCCTCGTGAGAAGCACGTGGGGAGCAGACCCACAGTGCAGATCTGGGCTTCACCCCAGGCCTGAGGACTCATACTTAGGATTCCCAGATGAAATACAGGACACCCAGTTAAATCTGAATTTCAGAGAAGCAACAAATCATTGTTATGTACAGGTGTGGCCCAACTATTGCAAGGAACCACTTATGCTAAAAAAATTATTTGGTGTTTATCTGAAATTCAGATTTAACGGACACCCTATAGTTTATTATATATTGATTTATTCATTTCTTTGTTTATGCGAAATCTGGCAACCATACACATCCTCCCTGGGAGTAGGGCCTGGGAATTTAGAATCATTTGTATGGAACACTTACAGAATTTTTTAGGGATCAAAGAAAAGGGGATTTCACACTCCCAAGCCTGAAAATCCAAGTTCATGAAGTTTGATTCAATGTGCCCCAACATGTCTGATTCCAAGAAATTTTCAGGAATGTTCAGTAAAATTACAGGTTCCCAGGCCCCCTCCCTGGGAAATTCTGACTCTGTGGCTTGCCTGTGGGGAGAAGAATAGGGGAGCAGCAAATAATATCTGCATTTTTTTCTTTTTTTTTTCCTACAAAGATATTTATTGAAATAGTATTGATAGGGGCATAAAATTTGAAACCTAAATTTCCATCCAAAGGAGGCATTGTTTAATAAATTATATTGTTTAATATATTCTAAGGAGTTTAATATATTCTAAGGAGTTTGTTTATATATGGAATACTGTTCTGCCTTTTTAAAACACAGCTTTCTTGAGATATAATTGACATGCCATAAACGGCACATGTTTCAAGTCTGTAAGTGGATGGGCTTTGACATATGGGTACACCTGTGAAACCATAGCCACAATCAAGACAGTGAACAGCTCCTTCATCCTCCAAAGTTTCCTCCGGATCACAGCAAGTGTTTGTTTGCTTGCTTGCTCTTAACAGCTTCACTGAAGTACAATTTACATAACAGTAACTTCACCCATTTTAAGTGTCCAATTCAATCAATTTGAATATATTGATGGAGTTGTGCAGCCATCACCACAACCTGCTTTCAGAACACTTTCATCCATTTCTATCACCCCAAACCTCGGAGAAACCTTGGAGGTATTTCATTTTGGGGTTTGTTTTTAACTTTTAATTTTCAAAATTATGGTAAAATACACATAAAATTTACCATCTTAACCATGTTTAAGTGTACAGTTCACAGTGGCATTAAATCTATTCACACTGTTGTGCAGCCATCATCCCCATCCATCATCAGAACTTTGTTCATCTTCCCAAACTGAAACTCTAAGCCCATCAAATCAAACCCCCTGCTTCCTTCCTCCCCTCCCACCATGCTGTGTCTGTGAATTGGACTATTCTAGGTTCCTCATATAAATGGAATCTTACATTGTTTGTCCTTTTGCGATCATCTTATTTCACTTAGTATGATATCCTCATGGTTCATTCCAGTTGAATATTTCATTGTATGGATTCACCACATTTTGTTTATCTGCTCATCCATCCATGGCCACTTGGGTTGCTTCCACCTTTTGGCCATTTTGAGTAAGTTTGTTATGCACACGGGTGTACAACTATGGAATGGGGACTTTATTTTACAAGGTGCTTCTTATATAATTGTGGGAAACAGTGATGACGACCGCTAACCTTGAGTAGATAAGATGGAAGAAGATGCTTTGTAAGAAGAGAAACCAGGAGAGCAGCAGGAGGAATCACTGACGTGAACAGCACTGTGCTAAGCAATGCACCTGCTCTCCCTTATTTCACGCTCACAGCAACCTATGAGATGGGTTCTCCCGTGATCCCCATTTTACAGACAAGGAATCCGAAACTCAGAGAGGTTAAGTAATTTCCCCAGGGCCACACAGCTAGTCAGTGCAAATTAAACACTATCCCCACTTGTGGAAAAAGGAGGGGAGAAAACCATTTAGTCTGATGCTAGCTGGAGCAGTAGCCTTGACTGGTTTTCACACCGAGGAAAGCATACTCTCACGGTCACTCGAATATACACGGAGTTTTTCAATTCTTATTCCTACACGCACTTGCACCTTGCTTCATTCCTCGGTTGACTGCAGGCAGCTGCACAAGTGTTCCCCTGGCCTGTGCCCAGGGCACTTTGCAGGACTCTCCCCAACCCCATCTTCTCAAAAGCGCTCTCTGTCGGGGCGTCCCCAGCTTGAGAAGCTTCCATCCATGATGCTCATATTCATGGAGGGGTCCTTTGCAGCGTCCGTGTGAGGGCGGCCTGTGGACTGACTGACACCTTCCTACAAATTCCACTTCCTGATGACTCCAACCTGCTGGCTGTTTAAAAGAAGAGAAAGGAAGAGGAGAAAAAGGGAGAGGTATTGAAGAGCATCTCTCATCAAATATTTTGAAGCCCAGTTTTTCTAAAAAATTCGTGGCCGTCTTGCTTCCGGCCTATTCTTGTTTCCAATTGATTTTGGGGTCCCTGGTGAGGGCGCTGTGTTTCCTCCTTGGATGGAGTTTCCACGGAGGACTGCCCTGATATCATACAGATTAAGTATGATGAGAATTGTTCTTCTCCCGACAAAGAGTTCCCAAATGAAAGCATTTAGTTCAGGTGTTGTGGTGGCCCTAACCAATAGAGGAGGGTGTGACAGCATTTTACTGGGGGAGGGGGGTGAGGTGCGGGGCGCTTAGGAATCCAGATGTGTTTGCAGATGTCACAGTGGTTAGAGCACGTGCCCTGAGGTCAGGCTGACTCCAGCGCCGTCCCAGCCCTGCTCTTGACCGGCTTTTATACTGGACGTGCACAAATCATCTACCTCTCAGGGCCTCGGTCCCCACTCCTGTAACAATAGTTCCTACCACCTTGAGTGACTGTGGTATTAAGTGGGCAAAGTGCGTAAATTGCTTAGTCCAGCGTCTGGCACCTAATAAGCACATGATAACCCTCAGCTTTAGAGTCAAGCAAACCAGCATGGAGCAGCCAAGATGCCTCCTTTGTAAGTGTCCTTTTGGACAGGGAAACCTCCCAAGACCTGCCCCCGCTAGCAGATAAATACATTTGCTGATAAATTACCCATAGAATAACATACAAGATGGAAAAATATAAAGAAAAACTCTTGTTTGACAAAGTGCATTGGCAGGCAGGTTGTGCCCAGGACCATCCTTTTTTTTTTTTTTTTTTTTGCGGTCGCGTGCCTCTCACTGTTGTGGCCTCTCCCGTTGCAGAACACAGGCTCCGTACGTGCAGGCTCAGAGGCCAAGGCTCACACGCCCAGCCACTCTGCGGCATGTGGGATCTTCCCAGACCGGGTCACAAACCCGTGTCCCCTGCATCGGCAGGTGGACTCTCAACCACTGCGCCACCGGGGAAGCCCCCAGGACCATACTTTGTAAATTATAGCTCTCTCATCAAAGTATTACCTAGGGCTGCCATATTGCACAACTCCAGGGTCACCATTCACAACGTAGTCCATGTGGATGGCGCCCACTGAAGCTGTGCAGGACAAAACCCGCAGGGCCATCTGCAATGCCCTGAAGCAACCGTTGATTAATCCCATAGAGTCTTGGCACCAGGCGTGGGAAATTGAAGTCCCAGAGTCAGGTGTGCTGCCGTGTTGTGGGTTTTGTTGGTTGTTGCCTTTACTCGTGCTTTCTGAGCTCTGGGAAAGGAGGTGTGGAAACAATCTGTGCTAGTCACAGTGGCGCCGTTCTTACAAGGCAGCTGAGTAAGGAAACCCACGTCACCCGTATGTATCCATCATGTCTTTCTCTGTTCTGAAATACGGCAAAACGGATGGAAATGGCCAGAATGAAAAAGGAAGCCAGGCGCCACAAATGACGTGCCGAGTTGTTCCATGAGGGGGTTGACAGCTCCTTGTCGGCAGCCCCCATCCCCATGACTGCCTGTGTCTGGCCTTCCCTGTAGCCTGCTCTGCCCTGTTCCCAGTCCAGCCAGACTCTCCCACGTGGCTCCTGGATACTGTCTTCTGTCCCTGCAATGTCATGACGTCCTGTCTTGCGAGAAGAGCGCCCTCTGTCGGCCAATATTCCTTGCTGCTTTAATGGGGAAGCTCTGCAGAACACAATCGAGAAAGCAAGGCCTTTGGAGTTAGATGGACCCAAGTTGAAATGCCAGCTGCAACTGACTTTACCTTTCTGAGCTTCAATTTCCAATTTCTGCCAAGGAGCTACTCATTAATCCCAGGTCCCCTTTCCCCCTTCAGTTGTTTTTATAGAAGTCCCTGGGACCACCCCTATCATGGCATAAACTGAGGCTCAGAGAGTTTCAGTGACTTCCCCAAGGTTAGGCATCAGTCATATAGATCCAGAGACAGGATTAAAAGCCAGCTCTCCTGAGTCCCTTGGAGGCTTTTCCTAATAGCACGAAGCATCGTGGGGCCGTGAGAGCCCAGGCAGGTCCTTCACTGCCCAGCGGTTAAGGAAGGTCTTGCAATTCCCAGTCCAACCTGCAATTTCACACTCTGACAGGGGATGATTCATTATGTGGGTAAAAACGAAAGCCACTGATAATAGAAGAAAATGCATTTTCAGTTATCTGGCTTCCTTGCTTGTTTGGCTCCACTAACATTTTTTTTGGCTGCACCAATGCAGGATCTTAGTTCCTCAACCGGGGATCAAACCTGCACCCCCTGCATTGGAAGCGTGGAATCTTAACCACTGGACGGCCAGGGAAGTCCCTGGCTCCACTAACTTTTTTTCTTTAATTATTTTATTTATTTTATTTATTTATTTTTGGCTGTGTTGGGTCTTCATTGATGCGCGCGGTCTTTCTCTAGTTGCGGCAAGCGGGGGCTACCCTTCATTGCAGTGCGCGGGTTTCTCATTGCGGTGGCCTCTCTTGTTGCGGAGCATGGGCTCTAGGTGCATGCGCTTCAGTAGTTGTGGCATGCGGGCTCAGTTGTTGTGGCTCGCGGGCTCTAGAGCACAGGCTCAGTAGTTGTGGCCCATGGGCTTAGTTGCTCCGCGGCATGTGGGATCTTCCTGGACCAGGGCTCAAATCCCTGTCCCCTGCATTGGCAGGCGGATTCTTAACCACTGCGCCCCCAGGGAAGTCCATCCACCAACTCTTTACCAGGGATATTGCTGCCGTTCCTGGACAAATTCAGTTGCCCCCTTTCTTCTTCTTTTTTGACGATGGTGATCACACCTGATGGCTAATGTTTTATGCTCATTTATTATGGATCAGGAAGTGTTCCCAGCATTTCACGTGCACTATCTCACCCACTTCTCACAGACTAAGAAATGGCTGTTAGTATCCCTATGTCTTACAGACAAGGCACAGAAATGACACACTCGTCAGGGTCCCAGAGAAGGAGCAGAGCCGGGAGCCGGACCAGAGTCTGTGTGACGCCGGATCCCAAGGTCTTAACCCGAGGTCGGCACGTTATGGCCCAAGGCCAATGCGGGCCATCGCCTGTTTCTGTAAAGTTTCCTGGGAACACAGCCATCCCATTCATTTCAGTATTGCCTGTGTTGTCGGCTACAACGGCAGAGTAAGCTGGGCAGATCATATGGCCCACAGGGCTGGAAATGCTTACTGTCTGGCTCTACAGAAAACGTTTACCAGCCTCTGCTTGGAACATTATGCAGTACTGCCTCTTTCATTTGACTTGGTTTCTAAAAGAAGAACTTAAAATAGAGGGGGGAGCTGGGGAGAAAGAACTCACTCAGATTGAGCCTTACTGTGTGCCAGGAAATGTGCTGGTTAATTGCTTAAGTTTACTGAGGAATAAGAAGAAACAGACAAGCTGGAAAACTAAACTTTGAACAGTCTTTTCAATACCTCTTTAAAAAAGAGCTGGAAATATGTGGTTCTAAATATACATACACATATATATGCATTTGCAAATATAGTAATAATATAATTACATTGACATGGATCTGATAAATATACTAGACATTAACATATTATATATACAACAGATGCATATTACAAATTTTGCCTGTTTCTTCAACTGGAAAGTTTTCTTTTAAAACTGTGGACTGTTGGGAATTCCCTGGTGGTCCAGTGGTTAGGACTCAGTGCTCTCACTGCTGAGGGCCTGGGTTCAATTTCTGGTCAGGTAACTAAGATCCCACAAGTGCACGGCGAGGCCAAAAAGCTAAATAAATAAAACTATGGAATGTCTTCACTGAGTCACTTTTGAAGCAGAAATTTGGGATTTGTAGTCTGAAGCCTGCTGTAGCTAGAGAACTATTTATCTATCAAAGTTTCTCTAAGCAGCATTTTACGACTTGTCTTATGATTGATTCCTTGGTCTTAAATCATTCTTCTCTGGAGATGCTGCTTTACTTTTATAAGTTGAAAGGTAAATTTGGTGCATGATGACAGTCTGGTGGGTTTTATTTGAGCATGTCATAACCTTTAAAACAACTTTCACTCTGAGTACATAGTGATGCTTATGCTAAAGTCTCAGTAAGCATACTGTCCAGGAAATTTGATTGTTTGCAAGTGTCAGAAAACCAACTAAAACTAGCCTAGGCAAAAAAAAAAAAAAAAAGCTCATGGAACTGAAAAGGCCAAAAGCTGCAGCTTAGGCCCAGCTGGATCCAGGCGCCCAAATCATGGTCAGGAATCTGACTCTTTCTTCCCTGTTAGCTTCCCAATCTCAGACAGACTCTTGCCTCACCTGTAGGAAAGTAGCCACCAGCAGCCCCAGCATCCTACAAAGTAGCAGTTCCAGGGAAAGAGCCAGCATCTTCATTGGCAGTGGCTTGGATCATGTGGCTTCCCCTGAACCAATCACTGAGGCCAGGGGCCAGGAATGCTCTGATTGGCCAGGCCTGGGTTATGGTCTCACCCCTGGGGTGGAAGGGTCAGAATTCTATGGACTCAGGATTGTCAGGGAAAGGGTGTCTTCCCTGCAAAAAAATTAAGGTGCCCATCCAAAAGATGGAAGAAATGGATGCGGGGGAGGCAAAAACAAAGAAGATGTCCATGACATTAGGAAGCATTCCTATTGCCTAAGTGGAGCCTTCCGAACGGGATTTGCCACTAGGGATGTGGGGGGAGGAAAATGACGAATAATCCACTTTTCCATTGGAAAAGTCCAAGGCCAGTCTCCAAGGAAGCAGAGTTGCTCATTTCTCTCCTGTGGTGAACAGGTGTGATGAGAAGCTCAGAGTCGGGGCCTTAGTTGTCCATCCCCAAGAAGGGTGGTGTTGCCACATTCCTGGGACCTCTGAATAGGGCCCGTTGTTGAGGAGGATGTGGCTTTACTGTACCGGGGTTTGAGGAGCCAGCAACGGAGTGAATGACCAGAGAGCATGGTGCCCTTCAGAACAAAACCTGTTTCTTGTCAAGCTTTGTCATCTCCTACCTGACCTTATAGGATTTCCTCTACCCTGTGCTCTTACAGGTCCTGTGGGGACTTACTGATGTGATGAGAACTCCTGAGGCTGGGTGTTTTATATTAAAGGCGATTTCCCGAGACCAGTGAAATGGAGGGCACGGGGCAGCAGGCAGCCTCCGGCTCGGCCTCCGCAGCAAAAACTCACACAAAAGGACCCCTGAGGCTGTGTTGTCACCAGGTGTCTACAGGCAATGCAGATGACATCGGGGGAGGTGGAGACGGGAGCGCGGGCTGAACCCTTAGCATCCTGCTGAGACAGAACCCGGACCCGGCCAGGAACCTGGCCGCGTCCTGCTTCCTCTGGCAGACCACACCCTTTGTTACCAAATCAGAACTACGTTGCTCCTTCTCTGAACTTAGTTGATGATCATTCATTCATTCATTCATTCATTCCGTCTCTCTATCTGGCAAGACCGAATTGAAGCAGGCCAAGTCTACGGGTAGCAAAAGCTATTTGCAAAAATCCGGCTGTTTTCTCATTAGATTCTATTTCCCATTTTATGGACTGACCAGGAAGCTGATTAGAACTTGAAAGGAAAGGAAAAACCATAAGATTGAAGATTTACAAGAAAATGGGAAAATTAGATGGGCCAGATCTCCTTTAACACAGCTGGGAAAACCCCAAACGAATGGCTTTTCTGAACAGCTCAAAGAGACTTAATTCTTTTAAGTTCCAAAACCTAAAAATAATGTATAACTTGGCGGTTCTGTGTTCTAAATGTATAACCCTGATTTCTCACACTGAAACCCCGTACATGATTTACCCTTTTCTTGGGGACATAGAATTATTATCCGTCTCTGAGTTACGGTGACATCCCGGGACTTGTTGAGATAAAGGCCATTTGTCCTGGCACCATGTAGCCCCCTCTCCTGGCTTCTTAGTTCTACTGGCCATGTTTTCTAGTCTCCATTCTGTCTTTCCAGGTCCATGGCTCCTCCATGCTGCGGTCAGTGTGCCTGCTCGCCACCATCACCCCTACCCCCCAGGCCCTTCCATACTGTAGGAATTAAGCTCCACATCTATGTATGTTAAATTCTTCTGTAAGGAAGCCAGTCTCTTCTCCCTCCTTTATGTATTTACTCACTAATGTATCTATGTCAGTATGGACCCATGTATACTGATTTTACACTTTGAGTTATAATCCAATACTCATTAACTATTACTTTGCTCAAATTCTTCCAGCCTTGGCCACTGGGGGCTCTTTCAGGTTGGTTGCTGTGTCCTTGAGCATCTCCCCACCTTTTCATTTTGGGCACTTCCTTACTCTCTGCTGTTACAAGATGTGCCAGGCTTATCATGTATTTTCCGCATCCCAGCCCCAGAATCAAAGTGCTTTTTATTTACACTATATTTGCCAACTGTTCAGCTCAGTCAGCGAACACCTACCATGAGTAGTAGGCACTCTGCTGGGTGCCAGCACAGCCAGCGATTGGCTGGTAAATATTTAATGACCAGCTCTCTGGGAAAAGTAAAGTACATGGATGCATAGCATAAGGTTTACTGATATAAAGAATGTGTAGCACAGTCTTTCCATGTAACAAGAAATGCAGTACTCTTTCTTGTAAATTCTATATAGCCAGCTGAGTCTCACAGAATGCTTTCATTGACTTTAGCCGAACTCTTGTATCCATAGCCAATTTCTCATTGCAGTTGACGAATGAGAGAGTTCCCAACCTGAGCGCTGGTGGGTATTTTTGGATATTTTGGATTTATGAATAATACAAGTGAAAAAAGAAAGACGTTAGAACTTCACATGTTCATCAGTGACATGAGTGACTTTGTTGCTGCATCAGATAATAATTTTCAAATACTCGAAGAACGTTTCCTCAATTTTTTTTTCTATTCATAACATAATGGCTAAGACACAACATGCTTTTGTATAATCTGCATTGTTAACATTTTCTCCATTACCATCTTAAGTCTAGGCAATCAACAAAACAAACAAAGAAACAAAATCAAACTCTACATGAACCACCATTATTAAACCTATTTATAAAATTTTTAAAAATCAAGCCCTGATTTATAGCATTTCCTGATTTCTATGGTGTAATACGCCCTCCACGGTCAATTTCAAGCTCCCAATGACACATCCCTGAATACAGAGATGGAAAGAGAGGTGTGGTAACACATCACTGTGTAGCATTTCCAACAGACACATATAGTAGAAATAACCTCAAGAGCATAGGTAATAATAAAATAGAGTAAAATAATTAGGAAGGGGTGAGTTTTAAGTTTGTATCACCTTTGTTTCTGATATAATTTAATTGTAAATTTATGTAAGTTAATTCTTATTAATGGCTATGTTTATCAACCAGTTGGCAAAATTCCTGGACATTTAACAATCGGTTCTCGTGGGCGGGTACCAGCTGACCCCAGGACTCCTCTGGTACAGCAGTAAACATACCACAGGTCTTCCCAGATTGAGGCTGGGGTCCTCTGAGCTGCTTCCAGGGCGTGGCATGTACCAGATGAATAAAACTTCCATAAGACAGTTGTCAGTGTTCCTAGAAAATCCCATTTCTAAGTAGCCCATGTGATGTCTTGTGGTTTTTCACACCATCTAATGTTCATTTCCTTTTTTTAACTCGGAAAATATCCTATCATTCACTAACCAATCGTCTAAGATCCGTTTGTGAGTATGGAAAGCAGGTAATAAATCATGACTTCGAGTAACCTAGAAGTCCTAAGAGCACAGGTATTGGAGTCAAATAGTGTCACCGCTTCCTGGGTGTGAGACCTTGGGCAAGTCATTTAACCTCTCTGAGCTTCAGTTTCTTAATCCACACAATGAGGGGTAAAATGCCTCCTGCAAGATTATTCTGGAGATCAGATGAGACCACATGCATTAAGTGCCCAGCACAGTCTGTGGCACATCTGTGGCTTCTCTACACAGTGGCTCATAGTCGTTGTATTGTCCACAATTACTTACAAATGGCAGAGCACATAGCAAGCTCTCCAAGGGCAAGGTCTAAGTTTCCACCTTCTCTGCAGGCTCCAGGGCTTCCTGGCAGAATTCATGTGTACTGTAGGCACTCGATGTGCAAACTACTTCGAATGTTTTTTAGGGTGTCCCGTTCAACTTATACTCTTTACAGGGTTAGAAGCAGATATTGGAGAAATAACACAAAGAACAAGTAGATAATTTGAAAGAAAATGGATAGTGACTTCTTGAGTAAATCATTGACCCGTGTTTTTTAAAGCTAATATAAATTCACCCGTGGATGTGGTCGTGGCTAATCCAGGTGGTTGACAACTTGCTATTTTAAAGGTAGTATGGTAAAGAAATCAGGAGTATCACATATGCTATCTCAAAAACAAAACAAAAAAAAACAACCATGGCAACATACCATATGGTCAGAGAACAGACACAAAGAAAGAGAAAAGGCATTAGCGTGTATTTTTAAACTAAAGTTTCTAAAAACAGACTTGGGGACTTCCCCGGTGACACAGTGGATAAGAACCCACCTGCCAATGCAGGGGACACAGGTTCGAGCCCTGGTCCGGGAAGATCCCACATGTTGTAGAGTAACAGCCCGTGCACCACAACTACTGAGCCTGCGCTCTAGAGCCCACGAGCCACAACTACTGAGCCCATGTGCCCCAGCTACTGCAGCCCATGTGCCTAGAGCCCACACTCCGAAACAAGAGAAGCCACCGCAAGGAGAAGCCCATGCACCACAACGAGGAGTAGCCCCTGCTCGCCGCAACTAAAGAAAGCCTGCACATAGCAACGAAAACCCAACACCGCCAAAAATAAATAAAATTAAATCTAAACTAAAAAAATAATAAAAACAGACTTGTTGATAACTGACATTGACCCCATGCTTCCTGTACAGCCCAGAGCTAGCTTTTAATGTGAGTCTTTTTCTTATGTTTGCTTTTCTCCCTGCCTGTTTCATTGTAGTTACCATCAGCAATTTCTGAGAAAACCTTGACCGTCCCTGTGATAGAGCAAGCCGGTAAACTAGAGAAAACCCACTTTAACCATCCAACTAAAGCTACCCTCAACCAACACGCTTCAGAGAAAAAAAAAACACTTTATTTTTTAATTTTTAAACCCGAAGAGCTTGGAGTCTGCTGCATTTACACATCTTTGGCTCCTTCCCCATAGGGGCCCTATCGTTCGGGCTCTGTGTGCTGCAAGCGACAGAAACCAGCTCTAGCCGGCCTCAGGGATGGAGCACTTCAGGGTAGCACCCGAGCCAAGGCTCAAAACCAGCTTCCTTATTTTCCCCACCATGTTCACAGCAGCATAGTTACAATAGCCAAGAGGTAGAAACCATCCAAATGTCCGTGACGCTTAATGGATAAACAAAATACACTCTAAACTGTATGATGGAATATTGTTTAGCCTTAAAAATGAAGGAAATTCTGACATGGATGAACCTTGAGGACATTATGCTAAGTGAAATACGCCAGTCACAAAAAGACAAGTACCATGTGATTTCACTTATTTGAGGTACTTGGTACTTAGAGTAGTCCAATTCATAGAGACAGAATGTTGGTCACCACGGGCTGGGTTGCGGAGGGAAGGGGGAGTTGTTGTCTAATGGTTAATAGAGTTTACGTTTTGCAAAACAAAAAAGTTCTAGAGATCCATCTCACAGAAATGTGAAAATACTTAACACCACTGAACTATTTACTTTAAAATGGCTAAGATGATAAATTTTATGTTGCAGGTTATTTACCACAATCTGAAAAATAAATAAACAGCTTCCCTCTCTCCATGTCTGGGCTCCACTCCCTCATGCTGGCTGCATTCTGAAGTCCCACCAGGTCACTCCAGATCCTGGTGTCCAGCCAAGTCTTCTTGGTTCTCCTTGGCTCTGATTGGATCACTTGCCCCACCACTGAACCAATCAGTATGTCCAGGGAGTGTGATTGGTTGATGGCTTAGCCCCACCCACAGCAATAGGCGGACAGATTGGGAGGGAGATTCCTGGAATTTCCAGAAGAGCCAGGTGGGTTGCGGCCTGTCCACTACGGCAGTGGATCACTTGAGGCATGAGATATGACCACTCCCTTTAGCACCCTGGCAGTTAGTGGGCAGTGAGGCACATCTACCTGAGCATCCCAGCACAAAAGGGAATTCCTCCACACTACCCGTGGTCTCTCGATTTGTTTTCTATCAGGCGGGGGTAAAACATATTCAAATTTCCCCCTTCCCACCTTCAGCCCTTTCATTCGATAAATCTTTATTAAATCGATGAGGAAAGGTTGTAGGAATGATTGAGGCAAGACAGCCCCAGAGGAGAGGACGGGAAGGGATCGGATGGATGGAGAAGTGAGTGCAAGGCAGGAGCAGGACACCTCAGCTTCTGAAAGGAGAGAAAGGAAGAAAGCTTAGGTGGAGACCGAGGTGCCCACAGTGGAGAGAAATTCGGATCTTCATATAAGGTAACAGAGTTCTGGAACACTGCCAAGTCCGTTCCTGAAAAAGGTTTCAACGGGGCCAGTGTCATCATAAATGCTGGGCCAGGTGTCACCAGGCAATTGGAGTTTGATTTTCCCGAACAGTGTTCTCCCTGACTCCAAAAAAGTCTTCAGGGGAATTCACCGGATTCTTGACTTGGCTGGGAAAGACTGTAGCTAAAAGACTGGTTTGGGAACCTGAGTGAGTGGAGAACCTTCCTCTTGAATACAATCCAGCTGGAGCTATAGGAAGTTCTGTCTGCCAGTGCTCCTATTTTGGAAGCATTCTGTCCTGTTTCTCATTACATGTCTGCAGTCTGCAGAAAGAGAAACGTGACCGCCACAGGCGGCAAACCTTTGAACTTAGCTTCTTCCTTGAAAAGTGTGGTTTTTTCTGCCAAGAGACTGGGGGCGGGGCAGAGAAGGGAGAGAGAGACAGAGAGGGAAAGAGCTTTCCAGAACCCCAGTCCCACCACCCTCTCCACCACCACCTGAGCTTGGTGAAGTCCTTAACCTCTCCAAGCCTCATTTGTAAGCTAGGAATAAGGAGAGCTTCTCCCCTTCAGGGCTATCGCGAGAAATCGGTGAGTAATTACAATAAATGGTAGCATTCACGATGTCACGGTTTAACCACTAGGCTCGGGGAGGGATGGCCACAACAGCATTAACCAAGACAAAGCCAGGTGTCAGCACCTCTCAGCATTTGCTTCTCCCGGTATAGATGGATTTTGATGTGCTCTCTAATGAAAGTAGCTACAGACATCTTCCGCTGGATCTGATGAAAAGAGGTTCCCTTGATAGATATTTATGGAGCGTCTGGCAAGAATCAGATGTGGCAGATGTTGAGGATCACAGGTTAATGAGCCAGTTGGGGTGCGAGCCAGTTGGGGTGCCTGCCACCCCAGAGCTCTCGGCTTCGGGGAACAGGTGGAATGGGAGTGCCAGGGAGACACACAGTGTGGATGTGTGTGTCCTGGAGAGCTGGGCTTGAATCTCGGAGATGTGTTCATTCATTCTTTCAACCAGTATTTAAGGACCTACTGTGTATGTGCCAAGGGTTTATTCTAGGAGCTGAGGATACGGTGCTGAGCAAGGTAGACAAAAAGCTGTCAGCCTCTCAGAGCTCAGAGGTGGCGTTGTACCAGCTCAGACGCTCACTGCCAAATCTGTGATCCTGGGAAAGTCACTAGGTCTTGCTCAGCCTCGGGCTCGTCACAGAGCATCAGGGGTATTAAATGAGGTAATGCATGTGAATCTCTTGACTGGGTGCCTGGCACGAAGGCTGCACCCAATAAATGGTGGTGCGATAGTGTGCAAGGTGACCTATGGTGGGGACCGCCATCCCAAATTTGGGGAGAGTGTGGGAGGGATTCTTGGGAGAAGTGACTTATACGCCGAAATCTAGGGCAGCAATTATGTCGCCGGGACAGAAAGGTGAAGACCACCCCAGCTGCTCGTAACCTCCCCTGACCCTCTTGTCTGCCCCTGCAGGTCTCCTTCCCATGGGTGAGGGGCCCAGCACCTTGGCCAAGGCCACAGCCACCTTGGGCCACCCAGCAACTGAACCAGTCACCCTCACCAACACAGACCCCCTTCTACCCGGGCATCTGGCCAGCGCCAGTGCAGAGGAGCTGGTCGCAGGGGTCCCCCGAGCCCCCCATGGTCCCACCAGCCTCCCACAGGCAGCCCATGAGTGCCAGCAAGAAGATGTTCTCCTTCGAGGTGGACAGAGCCGCCCACAGCGTTCCCATCATCAGGCAAGGTACTCATGGGCGCTTCCTTGGTGGCTTAGGGGAGGGGCTTTTGCTAGGAGGATGGGTCTCAGTTTCTGCTTTCCCCTTTTTTTAAAAATTTTTATTGAGGTGCAGTTGATTTACAGTGTTGTGTTAGTTTCAGGTATGCAGCACACCGAATCTGTTCAACATATACATGTATCCACTCTTTTTTAGATTCTTTTCCCATATAGACCATTACAGAGTATTGAGGAGAGTTCCCTGTGCTATCCAGTAGGTCGTCCTTAGTTATCTCCTTTATGTATAGTATTGTGTATGTCAATCCCTCTCTTCCAATTTATCCCTCCCCCCTCTTATTCCCGGTAACCATAAGTTTATTTTCTACATCTGTAACTCTATCTCTGTTTTGTAGATAAGTTCATTTGTACCTTTTTTTAGATTCCACATATAAGCAATATGGTATGATATTTGTCTTTCTCTGGCTTTTGCTTATGTTCTCTGGTTCTGAAGTAGAACATAATCAAATGTGAAAAAATTGGGATAAGCAGAAAGTTAGAAAACAGTAAAAGATAAGCTGTCACCCTTATCACCAGAATTCTCCCTGTTGACTTTTTGGTACAAACTCCTCCAAGACTGTGGTCTGCCCATCTGCACACATCGGTACCTCTGTGGTGAGTGTGTGTGTGTGTGTGTGTGTTTTTGTACGTATATATGAATATATATGAATGTGTATCAGAATCTAAATTTATATACTTCGACTCAGATGTACAGACATATTGGTAACTGAAATCCCTCTTGCCTTAAGAGGTTTTTAAATATTTTATTACCATTTTACAGGTAAGAGAAGACTGAGGCTTATGGAGAAAATTACTTCTCCGGAGGTTATGTATTCAATCTAATCTAATCTAATGCTTTTCAGTCACATTTAAGGCTGGTTATCTCAGTGACTGTCACTCACAGCCTGGTCACTTTGGGGACACACAGCCATCAGGGTTTCCTTCTCCCCCCTCCCCCCGAGAAGGCCTCATGGCATTTGGGCAGGAGACTTCCTGTCTGTCACCATCCTCTCGGCCTTGCCAGCCTTACTGGCAGAGTAGCTGGGTCGACTTAGTCCCTGGCATGATTCCCAGGTTTCTTCTGTGGCCACTGGTGTGAAGGTCCCATTCTCTGTTTTCTGCGTCCCAGCCCCAGACCCCTCTGAGTCCCCAGGTCTCTCGATGCCTCCACACCCTTCCCTGGTCTCACTCAGGACCACTCACCTAGTCACTTCCCTCAGCCATTCAAATAATAGTTATTATTCTGAAATATACAGACTAAGGGGCAAATGAAAGGTATCTCTGCAGTTTACATAATCATCATCATCATCTAAGGAATGCTCATGTACCTACGACCCAAGTTAAGAAATTACTCAGCCATTTCCCCCCAGCATTTTAATGTGAAAACTTTCAAACACACAGCAAAGCAAAAAGAATTTTACAGAGACAGCTCTCTTCCTAATTCTACCGCTAACACTTTGCTGTACTCTTTATTACATTTCTGTCTACCCATCCTTCTTGTCCTGCATTAATCCATCTTATTTTTTGGATGCATTTCAAAATAAATAGCACACATCTGTAGTCCTCCCCCTAAATGCTTTAGCACATATACCATTAACTAGAATT
The DNA here is from genome assembly GCF_964341445.2 of Mesoplodon mirus. Lineage (NCBI taxonomy): Eukaryota > Metazoa > Chordata > Mammalia > Artiodactyla > Ziphiidae > Mesoplodon > Mesoplodon mirus. The sequence continues at coordinate 90,119,274 of NC_138983.1, forward strand.
CAACATTTTTGTCTCCTTCATGTAAAATGAACACACAATGTGTATTAGTTATCATGATTGCATAACAAATTCTCCCCAAACGTAGCAGCCTAAAGCAAAAATCAAACGTGTTATCATCTATACGGTTTCTGTGGGTCAGGAATTTGGCAGCAGCTTAGCAGGACGGCTGTGGCTCAGGGTCCCTCGTAAGGCTGCAGTCATCTGAAGGCTTGACCTGGGCCGCAGGATCCACTTCCAAGATGGCATGCTCACATGGCTGTCAGCAGGAGGCCCCGGTTCCTCACCACATGGGCCTCCCCAGAGAGTGGCTCGAGCATTCCCATGACACGGCAGCTGCTCCTCCTGAGCAAGTGATCCTGGAGGACAAGATGGAAGTGGCAACATCTCTTGTGACTAAGCCTCAGAAGTCATGCTCTGTCATTGCTGCAATATCCTGCTGGTTACACAGGGCGTCACCCTCCAGTGTGGGAGAAGACTACACATGGGCCTGAAGACCAGGAGGTGGGGATTATCAGCAGTCATCTTGGAGGCCGGCTACCACAGCCTGCCCTCGGGTCCTCAATGATTCACACTCCTCCTCCTCTCTCCCGAGGCCCCCCAAAATCTCACCCCAGTAACAGCATCGGCTCAAATTCCAGAATCTCGTCTAAATCAAGTCCAGGTACAGATGGGGCTCGTGGGTGTAGTACCTTACATTCAGCTCATCAAGTACTACTTCCAGAAATCTGAAGACCTCTGAACAAAGGGTCTGTCCCTCACACACCCAGCATATATTGGTGGGACAGACATAGCATAACTGCTACATACACTCCTCTTGTTCCAAAAGAAGAAAAACAGGAAACACACAGGAGTCCCTGGCCCAAAGCAGTTCTGAAGTCCAGCTGGGAAAATATCGGCAGTTCCTTGATTGGGCTTCAGTCCAACTCTTGTCCAGAAATGACTTTCCAGGGCTCTTGGGTCTGCCCGCTGGTCCCTGAGTTCCGCCTTCTGAGTCGTCCTCCCTTTCCTCCCTTTTGAAAGGTGTCCCATGGATGTGGCTGCATAGTTTTATAGCCTGCTTCCTGCCTGTAGAAGCTTGGTTGTCCAGACGCTTCTTTGACTTTTGTGGGTCTCTGTCAGTCTGAGTTGGCAGTGCTTCTTATTGGGGTTCATCCTATTAGGCAAAAACCACGCCCACAGACTTTTTTGGACCCAAGCCCTTCCACCATGGACTTCTGCAAAGACTGACAAAGGACAGAAGCTTCTTAGAAGCCCAGTTCTTTGACCGAAGGGTTCTCCTGGACACTGCCCTGGATCTGTATTCTTAACAAAGGATTTTACAACCACACCCTCAGCTTCTTCTCTGGACTGTGTTTTCTTGAGAGTGCCCTTGATTTGATCTTTGCCCAGAACCTGTTTCTTACATTTCATTTGCCACCGGGAGAGGCAGGGAATTTTCAAGCCCAGAGCACTGCCCTGGCTTAACAGCCCTTCCTTTAACTGTCTCTCCCCCTCACATTTCACTATAAGTAGCAAGAAGTAACCAGGCAGCACCTTCCAAGACTCTGTCTGGGACTCTCTCTAGCTAGACCATTCAGCCTCATCACAAACATTTTCTACCTTCCTCATGACCACAGGCAACGTGTTAGGAACCCTTCTGCCACCACCTGACAAGGATCCCTTAACCCCAGTAACATTTTCCTCACTTTCCTGGAACCCTTCCCTCACTGCCTCCTCAAAGGCCATCGGGCTTCTACTAAGACTATTCAGGCTTTCTCAAAGACTCTTGGCCAAAGTCCTCCAGCTTCTGGCCACTGTTCCATCCCAAACCACTCCACATTGTAGGGTTTTTGTTAAATTTTGCACCACTCCTGGTGCCCAAACCTGTATTTGCTACTTATTGTTGCATAACAAATTACTGCAGGATGTAATGGCCTAAAACAACAGTAAACATTTATTATCTCATAGTTTCTCTGCGTCAGGAAGTTGGGAATGGCTTAGCTGGGGGATTCTTGCTCAGGATTTTTCATGAAGTTGCAGTAATGGTGTTGGCTGGGGCTGTGGTCCTCTGGAGGCTTGTCTGGGGCTGGAGGACCCACCTCTAGAATGGTTCACTCACATGGCTTTTGGTAAGAGGCCTCAGTTCTTCACTAAGTGCACCTCTCCATACGTTGCTTGAGTATCCTCAAGCTGCCAGCTCCTCCAGACAAGTGGTCCTAGAGAGTGAGGAAGAAGCTGCAATGCCTTTTATGATCTAACCTCAGGAATCAAATTGTGTCATTTCTGCAATATCCTTGGTTACATAGAGAAGCTTTGTTACGGACTGAATTGCATTCCCCCAAAATTCATATGCTGAGGCCTCAATCCCAATATCGCAGAATGTGACCATATTTGGAGATAGTGTATTGAAATAGATGAGTAAGTTCAAATGAGATGATTGGGTGGGCCCTAATCCAAGGGCTGGTGTCCTTGTAAGAAGAGAGAGAGAGACGCCAGGGATGCACGTGCACAGAGAAAAGGGCATGTGAGGACGCAGCAGGAAGGTGGCCGTCTGCAAGCCAAGGAGAGAGGCCTAACCCTGCCCACACCTTGATCTTGGACTTCCAGCCTCCAGAACTGTGAGAAAATGAATTTCTTTTGTTAAGACCTCCTGTGGTGTTTTGTTATGGCAGCCCAAGCTAACTAACATACAGTCCATCCAGTATTGCAGAGGATGATGCAGGGGTCTGAATACCAAGAGACAAGAATCAGTGGGGCCATCTTGGAGACTGCCTACCACACACTGAAAGGTGTAGATCTTGAATGTGCTCACTGAGTTTTGCCAGTCGTGCACAACTATGTAACCCGAATTCCTATCAAGATATAGAACATTACCATCACCCCAGAAAGTTCCCTCATGTCCCTCCCCAGTCAATTCCCAGCCCCAGGCCCCAGAGGCACCCACTCTTCTGAATTCTTTTCCCGCCATGGATTAGATATTCCTGTTCTAGAATCTCAAGTACACAGAACCATGTAGTACATGTTCCTTTGTGGAAGGCTTTTTTCACTCAGCATAGTATTTCTGAGATTCATTCATTTTGTTGTATGCATCATGTTCTGTCTTATGAACATATATACAGGGTTTTTGGGTTTTTTTTTTTAATGCGTCCTTTGGACACATGTCACATGGGCTGTTTCTTTTCTTTTTTTCACTCTGCCATTTAAATTTTTCCACTGTAATCACCGGTTTCTCCAGTGCCATGTTGAATTTGGGGCTTCTCTAAAGGACTTGGATTCCCCCTGGAGAAATGAAGGAAGAGTCGTATGGCTTAGAGTCCCTCACATCTACCTGGGCTCTATCTCCTCAGCCTCTCAGCCAGGTCTCATGTTTCCAAACGTTTGCCCTCATTCCCCTGACTCTCTCCCCATCCTCAGAAAAGGACTTTCATCTTCCCGTGTCATGGGGAGTTCCTTTCTGTCTGGGCCTCTCTACTCCACGCTTCAGAGAAAACTCTGTGCTCCAGTCCTCCATGCTGTCTCTTGACAGAAAACACCTCTTTTTAAGGGTTCCGAGAAAGCTCTTTCCTCTCTTAGCAAAGCTGGGCTCTTCCAATTAAATTGGTTTACTGTTAGACTGTCACCTTGCTTTAGACTTGAAAAATTCTATTTGAAAACCCAAAGCCAAGGATTTATTTACTGCAGATCAGGTCAGGGTTTCTCAATCTTGGCACAGTGACAGGTGGGTCGCATAACTCCTTGTTGAAGGATCTGTCCTGTCCACTGTAGAGTGTTTAGCAGCATCCCTGACTCCTACCCACCAGAGATACCAGTAACAACACCACCACCACCACCCCTAACTGTGGTTCTCAAAAATGTCTCCAGACATTGTCAAAAATGAAAACGTCATTTTGCCTGGGGGAAAACTCACCCTGTTCTAGTTAATACTCATCCTTCCTGTACCACAAGGCAATAAAACGTCAGCTCCAAGGCCAAATCTTAATGGCAAGAGCTCATGGGAGGTGGGGAAGAATTACTGAGAAAAGAAAATATGTGGAGTGACTTATTAAAATAGCATCTTGGGGCCTCCCTGGTGGCGCAGTGGTTGAGAGTCCGCCTGCCGATGCAGGGGATACGGGTTCGTGCCCCGGTCTGGGAGGATCCCATATGCCGCGGAGCGGCTGGGCCCGTGAGCCATGGCCGCTGGGCCTGCGCATCCGGAGCCTGTGCTCCGCAACGGGAGAGGCCACAACAGTGAGAGGCCCGCATACCGCAAAAAGAAAAAAAAAAAATAGCATCTTGATTCATATATATATATTTTTTTTTCCCAATAATGGGATCATATGAACCTAACATAGGTAACCTTCTTTTTTTTTCTTTTTTTGGCCGTGCCGCTCAGCTTGCAGGATCTTTGTTCCCCAGCCAGGGATGGAACCTGTGCCCCCTGCAGTGGAAGCACAGAATCCTAATCACTGGACTGCCAAGGAATTCCCTACCTGATTTTTAAAATTCAATAATATATCATAAACATCTTCCCACTTCAATACATTGACTGCATAGTGGTTAAAAGCATAGGCTCTGAATCCAACAAACTTAGGTTCATCCCTTGACTCTACCACTTACCAGCTGTGTGTCCTTGAGCAGGTGACTTGCCGTCTCTGTGCCTCATATCTCTCACGTATAAAATGGAGATGGGAATAATAATGCCTATCTCACTGGGTTGTTATGAAGACGAAATCGTATCCTGCGTGTAAGTGCTGAGCACAGCGCCAGGTGCATAGCGAACATTCAGTAAATATTAAAATATTTAATATTTTAATATTTAAATTTTAATATTTTAATAATTTTAATATTTAAATTTTAAATATTAAAATTTAAAAATTAAGTTATTACCTAACCATGATTGTTATTTAACTTTTATTTACAACTTACAATGTCTGAAAGACACAGTTAAGGTGCACACATACTGCCCCTGCTGCAGACTGGTGATTATTGGAGCGCACCAGGACAGCTGGGGGTTGTTAAAATCTTAAAGTAACTTCCCTGCCCTTTGGCCAACAGCTCATGCCCGAAAATTCTTAAAGTGCCTGCGTCCCCATATCCGCCTTGCCACCGCCCCAGCCCTCCCGACCCTCCCTGGGGCTTCTCCCCACTGGGACCTCCGAAGGATCCGGCAGCTAGAGTTAAGCCGGTTTGGTCATACATGGCCCTTAGGTTCTTTCTGATAAATAACAGTAGCCGGTAAAGAAGTTTGGGGCAGGTGAGGGGTAACTGCTCCAGCACCTCCCTGCCTGGGTGTAAGGAAAGCGAGTCTCAGAGCAAATTCTAGCCCCACAAAGACTTTCGGTAAGCACACCTTCCCTAATAAAGGGACCCCATCGATCAGCCTGTTCTGTAAGTTTGATGAAGTCCCCCCTCCGGCCATCATCTTGCGGGGAAGGGTCCCTCAAGACAGCCACGACAGGGTTGCAGAGGCAGCTAGAGTCACCCCTAGAGATGGCATCATATGCCAGAACTCTAAGCTGAGACTGGACAGGGGCCCATTTAGGGTCAGACCCCGTGGCCCTCCCTGGGGACACAGGCCAGGCAGTACCTTCCTCCAGTGGGAGCCGATTTCTTGAGGAATCTGAAAACAGATCAAGTCTTCCTCCTGAAAATTCAGTTTCCAAATTGAGATACACAATCAGTGTAAAATAAACCCCAGATTTCAAAGGCTTCATGCCTCGAAGAAAAAGAATATAAAATATCTCCATATTTTTTGTCGATTACGTGTTGAAATGATGTTTTTTTAATGTATTGGGTTAAATCAAATTGATCATTAAAAAATTCATCTCTCCTTTTTACCTTTTTAATGCGACTACTAGAAAATTGAAAATTGCATTCTGTAGCTCCCTTTATTTCTCTATCAGGCACTGCTGCTATAGTCAGTTAGGACTTAGCTGCTCAGGATCCAAGAGAGTCAGATGGGGGCAGTGAGCTTCAAATAAAAGTTTTCTAATCATGGACCTAGTTGGGAGGTGGAGGGAGAGAAAATGGGCAGCTGCTGAAGTTCCAGGCCCTTCTGTTCCTCGTGCCCCAGGAAACACTGTGGCCAGGGCTGCTCATTCAACACGCAAGGCTGTGCATTCTCCGGGCACCACAGGCCATCAGCTATGTCCACTAGAGGTTCTGGGGTCCACAAAGAGGTTTGAGACCTGGCTGGGGGGCAGGAATCTTTGATTCTAAAATGCATAAATAAAAAAGGCAGAAGCAAAATGAATAAATGATGAATGTCCACAAACATGATAGTGCATGCTTCATTCATCATTAATGTTAATACTCATTAAAGTTTCATCACCACTGAAAACAATTTGTTCAGCTTCTCACTTCACAGGAAGATAAGAATGTGCAGTGACTGTCCAGAAACCATAGTCACTTGGAAATTTAAAATACGCTGCTTGGGCCCAAGTGGTTTCACAAGTAGAATTATAGAAATCTTTACAAACGTTTCTACACCAAGAAAATGGTTTCTACACCATTCAGTGTTGATGTGAGTGAATTGCGAGATGTCTGATGTGATACAGAGTGGGGCCCCCAAACACAATGCCATATTCCCCGAAAGTCATATAAACAGGCCTTGTAATATTGGGGTAAATAAGAAAAAAATTAGGAAAGCTTAAATGTCTATCAAGTGGATCCTAGTTAAACACGTTTGGCACACTTGGACAATGGACCACAATGCTACCCTTGAAAAGGACCCAGTACAGCTTCAAATACTGACATGGGAAGATGTTTTTCATATTGTTAGCTGAAAAGTAAGCTGGATAAGAATCTCTGACATGTAAATGCATTTTTGTTTTTTGAAAAGATATGACTGCAATAAAAAATATATAGCTAATGTTTAGTGCTAAATGATCTACATGAGGGGTCAGCAAACTTTTCCTGTAAAGAGCCAGATAGTAAATACTTTAGGATTTGTGGGTCACATGGTCTGTGCTGCAACTAGTCAGCTCTGCCTTTGTAGCTGGGAAGCAGCCATAAATAATATGTAAATCAATCACTGTGGCTGTGTTGCAATAAAACTTTATTTACAAAAATAGGCAGAAGGCCAGATTTGGCCGCAGGGCCATAGTTTGCCAACCCCGGCTCTATATCATTATTCTATTTAATCTCCAGATAGCCCTTTATAGCAGAGACTATCAGTGATCCTAAATTATGGATGTGGAAACGAAGGCTTAGAAAGAGCAAATGACTTGCCCAAGGTCATCACCTCTTATGCGGCATAGAAAAATGTCTGGAAAGAGACACACCACAGTGCATCAGTGCAATTAATGCTGGGGAAGAGAAATGAGGCAGCTCTTACCCTTTCCTGTCCTCCTGTAATGCTTTCAGTGCATAAGTCTCATGAATGTGAAGGTTAATCTGAAAATATTTTTTAAGACTTTGGGGAAACTCACAGTCTCCTCTGCATTCTCTGTTGATCTTGTGTGTTAGTGTGGACCAACGCGGCGGAACTGTCGGAACAATCAGTGGCGGAGGAAATTCCTGGGGCAGAGCCCTACAGAGAAATTTTTGTGGACCAGGACCTGGCCCAGTATGATAAGGTGAGGGGTCTCGGGGAAGCACAGAGCTACAGCAGCAAGAGGGACCATGGAGAGATTGCCACTGCCTCTTGTTCTCTGTGTCTCAAGGACCGTCCCTTTTTCCTACTTCCAAGAAACCACCTCTTCCTCCCAAGACATTCAGCCAGGTTTGGCCACTGCTCATTTTATCCCAAATAACATCTACAACTACAAGGTACTGAGCACCTACTGTGTGCTGGGCCATGTCCTGTGCACTTGACATTTATTAGCTCGTTAATCTTCACCATCTTCAAAATAGATTTTATCACCCTCACTTTGCAGATGAGGAAACTGAAGCTCAGAGAGGTTCAGTGATGTGTTCACGGCTGCCCAATGCAAGGAGCAGTGTTAGGATTCAAAGCGAGGTCTGGTTAGCTTCTCAGCGGGTACTTCTAACTCCCACACAGTAATCACTTGGTCAACCTTCAGTGATGGGACAGTGACGCAAAAACACTTTCCTAGCAGGAGGAATTGAGCCCTGAAGTCAGGGAGGCCTGGGCCAAGAGACTCGTTAAAGAACCAGAGAGGTTTAAAGCAGGGATGCGAGCAGAACAGGTGGATTCAAGCCATCCTGGGAAGGGCCCAGGTCAATTTCTCCCCACTTAGACACGACTCGAAAGTTACTCTAAAAGAAGCAGTCTATAATATCTCGCTTTCCTTCAGGGCCAGGGCCTGCTCCTGCAGCAATTCTCAGAGTTTGTGAGGAGCAGACCTACCTGGGGTTCTTGTCAGACACGGAAATCCAAACCTTCAGGAGGCAGGGGGTTCCAACCAGGCATCCTGGGACCAGACTCTGAAAAATGTTGCAGAAAGGCGAGAAGCCACACTCAGATTCTGTATTTATCGCTGTGTAACAAGCCATCCCAAAACTTAGCGGCTTCCAACAGCAATTCATTATTCCCCAGAATCTATGGGTTGACCTGGAAGGTTCCTTTGCTCACGTCCTCTGGCCTCACTCATGCGGCCTCAGTCAGCCGCTGGCTTGGCCAGTTTGGTGGTCGGTCTCCATTGGCCTCCTTCCCACATCTAGGGCCTCAGCCAGGACGCCTGGACTGGTGCGCCCCTTTGTGCATGTGGTTTTTCATCACAGCACGGTGGTCTCGGGGTTCCCAGGGGGCCAGAGCAGAAGCTGCACAGCCTGTAAGAACTTGCCTGGAGATCATGCAGCATCACTTCCACTCCATTCCATTGGTTAAAGCAAGTCACGGGGCCAGCCCAGACTAGAGGGTGGGGAAATAGACTGGATGGCAAAACTGCAAAGTATTTGTTGCCATTTTTCAACCTGCCTCAATTTTAACTCGGAAATATAGTGCAACCACTATAATTTTTTCTATTTATAGAAAATGTTTATAAGCCATTTATCATTTTTTCTATTTATAATAGAAAGAATTCTTTCTCTTTATAAGTCGTTTATACCCTGACTTGCCAGGACTCCTTCAAGTGACAATAAACAAATTAGCTTGAGGGGGAGCATCGATTAGCTCAACTTATTGGAAAATTTAAAGGGCCACTAGCTTCAGGTATGGCTAGATCCAGGAGCTTGAATAATGTCATCAGAACACCTCCCCACTACCAACCTCTCCCCTCTGTTTCCCTCAGAGTCTGGCTTTCTACATAAGGCTGGCTTTGTGTGTCAGAAAAGACAAACTCAGGCAAACAAGCCTACATATTTAAAGTTTATGATCCAAAAGAAGGCAAGATCCTCTCCCTCTGTAATCGATGTGTGAAATCTCTGATTGACCAGCTTGGGCCACATGCACATGGGGAGGCGGGACAAGAAGGAGCAGGGCACATGACTGACAATCTTACCCAGACCCCATGGAAGGAGGAACGCTCCCTCCAGAAGGGCAAGGGGACCCTCACCAGGAAAGCAGAACCCACAGCTGTCCACTGCCCTCTGCAAACTTCTTATATTCCAGCACTGGCACGGGGCCTGGCACTTAGTTGCTGCCCGATGAATGTTTGTTGCATGAAAAATGAATAAGCACCTGGCTGATCATAACAGGGTGAAACAGGGGAAACTGCCCAGGAGTAGGGAATATGTCTGATGCTCTCTCTTGAAGTTTTGCCACCAACTTTCACAAGGACCCAAAGGAAGGCCCCTGGCAGCAGCTGGCAATGTCAGACAGGCTTTCTCATGAGCGAGACCCTGTCCTGCCCCAGGTCACGGAGCTAGCAGGTCGTGAGGCTGACTGGACGGCTCTCCTGGGAATGAGCTGGCCCAGAAATTGCCCGTTTACCTCCTCCCGTGACTGCTTTGGAAAAGGCCTCTGGGGAATTTTTTCTTCTTCTTCTTCTTCTTCAGTTTTTCTGACATTTTATTGATAACGTCTGGTGAGAAGTTTGGGGGAATTTTTTTTTCCTTTTTTGGAAAACCTAACCAATTCTTTGGCTGCAGAGCTTTTTCACTGGAGAGATGGAGGACAGGGTTAATTATACCTGTGGGTACAGTCTACCAGCAATTTTGTTTTTCCAGCCGAAAGTTTACATGAGCCCATGCAAATAAATCACTATTCCTGTCTCATTTACTTTCCAGATTGAGTTACCTGGAAAAAATTCATACATGAATAGCCAAAAGAGGCAGGAAATATTAGAAGAGAGGAAAGGGAAAACAAATAGTTCAGAATGTTTTAAGTTAAAACAAATAACCCTCATTATAGGCAGAAAGTGGTCATACAGAATGTTGTTTTCCTAACTACCTTTCCTAGGTCCCCAGTGTGCTAGGCTGTATATTATAAATGAAATCATTCTAAGTAAACTTTCTAGCAACAAATGTTCCCAAGTGGGATGGTTGTTCTTAATATGAAAGTCTAATTCTCGGGGAAAGGAAAGTTTCCGTACCTGTGAGGTACAGACATCCATTACAGGAGTCTATATACAATTACCTCATTTTAACCCAATTCTTGTCTCTATGAGATTTTCGAAGTGACAGAGATAGCCTTGAAAGTCTGCTTTTTCCCTCCCTGCCTGCCCTCACCTTCCCAAAGAATGATACCATATTTTTCCTGTCTTTCTTTAAATGGGCTCAGCCTTACATCCAGACCCACACCTAGTAAATTTCCCATCTGTCCTCCACCCAGGATGAAATAATTCTGCTGCTGGGAAAAGAAGTCAGCCGTCTCTCCGATTTTGAACTTGAATCTAAATACAAAGACACCGTGATAGCAAGCCTGCAGAACCAAGTGGCCAACCTGAGGCAGAAGCTGTTGGAAACAGCCACCTCCAGGCAGAAGGAGAGGGTGATCCCGCCCAAGTTTCAGGTTCTGCATGAAGAGGACGATGCCCAACAGAGAGAGATCCAGAGCTTGAAAAACCAGGTAGGGCTCAGAGACAAGTGGGTCGGGGCCTTGGGGTCACAACACAGGGTGACAGCTCTCAGGTAGAGCCTGGGGGGAGCCACCCGGGTAGTTAGAAATGGGCAGTGAGCACAGCATGGTGAAGAGTGCAGATCCAGGGAGTGGAGGGTTGGCAAGTTTCTAGCCTTGTAAGAACAATATTAGATTTGATTAAGTGCCTACCATGTTCAGGCCCCGGTGCAGGTGCTTTGGGTGCATTAGCTTATTTATTTATTTATTTACTTATTTAATGTATTTATTTATGGCTGCATTGGGTCTTCGTTGCTGTGCACGGGCTTTCTCTAGTTGCAGTGAGTAGGGGCTACTCTTCACTGTGGTGCGTGGGCTTCTCATTTCAGTGGCTTCTCTTGCTGCAGAGCATGGGCTCTAGGCACGTGGGCTTCGGTAGTTGCAGCACGAGGGCTTCAGTAGCTGTGGCTCGCGGACTCTAGAGTGCAGGCTCAGTAGTTGTGGCCCACGGGCATAGTTTCTCCACAGCATGTGGGATCTTCCTGGACCAGGGCTCGAACTCGTGTCCCCTGCATTGGCAGGCAGATTCTTAACCACTGCACCATGAGGGAAGTCCCCTCATTAGCTATTTAAACCTCAGTCTTCTGGCAGATGCCATTCTACAGATGAGGAGACTGAGGCACGCTCAGAGATGCCCAGGAGCTTGGTACAGCTTGCACAGCAAGTGAGAGGCAGTGATGTGATTTGGGCTCAGCTCTGCCACCTTGTACACCTCATGCTTTCACACCCACTTTGCATTTCCACCCAACTCGTGTCGCTTCAGTGACCACTTCTCACACCCACCCGGACCCAGCCAGAAAGAGCTGGAGATGGGGAGAAGGAACCCCCCAGTGTTCCAAACACTGAGGCCTTTATCAAACCCTGAAGGCAGCTGCTGGTTCATTTATAGGGAATTTCACCAAAAATTCTCCACCCAGAATGTTTGGATTTACCAGTCAACTTCCTTCCTCCTGAAACTAAATCCAAAAAAAAAAAAAAAAAAAAAATTTTAAGTTTTAAAGAACTACTTTAAAATTGGCCACTGATCTTGTTCATAAATTATATCTCAACAAAGTTGATAAAAAAGCAATTGGTCATTGATGAATTTTGGCCTCAGTGCATAATTCTGCTTAAAACCGTAGTCAGATTTGGTTCAACATGGCGGAGTAGAAGGACATGTTCTCACTCCCTCTTTCGAGAACACTGGAATCACAACTAACTGCTGAACAATCATCGACAGGAAGACACTGGAGCTCACCAAAAAGATACCCCACATGCAAAGACAAAGGAGAAGGCGCAAAGAGACAGTAGGAGGGGCGCAATCCCAATAAAATCAAATCCCATAACTGCTGGGTGGGTGACTCACAAACTGGAGAACACTTATACCACAGAAGTCCACCCACTGGAGTGAAGGTTCTGAGCTCAACATCGGGCTTCCCAACCTGGGGGTCTGGCAATGGGAGGAGGAATTCCTAGAGAATCAGACTTTGAAGGCTAGTGGGATTTGATTGCAGGACTTTGGCAGGACTGGGGGAAAGAGAGATTCCACTCTTGGAGGGCACACACAAAGTAGTGTGTGCATTGGGACGCAGGGGAAGGAGCAGTGACCCCCATAGGAGACTGAACCAGACCTACCTGCTAGTGTTGGAGGGTCTCCTGCAGAGGCGGGGGGCAGCTGTGGCTCACCAAGGGACAAGGACACTGGCAGCAGAAGTTCTGGGAAGTATTCCTTGGCATGAGCCCTCCCAGAGTATGCCATTAACCCCACCAAAGAGCCCGGGTAGGCTCCAGTGTTGGGTCACCTCAGGCCAAACAACTAACAGGGAGGGAAACCAACCCACCCATCAGCAGACAAGCAGATTAAAGTTTTACTGAGCTCTGCCCACCATTGCAAGAGCCAGCTCTACCCAGCACCAGTCCCTCCCATCAGGAAACTTCCACAAGCCTCTTAGATAGCCTCATCCACCAGAGGGCAGACAGCAGCAGCAAGAAGAACTACAGTCCTGCAGCCTGTGGAACAAAAACCATATCCACAGAAAGACAGCGAAGATGAAAAGGCAGGGGGCTATGTAACAGATGAAGGAACAAGATAAAACCCCAGAAAAACAACTAAATGAAATGGAGAGAGGCAATCTTCCAGAAAAAGAATTCAGAATAATGATAGTGAAGATGATCCTGGACCTCAGAAAAAGAATGGAGGCAAAGATCCAGAAGATGCAAGAAACGTTTAACAAAGATCTAGAAGAATTCAAGAACAAACAAACAGAGATGAAGAATACAATAACTGAAAAAAAAATACACTAGAAGGAATCAATAGAATAACTGGGGCAAAAGAATGGATAAGTGACCTGGAATACAGAATGGTGGAATTCACTGCTGCGGAACAGAATAAAGATAAAAGAATGAAAAGAAATGAAGACAGCTTAAGAGACCTCTGGGACAACATTAAACACAACAACGTTCACATTATACGGGTCCCAGAAGGAGAAGAGAGAGAGAAAGGACCCGAGAAGATATTGAAGAGATTATAGTCAAAAACTTCCCTAACATCGGAAAGGAAATAGCCACCCAAGTCCAGGAAGCACAGAGAGTCCGATACAGGAGAAACCCAAGGAGAAACACACCGAGACACATAGTAATCAACTTGGCAAAAATTAAAGAAAAATTATTGACAGCAGCAAGGGAAAAATGACAAATAACATACAAGGGAACTCCCAGAAGGTTACCAGCTGATTTCTCAGCAGAAAGTCTACAAGCCAGAAGGGAGTGGCATGATATACTTAAAGTGATGAAAGGGAAGAACCTACAACCAAGATTACTCTACCCAGCAAGGATCTCATTCAGATTCGATGGAGAAATCAAAAGCTTGACAGACAAGCAAAAGCTAAGAGAATTGAGCACCACCAAACCAGCTCTACAACAAATGTTAAAGGAACTTCTGTAAGTGGGAAACACAAGAGAAGAAAAGGACCTACAAAAACAAACCCAAAACAATTAAGAAAATGGTCATAGGAACATACATATCGATAATTACCTTAAACGCGAATGGATTAAATGCTCCAACCAAAAGACACAGGGTTGCTGAATGGATACAAAAACAAGACCCATATATATGCTTTCTACAGAAGACCCACTTCAGACCTAGGGACACATACAGACTGAAAGTGAGGGGATGGAAAAAGATATTCCATGCAAATGGAAATCAAAGAAAGCTGGAGTAGCATTACTCATATCAGATAATATACACTTTAAAATAAAGAATGTTACAAGAGACAAGGAAGGACACTACGTAATGATCAAGGGATCAATCCAAGAAGAAGATGTAACAATTATAAATATATATGCACCCAGCATAGCAGCACCTCAATACATAAGGCAACTGCTAACAGCTCTAAAAGAGGAAATCAACAGTAACACAATAATAGTGGGGGACTTGAACACCTCACTTACACCAATGGACAGATCATCCAAAGAAAAAATTAATAAGGAAACACAAGCTTTAAATGACACAATAGACCAGATAGATTTAATTGATATTTGTAGGACATTCCGTCCAAAAACAGCAGATTGCACTTTCTTCTCAAGTGCGCATGGAACATTTTCCAGGATAGATCACGTCTTGGGTCAAAAATCAAGCCTCAGGAAATTTAAGAAAATTAAAATCATATCAAGCATCTTTTCTGACCACAACGCTATGAGATTAGAAATGAATTACAGGGAAAAACCTGTAAAAAACACAAACACACGGAGGCTAAACAGTACGTTACTAAATAACCAAGACATCACTGAAGAAATCAAAGAGGAAATCAAAAAATACCTTGAGACAAATGACAATGAAAACACGACGATCCAAAACCTATGGGATGCAGCAAAAGCATCCCATAGATTTAGAGGGAAGTTTATAGCTATACAAGCCCACCTCAAGAAACAAGCAAAATCTCAAATAAACAATCTAACGTTACACCTAAAGGAACTAGAGAAAGAAGAACAAACAAGACCCAAAGTGAGCAGAAGGAAAGAAATCATAAAGATCAGAGCAGAAATAAATGAAATAGAAACAAAGAAAACAATAGCAAAGATCAATAAAACTAAAAGGTGGTTCTTTGAGAAGTTAAACAAAATTGATAAACCATTAGCCAGACTCATCAAGAAAAAGAGGGAGAGGACTCAAATCAATAAAATTAGAAAGGAAAAAGAAGTTACAACAGACACCGCAGAAATACAAAGCATCCTAAGAGACAACTACAAGCAACTCTATGCCAATAAAATGGACAACCTAGAAGACATGAACAAATTCTTAGAAAGTTATAACCTTTCAAGACTGAACCAGGAAGAAATAGAAAATATGAACAGACCAATCACAAGTAATGGAATTGAAACTGTGATTAAAAATCTTCCAACAAACAGAAGTCCAGGACCAGAAGGCTTCACAGGTGAATTCTATCAAACATTTAGAGACGAGCTAACACCCATCCTTCTCAAACTCTTCCAAAAAATTGCAGAGGAAGGAACACTCCCAAACTCATTCTCTGAGGCCACCATCACCCTGATACCAAAACCAGACAAAGATACTACAAAAAAAGAATATTACAGACCAATATCACTGATGAATATAGATGCAAAAATCTTCAACAAAATACTAGCAAACAGAATCCAACAACACATTAAAAGGATCATACACCATGATCAAGTGGGATTTATCCCAGAGAGGCAAGGATTCTTCAATATATGCAAATCAATCAATGTGATACACGATATAAACAAATTGAAAAAGAAAAACCATATGATCATCTCAATGGATGCAGAAAACGCTTTTGACAAAATTCAACTCTGATTTATGATAAAAACTCTCCAGAAAGTGGGCATAGAGGGAACCTACTTCAACATAGTAAAGGCCATATGTGACAAAGCCACAGCAAACATCATTCTCAATGGTGAAAAACTGAAAGCATTTCCTCTAAGATCAGGAACAAGACAAGGATGTCCACTCTCACTACTATTCTTCAACATAGTTTTGGAAGTCCTAGCCACAGCAATCAGTGAAGAAAAAGCAATAAAAGGAATCCAAATTGAAAAAGAAGAAGTAAAACTGTCACTGTTTGCAGATGACAGGATACTCTACAGAGAGAATCCTAAAGATGCCACCAGAAATCTACTAGAGCTAATCAGTGAACTTGGTCAAGTTGCAGGACACAAAATGAATGCACAGAAATCTCTTGCATTCCTATACACTAATGATGAAAAATCTGAAAGAGAAATTAAGGAAACACTCCCATGTACCACTGCAACCAAAAAATATAATACCTAGGAATAAACCTACCTAGGGAGACAAAGACCTGTATGCAGAAAACTGTAAGACACTGATGAAAGAAATTAAAGATGATAGCAACAGATGGAGAGATATACCACGTTCTTGGATTGGAAGAATCAAAATTGTGAAAATGGCTATACTACCCAAAGCAATCTACAGATTCAATGCAATCCCTATCAAATTACCAATGGCATTTTTTACAGAACTGGAACAAAAAGCTTAAAATTTGTGTGGAGACACAAAAGACCCCGAATAGCCAAATCAGTCTTGAGGGGAAAAAACAGAGATGGAGGAATCAGACTCCCTAAGTTCAGCCTATACTACAAAGCCACAGTAATCAAGACAATATGGTACTGGCACAAAAACAGAAATATAGGTCAATGGAACTGGATAGAAAGCCCAGAGATAAACCCACACACCTATGGTCAACTAACCTATGACAAAGGAGGCAAGGATATACAGTGGAGAAAAGACAGTCTCTTCAATAAGTGGTGCTGGGAAAACTGGACAGCTACATGTAAAAGAATGAAATTAGAACACTCCCTAATGCCATACACAAAAATAAACTCAAAATGGATTAGAGACCTAAATGTAAGACCAGACACTATAAAATTCTTAGAGGAAAACATAGGAAGAACACTCTTCGACATAAATCACAGCAAGATATTTTTTGATCCACTTCCTAGAGTAATGGAAATAAATACCAAAATAAACAAATGGGACCTAATGAAACTTCAAAGCTTTTGCACAGCAAAGGAAACCATAAACAAGATGAAAAGACAACCCTCAGAATGGGAGAAAATATTTGCAAAGGAAGCAACTGACAAATGATTAATTTCCAAAATATATAAACAGCTCATGCAGCTCAATATTAAAAAAACAAACAACCCAATCCAAAAATGGGCAGAAAACCTAAATAGACATTTCTCCAAAGAAGATATACCGCTGGCCAAGAAGCACATGAAAAGCTGCTCAACATCATTAATTATTAGAGAAATGCAAATCAAAACTACAATGAGGTATCACCTCACACCAGTTAGAATGGGCATCATCAGAAAATCTACAAACAACAAATGCTGGAGACGGTGTGGAGAAAAGGGGACCGTCTTGCACTGTTGGTGGGAATGTAAATTGATACAGCCACTATGGAGAACAGTATGGAGGTTCCTTAAAAAACTAAAAATAGAATTACCATAGGACCCAGCAATCCCACTACTGGGCATATACCCAGAGAAAACCATAATTCAAAAAGCCATATGCACCCCAATGTTCATTGCAGTACTATTTACAATAGCCAGATCATGGAAGCAACCTAAATGCCCATCAACAGACGAATGGTTAAAGAGGAAATGGTACATATGTACAATGGAATATTACTCAGCCATGAAAAGGAAGAAAATTGGGTTATTTGTAGAGACGTGGATGCATCTAGAGACTGCCATACAGAGTGAAGTAAGTCAGAAAGAGAAGAACAAATATCATATATTAACACATATATTTGGAACCTAGAAAAATGGTAAAGATGAACCAGTTTGCAGAGCAGAAATGGAGACACACATGTAGAGAACAAACGTATGGACACCAAGGGGGGAAAGCGGCAGGGGGTGGGAAGGTGGTATGATGAATTGAGAGATTGGGATTTACATGTATACACTGATGTGTATAAAATGGGTGACTAATAAGAAAAGTATAAATAAATAAATAAACATTTAAAAAAAGAGAGAGAGAGAAAAAAAAAAAAACCGTAGTCAGTGCTTGGGGGCCTTTGTTCTCTTGTGCTCTGTTTACTGTCTTTCCCTTCTGTAACCGATTCTAGGTACACAGTTTCAGTCCTAGAAATGGTGCTCTAGAAAGGACACAGATTGTGTATGGTGAACCTAGGAGATTCTAGCAGGAAACTGTAAGCTCCATGAAGGCAAAGGTTGGGCCCAGTAACCTTCTAGAACTCTGTTAGGACTGTGGCTGTTTGTTTGTTCTTTATTCATCCATCCGTCCATTAATCCAAAGAAATATTTTGGGGGGCCTATCCTGTGCCATGCCCTCTTCCAGGCTCTGAGAATTCAGCAGAGAACAAGACAGACATGATCCTTCCCCCTGTTATGCTCTAGTGAGGGAGACAGAATAAACAAGTCAACAAATACATGCTCTAATATTTAAATGAACTCATGACTCTCCTTCAAACCTGGTTTTCAAAAAACAATGAAAGTAACAGGTCCTATAGGAATTATTAGTGCAAACAGCTACCTTGACATGTAGCTGACACATTAATGAGCATCTTTTTCTTGAACTGAACCCAATTTTGCTGAAATATTCCTTTCAGTTATTCTCCCATTTCAGAGCTTTCCTGACAAAATGACATGTCTTTTTCAGGTACATGGACGAGGCTGAATTATTCCCACATACCTTTTTTTTTTTTTGGCCGTACCACGCGGCTTGCAGGATCTTAGTTCCCTGACCAGGGATCAAACCCAGGCCTCCAGCAGTGGAAGCACAGAGTCCTAACCACTGGACTGCCAGGGAATTCCCCACATACCTTTTTTTAAATAATTGAAATATATTTGACATAGAATATTATATAATTTCCACATAGCTTTGAATATCAGCCGGTCCCAATTTGAGTTTTATTTAAAGTGGCTGCCGATATCTGGGGGAAAAAATGTTTTTTTACAAAGAAATTATCTAGAAATAATTACACTGATGCATCATGCTGTTGCCGCCCCTACCCCTGGAGCTTCACTTATAACTGAAGAAGAATATTTTATAGCAAGGCATATATGAACCAGAGGCTCCATTGGTTTGAACTCAAATCGAGTTTCATCCACTGACATTTTAGTTTCTTAAGTATTCTACTGCCTGCAGAGCATTCCACCAGAAGTGTAAGCCACATGGCAGGTTGATTTATGGTTCTGATTACTTTATGTGTTTTCCCTGGTCCCCGAAGGTGTGTGCATAATGATTTGCTCTCAGAGATCTTCGATCCGCTACAATATCACTAGAAAATTCTTACCTCCATGTGCTCTTATACGCCTGTGCTAATTAGAAGCCAAATTATCATCCTGAAACAATCACTCCTCCTAGCACTCTTAACTTTCTTATGATTCAGTGCCCATTTTATTACACAGCTTAACAGACATTAAACATCTTGGAATTTATGCCATTACAAACAATATGGATATTTACTTTGATAGTAAAAGTATCAAAGAGGTTTGAAGACTCTTTGGAGTTTTCCAGCAATCCAAAATCCTAAAACTCTGACACTCAGATTGAAATATTTTCAATCTGTCAAAACCACTGGAGTCTTAGAGGGGAACGTATGTTTTCCCTTCTGGAAGTTTGTCTCTTTGTGTTCTATCTCTGGTATCATGCAAATAAAAGCATTAAGCTGAGAAGAGCTTACAAACACTTTCAGTGTTCCAAGGACCTTTTATGGAAAAGTTGTATTTCCCCCCAACAGAGAAAAGTAAGATGTGAAAGAATTTTTTCACTCAAAGTTTCCAAAGCACAAACATGCAAAAGTATAGCTTTGGGGAGAGTGGGGGTCAGAGTGACCTGTGTCCCCGCAACTTCTAGCATAGACCCCCCCCAATAATGTCTCAGGTGCCCCAGGGAAAAAGTAAGTGTAACTGCCCCAAATGTCCTAGACTCTGAACCATGATGGTGCATGAAACGAGTCAGAAAACTTGTGAGACCTTGACGTATCTGTTAATTCTACCAGAGTAATAATGACAAGATTTCCAAGGACACAAACCAAGACCAAAGGCTGTGAGCGCCATCTGGTGGCCATATCAGCACGCCCGAACTCCATTACCTGGGCATGCCCACCACCTCCCCCCAATCTTTTTTTTTTTTTTTTTTTGTGTGTGTGATGCCCACAACCTGGTCTGATGGTAAACAGGGAAATTCCTGTATTTCTTCTTTTGGAGGGATTATTTTTATTTAAGATACTGAATCTCTATTTACTCTTATAACAGTTATTTTTAATTTAATGCACGTTTTTAAGTTTAAAAAGGGAGCTGCTTCTACGAAAAATGCTAAGAAATTATAGTGGGGCTAGCCAAGAGACATGGGAAAAATAGTGAAAGTGGTATATGAATGACTGAAGTTTAGGAACTCTCTTCGGGTGGGGTTGCTAGAAAAAGTAAGGACACCCAGTTAAATTTGAATTTTAGAATTTCGTTTTAGTGTGTGTCCCAAATATTGCATGGGACACATTTGCACTAAAATATTATTCATTATCTGAAATCCTATTTTAAGTGAACATCCTTTTTTCCTCCCCTAAATCTGGCAACCTTACCTTAGGAGAACAAAGAAATTGCACCCAGGACTTCCCTGGTGGCACAGTGGTTAGGAATCCGCCTGCCAGTGCAGGGGACACGGGCTCGAGCCCTGGTCGGGGAAGATCCCACATGCCGCGGAGCATCTAAGCCCGTGCGCCACAACTACTGAGTCCCTCGTGCCACAACTACTGAAGCCTGTGTACTTAGAGCCCATGCTCTGCAACAAGAGAAGGCGCTGCAATAAGCCTGTGCACCGCAACAAAGACCCAACGCAACCAAAAATAAATAAATTTATTTTTAAAAAAAGAAAAGAAACTGCACCCTTCTCCTTGTCACTTCCATTTTGATCTATCAGAATAAGCTAGTGGGGCTTCCCTTGTGGTGCAGTGGTTGAGAGTCCGCTTGCCGATGCAGGGGACGCAGGTTCGTGCCCCAGTTCGGGAAGATCCCACATGCCGCAGAGCGGCTGGGCCCGTGGGCCATGGTCGCTGAGCCTGTGCGTCCGGAGCCTGCGCCCCACAACGGGAGAGGCCACAACAGTGAGAGGCCCGCGTACTGCAAAAAAAAAAAAAAAGAAAAGCAAAACAAGCTAGCTCTTGTCCTGTCTACGGATTGCGTGGCATTTATGCCCCAGTAAACGGGTCCCTGTGGGAGTACTGAGGCCTGACATCTGAAAAATCACAGGGCAAAGGCCCACAGTGCACCTTGAGGTGGGAAAGTCCTGGCCACTCAGAACAAGCAGTCTGGCCACATCAGACCGAGAGGGAGGGGGTTCTGGGCCCAGCTCTCTTTCCCGGCCTCTCGGGTACCTGCTCTGTGGAGGCCGAGGCCTGGCAGCTACTTTCGGGCCCTTACCAACGTTGCATTTGATGGAGAGCCTTCCGCACCCCACGTGTAGACCTAGACCCCTGGAGAGGGACCGGCCCTTGAGGGGGCTCTGATCCATGGATTTAGAGGGTGCTCACAGCAGCCATAGATAGAGCCGGCCTGTGGTGCTCCCACCCACGATTCCTGTATTTCCTCTTTTTTTTTTTTTTTTTTTTTCTTTTTGTGGTACGCATGCCTCTCACTGTTGTGGTCTCTCCCAGTGCAGAGCACAGGCTCCGGACGCGCAAGCTCAGGGGCCATGGCTACGGGCCCAGCCGCTCCGCGGCATGTGGGATCTTCCCAGACCGGGACATGAACACGTGTCCCCTGCATCAGCAGGCAGACTCTCAACCACTGCACCACCAAGGAAGCCCTTGTATTTCCTCTTAATAACAACCACACTGGCGTTTAAGTGAGCCTGGCAAGGCTTACAAATGCACACATAAAGATTACCAACTATCTTCCCCAGAGACGCACGAGGGAAGCTGAAGCTAAAACACCCCGTGAGGGCTTACCTGGTGGCGCAGTGGTTGAGAGTCCGCCTGCCGATGCAGGGGACATGGGTTCGTGCCCCGGTCCGGGAAGATCCCACATGCCATGGAGCGGCTGGGCCCGTGAGCCATGGCCGCTGAGCCTGCGCGTCCGGAGCCTGTGCTCCACAAAGGGAGAGGCCACAACAGTGAGAGGCCCGCGTGCCGCAAAAAAAAAAAAAACAAACAAACAAACAAAAAAAAACACCCCGTGGTAGGTAGAGGAGAGGACCGTCACAGCTCATCCCCCTGTGCCGTGTGCCAGGCATGATCTGAGCACTTGTACACATGTTAACTTATTAAAATACTTCTAACAATCCTATCAGGTTGGGACTACCATCACCCCGCATACAGACTGAACAAAAGGAAACAGAATATGGTGTCCTCCTTGTGTTCCCAAAGCCCATTAACTGGCAGAGGCAGGACTTGAAGGCCACAGTCCGGCTCCCGAGTCCATGCCATGCTTTACAGCCTCCAACTTCTCACGCTCATTCCTAGAGCCACCTGGGAAGGAGGAACCAGGCAACTAAAGACTGGGTTTGAATCAGACTCCACGTCTGACCAGCCACGTGATGCTGAGCAGGGGGCCTCGCCTCTCTGAGTCTCAACCTGGCTCCCTTGCAAATGGGCACATTAATGGGAACGTCAGCCTTCAGCAACGCTGTGACGAGTATCAGTGTAGCATGTGTGAACGGGCTTTGTAAAGTCTGGAGTGTTCTGTGAGGTATAAACTACCCTCTATTCTCATTAGAGGGAATTCATTTCATAACCTGCTCCCGGCTCTTGAACTTTGCTGTGCATCCAGTCAGTGCTGGATGATCTGGAACCAACAGCTGGTCTATTTATGGCTGAAAACCCACAGGTCATAGGAAGACAGCAGCACCGGAGCCCCTGGGTGGCCACAAAGATAAGGTCCGTGTCTCGAGGACCGATGACATGGTGGTCACTGAAGGAACAGGCCCCCTCCTGCCCCTTCCACTAGTGACAACGGAAAACCTTGGTTTCCCCAACACCCCGATCCAAGATCAACCCGACTCTTTGCCCAACGTTGGAGAAGTACCGGCGTGTCCTGCAGGCCTGGCTGGCCCCCTCTGACTGTGTGTTGTCTCCTTCCACAGATCAGTGCCCTACAGCAAGGCTACAACCAGGTGCTGAGCCAGACCCTGTCTGAGAGAAACTTAGAAATCACCTCCCTGAAGCACGAGGCCGAGAACTTAAGGAGGGACGCCGCCATCACGTCAGGTGAGGCCCTTCTGCATTCAGGCCCCAGAGCTTCTGCCCTCCCCCTGCAGACATCACCAGTCAACCAGCGCACCTGTGCCCGTGACACGGGTGCAGCCTCAGGGATCACCCGTGTCGGTGCATTAGAGTTCTCCCTCAGTGGAGGTTTCTTGCCACCCAGTTCCGAGGGCAGGGCCTGGTAAATATTTGAGAGAATGGTATCTCTTGGCTACAAGGTCTCCTGAGCACTGGCCCCACCAGGGAGAACACAGGTCGCCTTGTGGCTTGGGTGGTTCCACAAAGCAGCCTGAGTGCAAACTAGAGCGTGGACAAACTGGGGTCACTCCTTTAAGGCACCCATGGTCTCACCCATTTCAGCCGAGTGCACCTGGGCCCAAGGGAAACCATTTTCTAATTTGATCAGAGGTGGTTCCCTGATAAAGGGCTTGGGTTGGGAGAGGGGCAGCCAACGCACAGCTGTGGCTGAGCTTTGATTCCCTGGATTCCTTCATTGCTTCCACATGTTTCTTGAGCTCCTACTAGGTGTCAGGCCCCGTTCCAGGCTCCGGGGAGGGAGAGCCAAAAAAGACAGTCAGATTCCTGTACTCACAGATTTGGGAGGGGTTGACAGACAATAAAAGTAAAGGGATGAATAAACAAGCCCACTTCAGAGAGCAGTGCTGCTGTGGAGAAAATAAACTGTGTGTCGTGGTGGCCAGCGCTTCAAGGGGGGAGGCCAAGGGGGACCAGCTTAGTGGGTGTGCAACCATGGAACTCAGGTGGGACTTGAACCCGTGGGCTGGGACTCGAACCCACTCAGAACCCACTATCTTTTAATCGAGATCACGCATCTGGTCTCGGGACTTAATAAAGCTCAGGTTCTTTATGTCTCATGCAGAAAGAATTCAGTGAGAGACAAAGTAAGAAGTGGATTTCTTTAGAGAGAAACACACTCCACAGACAGAGTGTGGGCCATTTCAGAAGGCTAGAGACCCCCAAATATGGGGCAGTTAGTTTTTATGGGCTGGGTAATTTTATAGGCTAATGAGTGGGAGGATTGGGACAACTCTAATATTTTGGGGAAGGGGCGGGGATTTCCAGGAATTGGGCCAACACCCACTTTTTTTTTTTTTTTTCCTGTACGCGGGCCTCTCACAGTTGTGGCCTCTCCCATTGCGGAGCACAGGCTCCGGACATGCAGGCTCAGCAGCCATGGCTCACGGGCCCAGCCGCTACGCGGCATGTGGGATATTCCCGGACCGGGACACGAACCCGTGTCCCCTGCATCGGCAGGCGGACTCTCAACCACCGCGCCACCAGGGAAGCCCCACCACCCACTTTTTGACCTTTATGGTCAGCCTCGGAACAGTCCTGGTGCTGATGGCTGTGTCATTTCGCTCATGTGTTACAATGAGCCTGTAATGGGGCTCCAGTTCCCCTGGAAGTCGAATCTTACGCCCCCTTGGACCTAGCCGATTCTAACCAGTTCATGTTGTATCCTCCACCGCTATGTCCTTCTTTTAGAGAGGACCTGTTTCAGGTGGGCAAGGACAAGCCAAGGGCAAGCGAGCCTGCGTGGAGTGAACAGGGGATTGTGGGGCTGGGCAGGGTCGGGGGGTCTGGGTTTTTATTCCAAGGGTGTTGGGAATCCAGTGGAGGTTTTTAAGCAGAAACTGACATGTCTAGAGACCTGAAGAGGTTGGGGCCACTCACAGACGAGGGGAGAGAGAGAAGCAGGTGACAGGGAGGAGGCAGTGAGCCTCGCAGGGGCACATCACTCTGAAAGCAGCCAGTGCGTAGCAGGAAACATGCCCACAGCTGTAGAAGCCAGGCATAGCATTGAGTCGCACGTGAATCCCCATCTCTGTATGAATCTGTGCTTTTCTTCTGCCTCACTCTTCAACTTAATCACACCCACAACCACCCCCTGCTGCCCCCAGGTCTCTGCTTATGCTCCTCCCTCACTTGGGATGTCCTCAGATATTTTCTGAGCACCTCCCCCAGGCTAGGTGCTGTTCTGGGCACCAGGAATGGAAGGATGAACTCGCTGGTCCTCACCTTCCTCCCGTATGTCGGCCAGTGAAACCTCATCCAAGCATCAAGCCTGTCTCAGATCCCACCTTCTCCGATCAGGGAGTCGGACAGGCCTGGGTTGGGATAACGCTTGAGATGGGCTGGACCCACTCAAAGTGTGGCAAGCCCCAGAGGGATTTCCAAGTAACTGAACTCTGTCCTGGAGGCAAAGCTCATTTTTAAAATGAAATTCTGGAGCATTTTGTGCTTTATTTCATAGACATTCTTGATTGATACCTACCACTAAAACTGGGCCTGATGTTCTTTCAAGAAAAGAACCGTAGGAGATAACCCAATACCACTGCATTTATGCACCCTTCTTCCCACTTTTATTCAAAATGATACTACAATGCAAGAGGGAAGAGATATGGGGAGATATGTATATGCATAACTGATTCACTTGGTTATAAAGCAGAAACTAAAACACCATTGTAAAGCAATTATACTCCAATAAAGATGTTAAAAAAATGATACTACAGTAATGGAGGAGTTATCTATTGCTGCATAACAAGTTACCCCAAAATGTAATGGATAAAACCCCAACCAATATTTATTATCTCCTCCAGTTTCTGTAGTTCAGGAATTTGAGCGGGGGGTGACTTAGTTCTCATGAGTTGCAGGCAAGATGTCGGCTGGGGCATCAGTCATGTCATCTAAAGCCTCGGGGGGAGCCGGAGGATCCCCCTTCAGAATGGCTGCTCATGTGGCTATTGGCTGGAGGCCTTAGTCCCTCAGCACACATGCTTCTCTCTAGGGCTGCTTGAGTGTCGTCACGACACAGCAGTTGGCTTCCCCCAGAGTGAGTGATTGGAGAGAGAGCAAAGAGGAGGCCACAGTGTCTTTTATGACCCAGCCTGAGAGGAAACAGTCCGTCATTTCCACAGTATCATATTGGTGACCCATGGCAGCCCTATTCAGGGTGGGAGGGGCTACACAGGGCATGAATTCTAGGTGGTAGGGATCATTGGGGCCATTTTGGAAGCTGGCTGCTGAGAAAAATAATAGGCGCCATGTAACAAACATAATTTAGCCACTTTGTGTTCTTGGGGCATACCGTCTCATTTGATCCTTACAATAACTCTGTGTGGGACAGACAGTGGGAGGTGAAATAGCTTGTCCAAGACCACGAAGCTAATAAGTGGTAGAGAGGGGTCCAAACTCAGAGGACTGAGAAACCAACCACCCACCCCATCAATAGTGTCCAGCAGTGCCCTCTGCCACACGCCCGTCTCCTGGCCTCTGGAGAAGAATTCCTGGACCTTCCCTGTGCTGGGCCTTTGTTCCCCAGGCCCATGGTGTGGCCTCTCCTCCCGGCTTTGCCTGGCCTGTGCCCACAAGAGGCCCCCAAAGGCTTCTCCTCTCGCTGGTGCTGACTGCCCCTCATTCTCACTGAAGCCTCAAACCCTGTTCCATGGACTTCGCTCTCATTCCCATTCCTGCTCTGGGACCCTTGGAAAAAGCCTCCCCAATTGTAGGCGGGCAGCGGTGGTGGCCTGGGCTTGGAAGGTCTTTTCCGAACATTGGCTGACAGCCATGGTGTTGCCAATAATCCTTCCTGCCTCTTTGACCTCCATGAGTCTTTTGTTTTGGTTTGGTTTGGTTCTTTTACAGAGATGGTGTCATCTTTGCAAAGAGACGCGTTAGTAAAGGATGGTCAAGTTCAACAATTACAACAAGAGGTGAATCAACTGAAAAGTGAGAACAAAGAAAAGGATCACCAGCTTGAAGCCCTCAGCTCCAGAGTGAGTGTCGGGTCATCAGCAAATTGTAGCTGCAAAAAGCAGACACAGTGGAGTTACATGACACACGGTGGTGAGATGAGGCCAGTGCCCAAGGACACAGGGAGGGTAGCTGCTGGGCAGGTGGCCAACTTCTCTGAAGCCTTTCAAAGGACAGCGTGTATGTGGCTCAGAAGAAGCATAATAGATTTTCACATCCAGCAAACATTTTCTAACCCCTATTATAAATTAGTTTGTTTAATCCCAGCAACAAACCCACCTATGAGCATATACTGCCATTGCAAAGTTTAACATTAAACAGAATACGATCTCTCTGTGAGCAAGGATGACCACACGGCTGCATCGTGGTCCCAGCACCGCTGGTTCTCATAACTGTCTTCACAGCAGAACGTCTGAAGATCCAGATGCAAACACGCAGACGCTCATTTCTTCCTTAGACTCTAGTGTGTAGAATGTCTCTATGGAAGATGAACGTGGTAGGCAAGCAAAGAGCTTTTTACATGTAACTTTGACTCTTTGCATATCTTGCCTTCAATGCTAACTTTAGAATCCTGCCCCTATAGGATAAGATTTCTCAGTATTTGCATGATGTGCCTGTTTCTGTGAGTCAAGGTAAAACCTCAAAGCTTTCATCTCAGGTGGCAACTCAGAGATTCCCAGAGGCTACCCGATAGCTAGGTCTGCATGGGGCTGGGGTGAGAACAGATCTTGAGGTTCCAAGGAAAAGGCACAGTAAGTAATACCTGGAACGTAGTACCATACCCAGTTTGGAGCTGGTGAAAGGCACTGCATGAGCTTTGGGATCAGACAGACCAGGGTCCCACCCCAGAGCTTTCTTTTATTGTAACTTATTTGGCCTCCATTTCCCCATGTGTGAAATGGGGATGACAAAGTCGTCTTCTGAGAAGTGGGAGGCTGGTTTTCGTTATGCTCTTCTGCCTCTGCCCGAGGTCGGCTGCCTGGCCAAGCCCTCTGCATTCGTTTCTCCCAAGCAGGGTGTCTTCCCAGGCATGTGCTATAGCTGTTTAATGTGGGGTGTGTGTGTGTGTGTGTGTGTGTGTGTGTGTGTGTGTGTGTTGGGGACAGGAAGGGGATGCAGAGCTGGTGCTAAGTAGAAGGAATCTGCAAAGACAGCACCTGCTTGGCTCTTCTACCTCCTGAAGTGCATTTGGATGATTTATGTCCCCATTTCCCCTTCCTCGTTGACCTTGGAATGAGGTCCCTTCTCCTCTAGACTGTGCTGGCCAATAGCACAAGGGCTCGTCACCACCAAGGATACTGCTCTTGTGAACATTTGAGATGCCTTTTTTTTAATGACATATATCATGTGTGTTAATTTTAGAAAAATAAGTAGATGACATTGAGAACAAAAAATAAAAAGAGAGGAGAGGAAATGCTACCTTGAGAAATCAGTGTTAATATTTTCATGTATGTTCTTCCAGTCTTGTTTCTATATATTGCCTAGAAATCAATCAATCAATCATTTTATAGTGAATTTATACTATGCACATTTTTTAAATTTTTAAATACTTATTATTTTTCCATTCTAATAAATCAACGCTCTTATCATTCGTCTTAAAAGCTACATACTTTCTCCTGGATGTACCCAGTGTTATAAAGTGGTCTGCTGTTCTAAACAACACTTGGGTTGTTTCCTCTTTTTTTTTTTCTTCCACTGTTACTGACAATTCTGTGAAGAGCATCCTTGAAACTACAGATTTACTTATTTCTCCAGTCATTGTCCTTAAGGTACATTCCTAAAGTGGGAATTGCTGGGTCAAAAGAAGGCACATCCATGCTTACGCCCTTAATGCCTGTTGCCAAGCCGCCCTCAGGCAAGACAGCTCCGTTTACCCCTCCACACCAGTCGGGGCAGTTGTGTCTTTGAGATGCAACCTGCACAAGAGCCCTAAGATGGACCCCAGCTCACTGCCTTGGCCCCCTCCACCCTCACCGTTCACAGCGTGAAAACATCCCAATTCCTGCACCCTAAGTCCCCAGACTCTACAAAGCTGGATTTCCCCTGCAGTGAAGTTTGCTGGCTTTTGAAGAGGAATTTAGACGCTCTATTCCTCAGAACTCATGAGAGGGGTGAACTGGGAACGACTGCAGGATCCCGTGCTCCCATCACACAAATGGTCTCGCCTCTCAGAATTCAGAGGTGTGATTGGGTTATACAGCAGGAAACACTCCTGGGCGTGAACACAGGTACTTGGGACCCCCAGCCAAGCCCCCGTGGCCTTGTCCTTTTTCTCCACAGTGCTCAGTGCTGAAAGAAGAGTTACAGAAGGAAGATGCCCAGAAGGAGAAGTGGGAAGCCCAAGAGAAAGAGTTAAAACTCTGCAAAACCGTGCGTTGAACCTCCTGACCCCTAGGTGTCCACTGAAAGCCTAGATTGTGGCCTTGAGGGTTTTGGAGGGGTTCCTTGGCCCATTAGCTAGCACAAGCTCTGGGGCTTTCTGGGTGTTTGTCTGTTAATGCTTTGATTTGCTAGCCTCAAAGAGATGGGTGAAAAGACCATGGAAAACACACTCTCCCCAGATTTTCTGGGCAGTTGGCTCAAGGCCCCTCATCAGGTTTCCCCTGGGGAAAGGGACGGGAGGTGGCCACCGTATGCTGCTAGAAATTCACCGTGGTCCCTACCCCTGGACTTGTGATGCCCAGACTTTCATGATCCACTGTCACAAGTTTTATCACAGCCCTGAGCACTGTTATTAACACAACTCTTCTTGAAGTATTTTTACTTAAATACATTCAATTTTACAACAATTCATAAAAACAAAATAAAAAGCAAATGTATCACTGGCCTTGTATGGAAGGTGAACATAAAAATGAATACAATGAAAAGATGACCACTCAATGTAAATGTTCACCCCCTGTACCGGCCCGAACCCTCGTGCACATCACCAGGCATACGTTTTCCATCCGTTGGGAAGCCCGGTGCCTGGGACAGGGGGAGGAGACGTGTGTTCTTCTCTCTGTCAGGAGCACACTTCTCTGCCTCAAATGAGAAAAAAGAAAAATGTCATTGTTCTTTTCTTCCAAACTGTGCCCATTGTGTCTTCCAAACAGCCCTTATTTAGATTGAACTCAAAAATATACCCCAAGGAAAGAGATTCTAATGAGTGGATAGGTATCTTGTACTGTTTAATCCAGGATCCATGCTGATCTTCAAAAGAAACTCAAATTTTCCCTCACCCAGCCCTTTCATTGCATCCGTTGAAAGAAAGTCTACTTTGCCTCAAAGATGTGGAATTGTCCCCCAAGGGAAGGAATGAAGCGAATCCCAGACTAGGTTTCTGCCTTAATGAACCGGATGAAATGAGTTGTGAAGTTGACTTCCCTGTTGTTGGAACTCTTTCAGCAAATCCATGACATGGAAAAAGAAATGAGGAAGCTCAGGGTGGAGCTGAAAAGGAGCAGTACCGAGCAGAGCCTGATCTCTATGACGCTGTGGGAAAAGAGCAAGGTATGGCAGGGACAGGTCGGCCTGGGAACCACTCTGGGGCCAGCACTCCACCTGCATCATCTCTGTTCATCCTCACAATGACCCCATGCGGTCTATACTGGTATTATCCCCACTTTACAGTCGGGAAAACTGAGGCTCACAGAGGTGAAGGAAGTTATCCAAGTTCACTTGCATAAAGTAGTTGTGGCAGAACTTGAATCCAGGTCTGCCTGACTCCAAAGCTCCTGTGTGTAACCACTACCCTAGACTGCCTTCAAATCTTAATTGTGAAATTATCTAAGAAAGAATTGATCCATTAAATCAAGTTTGCCAATGATGTTGCTCCAACTTAAATTCTCATATTGATTTTTTTTGTCTTTTTGTTCCATCATTGAGAATGTTTTTAAAAATCTCAACATGTTTGTAATTTGTGTGTTTCTTATTTTAATATGAACGATGTTTGCTTTATATATTTTGAGGCTGTGTTACTAGGTGCATATAAATTTAGAATCCTAATACTTCCTGTAGAGCAAAACTTTAGATCATCATGAAATGTCCCTTTTCATCTCTACTAGTGTTTCTCCCTTAACGTCTCCTTTGTCATTTAGCTTCATCACTGGCTTTCTGTTGGTTAGAGTTTTCATACCTTATCTTTTTCATACGTTCTCTGTCAATTTTTGTCTTAAGTTTTAGACATATGCCTTCAAATAGCGTATCATTTTTACAAAATACAGTTTGACCATCTTTGACTTTTAGTCCATTTATATTATGTAATTACTCGTGTACTGGGGTTTAAATCTACCTTCTTGCTCAATACCAGATGTACCATCTGTGGTATGTTCCTTTTTCTCTCCTTTCTTGCCTCCTTCTGAGTGGATGGTTTTCTCTTATTCCACTTTCCCCCTCTATTAGCTTGGAAATATTTCACTTTTTTACTATTCTTTTAGTCATAGTAAGACAATAGCATTCATCCTTGACTCACCAAAATCACACATTAATTTTTTCACTCTTCTACTATTCTCTTAGTAGTCATCCTGAAGACTATAAAGTGCATTCTTTTTTTTTTTTTTCGGTACGCGGGCCTCTCACTGTTATGGCCTCTTCCGTTGTGGAGCACAGGCTCTGGACGCACAGGCTCAGTGGCCATGGCTCACAGGCCCAGCCGCTCTGCGGCATGTGGGATCCTCCTGGACCAGGACACGAACCCATGTCCCCTGCATCAGCAGGCAGACTCTCAACCGCTGCGCCACCAGGGAAGCCCTGCATTCTTAACTTACCAAGAGGCAATAGTAGTTGATAATTATGCCCTTCTCCTTGACAGTGCAATGAGTTTCAAACACCTTAACTTCACTTACCCCCTCCAGATTTATAAGCCATTACTGTCATTTTCTAAACTCCTCTTGATAGTTAAAACCCCACAAGACATTATTAGTGTTTTTCTATAGTCAGTATCATATCCACACATTACCCTTACTGTTGCTTGTCTTTTCTGCATCTCTGATCACCCACCTGGGTTCATTTTTCTTGTGTCTGAAGAACACCCTTTAATGTTTTCCCTCATTGTGGCTCTGCTGATGACAAATTCTCAAATGTGCCTGTGTGTCTGTCTGGAGATGTATATTTAACCTTCATTCTTAAAACACATTTGACTGCGTATTGAATTCTACAATGGCAACTCTTTTCTTTCAGCACATTAGATACAGCATTAGATATGTCACTATTGTCTTGTGGCTCCTATTATTTCTATTTAGAAGTCATCTGTAAGCCTAACTGTTGTACCTTTGCATAATCTGTCTTTTTCTCCGGTTGCTTTTAAGATTGTCTTTTTCCTTGATTTCCAGCAGTTTTATTATGGTTTATCTAGGTGTGGATCCAGTTTTATTTACCTCGTACAGAGTTCGTAGGGGCTTCTTGAATCTCTGGCTTGGTGTTTTGCCTTAGTTCAGGCGCTTGGGCTCTGTACCACACAGGCAGTGGGGAGCTACTAAGCCTCCTGAACAAGTGACTGATGCAATGACATTCGTGGACAGTAATTAGGGTGAAAATGATAGTTACAATTTCTCATGTACTAGGCATTACCCTGAACTTTTCACCTCTTAATCTTTACAACAGCGCTGTGATCTAGAAATCATCCTCTCCATTTTACAGATGAGAAAGTCAAGGCTACTAGTTACTAGTAAAGTAACTAGCCCAATGGCACAGTCGGTTTTGTCTGACTCCAGGTTTGTCTGACTTCAGTTACCCTGGCATAGCAAACAGCCACATGCTACTGTTTACACTGAAATTAATGAAAATTAAATAAAATTTTAATTCAGTTCCTCCGCCACACCAGCCCCATTTCGAGTGCTCGATCCCCAGATGTGGCTGGTGGCTGCCGTATTAGACAACACAGCCTCGCTCAGAGTACCTGTACCGTTGCAGAAAGTTCTGGTGGACAGAGCTGCCTTATAGCAGGGTAACTCTCACAGTACCGTTAAGATTGCACTGGAAGAAACTAAACTTGAGGCGAGGAGGCCAGTTGTCACAGTCCAGCTTGCATTTGAGAGGGGTTGGAGGACAGGCGTG
The DNA here is from genome assembly GCF_964341445.2 of Mesoplodon mirus. Lineage (NCBI taxonomy): Eukaryota > Metazoa > Chordata > Mammalia > Artiodactyla > Ziphiidae > Mesoplodon > Mesoplodon mirus. The sequence goes on from NC_138983.1 coordinate 90,152,205, forward strand.
AGACCCCCGAGTGTGAGAGAGGGAGCAGGGCGGCTGCTGAAGGTGGCTCTGAGGCTTGGGGACAGGAACGGGGGCTGTTCATGCAGAACACAAACAGGGGCAGAGTCCAAGGCTGGACTTGGCTTTTGCAGCATATGAAAAAGGCTGCTGAAATAGAAGTCAGAGCATGTTTAGACCTGGGAGAAAACTAAGGCCCAGAGAGCTTAGATGACTTTTCCAAGGTAACGGAGCTGGGTAGAGGCTCTTCCACTGGGCCACACTACTCAGAAGAAAGCTCTTAAGGGCTTTTCTGGGTCTTTTATAACATCCCTGTGATCCCCCTCTTCAGATCCCTAAAAACACAGCCTGTGAATTTGTTTCAGCACAAAAACTTTCCATTTATTTACGAGTGTTTGCCTCATTTCCTGTTAGTGCCAGGGCCCAGGGCTCAGCAGGTGCATCCAAGAATTGAGCAGCTGCGAGGCCTACACTGGCCAGCCAAGGGTAGCGTGGAGCACGCCCAAGCTTACCGTGCGTTGACTGTTACCCAAGCAAGGGGGGAAAAGTAGGCAAGCTTCTCCACTTTAAACGCCTTCCTTTGCAGGCTGCAGTTCTTAATAGACATTGCTTTAGCAAGCCTCCAGAGAGGTTACCACCAGTGAGTGTGCTCAAAGTGGTGACGACAAACAGTTATGATAATAAACCCAATCATAACATGTCCAAGTACCCATCACGAGTTATTAGAACGAGACTGTACGGCGGACATTCCCGTCCACCTTTCATAGGTTACAACAGTACTTAACACACTCACAGAGCCCTTAAGCACTATTCCAAACATCGAATCCCCACAATAACTCTATGCAGTGATACTAGTATCATCATCCCCATTTGACAGATGAGGACACTGAGTCACGGAGCAGTGAAGTAACTTTCCGAGTGTCGTACGGCTGGTTAGGGACCGAGCTGGGATGGGAGTGTGCGGTAGAACATAGTTGAGCCCCGGGTGCAGAGCTCGGCCCTTTCCCATAGGGGGCAACTCCCTGTGAGTTTGCCTCCACCCTGTGCATGCCTGTGACCCCTGCTGCTGGGCTGCAGCTGTCCCTACCCCTCAGGGACTCCCCCACTGCCATTAGCCCACCCAGAAGAGTTTCCCCAGAGGGCATGATGATCACATTAGCAGCAAGCCCACGCTTTCATCATCCTTTCAGGTGGAAGAGAAGCTTCGGGAGGATTCCAGAAGGAAATTGCTTCAGCTGAAAGAAATGAGGAACAGAGAAAACCTCATAAAAGCCAATTTGGAAAGGGCAGTAGGTCAGGTAGGTGTGCTGCAGAGCCCCTTCACGGGCCCGTGCTCTCCACGGAATCCCGCACCCAAGCGGCCGGCAGGGATGAATGAGGAGGAAGACGGCTTGCCTTAGTTCACCCGCTTATCTCAGGGGCAGGGCTTTGTGCGGCTTCCGCGTCCCCGTGGATTTCACTAAAGAGGCTTTTCCTTCTGGGAAGCTGCCCACTCCAGTGTTTGCTGTTGCCTGAGACCCTGACCAAGCAGCCAGTCCCAGCTCAAGGCCCACCCCAGTGAACCAGCTGTGCGGTTCCCTCTTGGGAAGGGTTTGAGCTCTTGACCCCGGTGGTGTTTCTAGCACTTTCTCCTTCACATTTTTTGTCCTGACATTTAGAGCGATCTTTCTTCCTCTAGGCCCCCAAAGAGATGCTACAGTCAGTGTCCCCAGGGAATTGCCACATTTCTGTTTGTTTGTTTGTTTGTTTTGTTTGGCCGAACCGCGTGGCTTGCAGGATTTTAGTTCCCCGACCAGGGATGGAACCCGTGCCCCCTGCAGTGGCTGCATGGAGTCTTAACCACTGGAGCGCCAGGGAAGTCCTGCCACTTTTCTTAATAAAGTAAAACCCAGAATACCACAGCTTATGCCAGGTGGAGGTGGGCAGGGTGGGGAGAGGGCCATTTCCCAGGGCTCTGACCCAAGATGGCCCAGTGGCCCTTCCTCTGACACGTGGCACAGACATGAGGGCCAGAACATGCAAACGAGCCTCCACCAAAGGCTAAGGGAGAGCAAACGAGAACCCAAGACGGGGCACTGGCCCTCCAGAACACAGCCCACCGAGGGCAGCCCATCTTGGGCCCCTCCACAAGGCATCCTCTCCTGGCAGCCACGGCTCCAGGGGGACCAAGAACGTTTTGCGTGTATGTGTTTGTGCTTTTCTTTTTCTGGGAGAGTGAGTCCACCTCGTCACTCACTGGATGCTCAGAAGGATTTGTAAACCACCAAAAAAGGTTAAGAACCACGATCCTTAAAGGAGCCCTCCGTCCCACCCAGCCCAGCTCCCAAAGCCCTTGAGTTTGGTAGCATCCAAGCCTGAACCATCAGTGTGACCGGAATTTGTCCCACGCGCTGAACTTCAGAGGCACCCACAAGTTAAATGATGATGCTGACCCTCAGGCAGGTTTGAAAGCCTCTTCAACCAACTTCCACACCATCACCCCCGGTGTCCTTTCTCCTGCAGGGTGCCGACCCCTTAGCAAGGCAGAGAGCCCGCCAGCCTGGGCTTCCCTCCGTGCACCTGGGCTACCCCTCACCTTGCTGGCACTCTGCACCCACGGCGAACACCCGCCTTGAGGGCATGATCTGCGCCACTTGCCGAGCGCCTGGTCATGGCTCTGGCCAGGGGTCATGCAGGAAGACCCTCAGAGACACTGAGATTCCTCCAGGTCTAGACTCGAGAGAGAAAGGACGAACAAGGCTTCTCTGCGCTGCCTGGGCCTTGCTGCTTCACCCCCTTGTCTCCACAGCCCGCTCCCGGCCTGAGGTCCTGCCCTTCCCCAGGCCAGTGACCACAGGACTCAGCCCACCATACAGCAGGACCTGTCCCTCCCCACCCCCACCCCCCACCAAGCAGTCCTGTAGGGCGCCTCTGGTGATAACACGGGCCATTGCCCACAGGGCCCTCTGCATAACCTCTTCCTCGGGCGACCTAGGACCCTCCCTTGGACATGAAACCAGCAGACGACCCAGAGTCCCTCCAATCACCCAGCTGGCTTCTGGCAGGATGACTGCAGAGGTGTCCTTAGGAGAGTCACAATTCCTCTACTTGGCTTCCCAGAGCTCCCTGGTGTGCAGCAGACTCCTGTGTCTTAGGACCTGTTCACGTTCTCATTGATTCTGTGGCCCTTGTGGTCCTTCAGGGCTCTGTTTTAGAGCCTTTCATGACCACATTTTGCCAGTGAGCCAAAAACCCAGGCCAAGGGCCATCACGTTGGGAAATTTCCAGAGAAACTTGGGCTTCTTTGCCGTTCAAGTCTCATGAGCCTGGGGCATCTTGAACTCGTCATTCTAGAAGCCCTGACTTAATTTAACTGCGTTGTTTCATCATCCGTAATATGAAGACACCAGCATCAGGGAGGCACTCAGTAAAAACTGGCTGAACTGAAGGAGAGGACTTTGAACATCTGACTTGACAGGTGTTTCTGTTCTAAGCATTCGATGAACGTTTATTGAGTGCCTGCTGTGTGCCAGGCGCTGCACCAGGCTCCGGGGACCTGGAGAGGAATACAGGAGACGTCGTCTTCAGGACACAAGGTCTAAGGCACAAAACGGCAGCAGGCAGCTCCTCCTTCTCTCCCCAGGCGCCCTTGCTGATGACACGAGTTACCCGGGCTGACAGCCTCAATGTTTATCTCACAGCCTGGTGCCAACGTAGCAATTACGGAAGAGCGCTCCCGGCCCTGGACTTCCCACTGGATAATTGGCAGCAAGTGGCTCTTCCGAGAGCCCGAGACGTGTGTGTGCTGACCGTGTGCGTCGGCTAGGTTAGGCGGGCACACCTGAAAAGTCATTAAAACCTGCTGTCCCCCTCTCTTGTGTGGGCACTGCCCCTTCCGGTGAGAGGTGAAGGTGTTAATTACCCATAATGACCACTAAAGGCGTGCAGAGCCTTCTCACCGATTTCTCCCAGACCCAGCGATGGAGGCGCCTCCCCCAGCCTTGCCGCTGCAGCTGCGCCCCTCACCTCATCCCCTTCCCTTTCTTTGTGCTGCAGCTGGAGCTTTTCAGAGGTCAGGTCCTCAAGGCCACCTGCGGACGCGTGAAACCGTTCCAGGACAAACCCGTCTCCAATCAGCAGGCTCGTCTCTCTTCCCCACTTTCTCCTTCAGGGACCCGGGGCTCCAGACACTGGGAGCATATGTTCCTGTTTTTTGTTGGTGGCACATAATTTTCACACTGTTGCTACACCATAAAGATTTGTTTTGATTTTCTGGGATTTCCTGGCTTTTCAAGTAAAAGCCAGTTAAACTCCCTTGCAGTGTTTCTGTGAAAATCAAATTAAACCACCCAGGACTGTGTCTGGTCGGCAGACCCGCACGGTGTACCTCCGTTAGCCCCGCGAGGAAAGGGGCGGCCTCAGCATGGACGGTGCGTCCTCGCTCGCTCGTTCCTCCTGAAGTGGCAGATGGCAGTGAGGGTGGGCCTCTGGCTGTAACGATGCCTTATTATCCTTCCGTTTATTCTCTCCAATCCTGGGTGTCAGCGCGCGGGTCACAAGATCATACCACGGGCTTCTCTCGGACGACCTCCTTTTTAGGAGCCCACAGCATCAGGCTCAGCGTGATGAATCCCTCCCAGAATGCAGAAGAATCTAGAACACACTCGTGGCCACATGACAGGCCTTTGGCTCTTAAAACACCATCTCTGATCCTGGGAAACATGCCCCGGTGACAGAGCCAATATCCACGCTCCAGAGCCAACCCCAAAACACGCCAGGACCTCCCTCCTCCGAGCTTAAGCTGAAGCCCTCCAGGTCCCCTCCCCCCAGAGCCACCCTGCATTTTAATTAATTAATTAATTAATTTTTGCTGGGTTGGGTCTTCGTTTCTGTGCGAGGGCTTTCTCCAGTTGCGGCGAGCAGGGGCCACCCTTCATCGCGGTGCGCGGGCCTCTCACTATCGCGGCCTCTCTTGTTGCGGAGCACAGGCTCCAGACGCGCAGGCTCAGTAGTTGTGGCTCACAGGCCCAGTTGCTCCGCGGCATGTGGGATCTTCCCAGACCAGGGCTTGAACCCGCATCCCCTGCATCGGCAGGCAGACTCCCAACCACCGTGCCACCAGGGAAGCCCCACCCTGCATTTTAAATCTTTTTTTTTTCTTTTTCTCACCAGTTACCAGAAAAGAGCAGCAGGGTCACAGAGGACAATAGCAACGTTTGGCAGCAAAAGCGGACCCTGCAGAAGGAGACCCAGCTCAGCAGCTGCAAAGAGGAGGAAATCACCCAGAACATCAAGAAGCTGAAGACATCCTTAGACAGTTGCCAGGTGCCCCCTTCTCCATTCCTCAAATGTCCCCTGTGTCTCATTTTTGTGCTCCTTGTTCAGGAAATTGTCCAGCTCTGCTTTTAGTCCACCTTTTCTCTTGTTGGAGAAATCTGTTTGAGATCAGAAAACAAAGGACCTCCAGAAATGCCTCCCAGGTGAACTTGGTGTGGCCAAGGAGAAGCTGCCCGACACACTCCAAGTGCTGCCTTTGGGAGGCCCCAGACCCCGGGGGAAAAAAAACAGCCCCGTGTTATTTCCAGAGAAACCAAAGAAACCTTCTGCTCTTTATTTGCAGTTTTCTTTTCTGTCCCAGCAGTGGAAGGCTGCTCTTACCCTTATTGGACCAGAGGGTCTGGCAGAGCCCCCACTTCATGGCCCCCACGCAGGGATCCAGCTTATCACATCAGGCAGCTGCTTCTGCTTTCTCTGGAAATATGCAGCTACTATTTGGGGAGTCTGGGCAAATGTTGGCTTGTCAGCACTCTTTCAAATCAGGAAACCGCACTTTATGACCAGCTTGTGTGTTGATCTCAGCAGGAATTCTGTAACCAAATTTGCTTCTCCTTTCAGCCAAATCGTCCTTGGCAATTTGGCTTTGGAATTGCCTATACCTAAACAAAGGGTCTATTTGTCCATCCAGAGTCCCAGTTAGAGTGCACGTGAAATAAAAGCTGCCTCCTTCCTTCCGCCCCCCGAAAAAGGGAAGTAAAACTGGGCCGTCACAGGGCGGCCAACATACGGCTCTGCCTGCTTCACGGGCCCGTCAAGAACACTGCTCTGTGTGGGTCACAACCGTCAGGTGGTATTTCTGGCGATGGTGCCCGGGCTCCTCACGACCTCATCTCTTTCCAGGCGTGCATGACAATGTCTTGCTCTAGCAATGAGCTGAAGAAGGAGGTCGACCTCCTACAGCACCTGCAGGTGAGCCCACCTGTCTCAGGGCTCCAGAAGGTGGCACTGGACATCTTGCGCCTGTCACTGTCCTGGCTGGAGGAAACGGAGCATCTCCTCCACGAGGTGGGGATCCAGTTCTCCAGCTCCGACAAAGGTGATTGAAACTCTTTTCTCACATAGTTACATGACTGAAATATTGCGTTGAATCTGATCACGATGGGACATCTATTGAGGGAGGCTTCTTAGGTATGTGGCCAAGTGTTCCCTTCTCCAGACTTCACTTTGCTTCACCACTTGAGAAGCAGTGTTCCTGGAAAAAAGTACACAAGTGAGATGTGATTACTGGAGAAAAATGAGACGTGACAGTGGCAAAAGGAAAAATCGAAATTATGCTAAATCTTCTCTCTCAGAAGTAACCATATATATACATATATAGAGTAGAGACGTTTTTTAGAGCAGTTTTATGTTCATGGCAAAATTGAGAGGATGATACAGAGATTTCCCAGGTACCCCCTGTCCCCACTCATACACAGCCTCCCCCATTTATCAGCATCAGCACCAGAGAGGTACAGTTGTCAGGACTGATGAACCTACATTGACACGTCCTAATCACCCAAAGTCCATGGTTTATATTAGGGTTCACTCTTTTTCATTTTAATTTTATTGGAGTGTAGTTGATTTACAGTGCTGTGTAGGGGTCACTCTTGGTGTTGTACATCCTATGGGTTTGGACTTGGACAAATGTGTGATGACATGTATCCACCATTATAATATCATACAGAATCGTTTCCCTGCCCTGGCCTTTCTCGCCTTCTGAGATGGCCCACGCTCTGTCTGTGGAGTGTGTTTCTCTCTAAATAAGTCCACGTCTTACCTACCACTTTGTCTCTCACTGAATTCTTTCTGCGATGAGACATCAACAACCTGAGCTTCATTAAGTCCTGAGACCAGCAGGTCCACCAATAATGAGGCCCACCCCGGGGAGGACCCAGAGGCCCTGTAAATCACAGTGCTCCACCGGGAAGATGGTCCAGTCCTGAAGGTGCTTTTGATCCCAAATCTACTGCCCTAAGCAGAAGCCAGGGAGCACGGCGGGGGATGTGGTTCAGATCAGGCCATCTCTGAGCAGATTGGTGGATTCTGTGCACAAAGCCCTGGTATTAGGTCAACTCGATTTATGAGTTTCACTTCTCAGGTCACTCTGTAACTACACAGTAACAGAAAGTACGCAGAATTCATTAAAAGCCACCTGTGGAGTCCATAGAGGGGAAGTGGGGTGGGTGAAGTTACAGATCAGGGACGTGGTAATAAAGCAAAATGATGATAACCCATAAACCCAAATATCTAGAAACTGATATTCTAGAAACTGAGGAAAGTAAAGCTACAAGTTTAACAAAATAAAAAGAAGCAAAGGAGAAGCCAACTTCAGAGCCAGCCTATGCAATTCCTCCATGGCAGCGCATGTTTGTCTGATTGAAGCCTGGCCCTGCTGTTCTTCAGTGCCTTCCTATTAGTGCCTTAAGTAATCAACATCTCCAGTAATCCCTCTGCAGTGTTCAGGAATTCAACTCGTCATGGGGAAACCTGTGGTTTGAGGACTTAAGTTTTTAAGATAACGTCTTTTCTTTTCAAAACTGGACATTTTTATTCCAAATAAAAGAACCTATCCCCCCCCAAAAAAAGAATAGTTTCACTGCCCTGAAAATCCTCTGTGCTCCCTCCCAGCCCCCCCGCAGCCCCTGGCAACCACAGATCTTTTTACCGTCGCCATAGTTTTTGCCTTTTCCAGGATATCATGTAGTTGGAATCATACAACTTTTCAGATTAGTTTTTTTTATTTAGTAATATGCATTTTCGTTTCCTCCAAGTCTTTTCATGGCTTGATAGCTCTTTTTTTCTTTTTAAGTGCCCAATAATATTCCATTATCCATTCACCTACTGAAGGACATCCTGGTGGCTTCCAAGTTTTGGCAGTTATGAATAAAGCTGCCATAAACGTCCACATGCAGGGTTTTGTGTGGACATGTTTTCAACTTCTTTGAGTAAATACCAAGGGCGCGGTTGCTGAATCGTGTGGTTAGAGTACATTTAGGTTTTTTTTTTAATTAATTTATTTTATTTTATTTATTTTTGGCTGCATTGGGTCTTCATTGCTGCGCACGGGCTTTCTCTAGTTGCCGCAAGCGGGGGCTACTCTTCCTTGTGGTGCACGGGCTTCTCATTGCAGTGGCTTCTCTTGTTGCGTTGCGTGGGCTCTAGGTGCGCAGGCTTCAGTAGTTGTGGCACACGGTCTCAGTAGTTGTGGCTCACGGGCTCTAGAGCACAGGCTCAGTAGTTGTGGCACACAGGCTTAGTTGCTCCGTGGCATGTGGGATCTTCCCAGACCAGGGCTTGAACCTGTGTCCCTTGCATTGGCAGGCGGATTCTTAACCACTAGGCCACCAGGGAAGTCCGTAGAGTACGTTTAGTTTTTAAGAAAACCACAAAACTCTTTTCCAAAGTGGCTGTTTTGCGTTCCCGCCAACAATGAATGAGAGTTCCTGTTGCTTCACATCCTCGCTAGCGTTTGGTATCGTCACTACGATCATATTTTGTGTGGAACTTCCAGGGCATTTTCCCATGGAAAGAGCTGTGTGATTCTAGGCAAGTTACTTCCCCTCTCTGTGCCTGTTTCTTTACCTGTAAAATGGGGATAATAGGGAATACTCACCCCTTAGGATTTTTGTGAGGATTAAAATGCATTGATACATGTAAAGTACTTAGAATAGTACCTGGCATAAAATAGGCACTACCTATCCACGTGTATTGATTTTTTAACTTTACAAAAGAATAATGTCATATTATACCCAATTTCCTTTAGTTTCATTCCTAACAGTACATCTGGAGCACCCTTCCATGTCAATACACACAGATCTACATCATCGCTGTCACTGATGGCAAGGAACCCCATTCTGAAGGGTGTACCGTAATTTATTTAGCCAGTCCTCTATAATGGGCATTTAAGTTGCTTCCAGTTTTTCACACTTAATAGATGAGGCTGACATAAATATTATTCACACATACCTGTTCATCTTATCTTTATCATCCTAGATGTGGAAGGATATGAACCACTTTCATTCAACAAAGATTTATCGCAGGCCTCCTAGATACCAGGCACAGTGCAGGTTGGAAATATAATGGGGTCAGAAACAGGTAGAATTCAGGTTATGGGGTATATGGATGTTGGCTGTAAAATTCCTCCCTCTTCACTGTACATTTGAAATCTTTCATAATAAAATATTGGGGAACTAACAGGCACTCTCCCTGCGCTTGTAGATCTTAGGGTCTCAGGGAGGAATAGGGGTGGGGCCTTAACTGAAAAATCACTCACATGTAAAACTTTAATCATGACAGTTGCTTTGAAGGAGAAGTGCAGGGCTCTGACCTGGTCAGGGACGGCAGGGCACCTGCAGGGTGCATAGGAGTTATTTGCCAAAGAGGGGAGGGGAGGGCATTCTGGGTGGAGGGAGCAGCGTGGTGGGATCGCAGGAAGCATGGAAAACTCACGGGACTAAAAGAAATGGAGGCGGAGGGCAGGGACTGGTGAAGGAGGTCCACAGGGGCTGTATCATGGTGTGGCCGGGGGCTTGCAGAGCACTGGTAAGAAGCTCTGCTTTAACCTGAGAGCAGAGAGAAGCCCACGAAAGGTTTTAAGTAAGGAACTGATGGAACAGGCTTGCATTTGGAGACAGTCATCTTGGCCACGAGTAGAAAATGTACAGGAAGGTGGCCAGCACAGAACCCCGGGAGAGCAGTTAGGAGGCTGTCACAAGACACGATGGTGGCCCTCACTGTGGCAATGGAGGGGACGGAGCAAGAGAGAAGATTCCAGGGGCATTTAAGAGATGAATCAACAGGCCTCAGTGATGGAGTTAGATATGGCTAGAAGGGAAGTGATGGAGAGAAAGGGGGCTACAGGTCTCCAGGTTTCTGGCTTGTGTTAAAAGTACAGATGTGGTTCCTTCACTAAAATCCAGAGTAAAGAATGCCACAAGAGGACCAGGTTTGAGAGGGAAGATGAGTGTGAGGTGCCTGTAGACATCCAAAGTGAGGTGCCAAGGACGCAGCTGTCACCCTGGATATCCAACCGTATCAGTGATGTGGCCCTGGAACCCAGAAGAACATGTGCCACATAGCGGGTGCTTAGTCAGATGGGATGGATGGACGGGTGGATGGATGGATGGTGATTAAAGCCATACGTGTGAATGGTATCACTAGGAAGAAAGTATTGAATGAGAAGGGAGAGCCCAGGGCCACACCTGGGAAACTCCAACATTTATCCTTGATACTACTTGCCAAAGCGCTCTCCAGAGAGGCTGCGCAAATTTGACATTCTTACAATAATGAATGAGAATAGAGGAGTGATTTTCAACTCTGGTGATTAAGCAACCCCAGCCAGGATATGTCTAAGGTAATCCAGAAGGTGGTGTGAATTTCTTTTAAACGTGTTTAAAAAGAAAGGCAAGGCTTCCCTGGTGGCACAGTGGTTGGGAGTCTGCCTGCTAATGCAGGGGACACGGGTTCGAGCCCTGGTCTGGGAGGATCCCACATGCCGCGGAGCAGCTAGGCCCGTGAGCCACAACTACTGAGCCTGCGCGTCTGCAGCCTGTGCTCCGCAACGAGAGGCCGCGATAAGTGAGAGGCCCGCGCACCGGGATGAAGAGTGGCCCCTGCTTGTCGCAACTAGAGAAAGCCCTCTCACAGAAACGAAGACCCAAGACAGCCAAAAAAATAAATAAATAAACAAATGTGGGGTTTAAGAAAAAAAAAAGAGGCAAAATCCAGATGAACTTTTCTGTAAGTGCCTGCCCCTCACCGATAGCGTAGAGAACGGGGGCGCTGCATTGCTCCCGGCAACCCAGCCCCTCCCCAACCCCTGTATTACTGTCGTTGTAATCACGGCAGAGTCTGAGTGTGCGTGAAACCAAGAGAGATGTGGCCCACAGTTCTAGCTGTTCTTCAAAATCAGAACTAAAACAAGGAAAGACCATGATCTCTATCCTAGTAATAGCGGGGCCAAGCAATGTGTGCACTGTCCCCTCCCCAGGCTTCAGGAGTCACTGAAGCCTCTGTCTCTAAATCTAGTCTTACATTCCCGTAAAGAAACATGGGTTGCGAAATTAAGCCATCAGGGGCTTCCCTGGTGGCGCAGTGGTTGAGAGTCCGCCTGCCGATGCAGGGGACACGGGTTCGTGCCCCGGTCCGGGAAGATCCCACATGCCGCGGAGCAGCTGGGCCCGTGAGCCATGGCCGCTGAACCTGTGCATCCGGAGCCTGTGCTCCGCAACAGGAGAGGCCACAACAGTGAGAGGCCCACGTACCACTAAAAAAAAAAAAAAAAAAAAAGAAGCTGGCTCAAAAACTTTTTATGTGTTAGTCCACCATGATAAGTGATTCAAGGTACTTCCCATTACTGAGGCCAGCAGGGGATCCCCCAGTCACTCATCACCATACACAAGCACTCCTAAGAGCCTTGTGTGTTCACAGTTCCTAAGAGGAGGGTAGGAACCATGGTTTGTTTAACTCCTCCTGGGTACTTGTCACTGTGTTAGTTGTTTTACATGTACTGTGTACTTTCATCTTCCAACAGCCCAATGAGCCAGGTACTATTGTCGTCTTTATTTTGCAAGTAAGGAAACTGAGTATCAATAACATTAAGGAACTTGCTCAAAGTCACACAGCTGGTGCATGGTAGGGTCAGGACTCAAACTGAGGTCGTTGTGATCCTGGCACTTGTGTTTTTTCTGTGACCCCACATGCCCTCCGAAGATCCAGAGGGGTACCAGGTACATGCCCAGTTCCTAGAGGACAGGTTCTGTCGTTAACTTGAACAGAGACAAACCTGAGAGTTTCATTCCCTGGAGTGAAGGGTGTCTGATGCGCGCCGCGGGCCTCGCCCCAGCAAAGCCCCATTTGCATTAGAGCGAATAATTCTGAGTTCAGGCTTTGGAGACCAGCTGCTAAGGTGTGACTCTCAAGTGTGCGCTTACTCATTGTGTGAGCAGGTCTCGACTTCTGTGTGCCTCTGTTTACTTGGTTATAAAATGGGGTTAAGATCTCACCAGGTAGTTGTGAGGATTAAACGACGTGGTACCCAAATCGTGGGGTCACACATAAGCCTTAGGAAACGGTAGCTGCCATCCGCATCAGCCTTGAATACTTGTTGATTTAATGTGAACTAAATGTGGATGGCAAGCAGATGGGTATGCACACAGGTAGGGCAGCGTGATTTACTCACGCCGAGGGGCCTTTACCTGTGACCCCTGCCGCATCTCTATTTGACAGCTAGTCAGATTTTCTTAGCCGTGAGCACTCAGTTCTCTTCCCAGGCCTTCTTCCTCGGCTCTTGACAATGGGCTGCATTTCCTAGCTGCCGAGTGGTAAAGCTGGGACTCCATCCAGGTCCCTCTGACCTCAAAGCCCCTGCTCTGAACCACCATACTACCTGCCTTTTAAAATATTGTCCTAAGGGATAAAACGCACGTAACAAGCTAGGTCTGTAAAATCCTGGAATAAATCCCTCAGGGAAATCCAGGTTGAGTAACTATTGTTGGATCATGTCATGAGCAGCCCAGGAGATTGGGGTCACTACTAAAGATCTGATTGGTTAAGATATCACCTAACACCTGTCACAATGGCCGTCACCAAAAAGAACACAAATAACAACTGTTATTTGTGAGGATATGGAGAAAAGGGAACCCTTGTACACTGTTGGTGGAAATGTAAATTGGTGTGGCCACTACGGAAAACAGTTTGAAGGTTTCTCAAAACACTAAAAATAGAACTACCACATGATCCAGCAATTCCACTCCTGGGTATTTATTCCCCTAAAATGGAAAACACTAATTCAAAAAGATACATGCACCCCAATGTTCATAGCAGCATTATTTACGATAGCCAAGACATGAAAGCAACCTAAGTGCCCATCCACAGATGAGTGGATAAAGAAGATGCAGTAGGGAATTCCCTGGCGGTCCAGTGGATAGGAGTTGACGCTTTCACTGCTACGGCCCAGGTTCAGTCCCTGGTTGGGGAACTAAGATCCCACAAGCTGCATGGTGTGGCCACCCCCCAAAAATAGATGTGATATATCTATATCTATATCTATATCTATATCTATATCTATATATGCAGTGGAATACTACACAGCCATAAAAAAGAATGCAATTTTGCCATTTGCAGCAACATGGATGGACTTGGAGGGTACTATGCTTAGTGAAATAAGTCAGACAGAGAAAGACAAATACTGTATGATATGACTTTTATGTGGAATCTAAAAAATAAAACTAGTGAATATAAGAAAAAAAGAAATAGACTCACAGATATAGAAAACAAACTAGTGGTTACCAGTGGGGAGCGGGAAAGGGGGAGGGACAAGTTAGAGGTAGGGAAATAAGAGGAACAAACTACCGTGCTCACTTCAGCAGCACATATACTAAAATCGGAACAATACAGAGAAGATTAACATGGCCCCTGTGCAAGGATGACACGGAAATTCATGAAGCGTTCCATCCTTCTGTGACCAGAATGGGAAGGAAATTCAAAAAAGAGGGGCTATATGAATACATAGAGCTGATTCACGTTGCTGTACAGTTGAAACTAACACAACATCGTAAAGCAGCTATACTCCAATTTTAAAAAAAAGAGGTACAAACTACTATGTATAAAATAAATAAGCTACAATGATATATTTTACAGCACAGGGAATATAGCCAATATATTTTTTTTAATTTCACTTTTTCCTAATTTTTTTTTCTTTTTTTTTTAAACCCCACATTTGTTCATTTATTTATTTTTTTGGCTGTCTTGGGTCTTCGTTTCTCTGCGAGGGCTTTCTCTAGTTGTGGCAAGCGGGGGCCACTCCTCATTGTGGTGCGCTGGCCTCTCACTATCGCGGCCTCTCTCGTTGCGGAACACAGGCTCCAGACGCGCAGGCTCAGTAGTTGTGGCTCACAGGCCTAGTCGCTCCGCGGCATTTGGGATCCTCCCAGACCAGGGCCCGAACCCGTGTCCCCTGCATTAGCAGGCAGACTCTCAACCACTGCGCCACCAGGGAAGCCCATAGCCAATATTTTATAATAACTATAAATGGAATATAACCTTTAAAAATTGTGAATCACTATGTTGTACACCTGAAACATACAATATTTTACATTGACTATATCTCAATTAAAAAATAAAAAAGCTGCGACCTAAAAAAAAAAAAATCTAATTGGTGAAGGATTACTGTGTGGTCCCACTGGAAGACAGGAAACATCTAAGGAGGACCTTAAAAGTCAGCTCCCCTCTCCTCCTGCCTGGTTTCTCAGCTTCTTTTGATAAGGGAAAGAAAGGACTTTTTACATTGATCTTTGCAAGCTCAGTTGATTGTGTCTATTTCTGCAAGACTTTGTTGCAAATAAAAGGATTCCCTGCATACATAGAAAATCGCTCTTTCTCAGATATCCAAGATACACAGTATTTTTATGTGAAAAAAAAGAAAGTTGTAATACAATATGCACAGTGTTCTCCCCTTTTTTTTCTTTTTTTTTTTTTTCAAATGCCAATATCCAACCACAGGAGAAATCTGGAGGAAAAGACATAAAAGTGTTGAGAGTATTATCCCAGCATGATAAGACTGCGTGAGCCTTGACTTTCCCTCAGTCGTTCAACAACTATTTATTGCAGCCCTACTGTGTGCCGGCCACTGAGGATACAGCGGGGGGACACTTTCCACTTTATGGGTTTCTGCCCTGTTTGGATTTGTGTAACAGGCATGTGTAAATTTTGTAACCAGAACTATAATCAAGAATTGCTGCTTCTCCCAGAGAAGAAAATCCCTCTTTCCAACAGCCCAAGTCTGCATCACCCATCTCTGCCATCTCGGGATCCACCCAGTGCCCCTCTCCTCACGCACCCTTCACATAAGCCAGCCCAGCGCTTCACTCTCCAGCCTCTAGTCTCTCTGAAAAGAGAATGAGAGACCTAGGTCTGAATTCTGATCCTACTGCTTACCAGCTCCATAGCTTAACCTTGCTGGGCGTCTGTGTCTCACCTATAAATGCAAACACATTTCCTTGCTAGGCTGTTTGTAATGATCAGAAAATATCACGTGGTAAACTTCTGGCATGGTGCCTGGCACACGGCAAGTGGTTAATACTGAATAGCTATTATTATAATATTATTATTCTCACTCTTCCAAGCTGGAAATTCTCAGCAAGTGGCATTGTCAGAGGTCAAGGGCCCAGGCACGAGCCTATTCAGCTCCCCTCCTGTCTCTCTCCGCACCCACCTTTCCTCCTTTCCCTCCATCTTCCCTCACTACGTTCTCTTTCCAAATGCAGCTCTTCCCTCCCTGAGTCTCCCCTTCTCTCTCCCTCCCAGACCACCTTGTGCACAAGCTCCTGAATCACGACCTCCTTCTTCAGCGTCTACAGCCTCCCACTCCATCTTTCTCCTTCGTCATCAAACATGCACTTCAAGCTGGTGCATCTTCACTGGGACCACTGCTTCTTTAGCTCCTTTTCTACTGCTTGTACTGCTGTCCCACTAAGACCTTGAAGTGCATTACACCCTGTGTGCTCACCACCAACTTCCCACATTGTCTTTGCCTCTTTGGCAACTGACGTGGCCCCCCCTGCACTGAAGCCCCAGCTTCCTCCCCCCGCCATGTTCTCTCTGGCCTACCCAACCCTCTCGGTTTGCTTTCTTGAAACCCTCTCATCTTTCATAATTACAGCTTGGGTGGGTGATGCTCCTGGCAGCCAGTAGGTGGAGGCCAGGGATGCTGCTAAACGTCCTACGGTGCCCAGGACGGCTCCCACGATGAGGACTGTCCCGCCCAACACGTCGAGATGCTGCAGCTGAGAAATGCTGCTGGCTCCTTCGTCTCTGATACATCCCGGTTATTTTTCTGAAAAAAAAAATCACCCTTCATTAAGTCAACTCACTGCTCCATCAGAAGCTGAAATAGCAGTGACTCAGACCCTGGAGTCACACCACTGTGATCCCAAGCCCTGGCTCAGCCATTTGCCAGCTGTGTGGCGTCCAGCAGCCACAGGTCTCAGAGCCCGACCGCCTCATGTGTAAAAGGAGGCGATGGCGGGACAATACAGTGGGGTGATGCGTTGATTGCTTGGCAGAGGGCCGGGCACACAGGTCACACTCGTGACATTTCAGTGATGTTTAAATCAAGTTTATACTCTTTAGGCTACTGTTCTAGGCTGGCCACAAACTGAACTCAGCTTTCCATCCCAACTCTTCCCTCTACTCCTCCCCTCCCCCATCATCTGCTCTAACCCAATTAAGCTCTTCCAGAACATGCACTGCATTTCCCCACCTCTCATCCTACCTCCTGCCTTCACCCCCCATATTAGTTTCCTATGGCTGTTCTAACAAATTACCACAAACTTAGGGGCTTAACACAACTCATATTTATTCTTTTACAGTTCTGGAGGCCAAAGGTCCAAAATCAGTTTCGCTAAGGTAAAGGCAAGGGGCTGGTTCCTTCTGGAGGCTCTAGGAAAGAATCCGTTTCCTTGCCTTTTCTAGTCTCTAGACTGGAAAAGGCGAGGAAATAAAAATTCCCCGCTTTCCTTGGCTCACGGCAGAGGAGCACCTTCAACTCTCTGCTTCTGTCACATCACCGTCTCTGTCTGTCTGTAGTCAGACTCCCTGTGTCTGCTTCTTGTAAGAACCCATGCACCTATATTGGGTCCCCCCAGCTAATCCAGGATAAGCCCGCATCTCAAGATCCTTACCTTCATCACATCTGCAAAGGTCCTTCTGCCCTGTCAGGTAATGTTCATAGGCTCTAGGGATTAGGACCCAGACATCTTTGGGGGGGAGGCATCATTCACCCAACCACCTCTTCCATTCTGACACGCCATCCCCTCCAACTCTGCATACCCATGCGTGCCCACGCCCAGTGGGGCCTCAGCCAAGCAGTGATCACACCAGGTGAATGATGGCGCCTCCCCTGGGACTTTTTCATAGACGGATGCTGTGCAAGGACCAACCTTGGGGAACTTCCCAGGATAAATACCCTGTTTAGAGGGAATAGGGCTTTCAAGAAGCCAAGCTTGCTGCTGGGTGGAGCCCTGGGCTAGGACACAGAAGCCTGGGTTCAAGTCCATCCTCACACCCGTGGCCGAAGGTTCCCCCTCAGTGCCCCCGCCCTGGGAGGCTGCAGCCTCATATGAGCTGTGTGGCCTTGGACAAGTCATTTCACCTCTCTGGGCCTCGATACCTCACCTGCCAAGGGAGGATGGTGAACTAATTAGTACTGGCCTGTGGTAAGTGTCCAGTAAATAGCAGCTGTGACTTTTACATGCAGTAACTTCTTCCTGAGCCTTTCTTTTGAGTGTAAATTATTTCTTTTATAGATCACAAGGACCACATGGATGGATCATTTCTAGACTTAAAGACCCTCGGGATGGAAAAAAATGTTCAGAAAATATTGGATGTAAAACCTGACTTGCCACCTTTTTCAAGAGTAGAGATCGGAACGGTAACCAAAGAAACTTTGTCTCTGCATTGACTGACACGTGGGGAGGGTGGGCATGAGGACAGACACGAGCCGTGTGCCCTGGCACCACTGTATACATCATTGGTTCGAGGCCAGGTCCTCCCTGATGGGCTGGCACCTGTATGGACTGGTTGGTGCCTGGCCGTACCACCGATCCAATGTTTGAATAGAAAGGCGGCTTCCCATCGTGTACAGCATGATATAACATTGCACTGATGCTGGCCAGGTCAATCTCTGGGCCCTCCTTTTCACATCACATGTTGTATTCTGCAGAAAAGATTCAACAAGCTAATGTACAACATTATGCCATGAGCTTGCCTAACATTTGCTTTTTGCTATAAACTGAAAAACATGAACACATAAAGGGCAGCAGAAGGGAGCCATGATGATTAAGAAGACACAAGTTCTAGAATCAGAGACCTGTGTCCTAATCCCAGCTCTGCAAGCTCTGTGACCTTGGGCAGCCTCCTAACCTTTCTGGGACTTCAATTTCCCAGCTGTAAAATGATGATGGAAAAATTAAAGGAGATCATTATGTAAAGTGCTTATCCCAGTGCCTAGCTCATAGCGAGCACTTTAATAGATGATAGTTATTATTGTCAAACAGTATTTAAAGAGTATTATCCAAGAAAACCTTCCTTTCTTAGGGAGCATAGTTTGTGTTTTCCAGGATTTTCAGAAGTAATTTGATTGTTAGGTTGAAGGTGCCCTGTATCCTAAATGGATGTTTGATCGGGTGTTTGACTGACACATGACAATGGACAGCTCAGGTCAGCGTGGCTTGCTGCGGCAGCTGGTCTAAACCAGCTTTTGGAAAACATAATAAAGCCATCCTCTCTGTACCAGCATTTTCTCCTACAATTTTTCTAGACATTTGCTCACACGTCTAGAGATGTGAGTCTTCAGAAACGTGTTGGTCTTCCTGATAAAATCGAACCTTCCTTCTCTGAGGTTGGGAGTAGAGGGACCGTCTCCAGGTGGGGAGCTCAGCTGGATCTCATGTCCTGATGGTCCTGCTTCCAAGACCTTCTCCTTGGCAACAAGCCCTCATCCCACCACTGACACCACAGAGCAGGAAACCTCCTAACTCTCAATCCTCCAAGGTTGGCAGTAATTAAATGAAAGAGCAGGAGGAAGAATAGCTGACATCTGTGAACTGCTTACTGTGTGCCAGGCGTTGAGCTCAGCCGGCTCCATGCCTTATGTCATTGAACGATCGTAGCAGCCTTGTGTCATAGTTACTATTATTGTCCCCATTTAACAGATAAGAAAAAGTAAGGATTCAGGAGGTCAAGTACCTCACCCAAGGTCACAGAATAATGATTGAAGACACACCAGGGGTGTGTCCCTGGTGGTGTGTCTGCTAGCCTGCAGAGACCGGGTGGGGACTGTGTGCTTGGATCCTGTAGCCCAGGCTCTTCCTTAGTGACCCTCCCCTCAGGAAAAGAGGGGGCGTCTGGAGAGGTACAGAGGAAGCAGCTCAGGGTAGCTGAAGACACTGAGCAGCATCTCAGGTTCTTTTTGCAGCAGATCTGCCCGGTTTATTGTCATCTTCAGATACCCTCTTTTATTCTCATCTCCATAGATACATAGACAAATATGTCCACTCTTATCTATCACAGTCACTTTGGGGGCCATTATAGTTTTTTAGTTGTTTTGTTTTTAATCTCACAGGTTTTCAGGGTAGTGCCAACAAATGCTAGGGCTAAGAGATGCTCATGGCAAGCATTAAAAGCCAATTTATTTTTTAAGGAGGCTTATTAGGGTTATTTGTAGTCGTTCAGATCGGGTAACCTATTCAGACTGGTGGCCATTCCATGCAGTCATTTGGGCTTCCAGCAGCCAGCTGGCTGGTTGGGGTCTTAGGGAGATGCAGCTGCAAACACTATCTGCATTGTCTCTGGAAAGGGTCTGAAGTGATGCTCACCCACCAGGTTCCAGAACTAGGAGAAGGTTGGGCCAAATTTTGTGAGGGTATGGTTTCTGCTGCACAGAAATGAGATTCCTTTAATAAAAAGGAGGGAGGCTATTTTCCACTTAACCTTCATTCGTTCATTCCACAAACATGCCCACTATGCACCACTCGGTGCCAGGTGCCATGCTGGGCACAAGGAGGGAGATAGTGAGCAAAAGCCGCATGGTCCCCATTTTTCTGGAGCTTGTCTTCTCAACATCAGCGGTACTGATTTTTTGAGCCAGGTAACTCTTTGTTTGGGAGACTGCCCTATGCATCGTGGGGTGTTTAGCAGCATCCTTGTCCTCTACCCACTAGACGCCAGCAGCAATTATGACAACCACAAATGTGTCCAGGCATTGCTAAATGTCCTGGAGGGGGTAGGGTGGCCAGAGTCACCCCCGGTTGAGAACCACTGGCCTAAAGGGAAGATAGACGAGACGGTGGCCAAAGAATGGCACAAGTGATGCATCATTTCAAAGGCAGTCGTGCTCTGAAGTGGTAGGAACACAGTCATATAGAAAGCAGTTCACAGAGTCAGACTGGATTTAAAACCAACTCTCTTGGCTTGGACATATATACACACACACGCTACCAAAGGTAAAATAGATAGCTCGTGGGAAGCAGCTGCATCGCACAGGGAGAGCAGGTTGGTGCTGTGTGTCTACCTAGAGGGGTGGGATAGGGAGGGTGGGAGGGAGACGCAAGAGGCAGGGGATATGGGAATATATGGATACGTATAGCTGATTCACTTTTTGATACAGCAGAAACTAACACACCATTGTAAAGCAATTATACTCCAATAAAGATGTTAAAAAATTAACTCTCTCAAATTATTCTTTAGTATCTTTCCAGTTCTTCCATTATTCTTTGGGTTATTCTTCTGGATGTAGAAAATCATAATGGAATGCCAAGAGAGTTTTTCTTCTTTTTTTTTATTTCAGCCTCAAAATGGCCTTTCCAGCCCAGGGTCCATCATGGTCTCTGAGAAGTTAAGGAAAATGGATGTGGCTGACGCTTTAGATCTTAGTGAAAAGCTGGTAGGTATACCCAGCATCAGTCCCCTCCTGTCCAAACCTGCGTGCCCTGCAGGTAGTTTAAACATCAACTCCACATACATTTTAGTTGTTACAGTAGGTCCACGAGACCCATCTCCTATCCCAGCATGGGCTGGAAATTGCAGAGCCCAATTCCTTGCAAGACTGGGTAGTAAGAATGAATGTTTATGTCTGTTGTCATTCCCCCTCCCCACTTCCCCCCAATTCTCAAAAAGGCATAGTGTAAATGGATGCGGGGGAAAATGAAAGTCGTACTAGAAACCCCAAATGCACTCATTTGCAAAGCATGTGTTTCTTCTCTGCAACTGCAGAAAATGAATGAAACAGAATTAGACGTTTGCCTCCTCAAAGGGGCCACCAGTGGTCTTGGGCCAGGCCTCTTACCTGCGAAATGCTTTCTCATAGTACATGGACATGAGCAAAACCCTCGGGACTTTGATGAACATCAAAGGTATGTCAGGTCACGTGTCCATGAAACACCTCTCCCCAAAAGAGAGGGAGAGAGTCCACCAGCTTCGACAAAGAGACCTGTACCTGGTGTTTGATAAGATCACCCTACTCAAGAACCAGCTGCAGAGAAAAGAAGAGCTTTTGAGACGATACGAGAAGGACATTGAACAGCTCAAATATGGCCCATGTCTCCGGCAAAAGGCCCAGGCCTCCATTCTCCAGGCTAAACCTCGGTGCAGCTGCAGACCCGTAGGGACCAGAACAAGAAGACAGAGGCCTGGGTGTGGAGGGGGGCAGGCGGGATGGTGACTCAGGGCCTGATGGACCCAAGTCTCTGGGCAAGAAAGCAGCAGTTAAAGTACCCTACTGTTAAGGAATAAGGTGCACCTTTTATAAATGTGTCTGATGTTTCACCATGTGTGTGCTTTTCGTAATTCCATCGTATTTTCAGTGGTATCCGTTCCCCCACCCTCTCTGGGAAATTGGGAGGGGCTGGTAGCATAACCGTTGCCCCCTTCATGCTGCACGTCCACAGCCAATGGGCTATTTATTCTTCCCTCTAGTCCCCACATCTTCAGCCTTCCCCCAACTTGTAAGGAAACCGCGAAGCCAGGCATATATGGAAGTGTTCTGAGGATCTCCCAGGTCGGGAGCATTGGTGGTGAGTGAGAAAGCTGAGGAGAAAAGAGACTTTGTCTCTCCTGTGTGCTCAGGCAGAGCAAAGTGTCGGTTCAGATGTACCAGTCACAGGTGGCAAAGCTGAAGGACGACATCTGCAAAGAGGCCGAAGAAAAGGCGCTGCTGAAGGAGGCCCTGGCGCACATGGAAGAGCGGCTGCACCAGGAGAAGAGGGTCACCAGGGCGATCAGGCAGCAGAAGGTGAGAGGTCCCTGCTCGGAGCAGAGCCTCTGAGGCTGCCCCTCAGCTCCCTTTAGAAACAGCCAACTGAGGTCCCAGTGGGATCCAGGCAGCACAGAATGCATTCGCTCATTGCAAAGGAAGGTGGCAGAATAGCTTTAGCATTAGGCAGACTTAGGTTTAGACTCTTGTTCTGCCATTTACTGTGTGACTTCAGGCAGCTTTTTTTTTTTTAACATCTTTATTGGAGTATAATTGCTTTACAGTGTTGTGTTCATTTCTGCTGTGTAACAAAGTGAATCAGCTATATGCATATGTATATCCTCAGATCCCTCCCTCTTGCGTCTCCCTCCCACCCTCCTTATCCCACCCCTCTAGGTGGTCGCAAAGCAATGAGCTGATCTCCCTGTGCTATGCTTCCCACTAGCTATCTATTTTACATTTGGTAGTGTATATATGTCCATGCCACTCTCTCACTTCATCACAGCTTACCCTTCCCCCTCCCCATTTCCTCAAGTCCATTCTCTACATCTGTGTCTTTATTCCGGGCTACCCCTAGGTTCATCAGAACCTTCTTTTTTTTTTTTTTTTTTAGATTCCATATATATGTGTTAGCTTAACCTCTCTGAGACTCAGTCTAGCTTGCCTCTATTTTTTTTAACTTTCTTTTTTTTTAATTTAATTTTTATTTTATATTGGAGTATAGTTGATTTACAGAGTTGTGTTAGTTTCAGGTGTACAGCAAAGTGATTCAGTTATACATATACATATATCTATTCTTTTTCAGATTCTTTCCCATATAAGTTATTACAGAATATTGAGTAGAGTTCCCTGTGCTATACAGTAGGTCCTTGTTGATTATATATTTTATATATAATATTGTGTATATGTTAAACCCAAACTCCTAATTTATCCCTCCCCACCACATTTCCACTTTGGTAACCATAAGTTTGTTTTCAAAGTCTGTGAGTCTCTTTCTGTTTTGTAACTAAGCTCATTTGTATCATTTTTTTTAGATTCCACATATAAGTGATATAATATGATATTTGTCTTTGTCTGACTTACTTCACATAGTATGATAGTCTCTAGGTCCATCCATGTTGCTGCAAATGGCATTACTTCGCTCTTTTTTATGGCTGAGTAGTATTCCACTGTATATTTGTACCACATCTTCTTTATCCACTCCTCCATCGACATTTAGGCTGCTTCCATGTCCTGGCTGTTGTGAACAGTGCTTTCTGAGACTCATAGTCTAGCTCGTCTGTATTTTTTTAACTTTTGATAATTCGTGTATTTTATCTTGTTTTTTCTATCCAGATAACTATTTTTTCTACCAGTTTTATTGAGACATAGTTGACACACAGCACTGTACTGAGCTTAAGGGTGTCCAGCATCATGATCTGACTTCCCTGCCTCCTGCAATGATGACCACAATCAGTTGAGTGAACAGCCCGAGTGTTTTTAAAGGCGGCGCTTCTGATTTTCATTGTTCTGCCAGGTGCCAGGGATACACCGAGGAATAAGCTCTCTGAGAATAAAGATTTGGGTTTGCTCTTCTGAGTAGCCAGAATAGTACTCCAGTCTTTCTGACTTGGGGCTGTGTATTTGTACACGCATGCTTGCGTGTATGTGTGTACATGTGAGTATGTGCTGTGTGTTTGCATGTGTGTGTATTTGCATGTGTGTGTTTGTTGCCTGCATGAGCTCTAAGGAGGCCAAGGTCATAGAAGGGTGCCCTTCTCCTCAACCAGGAGGTGATGGTCAGATAGTTCCTTGCAGAAGCCTGCCCTCCATCCTGCGAACCTTCCAGGCAATAGGTTTCCAGACAGCAGGCTCTCTGGCTTAGAGCCCCAGAAATGAAAAGTGGCTGTCCTGCTCTGAGGGAGCCTGGATGCGGTGTTTCCAGTGCTCACTGCTGTGAATTAAACATCACAGGCCTTAGTCTGTGTGTGACATGGGGCTGCCTCAGGCAGAGGACAGTTTCCTTTCACACCAAGCAATGCCAGGGAGAGCTGGGCCAGTGACAGAGTTGTGACTTTCCCTTTGATGTGCCCTCTGGAGAGCTCACCCCTCCCCGAAATGCCGCCCCCACCCCCAGGGCTTGGCAGACTAGGCCCCAAAGCAGAGACACCAGACCACAGAATGGGACAGAGAAGGGCCCAAAAAAAGCCATTGTCATGTACTGAAAACCTGAGGATTTACATAACCAGGCTTCACATGCATTATTCATGGGCTGCCTCATTCATACACAGTGCAAGGGACAGGCCAGCCTGTTTGTCAGGAAGAAAACAATAATACATTTTAAAGTTTTGCTGGATCCTAAAGGGCACTTGTATATATCTGTCTTGGCATCTGTTCCTTCCAGGGAGTATATCTTCGTTGTCTTTAAGCAGAAATTAACAGAAAGTAGAATTCCTCTTTTCTAAGTTTTACACTTAGTATTTTCACAAGGAGCCTTAGGTTTTTAGCCTCCTGTATGAAACTTTGAAACTCTTCACCCGTTCACAGAGGTGGCAGTGTTGAAGCACTGAGATGAAATTACACATCTTTAGCCTCAGAATTGCCCCCCCCCAAAAAAAAATGGAGTTTGTAGTTTTAATTTTTGACCATCTATTCACCAAGCAGACCTTTCAAGAATCAAAAGTCCTATTTCCACACTAATATCGCTGGCTGTGAAAATGAGACTTGGTATAAGATGCTGGGCCTTCACAGCGAACTGGGTCTGTGGCTCTGTCCATGTGGCAGAGGGACGGGAACCGCGGCCCAGGCCGTGCTCACTCGAATCCACTTCCCACATCACCCAAGAAGCCGGCAGTGTCTCTCAGAGTTCAGAGGCCAGATTTGGAGTCAAACAAATAGGGGTCAAGCCCCACCGCTGCCCCGAATGACCCTGAGTAAGTGGCTTGACCTCTGTATCCCAGGTTCCTCAACAAAAGCAACCAAAACTGTTAGCAAGGGGCCTACTCCGTGGGGCAGTGGGAGGGTTAAATGGCAAAATGCCTGCAGTGCCTGGCACATCACAAGCCCCGTTTCTAAGGGGGAAGAATAGGCAGCTCATGGATGGGTGGGGATTCCTCTATTTCTTTCAGGGAGCTTCCTGCCAGCTGACGCCTTCCCCGGTCCTCCCAAAGCTGCCAGCTCTTATGGGACGCGCTCTTCTCTTTGGTGAATACGACTAGGCCACGGCCAAGAAAGGACCCAGATACCTTTTGTGAAAGGGCTAAGGCTGGGATTTTCAAGAGGAAATTTTTAAATGCACAGAAGTTGCCACTTGGGAAGCACGCAAGCCCTTTCTTAGGGCTTGAAGTGTAAGAAAGGCTGAAGGGCACCGGCTGCTTCTGGCAGGAGAAGCCGCTCAGCTCTCCTGCCAATCAAATCTCCAGCCAATCAAGTCCTGGCTAGGGGGCGTGACCACCACTTTGCCTTGTGGTCTCAGCCAGGAAAAGCCCCTAACCTTCCCTCTGCTTAATTAGCTCAGATCCCTCTTCTTTAAGATGAGAATAAAAATGGCACCTAGCTCATAGCCTTCCCAATTGGAGCTTGTATACAAAAGCCTTAGCACATAGGACCACAAAGCATTCACCCTCTCCTACCATCGTCATTATCCTCACTATTCTCTTTAACTCACTATCTTCCAAGATTTCCTTGGGCCCAGGTATTCTCAAGATTCTGGCTTCCTCCGTGCCACTTCTGTGTTTTGTTTGTTTGTTTGTTTGTTTTTGCGGTACGCAGGCCTCTCACTGTTGTGGCCTCTCCCGTTGTGGAGCACAGGCTCCGGACGCGCAGGCTCAGCGGCCATGTCTCACGGGCCCAGCCGCTCTGCGGCATGTGGCATCCTCCTGGACCGGGACACGAACCCTGCGTCGGCAGGCGGACTCTCAACCTCTGCTCCACCAGGGAAGCCCCACAATTGGTAGATGTTGTGTAGGAGGAGCGTGGGATGGGAGGGGCTTGGGGTGGTACTCTTCCGCCCACAATGATGAAGTAGAACCATGTGGCCAGGCCTATGCAGCATACGGATAGAAGAAGGCTAAAGAAAAAGACCCTCCCGCACCCCCTTCATCACATCCCAGTGTGTTCAGTAAAGTTCAGGAAAAGCAGGTGCACAGGGGCCAGGCTCTGCCCTTCAGTGCCCAGTTGCCCACTGACGGAACTTAATCCAGGAAGGAATTTTGCAGCAATGTTCAAACTGGGGTTCCCTGGAGCCTTTGGGTGCCATGGAAAGGTGTGACTCTCAAAGCACACACACCTTTCTCCCGCCAGAGAAGCTCTCCATTATCTTATACCCCAAGTTCCTCATGGGATTTTGCTTGGATAAACGGTTCTGCAAAAAAAAAAGGCGGGGGATGGGGTGGGAGAGAAGATGGCTGTTGGTTTAAAACTAACCCCTGCTTTATAATATCTGGGAATTTGGATAGTGATTGTCTCAACTGAGTTTGTGATAAATACTGAGTGGCTGCAGGCTCGAGGCCTTCTCCACGGAAAATGCCTGGAGGGCAACTGTCAGTTCAATACGGGCCCATCAGCCTTCACAGACAGTCCTCTGAGGGTAGAGTTAGCATCCTTCTGGGAGAATGGAAGAGTCTTGTAAGCACCTATGCCCTGTCCCAAAAGACAGCCTTATTTCCTCCCTGAGTTTTGTGACTACCCGGTAGGGTTGCCAGATTTAGGGGAAAACAAACAAACCAAAAACACGATGCCCAGTTAAATTTTAATTTCAGATAAACAACAAAAGCTATTCAGTATAAATGTCCTAACTATTACACGGGGCATATTCACACTCACAAATTTGTTGGCTTCATTCTGAAATTCAGATTTAACTGGGCATCCTGTATTTTATCTGGCAACCCCTCCAACATTTACTGAGCACCAACTAGACACCAAGCAGGGAGGTTCTGAAGCAGGTGTCGCAAGATGGCAGCCCACAGATATATTCCATTTGGCTCATGGGATTTTTTTTTAAGTTACATTTCAAAATAGGGCAGTTTCCTGGAATACTCTGGATTTCCAGCTTCTCTGGGAAACTTGGAAGATCTGGCGACCCTAGGCCCACAGACCCACAAGCCACCATCACAAGCCTCCATCTTCCAGGCCCCTTAGAAAGGCCCTGGGCTCGTGTGTTTGCTGCTGTCCACCACCACCCCAGCTCACTTCACCCACTTCTTTTCCTTTCCTGGCCGCTGTAGGAATCAGGTTGGCGACCCCAGTGGATGCTCAGGGCTCTAGGAGAACGTCTCCTTCCTGACACCACTGCACATTCACCTGCGGAGTGTCAGTCTGCAAGGGAGACCCCAGTTCCCTCTCACTTTTGTGTCTCCAGTGCCTAGGGGATGCTCTTTCTTTGATGAGCTGCCCCTGAGGTGCAGGGTCTTGAGCAGATCAGGGTCAGCAATAGTAATCAAACCCCAGGGGAGCGGCAAGCTCCAGGTTTTCAGTGATGCTGGCTTCCCAACAGGCCCCTGTAGTCCCTGCCAGGGAGGTTAGCCACTGGGGCTTTCAACATTTCCACTGGGTGGAAAGCCACTGGACATCTACAGCCTCTTCCACTGATCTAGGAGGCTCTGCTTCCAGCTAAAGCAGATCTGTCCTCCAAGAAGAATACAGTATCCTTCATAGCCTTCTTGGTTGACCACCTCCTTCTCTGCTGGAATCTGGAACAGAGATTCCCTAAAAGGTGCAGCAGGACAGTGTAGCGTTGCCCCAAAGCCACACCCCCTTCTGCAGACCTCTATCCTCACCTCCTCACCTAGGAAGGCTCAACATTCCATCCAAATGGGTAGCATCTGAAAGTTGAGAAAAATCCATTTTTCTCTGATGCAAAAGGCAAAGAAGAACATACGCTAAATTTTGTCAATATTCTTTCTGTGTTAAAGAGACGAATGTTTGGAGAGCTGATGAAGAACTCAAAGATGCAGAACTCACATTTCCAGGTGAGCCAGAAGAGAGAAGAGAGAAAACCCTAGAACGTCAGCAGGAAGCCCAGTGGACAGTTATCCCACATCTATTATGTATTGAGCATTTGACATGTGCCGGGCACAGAGCCAAACACTCGACGTGCAGTATCTCTTTTAAGCTTCACAACAACCCTATGGGGTGGGTGTTGTTATTATACCCAATTTACAGATGAGGTGTCTGAGGCTCAGAGACTTTCTTTGTCCAGAGCCACACAGCTCAGTAGGAGAGCTGGGAATCAGTGCAGATCTGACACCCAGGTGAGTGCTAGCTTTTCCTCCTTTAGGTTAGAAACCTCCAGGTAATAAACCTGATACATTTCCAGTGGTATTTCTCTTAAATTTCAAGGAAGCATCCTCTAGAATTCTCTTCAAAGTTGAGAATTAAGACTATGAAATCTTGAACATGTTGAAACATTGCCATTGACAAATCAGCCCTGGAACTGGAATTAAGCCAGTCCACGTTCCCACTTTGCAGACAGTAGAGGCGAGCTCTCAGGAAGCTAGAAAGCCAAACACATTTTGGTTGAATATGAGATAGGAGACATTCAAGTTTGATAAAAGGCCACAGTCATGCTGAGGCAACCAAATTATCATGGGAAGAAACGAAGATATTCTAGGTGAGGGATATATTTGAAAAATAGAAGCTTCTCAACCAGCATCCTTGTGCTAAGACCAGAAGGTGGTTACTCCCCAGAGCAGGATGTTAAGAGGATAGAGAGCATCCTGAGGGCCCCACTTGATCTGAGACGTTTGCCACCCTGCAAAGTAGAAACGACTGGAAGTTTGTTACTTATTCACTCACATATATGACTGAGCTGGGAGGAGGCAGAAACTGCCCTACATCTAGGTTTTGTCTGAGGACCACCTGCGGATGTGAAATGGCAGAGGAGATATTGGGATGGGCCCCGGATGTTGTGGGAACATTGTGCTTCTCTGAGATGTGAGACCCCCTGGAACTTCACGCTGCCTCTGGCTTTAACAGAAGCGGGGCAGATGGTGCTTCGGCTAAGAGCAAAGAGCCAACTTCCCATTCTCCCTGCCCTCCAGCCTGAGCTTAGAAGTTTGGTGTCTAAGATCTCCTCAGTACAGAAAGGTTTCCTCCAGGTTCCTTGCCAAGTGTAACTTGGGCGACTCCTTCCCCAAGAGTGGGCCTTGGGCTTCCCTGGTGGCGCAGTGTTTGAGAGTCCGCCTGCCGATGCAGGGGACACGGGTTCGTGCCCCGGTCTGGGAAGATCCCACATGCCGCGGAGCGGCTGGGCCGGTGAGCCATGGCCGCTGAGCCTGCACGTCCGGAGCCTGTGCTCCGCAACGGGAGTGGCCACAACACTGAGAGGCCCGTGTACCGCAAAAAAAAAAAAGGGGGTGGAGGGGGCTTTTTTAAGGATATAGGGGTGAGTGCCTCATAAAAACTGGGAGCTGAAAGAGAGCCTGGCCTCGAAATAGAACTGGTAAGCCATCAGATCTCAGGCATCATCTCTTTTACACACACACAAGCATGCGCACACGCACACATAGGCCGTATCTCCTCTCTGTGTCTCTGTGTGGCTCCCCTGATCTCTGCTTTCTCCAGTCATGTGACAGGAAGGAATGACCTCATGGTCCCCCAGTTCAAAGGACCAGCCCAGGAAGCAAGTAGCATCTTAGAACCCATAACCCAAATCCTGGGAGTGACCATCTTAAAAGCCCAGCCCGTGCCAAGTGCCCGATCAGCTATGACCAGGGACAGAGTCACACACATGGCTGCCTGGATCCAGGAGTAGTGCTCAGAAAAGGGTTAGACAGACCCCCTAGAGTATGCTGCATTTTACCCTCCTAAGACATCAGAGACATAAGGCATTCAGTTCAGTAACAGCTTTTCGAGAGAAAGTCCATCCCAATGAAATTGCCTATCATCAGAAACTCCTGGTTCAAAAAAAGATGCAAATGTCAGAAGAAAACGTTATCTGTGTATCTGGAAGAGTGTACACCAAAATGTGAATAAGGTTACCTGTGGGTAGTGTGATAATGGTGGATCATTTTACCTTCGTTTTGCTCACGTCTATGTGTATATATAAATATTTTTTACAACAAAGATTTTATTTTCAGTAAAAAAAAAAAATGCCATTTGAGAAATATTTGGGGATCTCCCTACAATTATAGAGTTTGGGCATTTGTTGCTCTTGCTTGTTGTAGGTTGGAGCCAGAAAAGGCACCCCAAAGATGGACCAAGGAAGGGAGATGCTGAAGAGAGAAATGTCCAGCAAATCCAGCCAGAGCCTTCTGTTTTCTAAACCTGGTGGAAGGAACTAGAAACGTCGTCCCGCTGGGCCTCGCGTGATCCTCCGTGAGTCAGTGTAACTCTTCTGCGTCCAACTACTAAGATGCTTTGTTAGGACATTAAAGGTTGCTACCCTAGTGTGTTGCTTCCTAGACTGGTATTTTGCACAATACTGTATTTTGGAGTGTGTGAGGAGAGGGGTTCTTTTCACAGATATTATGAATGTAAACATACACAGGCATATGAAGACTAAGTTTGAAATTCAGACTCCTAGGCCTGGTAGATGCAATTATGTGTTTGGGTAGTGACAAACCCAAATGTCACACCTCCAAGGAGCTCTGAGAAGCCCGCAGTGGAGAAAACCCAGGGCGTGTACTGGGGCCACAGGACAGAATGGTAACCTCAGGGCTGTTGGGGCCATGGTATAGTGCATTTATATCTGAATTGATTATAATAAATGTGAACAGCAGCCAGTTTTATCGCTTCCATAACAGTGAGTCATGTTTATATGGCGCTCTGCGGTGTTCAAAACACTTCTTGTCTAATCCTCTCTCAAGCCCTGGGAGGTAAATAGCATTATGTTCCCCATTTTACAAATGAGGAAGCTGAGGCCCAGAGAGGTTAAATGGCCCACCTAAAGTCACACAGCTAGTAAATTGAAGAATTGGGGCTGGAACCCAGGTTTCTAACTCCATCTCACGCTGCCCATTCTGCCGCACCAAGACAGCCCAGTAGGTCAAGTCCCAGGCCATCAGGACAGACCAAGTACCCAGTCATCAAAGAACACACACTGCCCAGGTGGACACACCCCTTTCCTGTGGTGTTTGAAGAGACCCTCATTTTTGCCTTCTCTCCAGCCATCTGTTCTCTCCCTGCCTTTCTTGTACGGCCAGAGACCACCAAACAAAACAGGAGGAAGAGCCAGAAGCCATGAATATCATTTATTTTTTATTTTTAAAAAGCCACAATAAAAGTATTTTGATATTTTAAAACCAAATGCATTCTTTATACTGATTAAAACTAGAAGGAAATGGGAAAAATGATTGGCATGATCTTCCACTAAAGGTACTTCTTACACAGTGAGAAGGGGGAGCATCACCTGACCTTAAAAATAATCTTGAAAATCCCAGCAGTTTTCCATAAAGAACATATTACTTATACTGTACCATATCCCCAAAATCCAAAACAGCAATCTCCAGCACCAGAAAAGATCACTTGGTCAGGCAGTAGTTAAGTAGCTGGCTCATGTTTGGAAGCCAAATTGTGTGGGAAAAAAATATTTTGGTTGAATACAAATATTTGAATTTGCATAAGTTAAATGTAATGCCTATGTGGCTCCACTGTATTTGAGGTCTTTCAAAGGACGTGTTAATCTTTATCATATCAACATTGCAACCCACAATGGCAATGTCCTTTCTTCACTCCTTGAACTAGATGGTTCTTTAGGTGTCTCCTCAGCCACACACCCCTTTCTCTGAGAATGCACATTCCCCAACCAGGTTTACCCTACCTACTGCTGCTCTCTTGGCCACACCTGACTGGCTTATCAGTAGATAGTCTACCCAAGCCAGACCAATCAGGTTTCTCTTCTAACCCAAGCTGGGCCAATCAGCACCTGTGCCCTTGATATTTGGAAGTGGGACATGGAGTTACCACACGGGTCATTAATGGCCCGGAGCTGAAAGTCTTGATGCAGTTCCCAGCTGGGGTGGCCATTTCTCCCACTGTGTTTGGAGAAACAAAGCCAGTCTTAGAAAGAGATGGCCAGGATAGATAAGCAACAGGTAGAGACAAGAAACCAAGCCCCAGGGAATTCCCTGGCAGTCCACCCTGCGCTTTCACTGCCAAGAGCCCGGACTCAATCCCTGGTCAGGGAGCTAGGATCCCATAAGCCACACCGTGTGGCAAAAAAAAAAAAAAAAAGAAGAAGAAACCAAGACGACCCCCAGTGAGACAGTGCAGCAGACACTACAAGCCCCTTAGTCATTGCCTCCCTCTACTGTATAAGCAGCACGCGAAATGCCCTCATTTCCCAGCCTCCCTTGCAGCTAGACCTGGCTGTGTTGTTCAGTTCTGGCCAGTGACATGCAGGTGAAGGCCCTGGGCAGGGCTTCCCTTCTGGAATTAAAGGCAAGGCTTTGCTAGGAGAAAGTTTTTCTCTTTGTCCCTTTGCCTTGTCTCCTTTTCCTCTCCTGGAGCTCGGACTTGGAGCTGGAGCAGCCATGTTGGGGATCACCAGGTAACAAGCAAGAGACCAAAGCCCACCTCAAAGGACAGTGGAGTGGAAAGACATGAAAAGCCTGGGTGGGAGCCTAGTGGCATCACTGTGCTCTGCACTGTACCTGAACTGCCTACCTCTGTACATCCTGTTGTAGAAATAAATCAGTCCTATCAGTTTCAGCCACTGTAGTCAGATGTACCTGTTTGTGCTGTGGAGCCAAGCACTCAAAAGTTAGTGACTTAAAATGGCGACTATTAGTTCTCCTGATTCCAGGCGTCAAGCTGGCCACTTGTACTGGTCTGGTTGGTTTGGCTGGGGCTAGTTTATGGTGGCTTCGTACATGCCTGCCTGGTCATTGCCAGGCAAGCTGGGTTAGGACAGTGGTTCTCAACTGGGGGCATTTTGCCTCCCAGGGGGCATTTGGCAATGTCTGGACACACTTTGGTTGTTAAACTGGGGTGGGGGTGATCCTATCATCTCGGGGTAGAGGCCAGGGATGCTGCTAAACATCCTGCAGTGCACAGAACAGCTGCCCACAGCCAAGACTTATTTGATCCAATATGTCAATAGTACCGAGAATGAGAAACCCTGGTCTAGAAAGGCCTCAGCTGGGACGTCGGATTCTGCCTGGTGTGGTCCCTCATCACCCAGCAGGCCAGACCAGGCCACGTGTGGTGGGTACAGGTTTCCAAGAGCAACAGGAGAGAGAAAGCCCCAAAGCACACTTTTCAAGTCTCCACCTGCCATGTGTTTGCCAACATCTCATCAGACAAAGCAAGCCACATGGCTAGAGTTCATTTGGGAGGGGCTCCAAATTTTTACCATCTACCCACATCCAGGTTTCTGTTATTTAAAGCTGAAGGCAGCGCGCGCCCAGAGCGTTAACGGGCGGGGGCGGGGGTGTGGAGTTGGGAGGTCAACTGGGCCTCCTGGTAGCCTCCCTGAGTTCAACCAATCCAGTGAGGAGAAGCCGTGGGCGGGGCGAGCTCCGCTACCAGAGCGGCGTGAAAAATTTCCCAAGGCAGAGCAAAAACCTTTCCTGAGCGACTGAGCATGCCCGCTGGTGAAAGGTCCAGCCCAGCTTTCACCACATTCCAGACTCCAGAGGGACTTTTCTGAAACCCAGAGAATTGACCATGTCCTCAAACAGCTTAAAAGTCTTCCATGGCTCCCCCATGCCTTCTCAGGAAAAAAAAATCACACTTCAGTGGGTTTTTTATGCTTCATCCTCAACCAATTTCTTCAGCCATGTCTCCCACTACTTTTGCAAGAACTCTTTTGCTCCACGGATGTTGCAAACTTGCAGCTTCTCATACACACCTTGTTCTCTGTGCACACAGGTTCACCTACCTGCGATTCTCTGCCCAGGCCCTCTCTACCAGGATAATTGCATCTGTGCTTTCTAGGTCTATGAAGACAGTCATGCTTCATCCCTCTGGCATAGCTCTTGTTTTTTTTTTTTTTGCATCTTTGTTGGAGTGTAGTTGCTTTACAATGGTGTGTCGGTTTCTGCTTTGTGGCAGGGTGAATCAGTTATGCATGTGCATGTGTTCCCATGTCTCTTCCCTCTTGCGTCTCCCTCCCTCCCGCCGTCCCTGTCCCACCCCTCTAGGTGGTCGCGGGGCGCTGAGCTGATCTCCCTGTGCTGTGCGGCTGCTTCCCACTAGCTATCTATTTTATGTTTGCTGGTGTATATGTGTCCATGGCATAGCTCTTCTTATTCTGTGTTGTGAATATACTCTATGTGCTCACATGTCTTATCTTCACTAGAATGTGAGCTACTTGAGGGCAGGGGTCTTGGCATATTTTACACCTGTATGGAACTCTAAGACCTAGCAGGGTGCCTGGCACAGGGTAGACACTCAATAATTG
Organism: Mesoplodon mirus; assembly: GCF_964341445.2. Classification (NCBI taxonomy): domain Eukaryota; kingdom Metazoa; phylum Chordata; class Mammalia; order Artiodactyla; family Ziphiidae; genus Mesoplodon; species Mesoplodon mirus. The sequence goes on from NC_138983.1 coordinate 90,186,569, forward strand.
CTTATTGAATAAATGAATGGATTATGAGCTCCATGAAGGAAAAAAAAAAAAAAAAAGCTGAAGGCTTTCCAACTGATGCAGAAAGTTGCCCTGATTCCTGATGACTTTCTGGTTCTTGGTTTCTTTCCTTGGAAAGGCCCATTCTAATGCCTGCCCTTGGGTTCCACTAGGACTTTTTGTATCACTCAAGATTCTCTGGTTGCAACCAACAGAAATCTCCTGTGGCTAACTTAAACAGAAAAGGAGTTTACTGAAAGGAAATGCGGAAGGTTAGAGAATCAACGGGCAAGCAAAGCTGAGGAGTCTGGACAGGCAGGAGCCATCTTTTCTTCCCCGTAGATGTCCCCTTTTTTGCTTCAGCCGGTTTGAGTTTCTGTTATTTGCAACCAAAATGGCATTTACTAAGACGCTCTGCACAGCCCCAACTGGTAGCTCTGAGAAGCTACCAGCGACCTTTCTTTCCCCTGACGTTGTACCAAGGGACAGCAAGGTACCTGCAGTCCCCCCACCAGAACTCCCAATCTTCTGATCCCCCAAGAAGCTAAGCCAAACAACTTCCTTCCACCCTTGCCAATGGGGGCCCATTTGGATTCGTGACTTTGCAGATAAGGTGCCCTTCTCCAGCAACTTGGCAGAGCCAGCAGTGCCTGCTGTTGTGGAAACTGGGGTCATGAAGTGTCTACGGAAGAAAACAGCTTCCCCTGGATCCGTGTTGCAAAGTGTGTTCCTGGTAAGTGGAGTGGTTTCCAATTTTTTAGCGTCTTAGGAATGAAAGCAATACACTAACGATGAGAGGAAACCCAAAATCTGCTAATGCATTTATTTTATTATTATTATTATTATTATTTTTTAAATTTATGGCTGCATTGGGTCTTCGTTGCTGCGCCCGGGCTTTCTCTAGTTGTGTCGAGCAGGGGCTACTGTTTGTTGCATTGCGCGGGCTTCTCATTCCATGGCCTTCTCTTGTTGCGGAGCACAGGCTCTAGGCATGGAGGCTTCAGTAGTTGTGGCTCGCAGGCTCAAGAACGCAGGCTCAGTAGTTGTGGCGCACGGGCTTAGTTGCTCCGCGGCATGTGGGATCTTCCTGGACCAGGGCTCGAGCCTGTGTCCCCTGCATTGGCAGGCGGATTCTTAACCACTGCACCACCAGGGAAGCCCCTCATTTACTCTTAATGCTTCCCCCTGTTGAGGACAAACAGGAGGAAAAAAGAAAGGGCAGGGCTTCCTTGGTGGCGCAGTGGTTGAGAGTCCGCCTGCCAGTGCAGGGGACACGGGTTCGTGCTCCAGTCCGGGAGGATCTCACATGCCACCGAGCGGCTGGGCCCGTGAGCCATGGCTGCTGAGCCTGTGCGTCCAGAGCCTGTGCTCCGCAGCGGTAGAGGCCGCAACAGTGAGAGACCCACGTACCGAAAAGAAAAGAAAAAAAAAAAAGGGCAATAGCAAGGTTCCAAATGAGCTGAGAAATGACCTTCTAAAAGGGCTCTCAATCTGGCCTCTGGTAGATGTCTGTCGGGGTTTCTGCCCAGCCTAGACCTTCCTCAGGAGAGAAGACGTTTAGGGCTTACAGTGGGCTGACTGGTGGCCCCAAAGATCTCAGGCTCTAATCCCTGGGACCTGAGAATGTTACCTTACAAGGTAAAGTTTTGCAGATATAAGGATTTTGAGTTGAGACTATCCTCGCCCTAAGTGCCATCTGTAAGTGTACTTATAAGTGAGAGACAGGAGGAGATTATACACAAAGAAGAGGCGGAGGCAGTGACCACAGAGGCAGGACTAGAGTGCTGCACCTACAAGTCAAGGGATGCCAGCAGCTTCTGTGGTTAGAGTCTTTTGAACTCCTTGACTTTTCAGCTCCTAGGCTGTAAGATTTGAATCCGCAAATGCCCCAAGGAGAAAAGCTGCACCAAATGTCAAGCTTGCGTCTGTGTTTCCCTTCTCTCCAGAACTTGGCCCACATGTCTTGGTGTCTCTCTAACATTCAGATGCCAGCGAACAGATGTTTTCTTACTTTATCCAGGTTTTCTAAAATTTCTTTAGACATCACCTGATCTTATGTTATTATTGAACTACCATCTCAATTACACCTAGGAAGAAAATTTACAATTTTTAGAGAAAATGGAACCCTGGTACAGTGTTGGTAGGAATGTAAACTGGCACAGCCACTGTGGAAAACAGTATGGAGGGTTCTCAGAAAACTAAAAATAGAACTACCATATGACCTCGAAACTCAACTCCTGGGTATAAATCCGAAAAAAACAAAAACACGTGTTTTCAAAAACATGTATTTGAAAAGATACATGCACCCCAATGTTCAGAGCGTCATTATTTACAATTACCCAGATATGGAAGCAACCTAAGTGTCATCAAGAGATGAATGGATAGGGTCTTCCCTGGTGGCGCAGTGGTTGACAGTCCGCCTGCCGATGCAGGGGACACGGGTTCGTGCCCCGGTCCGGGAAGATCCCACATGCCACGGAGCGGCTAGGCCCGTGAGCCATGGCCGCTAAGCCTGCACGTCCGGAGCCTGTGCTCCACAGCGGGAGAGGCCACAACACTGAGAGGCCCACGTACCACAAAAAAAAAAACTGAGTGACAACTTAAATGATATATGAAATATTTTGCTGACTTACAAGAACATGCAGAATTAAATACGACCCAGGTGAAATGTTAATTTTATTTTAATGTGTATGTTGCGGTGGAGTCTTCAAGGTGCCAGAAAACAAGCATTCACCCATCCTGTTTGGAACTGCAGCACACAGACACCTTCAGTTACCAGTTCTGTTCATTCTACAGAATCATCTTGAGAAAACATACTGTTTTTTATGGACCTGGTATATATCTTAATTAGTTTGAAGAATTTCCCAAATACCTGTTAATATGTAGTTCTCCAATTCCAATCTTGTCACGTCCTGTACCAGTGACACAGCACATAGGAGTTTTATTTCTCTTTCTTTCTCTGGGTTGTTCACAACCTAATGAAAGAACAATGGAATGGCATCAAAGAGATCAGGGTTCTTGACTCAGATTTACCATAAAATAATAGTGTCCTCTTGGGAAAATTATAGTTATTCTAGGCCCCTTTCCTTTTCTTTCCTTTGACAGAGCTGCACTAGATGACCCCAAGGAACACTGCACTCTTTGCAGTCGTAGCTTCGATGTTACTGGTTTTTCTGAAACAAATGAGGACAATGACACGTGAAACTGTGCAACATCTGTGTAACTATGTGTTCTTAGAGTTGCCTCCATTTTACAGGTGATAAGATGGCTGAGCACAGAAGTAGATGTCTTGACCAGAGGTTCCAGAGTAGACGGAACTGAACCTCAAGTTTCCTTCTTTCCTGAAGCTCACTTAGCCAAAACATAGGCTTCTGAATATTAAGCTGTAAAGCATATTATCAGTGTGCTTTAAAAGAAGCGGTTCTTCTAGGATTTCCAATTAATAGCAGGAGGTTTTGAAATTCTTCAAAGATGATCTAATTTTGTGAGATTTACAGCTCTATTTTCCTGTCAAGCAAGTTGTATTAGTGCCAGATAATCACGTGAGCTTCCGGATGCTTCTCTGAACCTCTTGAAGTTTTCTTCTTGCTATCTGAAATTCATGCCAGATAAGCCTTTTTCTAGAGCGTATGTACAGACTTGTGTGTTTTTATACAGAAAAGCGATGCAGTGAGTGAGGACGGGGGTTAAGCCCTCATTCTCAGAGTGGTGTTGAGCTCCTGGTGAAATATAATCATCATTTCCTCAGAATCGAAAAGCAGTTATCTCTAGTTTTTAATCCCATTAACTATTTATACATTTATGTATGATACATGTATTTATTGTACCTACTAGGTGTGTTCTCTTTGGGAAGTACAAAGCTCTTTGAGACATAGGTTGTTCATTTTTTTGTTTTCCCACAAATACTGTGACCTTTTGAGCAGGAAGGTCTATATTTTACTAACATCTAGAACCAGCAGTTAACACGGTGTCTAAGATGTAGTCAATAAATATGAAATACATAAATGAACAGATTTTTAAGGAAGGGCCAGGACATGAACAAATAGAACTTTTTCATTTTCAGTCACAAAGCAACCAGAGACATAAAACTGATACAGACAACAAGTGCTGTGGTCCTTCAAAGAAGGCGTAGAATAGATACAACAAGGATCTCCTCTATGGCACAGGGAACTCTACTCAATATTTTGTAATAACTTATAAGGGAAAAGAATGTGAAAAAGGAATCACTGTGCTGTACACCTGAAAGTAACACAACATTGTAAATCAACTATACTTAAATTAAAAAACAAACAAACAGACAACAACAACAAAAACCCAAAGAGGTCTTAGAAGTTTTTATGAGATTCCATAAGAGAAGCCAAATGAGGACGGGAGAGATGGCTTTTGAATCAATTCGGAGGAGAAGTTACAGAGAAACTTGCCTTTGACCTGAACTTGAGTTTCCATTAAAATTGCATCGCAGAGATATTACAGATGAAGGTAATCACATAAACTTACTACACTGAGACTTGCAGAGGTTATGAGTGTTGTTCAAGATCCCAAAGCAAACGCATTGTGGAATCAGAATTTTAAGTGAGGCCTAATGAACTAAAAACAAACAAACAAAAAAACAAACCCTTTCTGTGATACCATGTTGCCTTTGAAGTCGTTCTATTGGTGGGTTGGTAGAAACTGGTTCCAGTGTTTCTTGCAGGAATGACTAGTTCTGTCCCCACCGCGGCCCCCCACCCCCGAGTTGATCCTCAAAGTTTCCTTTAGAATGGACTTGCTAAAATGCAGACCTGCAAGTATTCATGACGCCTGTGTCCAATCATTTCTCCTGCCATTGCCTACTTCACTTCTGGATTATATGAACAATTCACTGTCTTCTTTTATGCTTTTCCCTCCTCCAAGAATTCCTTTCTCCCTATGGGGTACCTGGGCAACCCACTTCATTTTTCAAACCTCAGTTTACATATTATGTCTTTTGTGCAGTCTTCTTTTGAGTGTTGTGATCACACGCTCCTTTTTGCTACCCTTGCACTTCTGCATGCCTGGTTGCTGCACTCGCTACACTGTATTGTGATTGTATTTTTTACATATATCTGTGTTCTCCTGGGCAACATTCCTTGGGGCCAGGGACTACCTTTTTTCATCTATTGATGTTGCCTTAGCGTGTTACTTGTTGCGAAGTAGTTAGTTATAAAAATAAGATTTGATTAAATTGAAAATTGTTATGCACATATTAGTTATTATCATTTACAGATATAACAGGAAAAAATATTAATGTTGGTGCTGAAAGTTCACTTCTAGTAAATGGTGGTGGTACATGACTTCACTTATATTATTTTCCCCACTATTTTATATCTTTCTACCTAATATCTCTTCTTTATTTCCATCTCTTTCTTTATTACTAAACCAAGAAAAACAGGGATGAGGGTAGGGCTAGGCCATACTTGGTGGAATAGTAAAGAAATTGTGTGGGGTTTTGGTGAGAAAATCCTGAAGCATACAGGTCTGCATCTTCCCTTTTTTTTTTTTTTTTTTTTTTTTTTTTTGCGGTACGCGGGCCTCTCACTGTTGTGGCCTCTTCCGTTGTGGAGCGCAAGCTCCGGACGTGCAGGCTCAGCGGCCATGGCTCACGGGCCTAGCCGCTCCGCGGCATGTGGGATCTTCCCGGACCGGGGCACAAACCCGTGTCCCCTGCATCGGCAGGTGGACTTTCAACCACTGTGCCACCAGGGAAGCCCCTGTTTGAAGTTTTTTGATAAATAAGATTCGATAACACCGTTTTATAGAAACTTAGTTTGGACATTTCTGAACCTCTTTTCTTGTTTCCTTATGGAAGAAAGCTGCTTGTTTAGCGTTAATACTAATTCAATGGGGGTAAGATTTACACAGGACCAACCCTAGCATTCATAGTGTGTGGCACAGGAAACAACTTTGAATGGCCATTTCAAGGAACAATATACTTAAGTGTGTACAATGAATAAAATGGATGAACTACACAAATTTATGAGTTGAAAACCATAGAATCATAGAATTTTCTCACTGTAAAGGCTCTTCCTTTTCCAACTGCTTAAGTTCAACCTCTGTTAAAGCACTTCAGTAACAGGGAGTTCTTGAGTTTAAAATGCAGTCGGTCCATTTTAGAGTTGAAAGGTTCTACTTGTCAAAATATTCATCCTTTTATCAACCTAAACCTGTCTACTTGGTCTAAAATCTTCAGTGTGGGACAGTCTAAACCCTTTTTCATAGGACAACTCCTAAAATAGTTTAGAGCGACCACCTACTTCTCTCCTGGTCTTGCTTCATGTCATCTATTCCCAGTTCCTTCAATTACTTCTTCTATAACAATATTTTAGATTGCAGACACTTTACTGAATTCATCACTTTCTTCAGTATAATAGCTCATTTGCTGAATGTGATATTTTGATCCTAAAGGGATTTGTTTACTGTTTTCTGAAAAGAATTAAAACATAAAATGTCCAGTCAACCAATAATTCTTCACCTAACATGATTCATATACACCAATTGATAAGGAAAAGTTAAAAATTCAAATTACTTCATTCTTAAAGAGTGATCATAGTATGTCCTTATTTATAATGTGCAGGAAATATGAATTTTCTTTCTGTGCATCTGTAACAGTGCCCTCTTGCAGGGTACAGAGGATACTCCATTGATGCTGCCTAATGATGTGTATGTGATATCCTGATATTTACTAAGAAGTTAGACATTCAAGAGGATTTTTTGTTCCCAACAGACATACATATATGAATTTTTATTCTCTATGTTTTGTGTGTTTCTAACTTTTATTATTCATCTATTGGCACTTAAGTGCATTCACCAAACTGCATTATAAACATCAAAGCAGATTACTTCACTTTACCTTTTATGAGATTATTATACTTATCAACCAATATCTGAGCCCTTAATATGGGCAAATCATCCTAGCCTGTTAAGCACAGAGGTACAGAGCATGGAGTTGAAAGGGCACACACCAAGATTTGAACAAATTACTTAATCTCTCTGAGTCTTCATTTTTGTATGTGAAAAATGAGAATAATTACAATGATTGAACTCATAAGGTGGATCGTAGAAAACATCTAGGTGCTACATGTAAAGAGCTTGTTTGACTACCTGACAAAAATATCCATTAACATGATGGTGATGATGATGATGATGAAGCTACCAGCAGGTGTCCTTCTTAGGTCGGTAAGAATGGTGAATAAGCCACAAGATCATGTCTGTGAACATTTGCATTCTAAGGCTACACTGCCTTTGCCTTCCCAACTCCGGCTCCACTCCTCATCTGTCTAAACATCTCCCAAGATAGCTCAGGTCTTCTCCTCTATGAAGCTATTCTGAACTACTCCTCTAGAATGAACTTCAAATACATTGCTTGCACTTCTATTAATTTATATCAAGTACAAACTTCTGCAGTGGAATTGATTACACTTTATTGCAATTTTTGGCTCTATATCAACTTGCAACTCTTTTGAGGAAAGAAACTGGGTCTTATTCCTAGAAACGGAAACAGTGACAAGCAAATAAGTCATAAATGTCTAAATCGGCACATTGAAGTTATTTTTTCTAGAATGTTAGGGAAAACACTTAAGGGAAAGTCAGATTCATTGTTGTTCCCACAGTCCTAAGAATGGACTTTCTCATAACTTGTATAATTCTATATGTAGCAAGTGAAGATTAATCAATGGCAGGTTTTCCTTCATTTATATTTATATAATCTTAAACTAATTTAAGAAAAGCCATCTCATCCTTCTGAGTTAAGTTACAAACATTAAGCATTTTAATATTTAAATAAGAGTGAGACTAGCTTTCTTCACAATTCTGTGTTCTCATATTTTTAAAGGATGTCAAAATTTAAACTTTTTTGTCTATCATCTTCTTCCAGATTCACTTAAAGTGTGGTTCTTAACATAATCCCAAGTTCTGAAACTAATTGAAGGTTAAACATCTAGTGATTTCAACCTCTTTTGGTCAGCCTCAACATTTCCTTCAAAAATAATTCCCATTGACCACAATATCTATACTTTCAGTCTATTTTTCCCTATAAAAACAAGAAAAAGTTCACGGTGACAGTTCCAGATTCATCCATGAGGGGGCAAACATGTCTCATACACACAATGAAGGGAAAACTAGTTACACTGGGGAAAAAATGGACATGGTGTCAATAGCAAGATTTGGCCCATATTAGAAAGAAAACAGTGATCCATATCTGTTTGAAGATAAGATGTTTGTTTAATTGTTACATTTTACTCCTATTTTCAATGCCAGAGGAAGAACACCTGAAGGATGGTATTCGGTGTAATAGTCAAACAAATGTCTCTTTAGAGAAAAGAAAAGCACTTGAAAACATTGCAAGTTCTGTTAAACTTATTTCTAGTCTAACAACTTTAAAATTAAAAGTAGTCTTGTAAAATGCATTTCTGAAAGACTTTATCAAAAATGCATACCTCCCCTCAGATAATGTCACTGAATTAAGGATCAAGAAATGAGAGACAGGAATTCAGCTGAAAGAAACATGGAGAATTCCTGTGTAACAGAGTGAAATGTGGAGGTTCTAGCTGTGTTTGCCCTTACCATACCATTATCAGTCAAGATTTTCAGTTTTGTGTTCCAACCTGCAGTTAAAATCAAGTGTAGCGCTCAAGGCGTAATTCCTCAGTTCTCTGCTTACCCTGATTAGAGCCCATGGTCTGTCATTAGAAGCACTCTTTTGCAGAGACACTGTGAAGTCCCTTGGCCCTCACTCTTAGTCATATTGGCAGTGCAAAATGCCAGCCCTAGTGAAACAGAACTTATGCCAATTCAGCGTCTGGGCCAAACAACTAAACATGGCTGGAGAAAAAAATGAGCAACCTTTCTAATTTGCCTCATTTAAATTCATAATCATTTTACCCCATGTGAACTCTTAGTACTTACTAGAAAACTGATTGCTGAATCAATTCTCTTTTCTTCTGTCCTAGAGAACAATTTCATAACTCCTCTTTCTTTACGTCTATAACATGTCTTCCTCTAAATTCTCAGCTGCTTCCTAATTCACTGAGAATACAGGAGGGATCAAAATAGAATATCCGTGAACTCCAAACACCAAGTCTACCATCCTACCTGGATCTATCTGAAACCACGTGTGCTGCCTTCCTTCTTCCTTTGGCAGAAGAAATGTTTGTCCTCTGTTCTAAGGCCGAACCCTCTACTCTGCACTGGATCCCTCCCTTCTGGCCGAATCAGGGATTTCTCTTCTACTGTGTCTCCTCTTCCCTGTATCTTCCATTATTTGCTCTCTACCAGATGCTTTCATTAGCATGCAAAGGTCTAATACCTCTCCTCTTAAAGGGAAAAAGTCTTTCTCTCTTCCCATGTCCAATTCTAACCATTGCCCCATTGCTCTGCTCCTCTTTAGAGCAAAACGACTCAAACAACACAGCTCTACTTAACGTTTCATTTCCTTATCTCCCACTTACCTATTTTTGTCCTCTCCACTACACAGAAACTACTCTTCTTAAGGTTATTAGTGATATCTATTATATGTTGCCAAGTCCTAGATTAAGTGATCAGTTCTCATCTTAATCTACCAGTAGGATTAATAATAACTCCCTCTTCCTTCTAACACCTACCACTTGGCTCATGAGACAGTTCGTCTTATCTCCCTGCTCACTTCTTATATCCTTTGCCGAATCCTCTAGAGGATGGAGTGGCTCAGTCCTTCAACATCATGTATTCTCTGCCTACGCCTACTTATAAAGTGATTTCATCTGTAAATCTAGAGACTTTAAATACCATGATGATTTACCAATTTTCATCTACAGCCATGATAATCTCTTGCTGCTGAAATTCAGACTAGTATATCCAGTTGTCTACTTCACATGTCCACACATGCCATCACAAACTTAGTATGTCCAAAAACAAATTCTTAATCCTCTAAAGTTCTCTCTTGACCATCGCCTAAAAGACCCTAAGTGATTTTTTGCTAACCTAGCTTTCTAACCTTATCTTCTAACAATTTCCCCTTTGATCATTTCACTACAAACCAACTAACCTCCTAGTCTTTGGAACACATAAAGTATAAGCCCACCCACCTGCGTACACCAAGCCTCTCTTTCAGTGTATTCATACGGTTTGCTCCCATACTTCTTTCAAATCTCTGCTCAAATGTTCCCTGACCACCCTATATACTTGCCCTAAACCTTGCATCATTACGCTGCTCCTTCATGGTCCTTCCACTAACATGCTATATTTATGTATTTATGGTGGTCTCCTTCCACTGGAACATAAGATCCATAAAGACGAGATTTATTTGTTCACTCCTAGAGCCTACTGCTCTAGTGCCTAGAACAGCGGCACATATTAGACACTCCATCAATATCTGCTGAATGGATGAACATCCACTTGCCTGATGACCAAACACAGTTCATTGAAACTTACTTTTTAATCAAATTTCAATTTCCTCTTCTTATAAGCTTAAATTTGATTTGAAAAGTTGAATATTCATTTTTATTAAAAAATGAATAATTATAGAGACATAATTCTTTATAAATACTATTTAATAATCTATTCATTACAATGCAAAAGTTTTATTCAAAGTATACCTTTCTCCAGAAAGGATTTTTTGGTTTTCTTAGATTCTTTAAAAACTTAAGGTTAAAAAATTTAAAGAGCAATGCCTAAGTACATTGTTTTATTTCATGACTTCTACATGATGATTTATTTATTTTTTTTATATATATATATTTTTTTTTTTTTTGCGGTACGCGGGCCTCTCACTGTTGTGGCCTCTCCCGTTGCGGAGCACAGGCTCCGGACGCACAGGCCCAGCGGCCATGGCTCACGGGCCTTGCCGCTCTGCGGCATGTGGGATCCTCCCAGACTGGGGCACGAACCCGTGTCCCCTGCATTGGCAGGCGGACTCCCAACCACTGCGCCACCAGGGAAGCCCGATGATTTATTTTTAAAAGGGTTTATTTGAGAATTACTTACACCACACTATTGAATGTATCATATGCCATTTACCAAGCATCTCACTTAAGTACACATACATTTCTCAATTAAATCTAGGCTTCCAATTATAGAATACTACCTGTATTATATAGGTCTGGTATTATATGTGAACTCCTTACCAGTAAAAACAAGGTGAATTCTTAGCGATGTCTAAAGAAACAGTTACTGTTCTGTTTGTAGTCATTTCCCTTCTTCCATTTTCCTATTTCTGTTACAGATATTCAATATGAAATATCAATCTTCATATGAATGATCATTTTCTTGTACTCTTGTATCCGTGCTTTCATATTAATGCAGGAAATTTTTAGTCCAGCTATAATTACTTGAACGCAATTCTATTTCTATTACTATAGTTTTGCCATCCCTAGACTACATTTGTGCATATTTTACATGATATAATTTCTGGCCTCATTGAAAGGGTAGATGTTTAGCATAAAATTCTAAGATTTCTGTAGAGTATGATTAATCAACCTAAGCTGAGCAGCTACCACACACACGCGCGCGCACACACACACACACACACACACAAAGGTACTATTATTATAGAAATTCTCCTCCTACCCTTTCTCATAAGTCAAAATTATGTAAAACAATATTGATTGTCATGCAGTGAGTGCCCAATTCTTTCCTAGTAAACTAAATTCCCAGCTTTAGGCAGATCCCTATGTAGTGAAGAGGGCAGGAGACCTGGCAGTCAGTGGATGACAGATGCCTGGGCCAAATCACCCTGACAACTCCTCTCCATAATAAATCTGAGAAGCTAATCTCTGCTAAATTGTTAATGGCTGCTAATCAGATACTGGATACATGGTTACCCCTCTTGATAGTATATTTGCATTTAAATGAGTCCTTTCTGGAAGGACTCCTTAAACCAAAGGAGTGGTCCTAATGCTGACAGCTTCAGGCACCCAGGGCCTCTGGCTCAGGTTTTCATATTGTCCTTTGCGGAGACGCATGATATCATGAGGCCATTTGATCTGTAATTCCAGAATATCAGAAAGGAATTACTGCAGACCTCAAAGTCATGATCCGAAGATGGTTTTTTAAAAAAGGGTTCTTCAATGAAAAGTCATAGATTAAAAAACTGACCTATTTCACCTCACCCTAGCCACTATTCATTAAATTAAATTATCTGGCATACTGGTGTATGTCAAGTTCCAAGCAGGTAGATTCAAACCATACATGTTGACGTAAGACATTTCTCATTTCATTTCTTTTCTTTCTCTTTCCCCTATGTCTCTCGCCATGGTATAGCATCTGAAGCAGTTAATTCCTGCCATTTAATATCTTTAATTTTTGTTTTATCCCAAGCACCATCAACATTGATTGTCTTCTATGAGTAAAAAGCACCTGGCAAGAGTACTTTCATGGATGAAGGAGCCTGAATTATCATGAGAAACTATCTATACCTCCAGTGAGTCTGGCTTCACAGAGTGAAAACTATACAAGGAAGGACAATCCAATATGTTATGTAACTGTCCCAAATCGCCACACTTAATCCCCACTGTCTCAAACAAATTGAAAGAAAAGATTAAACATCTACTTTCACTCTTAAGGACAAGCCTATGTAATAGCCATTGTTCTCCTTATTTCAAAAATGAGACAAAGTCAGGCTGTGAATGGAAGGATCCAATCCCCAGTCTGTTCAACTACAAAACCCCTGACCTTCAGGGTCATCCTTGTCTTCTTCTCATCCTCTGTCAACCTTATATGGACCTTTACCTCCAACACTGATACCTAGCAAATCCTTCCACTACATTATAAATTATTAACCATAAGGTTTAGCATGTTCTCTCTTCCAAGGTATTTAGAACTTTAAAGGAGAAAGAAGCCTGCCCAAGTGGACAAAGCTAACACCTATCAAGCATGAGCTCCCAACATTTGCACCAGACAATTTCACATCATCTCCTTATAAACTGACAATAATCTTTGTGAGGTTGAGATCCTAACCTTCTTTTTACTGTGGATCCCTTTGACAATATGGAGTAGCCCATTTAAATAGTCTTAAAATAACACTTTTAAATTCATAAAATATAATACATAGAATCTCAAAAGAAACTAGTTACTATGTTTTAAATGCAGTCATTAGAATATTTTAAAAAGCAAATTTGTGATATAGAAACGAATGGGTATTTAAACTCATTAAATAGCAAGATATAACAGAGACTCTACTAACTACTATACTTAAAAATAGTGATGTTGGGGTGATGGGTTAACAATTCTGATACATGTGTACTGAAATTGAACAATTAAATAAATAGATGGTGGATGGTGGTAGCCACATTTCTCAATATTGAAGTATGAATTTACAGATAAACGAGGAGAAAGCTAAACTAATCTCAGCATTAATGGATTATAGTTGCAGACATCAGTATACACTCAGCTCAATACAGATATAGATAGTTATATATAGAAATGTTTACTGATATGTGTATATACATGGGTTACTATACGTATCTATTTCTTTGTTCTCTCAGTTAAGAGAGCCTAATCAAATAATACCCCATTAGCAACAGCACATCTAGAGCCCAGCTCTTGGTTTCTATTACTACTCTCCAATAGAAGGAGTCAGGGCTCCTCAGAGAAATGACTGATTCTAGGACTGGGGCAGGAAATACACAAAATGAGCCTGGAGCACCTTGTGGTACCAGAAAGTCAGGAAGTGGTAAACACACACACACACATGCATGCTAAACACATATACACACAGATACACAGACACACACAAACTCACACACCCCAAAGGGAGTATGTCAAAGGAGCACAGGCGCCAAAAGCAAAAGCTCCCAATGGCCAGAGCTGGAACAATTCAAACAACAAAATAAAGTAGTATTGGATTATAACCCAAAGGATAAAATAGATATCCACGAGTCTATACTGATATAAATAAATATCAATAATTGAATAATTAATATTTGGGGGGAAATAGACAACTCTGTGTGGAAGAATTCCAAATATTTTATGTACATACTCTGTCCTCAAGGAGGTGGATCATAACTCTCCACTCTTTGGGTTTGTGCTTCACATAGTGACTTCCTTCCAACAAGTGTAGTGTGGAAGGGGTGGAGGAGTGACTTTCCAGTGGAGAAATCTGAGACACGACCTCAGCCAGGTTATCAAGGTCAACATCAACAGTCAAATCACGTGGATAGCATGTACCCTTGATAAGATGTTATAAAAAAGGCACTTTATCTGGTTGTCCTCCCAATAAACCATAATCCCAGCCTTACCATGAGAAAAGCATTGGACAGTTTACATTAGTGAGGTATGCTACAAAACACTTGATCACTGCTCCTCAAAACCGTCAAGGTTGGGGCTTCCCTGGTGGCGCAGTGGTTGAGAGTCCACCTGCCAATGCAGGGGACACGGGTTCGAGCACTGGCCTGGGAAGATCCCACATGCCAGGGAGCAACTAAACCCGTGAGCCACAACTACTGAGCCCATGTGCTGCAACTACGGAGGCCCGGGCGCCTACAGCCCGTGCTCCACAACGAGAGAGGCCACTTCAATCAGAGGCCGGCGCACTGCAACAAAGAGTAACCCCCGCTCTCTGCAACTAGAGAAAGCCCGCGCGCAGCAACGAACACCCAACACAGCCATAAATAAATAAATAAATAACTGTCAAGGTTATCAAAAACAAGAAAAGCCTGAGAAACTACCACAGCCCAGAGGAGCCTAAGAGGGCTTGATAACTAAATGTAATGTGGTGTCCTGGATGGAAGCCTGAAATGGAATTAAGGACACTAGGCAAAAGCCAAGGAAATCTGAATAAAGTACAGACTCTGGTTAATATTATTTTATTAATATTGGCTCATTAATTGTAAAAAAGGTACCACACTAGTGTACGGTGTCAATAATAGAGGAAATTGGGAATGAGATATATAAGAACTCTGTATTATCCCCTTAATTTTTCTGTATATCTAAAACCATTCTAAAATAGATATAGTCTATTAGATAAAACAAAAAAGGTAATGATTTGATTGTGACATCAGAGTAGTGATACTTTGATATATCTATAAAACTGCCTTAGGAAATTGTCTGTGATATCTGCTGGGGATATAGGCACAGGTACTCCTAATATTATTGTGGTTTGTTGTCTGCATTTAGATTTAAAGGACATGCTAAATACTAAATTGCAGTTAGAGGTTAGTGAAATGAAAGATGTAATATTCCCATCCAGATTCCACATACACTTTGATACATATTAAGAATCCCCTGCTCTTTGGTGAGGTCTAATTTTATGAAAGTGAAACAGAGAGATGAATTAGGTTGTTCCAGCTTTTAAAAAGCCCGCATTCTAGGGTCAAGAATTCTTACTGAGCCTTGTTGAAACTGTTTGCTACACTACCTCCTAATTTTGGAACTGCTAAACAGAGAGTTGGGAAGGCTTCCTAGAGTAAAAGTACTGCCTTGGCCTTGTGCAATTATACTGTTTAGGTTGCTGGACAAATCCAAGGATAAAACTGGCCTGGACCTAGTGATGGGCAATTCCAAAAGCAAGCTGAATGTGAGAAGTTCACTCACAGAGAACCCTAGTGTCAAAGAGCCTCTCTACTTGGGAATGGCTCAACACTGGGAAAATAAACCCTGGTTCAGCTGTAAAGAGAGCACATCCTTGGCCTTTTTTCCCCCTTAAATCTGGAAACTGATGATCTGGTCAGCTTAGGAGAGGGAGGGAGGGAAGGAGGGAGGGAGGAAGATGAGAGAGAGAGAGAAACCTGTTAATAGCTGGTGCCAATTTAAAGAGAGAAGGAAAGGGCTTATTATATACGTATATGCTAATATGATTCTTAAAGCCAATTCTGATCAATCCTTCGGGAAAGAAAGAGATGCAGCCCTCTGTTAATGTGGCTTCAGCTTCTTTGTTTTCAAATGTTACAGCTGTCACCAGACCAGCCATTCCACTTGGGGCGAGGCCAGGGGGTTAGAGGGGGAACATCTGTCCACTAAGGACACCACTAAACAGCAACAAAATCTTGGGGCGACCCCTCTCTCTTTCCTCGAGTGCTTTCGCTAGCCGGTCCTACTTCCCCACTCCTTTGGGAGTTTCCTGTTCCATTACGTAGGCAAGAGGGCGAGAGGTCCCAGCTTTCCTAATTGTGAGTGGTTTGGCTGGGTGTGTACGTGCCAGTAACTGTGTGTGTGGGGGGAAGTGGAGCTCGCTACAAGGGGCTTAGAAAAACTAGTCGCCAATTTAAAATACTTTCGGAGTGTTTGAATGATATCTTAAGAGCTAATCCCACTCTCAAATTCAGCGAAATGAACAATACAGATAAGGAAGATGAAGAGGGTGGAAAACCCACACAGCGGAATGGAGCTGTCCATGCCGCGGGAGTGACAGGGGAGCGCTCAGAGGAAAGGCGCTCTGCAGGGAAAGTCACTCTGGCTCTTCTCTCTCGGTCCACCAGCCGGCGACGCTTCTTCTGTAAAAGCATTCCTAGAAAATAACCCTACAACCGGGAAGGGTAGCGATCGTTGAGCGCAGTTTGCAGGAGCCGGTGCCCGCAGCCGGGAGAGGCCCCTCTCCCCCCGCGGCTGGCGCGGAATGTGGCGATCCGGCCAGGGGCGGGGGATGACTTCCGGCGGCCGGAGCTCAGCGCCGGGAGCAGCTGCTGCAGGTGGCAGGTGGGGTGGGGGCCGGCAGAGCTGACCACACACAGACCCGGCGCGGCGGCACTGCGGCCCCGGGGCAGCCGGCGCCGGGGACATGCGCTGATTCGATCCCTCCGGAGAAGGTAAGCAGCCCGGCTATTATTAGCCTCGGCCACACTGCGCGGTGCTTTCTGCTTGGTTAGTAATGGGGTTTGTAATACAGAGGGAAGAAGGGGAATATCCCTGCCGCCTTCTGCAATGGGAAAAGGAGCAACAACTGAAATTGAAATGTTAATCAGCCAAGTGCTTGAGATTATTGGAGGAGCGGTGTTACTGGGCAAACAAAGAAGGCGGTCAGCCTCTGTAATCTTAAGATAATCAATCATTGCTGTGTTACACTCGCTTAGATATTGAAGAGGATTCCGAATGTAAAATAATTTGAGTTGCACTTTTCCGTTGCTACCTTCAACCTTCGCTTGGTTAATTTGTGGTTTGCGAGCAGCAGGTTCTTGTCAGCAGCCTGGAGAAGTAATCGGAAATCTTCCTTCTCCTTTTGCGTTCCTCAGCCTCCTCCCTTTCCAGTTATCAGAATGGGTCTGCACATTTCAACGTCAAACATCCACTTCAATACTGAACCTTTAGAAAGAATCTCAAATTAGAGGAGAAATTTACCTCCTGGAGTTCAGCTTGGGTTGAGCAGCACTTGTCCCCACTTCTCCCTTCATTTACCATCTTCTCTTGTCAATCATTTCATTGATTTCCCCCCCCCCGCCGGGGATGCTGTGCTCATTAACAAACCAGCTCTTGTCAGCTCCTGTCCACCACCTGTGTTCCGTGACTGATTTTTCAAGGACCCAGAAAGGGCATTGCCTTATACCACGTTTGGACTGTTATCTGTGTCCTTCCCCAAAATGCATGGCATGAAAAATCCTTTAAGCCCAGTACCGATATGGTTTCCGATAACCCCCTTCATTGTAGTCACTGCAGCTACCAGATGGGTTTCAAGGACAGCAGAATCTATTGGGGTGTGAGAAAGAGGGCTCTACCTACATATTTTGTGCATAAGAATAGGTGGAAGTAGAAATGCAAATGTCAGTCTATCCCGTTTTTCTTGAAGGTTTTTTAGTCCAGCTAGGTTGTGAGACAGCTAGCTGGGTAGGGTATGGGGCAAGTCCTCCTGCAAAAGCAAGCAGTGTGTTTGTCCTAGGATTCCCCCAATAACCTCAAAAGAGTTTCCAGAGTGACTTTTCCCCCAGGCAGTCAGAAAGCCAGGGGAGGTGGCCAAGGTAAACCTCAGGTTATTTGGGCATCCTCAAGTTAGTCTCCCCTTTTAGGGGTTCTGACCTAGGACTTCCCCACAAACGCTTTGCTCCTGAGCTCAAGTGCCCATTCTTGTTGCTCACCTAGGGATGTACAATTGAATGATATTCTGTGAAATGGTGAAGATTGCTATGGTGGGGATTGCAAATGTGCCACTTCACCAACAGAGAACAGTTGTAATAAGCCAGACTGTGTGGTGTCTGTGTGCCAATATTCCATTTAAAAAGAGGCTTGTTATCTTTAAATCTGAAATTAAAGAGACGGTTTGACTCAAAAGGCCATGGATTTTATTTTAACAAATTAAAATAGGAGATCAATAAAAAAGAGGGCCAGGGTTTATAGCTAACCTTCTTAGGTTTTTTGTTTTTGTTTTTTTGTTTTGTTTTGTTTTGTTTTGCGGTATGCGGGCCTCTCCCTGTTGTGGCCTCTCCCGTTGCCGAGCACAGGCTCCGGACGCGCAGGCTCAGCGGCCATGGCACACGGGCCCAGCCGCTCCGCGGCATGTGGGATCTTCCCGGACCGGGGCACGAACCCGTGTCCCCTGCATCGGCAGGCGGACTCTCAACCACTGCGCCACCAGGGAAGCCCCTTACCTTCTTTTTTAAATATTGCTTTAGAACAAGATACTGGTTCTGAAGAATCATGTTACTTCTATTATATATCGTTATTGTTTTTCTGATTACAAATTCTCTGTTTATAAATACACTTTGGAAAGACTTGAGTTGGTTTCTTTGTCTCTATCTTCAGTATATGAGGCAGAAGGAGTGGAGGCGGGTGGGCAAATCCCACTCCAAATGGCCCACTCAGAGAGAACTGTTCCCCGGACCATGCAAAGCTCTGGACCGAAATTGTTTTGGCTGGTTGTTATTATTATCTTTAAATTTGGTTTGGGTTTGAAATATTAAATTTTCAATATCCTAAAATTTTGACTCAGGCACACCAAGTAGAAGAGAGAACAAAGAACAAGAATAGCAAAACTATTTTCCACCTTTCTTACCTAATTGTAAAATATTTAATTATATGAATAATTATTCTGAATAATAAGTGAAAAACATATTAAAATAATAATTCATTTTTAAGAAAGTAGCCCAAGGTTTATGAAATACAGGTTAGTGCAATTGATCTTAAGTACAGTAAAAATTTCTGTAATTTTAAAAGGTGTTTTTATGTTGAGTATTAGTACATGAAAATATGCTAATGATGGTTAGAAATTGAAATGTCTGTTACTCGGTTTCTGAAGAAACTGAATTCTTTGGCAAGAAATGGGTCAGGATTAGGGGACTGGAGCCGCCAAAGCCGGCATCATACCTGCCAGTGATTTTATAGGTGAGATGAATGCATTAAGTTATGGATTAGGGTTGGAGAAGCCTTCTGGGGAAGAAAGAAAACAAGATAGAAAATAGAATTTGTTATTTGAGTGCAACTAAGATAATTAAATTTAAGTTATTTCTGAGTTTGGACTTTGTTATATTTCAACAATTTCTGAGGAAAGTTTCTAAATTCAAAGCCCTAGGTAGAAATAGTTGTATGATTTCCTATCCGAAACTGATTTATGACTCTATTTCCTTTGTTAAAAACGTTTCCCAGAGAAAGGCAAAATTAATTGCCCGGTGTTAAGGAGGAGGAGTAATACCAAATAGAAGGATGTACGCTATTAGTTGCTAAATGAACTGTGGGAACTTTTTTGTAGATTTGACAAGATAGAATTGAAATCAATCTGTTGCTTTCCAATCACGTAAAAAAAAAAACATTTAGTCTGGTGGGTGGTCAGTGTTATCAGTAATTTAAGACTTGAGTACCGATTTAGGATTCAAAGTTGCTTCTCCTTACAAAAGGCATTTTCTGGTGCTGCATTACTGCCATTAGCTACAATTGAAAGAGACTTATCCTGAGATTTTGAAAAACAGAAAAAGAAATAGTAGGATTAATAAGGCTTTGCCTCCACTGAGAATGGGTAGAAAAAGTGCTATTTTGAAAGTTATCAATGGCCTCTTAATTGCCAGATTTCTGCGCTGTTTCAACCTGCTCTTTATGTCTTTATTTTTAAGTTCTCTTCTAAGTTCTTTTTTAAAAATTTTACTGCTTAGTGTTTTATTCACTAAAATAGCATTTTTAATTGAAGTAGAGTTGATGTGTAATATTATATAAGTTACAGGTGTAAAATATAGTGACTCACAATGTTTAAAGGTTATACTCCATTTATAGTTATTCTAAAATATTGGCTATATTTTCTGTGCTATGCAATATATCCTTATAGCTCATTTTATAATAATAGTTTGTACCTCCTAATCTCCTATCCCTATATTGTTCTTTTTTTTAAATTAAATACTTGTGTTCAAAAGTATTGTTAATAAGTAATATATAAAGAGATATCTCTTTATCTAGTTTCTCAGTAATCCCCTTAAATTACGTCATGACCAGCCTAAAACAAGTGCTGTTTATTTCTAGTTTGTGCCTCATGATATCACGACTATATGTCTTCATTTGTTCCTTTCACTCACCCTGCTACACGTTGAAACCTTGCTCACAGCATACACTGCCTCTTCCATGAACCCTTCCCCATACCCACCTTCCTTCTCATTTCAGATGTGTTTCTCCCTTGTCTAAATTCCTATGGCACTTCCTATTTTGGTCTATCCTTTAGTCTGAACATGATTTGCTGTTGTAAAATAACCCTAGACAGCAGAGTCTTTGACTAACGACTTTTTATTACCTGCAACTCATAATACAGTGCCTAGCTATGTATATGCAAAGTAGATGTTCAGCAGTTTGATGTTAGTGAAGAAATTAGCTATTATTTTCCAGGGGTGTATATCCACCTACTCTGATATCCAAGTTAGGCTCTAAATAATGTGTGCAAGTACATTTTAGTTTAAAATCCCTATATAATAATATAGTGAAAGTACATTCAAACAGTTATATTCAACAAAAGTTATTGTGAGCTTACATGCCCTTAAGTGGATATTGGCTCATCCGTATCAAAAAGCATAGTAAGCATTACAAAAGAAAACTTCAAAGAAGACATTGTACCAGCTTTCAGTATGCTTTCATTCTACTGAAAACAAGTAAGCAGGGGAAGATGTCTTGCATAAGTAAGTACTAGTCTTAAAGCGCTCTGCTAGGTACTTTCATCTATGGTGTATAATTTCATCCTGCTACTATATGCTAATTTTATGCTGAGACTCAGAGATCTTACCTAAATGGCAGAGATTCTTTCCACATTCACATGCTGTTCTTTGAAGTGTTAACGAGTGAAGGAAAACTATAAAACATAATCAGAGTAGTTTAAAATGGTTTTGTGATCAGGCTTTCCAGTGCTTTTTAAACTTTTGGGTCTTAACATCCCCTTTAATAATTCAATAAAGGCTATGCATCCACTCCCCAAGTACATACACAACACACACACACAGAATTTTGCCTGTAATTGCAGGTGTTTGCGGACCTAATAAAGCCCTCCTTTGCAAATGCTTTAAGGACATCTACGCTGGGTTCAGTTTTTCTTTTTGCTTGTTCTATGCTTAATATTTATTTTTGTACCTATTAAAATTAAACAAATTGTTATCTGTTATAGTTGAGGTATAAACCTAAGCAGCTTCGTACTTTACAACTTTTCTTTTTGCATTTTTGTATTCTGTCCTTCTCTCTCACACAAACACACACATTTATATAAATGAGATCAAATAATACTTTTCTGTGAAGAGAATGCTTAGAATTTATTCTTAATGATTTTTCTATATATCACACGTCAGTGTTAGCTACAGTCATCATGTTGTACATTATGTCCATAGTATGTATTTATCTTACAATTGGAAGCTTGTACCTTTGACCATCTTCCTCCAACTTCCCCTCCCCTGACCCTCTGTCTCCTGTAACCACAGGTCTGATCTCTTTTTCTATGATTGTTTTCTTTTTTTTTAGGTTCCACACATAAGTGAGATCATATAGTGTTTGCCTTTCTTTCTCTGACTTATTTAACTTAGCATAAAGCCTTCAAGGTCCATTTCTGTTGTCTCAAATGGTAGCATTTCTTTGTTTTCTTACAGATGAATAATATTTCAGTGTGTGTGTGTGTGTGTGTATACCTATAATATGTATATACCTATAAATATATAAAACAACCTCTTTACCCACTTGTCCATCAATGGGCACTTAGATTGTTTCCATGTCTTGGCTATTATAAATAATGCTGCTATGAACATGGGGGTGCAGATATCTTTTTGAGTTAGTGTTTTCATTTTCTTTGGATATATTCCTAGAAGTGGAGTTGCTAGATATATGTAGTTCTAGTGTTAATTTTTGAGGCTCCTCCATACTGTTTTCCATACTGGCTTTCCCAATCTACAATCCCACCAACAGCACAAGGCTTCCCTTTTCTCCACATCCTCACGAGCATTTGTTATCTCTTGACATTTTTGAGGATGACTGTTCTAACAGGTGTGAAGTAATATCTCAATGTGGTTTTAATGTGCATTTCCCTAATGACTAGTGGTATTGAGCATCTTTTCATGTACCTGTTGGCTTTTCGTGTGTCTTCTTTGGAGGAATGTCTGTTCGGGTCCTTTGCTCATTTTTTTAATTGGGTAATTTTTTTTTTTTTTGCTATTGATTTGTATGAATTTTTAATTTATTTTCGATATTATCCATTATCAGATATATGGTTTACAAATACGTTTTTCCCATTCTATAGGTTGTCTTTTCAATCAGTTTGTTGATTTGTTTTTGTTTTTGCTTGCTGTGCAGAAGCTTTTTAGTTTGATGTAGTTCCATTTGTTTATTTTTTATTTTGTCGTTTGTGTTTTCAGTGTCATATCCAAAAAGTCATTACCAAACCCATGTAATTAGCTTTATTCCTATGTTTTCTTCTGGCAGTTGCATAGTTTCAGGTCTTACATTTGAGTCTTTAATCCAATTCAAGTTAGTTTTGCGAGTGGTATAAGATATTGGTCCAATTTCATTCTTTTACATGTGAATATCCAATTATCCCAGGGTTCCCTTGTATGTAACTTCTCTCTTTTCTCTTGCTGGTCTTAAAATTCTTTCTTTGTTTTTGACTTTTGGTGATTTAATTGCAATGTGTCTCAGAGTAGCCCTATTTGAGTTCAACCTGTTTGGGCTTGTTTGGGCTTCATGGATATGGATGTCCATTTCTCATCCTAGGTTTGGGAAGGTTTCATCCATTATTGCTTTAAATATACTTTTTTTCCCTTTCTCTCTCTCTTTTCTTTTTCTGGAATTCCCATAATATGAACATTGTTTACTTTATTGTGTCCCACAATTTCCATAGGCTTTCTTCACTCTTTTTATTCTTTTCCTTTTTGTTCCTTTCACTGGGTAATTTCTAAAGTTCTATCCTCCAGTTTGCTGATTCTTTCTTCTGCATGGTCGAATCTACCTTTGAAACTTTCTATTGAATTCTTCAGTTCAGTTATTGTATTTTTAAAATCTGGTGCTCCTGTTTTTTTGATGTTGCTATTTCCTTGTCAACCTTCTTGTCTTGTTCATGCATTGTTTTCCTAATTTCACTTAGCTGTCTGTGCTTTCTTGTAGTTCACTAAACTTCCTTAGGAGGATTATTCTGAATTCTTTGACAGTTCATAGATACTCTTTTTTTTTTTTTTTGCGGTGTGTGGGCCTCTCACTGTTGTGGCCTCTCCCGTTGCGGAGCACAGGCTCCGGACATGCAGGCTCAGCGGCCATGGCTCACGGGCCCAGCCTGCTCTGTGGCATGTGGGATCCTCCCGGACCGGGGCACGAACCCGCGTCCCCTGCATCGGGAAGCAGACTCTCAACCACTGCGCCACCAGGGAAGCCCAGATTTTTATTTTTTTAAGGTCAGTTATTGGAGTTTTATTAGTTTCCTTTGGTGGTGTCATATTTGCCTAATTTTTGTGATCCTTGATTCCTTACTTTGGTATCTGCATATCTGAGTAATTGGGCTCTTCCTCCAGACTTTACTGGGTATTATATTCAGTAGTAGTAGTACATGGGGCTATGAATTAGTTTCCTGGCAGAGAATCAGAGCTTGTATAGGACCTGGCTCTGGACAGGACCCAGAGCCTGTATAGTTCATTGTTTGGGAACCCAAATCAGGTCAGAGTGTGCACTTAATTCCCTGGTCAGGTGAGGGCACTGGTTTTGCCCTGCAGATGGGGGAGGCCACAGGCTGTGCTGTCTGTTCAAGTGCCACTGTATCTAGGGCTGTTTAATGGGCTGTACAGCTTCCCATGTTCTCTGGTTAGGTTCCCCAGTTGGACATGCTGAAGGCTGTATTCAGTGATGAGTAGGGCTATGAATTAGATTTCCTGCCTGGGTGCAGCAGGAGAAGCAGCTCTAAAGCCAGTAAAGCTCTTTGTTGTCTTAACTCAAGCTGATCCACACTCCATGTTCTGTGGCTGAACAAGGCCACTGGCTTGGCTTTGCAGACTGTCAGCTCTGCCTACCCTTCTCTAGGCTTGAGCACTGCTGGGCCGCACAGTTTCTAGGAGTTGTCACCAATCCTTCTAGTCAGATGGGCCAGGAAGACACTCTCCACAGCAGATGGGATGGGGCTAGTCCCAGTTCCTTTGCCTGGGTGGGATGAGGAGGGGCCGCTCCAGGCTACTCTTAATTTCTCAAACAGGCTCCCCAGTTGGGAGGAGCTGGGAGCTCCTCTCAGCCTTGGATATGAATTAATCTCCGTGCCTATGCATGGTACCGGATCCCTCCACACCTGATACTGGCTCTGCTTTGTACCAGAGCCAGTGATGAGCTCTGGCTGCCTGCCTCTTGGCTGGAGCACGACTGGGCCAAATAGCTTCCAGGATTTATTGCCAGCCCTTTTGGTCAGATGGCCAGAAGACACTGTCCACAGTGGGTGGGCTGTGACTCTGCTCTTTCCCTGGCTATGGGCAAACCAGGTTCAAGGGCCAGATGCGTATCAGGTGGATCTGTAGCCTGAGTTCCCTGGTTGTAGTGCCCCGCCAACCTGGCTCTGTAGATAAGCAAAGGTGCCCGTTGTGATCCCCACTTGGGCACTGCAGGTATGAATTCCATCGGTCGCAATCCACGTGCTGGCTGCTGCATGCCCCTTCCCCCTTCATCACAGCCCGACTTGTAGTGGTCAAGCCCTGCAGACTCCCCTGCAGCCCCAGTGGAGCAGGTTAGAGCAGCGGCTCCCACAAAGCAGCCCCGATGCTAGTGGTGGAGCTTGCCGTCCCCCAGTTCTCTTCTCCTACTGGAGGAGCCAGAGGTTCACGGGAGGCCTCACCCATGGTGCTCCACTGGCCTGGGGGAGGGGCAGCGTGGTCAACGCGTAGCTCCTTCTCTCACCCTTCGAATGCAGTCTGTCTTGGTCTCTGTGGTGCACGGGGGTGCTTCAGCCTCACCTCCATGTTCTAGGATTCTCTCAAATAGTGTCCTGTTTCCAAATAATTGTTAGTTGTTCCTCCTGGGGGGGGGGGACGCGGAGCCAGGAATGACCTTGGTGATGTCACCCCACCCTGGGCTTACCTTGACAATATGTGTGTTCTTTATAGCCCAGACATTTCTGGTACTTGAAATGAGGTTCTCCTTTTATTGTTCTCCCTGCTTTAGGACCTAAAATGGGAGCTCTTCCTTAGCACTGGCACAAAGGCTGCTGAGATGACTAGGAAGCAAGTGCCAAGGAGGATAGTGAATCAAAGAACCTTGATTCATGGAAAAGGAATCCCAGAAGGAGCTCTAAATGTTACACATTCCAAAGGATTTATTCAGGGTTTTCCAATCAAAATCATTTTTACAAAAAAGAAACAGTTCTCAGACTTAGAGTAGTATACTGCCAACTATGTGGAAGAACATTGCCAGCAGTTGAGTGGTGTGGTCTGCTTTGAAATATATTCAGTTTTCTTAGGATGGACATATGTCTACTTCAAAGTTAGTATTTCTTTCTAGTAATGCTGTCTACAGTAATATATTTGCTTTTGCCAAGTTAAGAAAACAATGACATCCCTCCCAGGTTCTAAAACAATTACCAGCATAAAAATACATTAAAATTTTTCGCTGATACTTAAGGAAACCAGTACTAGCTAGCATTCCTACTGATGCTGGTATTCAAAGAGAGGTATGACAAAACCATTAATCTGGAAAACACCGGGTTGGAAAGATGGAGAGAAAGAACTCAAGAGGACTACTTAAGCTGTTGCTTTCTTTACATGTCCCCAGATATGATAATAACCATATAAGCTCCTAAAATAAGTGCAATTTTATGCAAACTTCATAGTATGCCTAGTAGGAGGTAAATTTTGACTTTACTTTATAGTATATTTTTATTTTGGTAAAATGTCCCATAATGTAAAATTTACCATTTTAACCATTTTTAAGTGTATCATTTATTGGTATTAAGTACATTCACAATGTTGAGCAACCATGACCATTATCCATTTTAAGACCTTTCTTATTATCCCCAACAGAAACTGTACTCACTAAACAATAACCCCTTATTTCTCCCCTCCCCTTAGCCTCTGGTTAACTCTATTCTATTTTCTGGGTTTATAATTTGCCTATTCTAACTACCTCATATAAGTGGAATCATACAATAGTTGTCCTTTTGTGTCTGGCTTCTTTCACTTAACATAATGTTTTCAAAGTTTATGCATGTTATAGCACGTAGCAGCATTTCATTCCTTTCTAAAGCCATACAATGTATAGTGATTTTTAGTTGCAAAACACTTTTAGTACATTGTGTTTCTATTATATTAATGATATCTAGCATACATCACTACCATATTACCTTTAGTAGATGCCCAGTAATGTGTACTATGAGTGAGCCATAATTTCATTCAGTCAAAACCCAGTGATAAACATTTATTAAGTTCCAAACAGTTTTATGATTTCAAGAAATGTGGTAATGGACATAGAGGTTCATGTCTTTATGTGCTGGAGCTTTTACTTTTGATGGAAGAATTCTTGGAGTGGCATGGAATGGTATTGTTGGGTCAGAGATTATGCAGAAACATTTATAATTTGAATACATACATTGACTATAAAAACCATCAACTTCTTCAACAGATAATATTCCTGTATTTTATGTAACCATTTATGACTATCTTAACAATGAATGCAAGTAATATAAGGGAATCCACTTCATGTGATTTGAGCAAGGAAACATTCTCACTTTTTTCATTTCTAGTTCATGGAAGAAAATTCCTATACACAAGTATTGAAATATTTCAAGTCTCTGGATCACACATTTCATCATTTCAAAAATATTACAGAGTACATCACGGATGTCAGTCAAGTCTTGTAACAACAGTGTAGAAAACTAGTAACATTTATAGCTAGTTTCTTTTTAAGCTTCAGCAATGGATCAATTCTATCCAGCCTAATCTGTAATTTTAATTAGATTAATTTTTAAAATAAAAAAGATTAATTTTTAATTTAAAAGTATTTTTAGTTCATATTTATGTACTTGCATTATGGTAAATCTTTTATTTGGTGGTATTTTTCCTTAGTTTCTCTTTAGAGTATCTTTTAAAATTTATTTTTAAACAGAATAATTAAAGCCCAAAGATGAGAATGTCTCATTTAAGCTAAACTAAAGAATGTTGGAATAGCTGAAGTAGGAACACAATTGGCACAACTTTTCACTACCCTCCATAGAAGAAGACTGTTTTGATTTGCATGGTCCAAGAAAGGAGAAACAGATAACTTGCTGGGGATTGCATCCTGCTTTACTTAAATTAGACATTAACAGGCTAAAAGGGCAAGGATGAAGCAACATGTTTATAACATAGTTTTGCAAAGCTACTTACAGGTGAAGGGTGGCAAGAACACAGACAGACACACCCTCGACATTTCACAACAATATTTTAAGGTATGCCTTTTCTTTGGTTGATAGGGATGGAGGGACCTATTAATAAACATTTCTCCTATTTACTTTTGTCTTTATTGCTGTCTCATCAAACCCTCATTAAAAAACAGACATAAAACAAATAAGCATTCTGACTTTTGCCTGAATAAGCACCAACAAGCTCACATCTTAAACAATGGACTGCAATGGCTGTGAGACTGAGGATGCTTGGTCATTGCAACAGTGGCAGCAACACGACCCGCTTTGTTCCCTCTGTTGTGCACTGCGGAGTCTGAGCATAGAGAGAAGCCAGTGATACCGTTAGGCCATTCCTTACACTCCTCTCCATGCTCTTTCACACTCAGGTTCTCTGGTCATCTCAGGGTAGTGAAAGACCACCAGGATGCTAATACCCTCTATCCATTCACACAACTTAATGCTTCTGACACTTGCAGAAATAATGTCGAATCTGAATTGGTGGTACCCAATAGAGTCACTAAGAATAATCCGTCAAATCCAAATTCAGATTTAAAGGCCATCAAATTTTAAAGATAACGAAGATTTTAAGATTTCAATATTTATTATATATGGTCATATGTAAAAATTTAGAAATGTAAAATTACATGTTTAGCTTTTTAATTATAAGCTATGTTCACTGGAGAATTAATGCATTTTTAAAAGGATTCATTCTGAAAAGATTACATTAGCACTTTTTTTAAACCACTACCCTCAAAAATAAATTGTGACAAATCATTGTTCACCCAAGTTTATCTATCTCTCATCTCAAGGAACTGAGTTGTTCTTGGGGAAATTGCTTTCATCTAATTTGTGCTTTTCTGCAGTGGATCAAGCTGAAATGAAATGGGGCTGACATTCTTAACTATTATTACGTGCCCACATTTACCAGAACTACCTAATGATCAGTACCAAAGAGTTTTATAATAAATAAATATGTAGGTACTGAGAGTCTCCACTGATAAAAGTTAGTTGAGACATGGCTGGTGATCCCGTAGAAGAGATATCTAGCTTATATTTCTTACATCATCTCCATAGGAGAAAGCAATCCAGGATTGCAAAGCAAGGCATGAGACAGTAGCATTTGGTGTATTCTATAAACGTTTAGATTTCTCGGGAGCTCATTGGTATTATATATTGTGGTGAGCACTCAAATGTAAACTGTGACTTTAAAATAGTAAAATATCAAGACCGTAAAAATTCCTGCAACTTAAATGGTCAGTTTGGTATTTGGCTTTATTATAGGCATTTGCAAGATATTTATTAAACAACGAAATGAACCAATACCAGTTAATTTTGAAAACTGCCTTCCTAATACAAAAGAATTGGTATTCTACACAAGTTCCTTGTGACTATTTTTGTAGGTGTGGTGGGAATGAATTATGGATGGCACTACCCTTTCTCCTGTTTCTTGTCTGAGGTTTTGGTAAGGTGCAAATTAGAGGTGATGGACCTTAAAGTTTGAGCAGTTCAAGACACTCAACCAGAGAGTCCGCCTGCCGATGCAGGGGATACGGGTTCGTGCCCCGGTCTGGGAGGATCCCATATGCCGCGGAGCGGCTGGACCCGTGAGCCATGGCCGCTGGGCCTGCGCATCCAGAGCCTGTGCTCCGCAACGGGAGAGGCCACAACAGTGAGAGGCCCGCATACCGCAAAAAGAAAAAAAAAAAAAAAAAAAAAAGACACTCAACCAGTAAGTCAGAAAGAGAAAGACGAATACCATATGCTAACACATATATATGGAATCTAAGAAAAAAAAAATGTCATGAAGACCTTAGGGGTAAGACGGGAATAAAGACACGGACCTACTAGAGAATGGCCTTGAGGATATGGAGAGGGAGAAGGGTAAGCTGTGACAAAGTGAGAGAGTGGCATGGACATATATACCAAACGTAAAATAGAAGCTAGTGGGAAGCAGCCGCATAGCACAGGGAGATCAGCTCAGTGCTTTGTGACCACCTAGAGGCATCGGAAAAGGAGGGTGGCAGGGAGGGAGATGCAAGAGGGAACAGATATGGGAACATATGTATAACTGATTCATTTTGTTATAAACCAGAAACTAACACACCATTGTAAAGCAATTGTATTCCAACAAAGATGAAAAAAAAAAAAACAACAGTGAGTAGAATTCAAATAAGTACTAGTAGATATAAAAATAATAAAAAAGAAATTTTGGCAATAAGATAAATAAATAAATAAACACACTCAACCAAGCACAGTCCATTTTCCCAGGACAAGAAAACATATGACATTACTCTTCTTTTTTCAACCACAATGGATTTGAACTTTTAGAAAATTGAAAATGCAAGATACAGATTTTATTGTTTTTAAGTAATTTATTTATTTATTTATTTCTGGTGGTGTTGGTTCTTCGTTGCTGTGCATGGGCTTTGTCTAGTTGTGGGGAGCTGGGGCTACTCTTCATTGCGGCGCGGGCTTCACATTGCGGTGGCTTCTCTTGTTGCAGAGCACGGGCTCTAGGGCACACCGGCTGCAGTAGTTGCGACGCACGGTCTCAGTAGTTGTGGCTTGCGGGCTCTAGAGCACAGGGTCAGTAGTTGTGGCGCATGGGCTTAGTTGCTTTGCGGCATGTGGGATCTTCCCAGACCAGGGTTCGAACCCATGTCTCCTGCATTGGCAGGTAGATTCTTAACCACTGCGCCACCAGGGAAGCCCAAGATACAGATTTTCATAAGAAAATATTAGTCAACAGTTCTCTTATCTCTATGTCTTTTCCTATCTCATTGATTGTGAAGAATACACTCATAGAGAAAGCAAAATCTACATCAGTTGAAAATTTTTTCCACCTGCATGCATGTTATAGTGGATGTGTAACATCTTCACAGGGTTTGTGAAATCACTATTTCACCACAAAAATTAAATATGACCCTAAAATGATCTGACACTAATTAGTCCATTGAATAAGGGGAGGAGGATTGGCATCTTGGTCATTGTTTAGAAGAAAAAAAATCATTAACCTGTTAGGCAAAATACTTGTCTTTAAAATATCCCTTAATAAATATAATAGAAAATGAAATAAAATGGCAGTACAGTGTTATGAAAGGAAAGCAATTGGGTTGATCTCAAAGTGAGTATAAAAATCAATGTTTTTTGTTTAGTTTGTTAATAATTTTATTCTTAGAGCTCTCAGGCAGCTAGCTTTTGGTCATTTTTAAGATCAATCGAAAAGTCTAAACATTATTTTTAAGGTATGCAGCTCACAAGGCCCTCCTCCCCTCCTTTCTCTCTTTCTTTTAATCTTTTAGTTTATTTTGGGGAGTTTTGGCTACCATTTATGTTCTAATCATGTTTTTCAGGAAGTGAATTTGAACTTTGAACCTCACCTAGTTTGAATCCTACCTCTATTGTTTTCTATCTCTATGACTTAGGGTAAGTTACTTAACCACTGTGAATTGTTTCTGGATGTTTAAAACAGGAAAATCACAGGGTTGTTGCGAAGATTAAAGAAGATAACATAAAAGGGAACTTATTGCAGTGTTTGAGACATAGTAAGGGTTAGTAAACATTTCCAGTTTTTATCTTTCTAATTCTCGTGAGCAGTTTACAATGAGATCTCATTACCACAGATTTTCCCTAAAATTATGAACCTTTTCCCACCCCTCTCCATTTTAAAGCAAACCTTGAAATGACTGAACCTCATAGGAAGATGTCTCAATGCAGGTAATCCCAGTAGCAGGAGAGGTTGAAGCTACCACAATGCAAAGTTGTCAGGCTCTGATCTGGCAGTAGCTGTGGGAATTAGTCTTAGCTTCTATTTTTAACTCTGCAAGGAGTTGATTGGATGACCTGGGAGAACTCACGTGGCATCTTATTTTCTTTCTGAATTTCTTTCTGCATCTTATTTTCTTTCTGAATTGTACCATTTGTCTAATCACTCTTTTCACTGACTCATTATCAGAAATGATATCAAGGTTGTTGAATAAGGGTGTTGATTTCAGAAGTAATGTTATAGAAAATGGGAATTGTTCCCTTTCTTCAAAGCAATAGTTGACAATTTTATTTTATTTTTTTCTGATACAGTATTGAAGTTCCTGGGAGAGGGCAACTTTAATTTATAAAGAGTTGTTAACATTCACTTCCTCTAACAAAAGCCTTTAAAGGTAATACTACTAATTATCTGCCTTGTACCCCAGTCTTTTTTTTTAAATATGTAACTGTTGAAGTTTTTTAATGTTAATCAGTATCATTAAGTTGTCCAGAAAGGAAAATTAATCTGTTACTCCATTGTACGTCATATACAAAGGAATCTTCTTGGTATATGATATCTTTCTATTTGACTGAATCTCAATGAATTTAGAGAGTACATGTAAGAATTTTAATATTCAGAGTCTTATTCATAAACGTGCACTACTGAGTAGATCCAATCACTAGCAACACCTTTAAACTGAAATCAGAAATAGAGCCTCAGTTAACGTGAAAACTTTAGTACCAGGAACACCTGCCTATGGAAACTGCACTGTTAGCACACGGATGAGCTTCAGTATGAGAACAGTTTTGGGGCTTCCCTGGTGGCGCAGTGGTTGAGAGTCCGCCTGCCGATGCAGTGACACGGGTTCGTGCCCCGGTCCGGGAGGATCCCACATGCCGCGGAGCGGCTGGGCCCGTGAGCCATGGCCGCTGGGCCTGCGCGTCCAGAGCCTGTGCTCCGCAACGGGAGAGGCCACAACAGTGAGAGGCCCGCATAATGCAAAAAAAAAAAAAAAACTATTTTGTTGGGCTTGAAAAGCACATAATTTTACATTTTTTTCTTATTTGGCTTTTTATCATTATGTGGACCATTTAGGGCTAAGGAAACAAGTACAAAAACTGCCTAAAGCCTTCCATTTAATATGTAAGCCATAGTTGTCCACAAGAGAGAATTTTGTGGTGATCAACAACTCTAGCCAAATCGGCAATAATTTATTTCAGTTGGTAGAGTCTAATCATGTGTACCTAACTATGTTCTTTTAAGTAAAAAGTGTAAAACATTTTTAGTAGTAAGTTTGTCCTGAATTTCCAAGTCAATATTTTTAATCCCTGTTTGAATACTGAATTCACTAGGTATTCACCAAAGGCTTGAGGCATAGATTTTGGGCATAGTCTGCTTCTAAGAAGAGATGTAGCAAACAGTCTAAATTCCTGTTTGAAATATACATGTGCATACACATATATTATACAAAAATTTATAGACAGACATTTCCCGAATTACAATGGTTCGACTTAGCGATTTTTCAACTTTACCATGGTGTGAAAGTGATACTCGTTTAGTAGAAACTATAGTTTGAATTTTTTCATTTTTTCAAAGTCTACTTTGAATTTAGAGTAGAAACTATACTTTTCCCAGACTACTGATATGCAGCATGATGTTCTCTTGTGATGCTGGGCAGCAGCAGCAAGCCACTCCTCCCACTCAGCGACTCGATCACAACTGACACACTTACAACCGTTCTGGTTTTCACCTTCAGTACAGTATTCAATAAAACAAATGAGATATTCAACAGATTATTATAAAATAGGCTTTGTGTTAGATGATTTTGCCCAACTTTAGGCTAATGTGAGTGTTCTGAGCACATTTAAGGTAGACTAGGCTAAACTATGACGGTTGGTAGATTGGGTGTACTATAAGCATTTACAATTTATGATATTTTCAATTGATGATGGGTTTATCAGGACGCAATGCCATAGTAAGTTCAGGAAGATGTGTGTTTTATGTGTATTATATATATTAATTATATTATCCAATTATGTGTATAAATATATATATGCATATATGTGCATGTATATATGTCTGCTTTCATGAACATTTGCCTTCTGTTTCAAATATTTGATTATATTTTTTATTTTTTTATTTGGTTATATTTAAAATAAAGAGACAAGTTCTTGGAGAAGCATTTGAAGAATCTTTGTTTCCAGAGTCAAGTTTTGCAAAGAAAACTTATTTTTTCACTAGCTGTTTATTTTTCAATAGTTAAAAAATATTTTTAAATTTCAAAGTGATTCTTTAATATATGAATACGAATATGTATTTACTTCAGGTGCTATATATGTTATTTATACATATGTGTATTTATATATATTTAAATGTTTTTAAACCTGATCTTACTGGGTTATGTCTACTATCCAATTATGTGAGAAGAGTGATATTGTTGCCTTTCAGCTTGGAACACGCTTCTGTTTCATTTGATTATATTTTATCCATTAAGTGCTCTGGCCTTCCATTAGCTCTTTTGCTTTGAGGAATACATTTTATAGTGCATTAGAAATATTCTTCTATTTTTCATGCCATAATTTTCCAGTGTCTCGCAAAATCGTAATTTGGAATGTTCTGACTTGAATAGTGTTTCAGAATAGAGACTTGTCCCTTTTGGAATCATCAGATCTGTTGGTTAGGTACAGTATTTCTTATTTTTTCTGTTGGGGAAAGGGAGGAATTAAACTGCACTATGGAATGTTCCAGTTTTTTTTTTTTTTTTCTTACGCTTATACCAAAAAAATGCACTCTTCTAGTAAAACTAGAAACATGAGAGTGGCAGTTACATAGTTCCAAATTAGGACAACCTAATATACTGTAAGTTTTTCAAGTAAGAGAATAACCCAGGTAGTATACTATTAACTAGATTTTAAAAAATAGCCATTTGTTGATGAATAATTCTATTCTTTTTCCATTCTTAGTTTCATAACATTTTTACACAAAGGTTTATATTAACAAATGCCATCAGTTGTATTGTTGGTTTCCTCCTGCTTTCTGATTAGTTCTATAATTTAAAAATGCTTAAGGTCCAGACTTCTCAACTAGAAAACATAAGCACAGTAAAAGCAGTGTTTTTAAAATTAATTCTGGAATATATTTCTCTTGATGGTAAAGACATATAAGATTACAGATGTGTATGTTTGGATGCTTTATAAATAAAAGTAATATGATTAATAATAATAATCATGTATTAATTTATACTACCAGAAATTCCCTCTAAATACTTTCTAGGACACAAACATTTATGACATTTCTATATTGTTCTCATTTTATTATTTTAATGAAATATTATACAGGTAGTATTTCATAGAAACATTGCATCAATTGTAAAACAAGTTTAGGAATTTTAATTTGTATGTAAATATACTAACTTCTGTTGAAATTGCTATAGCTTAGGGTCAAAATTAATTTGAAGGTTATTACTGTTATTATTCTGGTTTTTCTTAGCTGCTGTCTCAAATTAATTATAAAGACAAAAATATCCCTGGCTTTGAGTTTCTGCACTATTAATGACATACCGAGATGTCTCTTGGGTATCAGTAAATGATATATTTTAGAGCATAACTTACTAAATGACTTGCCAGTTGGCAGACCACCTTTGACAATAAAATATATTTGATAGTCTACCTTTGCAAATTCATTGTACCACACAAATGTGATCTTGGTAATTGACATATGACTATTAAGCTTCAATCATTCTCCATAATATTCCTATTACCAATTATTAACAGAATAAAGGGGAGATAACAATTCTATAGTATTTATTCAGATTTTTATTTAAAGTCAAGTATAATCTATATTTCTATAGTGCTTTTTTAATCTAACACCTCACTTAAGTAGAAGGAAGTGTTCTAGAGGTTTGTTATTAGCTTTTAAATGAAGTAATCTTTAACTGTCTTTTATTTAAAAATACTAAAAAAAAGTTTCATGGTCTTTAATTAAATATAAATATTGGAATTGTCTATGAAACTTTTGAAATGGTCAATCACATAAAAACATAGGGATATCCTTTAAAGCAGGGGTCCCCAACCCCCTGGCTGTGTTAGGAACTGGGCCGCACAGCAGGAGGCGAGCGAGCGAAGTTTCATCTGCTGCTCCCCATGGCTCGCCATCGCTCCCATTACAGCTTGAACCAACTATCCTCCCCCGCCCACCCTGTTGGTGGAAAAATTGTCTTCCGGGAAACCGGTCCCTAGCTCCAAAACAGTTGGGGATCACTGCTTTAAAGTATATGAATTTCTAATATATTTATTTAGGTTATATATGCTGAACTTTTTTTTACATAATAGCTCATAGGTAACCTTCACTATTAAGTATTTTATGATGCTTAGAATCGGAAACAATACAGAAACTAACAAATTAAAATTGTTTTTTGTAAAATATCAAGTGAGAAGAGAAGAATGTTAAATAATAAATATAGCATATTCACAACTTGGTTTTGAATATCACACACATAGAGAAAAAAGACCCAAAGAAAATTTAAAAATTATTTATCAATGGTTAACTCAAGAAATAAGAGAGTCAGGGTGACCTTTACTTCCTCCCGTTCTCATTCTGTAGTTCCAAATTCATTGCAATATATATGTATTACTTTTAGAACCGTTTAAGAAGAAATGTCCCAGTTTGGATAATTTTTTTTTAACATCTAAACATTGCCGAGTATTGTTAAAATGTTCAGTTTTTATGTAGCTTTCTGGACGATCTAGCTGGCCATAAAAAACTGAATATATTAGCGGAGGGGGAGTTTTCCCTCATCTTGAAATAATAATGATAAATAATATTTTTAAAGCATTAAATAATTTTCAAAGCACTTTTATGTACATTTTCTCCTCAGACCATACTAACTCTCTAGAGTTGGTAGAAAAAGGATTATACTCATTTTGCCCAGGGTGGGGGTTGGAGGGTGGGAATTGAAATTCATGAAGTTTAGCAAATTGCCCATTTAAGCCGTACACAGTTATTAAGTGGCAGGGCCAGAATTCTAACCTGTTTCATGCCATGGCCAATCTAGTGCTTTCCTCTATGCTCTAGGAACTGGACATATTTAAGACGTACGCACAAAAATGGAAATAGGTCTGAATCTTGCTCTAGTTGCAAATTTGCCTATAGACCTCACTGGAGCCTGAACCAGGAAAATCTATATGAATTTCTTTCTTCAACCCAAAGAAATGGCCATGTTAAATAATTCCTAGGTTTAATTTAAAAAAATCTATACTGTCTGTTTTTTCACCATATTCCAGTTTGTGTATCTTGTGTCTATCAACTTCTCCAAAGAACCATGCTTCCTACCTAAAGGATTGCATTGCTTAATAAACAAACATTGACAGTTCTGATGCTAACCTGAATTAAATAATATACCAATCATTTATGAGATCCGCCTTAGTATTTTTACACTCCTGAAATATCATCTCTATAACCTGCTTTTTAAAATAGTCTGACACCTACCAAGTACTCTTTCACTTCCTACAAGAAATCAAGAAAAAGAAAGCATTTGTGTTTTTAATTTTAGTGAAGGGTTCTTGATTTAAGACTTAGTCATTTAGTGTCATTTGAATTTCAAGTGTGCCTCAAGTACTTGAGGTTCTCTCTGTATGACTTCTCCAGAGTTTCCACATATATATCATCATTAATTTCATCTTTCACTTGGGATTAGCACAAGAAAAGTTTTATTTACTACTATTTCTTAGTTTTCTTCATTTCAAATATTCAGTGCCTTGTCAAAAATAATATTATAGTCTTATACTGTTCATTGATAACAGATAATAACAAGAAATTGTGATTCTGGTTTTCAGTTAAAAAAACAAAACGAGAAACTAAAGAAATAATTACTATAACAATGTTTTTCTCCATTTAGCTAATCAGATATTCACATCAGTGAGTGTTAGATTTTGAGACTATGAATCCCAATACTAAATGTTATATATTCAGAGAAGTGAAAAATAATAATTATTATGCTTCCTCTGTGCTAAATACTATTTTAAAACCGGTTGGAATCCCCCCTCACAACAATCCTAAGAGGTAGGTACTGTTTGCACCTATTTTACAGCCAGACAAACTGAGGCACAGAATGATTAAATTATTCATGGTCACACAGCTAGTAAGGCACAGATACAGTATTTAAAATCAAGTCTGTTTTTGTGAGAGTCCACATTCCCAAGCCCTGTGATGAAAGCGTGTGATCCCTACTATTTGCTATATACCCATTTCCTTGCTTTGTGGAAAGAAAGGGAGTGAGGGAAGAGGAGGGAAAGGGAGGGAGGGAAAGAGGAAAAGCAGGCAGAATGGAGGGAGGCAGGAGAATTGTCAAAATTCTGCCAGCTTGTTGATACTGTGTGTTATTTCTTATAATAAGGTTGAAATTAAGGACTTGCAGAGATTTACATAGAATAAATAATTTTAAATTTCCTTAAGGGAAGTCTCTGGTAATATTATCAGATGGTGACAGCAAGTGAATTTCTGTTTAATTCTATTCATAATTAAAATGCTACAGCAGGCTCGTATTTGGAACAAACACAGTTCTGGTAATTCTCATAGTAATAATTCTACATTTTCTTAAATTTGTTATCGTTTTTTTCACCCTCAACACTCTCAGCTTATTTAATTTTAGTACCTACTTTTTTTCAAAAGTCCATACATTTTAGTTAGGCTTAAATCATAGGAAAATTGAAGAAAGTTTAGAGCTTGTAACAGAAGGAAACCACCCCCTTCCCACCCCGAGCCCAGCTCTGTCCATTTCTATCAGAGCTACTCCGCCACGAATGGAGGAATTATTCTAATTGGTCAGATTTAGGACACATTCTATTACATAGGGTGACTGTATTTGTTTAGAGGTACACAGCAACAGTTGCACATTTCTTCTTGTCCGTTGCCTGGTCCTGTGAAAGCAGGTAAGTGGAGTGAAGATCCTCAAAACCTAGACCTCAGTCTCTCATTTCTGTTCCATTCCGTTCCACCAGGGTGAGCTTAATCCAGCAGAAGAGTGAGCTCTTCTGTGTTTCGCCGGATGGTTCCATGCAGATGAGTCAAGTTCCATTTTGAGCCTGGAAAATCTTGCATGCTCTCTCATCAACTTCTTCCTTTTCTGAGTGTGTACTCAGAAAATGGTAACATGCCCCCAGTAAGCCCTTACCACAGCTCTGACTCAGGGTTATTAGGAAGTAATTCCAAATCTCAGACATGTTCTGTATTTTAATCAACAGATAATTTGTACTTATAGTTAACATTTTCTCTGGATTATTCACGTGTTCTTATGCAGTTGGAACCTATTTCTGTCTTCATGTGCTTAAAGCTAGGATGAGTATGGATTTTAATCAAGATAATTTAGAAATTTTATGAAGTGTTTCTTATTGGCAGGCACTGTTCTAGGTACTGGTGATAGAGTGTTAAACAGAGTGGTTACAATCCACACTCTAAGCAAGGGTACTTAACATGAAAATTCCAATAGGAAAGATGTACAGAAATCATACGCAAAAAACAAGAGTCAGTTTAATATGCATGGTTGGCATCTTGGGGATAGAAGAAATCTAACACAAGGAGTTTTACAAGACTGATGATATTATAGTCACTTCAGTTGAACTTTGTTTTATTTAAAACAAGCAACTTTTTTTCAAACCAAGTAAAAAAATGGACAGTAATTGTGCGACTTTATAGCTCCTTATTTAGTAAAGAGAGGGTGCTTTGACTTGTGATATGAGGCAATTTCAGTATTTTGATAAACTAACCTTCAGCATTTTAGAAATTAAGCTTTTTCATTGATGGAAATTCTAATATTTGCCCATCAGTTTTTATTTCATGCCTCCGAAACTAGATTAAATTTTCCAATTTTAAGTGGAAAACTGGCATATTATCTGTTGACACTACAGTTCCAAGTTTTATCCTAAGAAAAGGTGGGTGAGAGGAATCCCCAGCTCAAAATCCTATCCAATTTTGAATTCTGAAAGTCTTTTTTTTGATTGATTAGTAGATGTTGGTATCACATTATTTGCAATGACAGAGGACATTGTCAAGTTGTTATTAGCATTCATTGCAGCACCGGCTTCTGAGAATGTAGTAGTTTTTTTGTTTTTTGTGTTTATTTTTGCGGTACGCGAGCCTCTCACTGTTGTGGCCCCTCCCGTTGCGGAGCACAGGTTCCGGACGCGCAGGCCCAGCGGCCATGGCTCACGGGCCCAGCCACTCGGCGGCACGTGGGATCCTCCCGTACCGGGGCACGAACCCGCGTCCCCTGCATCGACAGGCGGACTCTCAACCACTGTGCCACCAGGGAAGCCCTGTAGTAGTTTCTTTTAAACCACGTTTTCTCCTCTTGATCCATGACTCCAACTCTAAAAATATCTTGACTCCTTCCTACATCATACATTCAAGAAATAATTACTGATCGCATATACTATTCCACATACCAGGCTGGTCACTAGGGAGTCAAAATGACTAAGGCACAGGCTTGGCTGTCAAGGAGACCCCAATGTAGTGAACCTTTGCTTCTTACTCTTCAAGAGGCACTGATCCTGTGTAATCAGAAGTAATAGGGAATTAAGTAGCATTCATATTGTAATTCAATGTAGATTGAGCCAGATGATTTTCCCAAATCAGGTTTAATCAGAGATAGGGCAAGAGTGTTCTTAGGGATTTTTCCTTGATGAGCATTGTTAACTATCCTTGAGATGCAATAATAGAAGTCAGTGAGTAATTTATCAATTTGGTTTCCTGTGGGAACCAAGATGAAGGACGTTTTCTCCTTTAGTGATTGACTTTCTACAGAGATAACAAAGGCGCTTCAACTTTCCCAGACAAGCAATCACCAGTAAACAGCAGTGATGGTAGATGTGGGTTATTTACTACCATGGGGTTGAGAATATTAGTGAGCTGCATTTTGCCCACTTGTCAAACATTTTGACATCTTGGAACAGAAAGTGTTATTTAAATATAAAAAGCATTTTCTGATGAATTGCTGTTAGTCATCCCTATGAGGAAATGACCTAGTAAGTAATAGATCAGGAATAAGATTGATTTCTGCTAAAGAGTGCTTAAAGTAGCTACATGTTTCAATTTGTGGGGTTTTTTCAACCATTTGTGAGTTACCACAGTAAAAAGCCCCTATAAAAAGCTCTCTGAATTTACTTTCCAGCATTCTTTCCTGGGCTTTCTCTCTCTTTCCCCCTCTCCCTCTCTCTCAGATCAGAAGGAGAGCAAGGGGTCTAAAGCTTTAGTGAGAATCAGAAGGCTTGTCAAAACAATGATTTCCAGAGCCTCAGCTGGGAATTTGCATTTCTAACAAGTTTCTAGGAGAAACTTCTGCTGCTGTTACATATTTGATGAACCACTGCTCAAGTAAAAGGAATGGGAATTTAGGAAGTAGAAAGATGGAGAGCTATGAAAAGCTGAAGTCAGCTTCTGATCTTCTTCACCAAGCTGCCCACGCTATTGGGAAGATAATCACTACTGCCCCAGGGAAGCGTATTGAAAGTCACACCAATTAGAATGGGCATCATCAGAAAATCTACAAGCAACAAATGCTGGAGAGGGTGTGGAGAAAAGGGAATCCTCTTGCACTGTTGGTGGGAATGTAAATTGATACAACCACTATGGAGAACAGTATGGAGGTTCCTTAAAAAACTAGAAATAGAACTACCATATGACCCAGCAATCCCACTACTGCTGGCACATACCCAGAGAAAACCATAATTCAAAAAGACACATGCACCCCAATGTTCACTGCAGCACTATTTACAATAGCCAGGTCATGGAAGCAACCTAAATGCCCATTGACAGACGAATGGATAAAAAAGACATAGTACATATATAAAATGGAATGAACTTGGGTCATTTGTAGAGATGTGGATGGACCTAGAGACTGTCATACAGAGTGAAGTAAGTCAGAAAGAGAAAAACAAATATCGTAAATTAACACATATATGTAGAATCTAGAAAACTGGTACAGATGAACCGGTTTGCAAGGCAGAAATAGAGACATAGATGTAGAGAAAAAACGTATGGACACCACGGGGGGAAAGCGGGGCAAGGGTGGTGGTGGTGGGATGAATTGGGAGATTGGGATTGACATGTATACACTAATATGTAGAAAATAGATAACTAATAAGAACTTGCTGTATAAATAAATAAATTTAATTTAATTAAAAAAATAATAATTGGGCTTCCTCTGAGTAAGTGATTGGCCGAGGGCATCATGTAGAATACTCTTGACTGTCCTACTCTTAAGCCCAGGTTTGCCGTGAATGAGCCATTTAACCTCTCTTTACCCCAGTCTTTCTCAGATTCAAACTAGTAATGGTGATTTCCCTTCCCTCTTGTTAAAAAACAAGACAAAACAAAAACTATGCAAATCCTGATCGTGCTTTTCCTTTGTGGAAAATTCTTTGGATTTATCCATCTATTACTCTGATGTAGTAAAGAAGAAATTTAGCAAAATTTCTCTCTGTCCATAAAGATTTTAGGCTTTTAAGCTTAACTCTTTAGCAAAAACTACCAAATGCCTATTCTCCACTGCCTGGGGCTAGACATTTCCTTGATTCTGTCTAAGAGGTGGGGAGCCACACGGGAACAAGTACTTAAAGAGACTCTAAAAAGCCCTATCTTTTCTGCACCCCCTTCGCCACCACCAGCTCTCCAGTTTATCCACTGCTCTTCTCACTCTTGCCACACCAGGAACACCAGCCTCTTAGTTTGTACTTTCAACACTCAACGTTCTCCCATCCAAAGGCCCTTGCATTTACGATTTCATCTTCTGGAAATGTTCTAGAAAAGTAATCCATACACATATAAATAGAATATGATACTAGAGGTTATGATAATAGATAGGATATGACTACCTTCAAGTCTCTGGTCAGATGTCACCACATCAGGGAGACCTTGATCATCCTATAAAAAACAGCTGTTGTGCATCCCCATGCAGGTGCACACATTAACCTACACATGCTCCATGCCATCTCTGATATCGTTTTCTCCATATGTTTGTTCCCGTCTGCCAAACAATATATCAATATTTTGGTATTGGTTTATTTTCGGTCTCTTCCCTAGGTAGAATGCAAATTCTGTGCAGGTAGAGTCATGATTTTTTTCACTGCAGAACCTACAACAATCATTGGCACATAAGAGTCACTCAGTAAATATTTCTAGAGTGAAAAAAAGAAAGGTGATATATCCTGACCTTAGATTATCCACTGCCAATTTTGGTATCTTTTGCATTACTTGCTCAAATGATCTTATACTCCAGTCATACGTACCTATTGGCAGTTGTTTAGGACCACCATTGCTCTGTATGCCCTCGTGTCTTTTTTAAAATTTTATTTTATTTTTTAACATCTTTATTGGAGTATAATTGCTTTACAATGGTGTGTTAGTTTCTGCTTTATAACAAAGTGAATCAGCCATACATATACATATATCCCCATATCTCTTCCCTCTTGCGTCTCCCTCCCACCCTCCTTATCCCACCCCTCTAGGTGGTCACAGGACATATATACACTCACTACCAAATGTGAAATAGATAGCTAGTGGGAAGCAGCCGCATAGCACAGGGAGATCAGCTCTGTGGTTTGTGCCCTCTTGCTTTTTAAATCTTGCTGTAGCCTCTGCCTAGGCTGTTCATTTCTGAAACTTTTTTGTTGTCTTTCACACTTCTACATTTCCTTCAAAACACAAATCAGGTGTCCTGTTCTTCAAAAATATTTCATGATAAACTTGTTCTTTCTCTGTGTCCTCCTTCCCACCCTGGCACCCTGTCCTGGCACTTACCTACTCATTATGTTATACTATTCTGTCCAGTTGAAACTCCTTCCAGCTTTACCAGAGACCACTTGAAAGCAGGGACTGCTTCTGACATCAAAAGCACAATGCGCCAATGCCTGGCATATGACAGCTACTCATAAATGATCAATAAATGAACAACAATCCACCTTATTCTTTTTCTTATCATAAGAAGCTACTCTTCCTTGCTTTAAACTTCTAGAATTGCCCCGAGGGATATAATAGTAATGAGTGTTCCTGAAAATCAAGAGAATGGACACTTGTGATAAGTAGCTTGAAGGTCAGCCAAGTGAAAAGTGGAATAGCTCTCAAACAAGGAAGAGGAGTGAGGCATTCGAGCTCCTTTAGGAGTAGCAAGTAGCAGTGATGCTGGTGTTCACACTGCCATGGAGAAAACCACTGCCATGTGAAGCTCCTAACACGAGTAAATATGTAGTATCTCTGAGGTATGTGATAGTATGTGGGAGTAGATCGTGACAGAACTCTTCAGCAACCTTGTTTCTGGATTTTACCTCATCCAGCATCACTTGGTGTATGCTGAGGTAATGCACAAATTTTACTAGGTAATTAGTCTAGGAATTATTCCTCTAGGGTAGAAAGACGCGACCTTACTCCAGTCGTGTTGCTATAACAAAATACCACCAACTGGTAGATGATAACAACAGCAACTATTGCTCACAGTCCTGGAGGCTGGGAAGTCCAAGACTAGCGTGTTTGCCTTCTGGTGAGGACCTTCCTCCTGGTTCATAAGCTGACACCACCTCCCTGTGTCCTCACATGGTAGGAAGGGCAGGGGATCTCTCTGGAGCCTCTTGTAAGGCATTAATTTCATTCATGATGGTTCCACTGTTACGACTCAAGCACTTCCCAAAGGTCCACCTACTAATACTATCACATTGGGCATTAGGGTTTCAACATAGGAATTTCAACATAGGAATTCAATGTATAAAACATTCAGACCATAGCAGATACTTGGGAGTCGAAGCTTGTTCTAAACTTTATAGCTGGGAAGACTCTGTGAAGCTAGTATGTGTGGCTGAGTCATGCATGTTTGAAGATGATAAAAGACCCATCCCAGCAGAAAAATCCTACACACAACTGAGAAACCACTGGGCATTGTGAATGAGTGTATGCCTTGGCAGAAAG
Organism: Mesoplodon mirus; assembly: GCF_964341445.2. Taxonomy (NCBI): domain Eukaryota; kingdom Metazoa; phylum Chordata; class Mammalia; order Artiodactyla; family Ziphiidae; genus Mesoplodon; species Mesoplodon mirus. Next base: position 90,230,956 of record NC_138983.1, read on the forward strand.
ATGTTCCAGCTGTTCCTCCTCACATCTGTGAGTGAATTATGCATGATATTGCAAGAGGACTTTTTAAATATGAGCAATTTGGAGCAAAAATGACAAAAGAGAAGTGCAAAGAAACAAGGTGAGTGAGTATTGAAAGGCAGAAGTGGTATATTGGTAGGCCTGGAAATCAACTGTCAGTAATTTAAATTGATTAAATGTAGCATAGAAAATGTACAAGAAAAGGTTGAGGGGATCAAATTAACAGGCAAAAGAAACCATTTTCTCAACAGTAACATTTTTGCTGTATCAAAGTGAAAGCAATCCGTAAGAGATTGAGAAAATGAGTATATTTTCTCATTCCTTTGTCATGTGACAAAGGAATAAAATAATTCCTTTGTCACATGACTAGATCTAAGGTGAAAATTAGAACTTTATCTCAATATAAGGAGGCAGTCATTCTTAGGAAATAACATTTAAATTGAACAAGTAAAAGGAGATCAGAGGCATGAACCAAGAGATAAGAACTTGTCTCACTTGTTCGTAAACTATGGGGCCCAACTGTCGAACAATAATCAGTATGGAGGCTGCAGAGAACAAAGTTTTATTTAGGGTCTTGATAATTGCAATCCTGGAGACACAGATTCAGGTAAAACCCAGAGATGCTCTGTGGAAGAGAAAGAGTCAGGGACTTATAAAGATAAAAGGTACAAGGTTGTTAAAGCTGTCTGTCAGGGATTATGATTGACTGTGACGCAGGAAAGGAAATATTTGTCCTTAAGGGATTCTCTGTCACAAGTTATTTTAGGGTAAGAGTCCGGTAAGTATCTTGAGTTTCTGGAACGTGGACAGATGCTCTGGATGCCTGTGTCAAAGCAATAGGTAGTCAAAGTTCAGATTCCATCTCGGCTGAGATGTGCCTAAGTCACACTTCCTCAGTGGCTTCCTCAGAGGCTCCATGTGAGAGAGCTCTCCCTACCAGTAATGACTCCATTTCTATTTTCCTTTCACACAACTTACCTTCACTCCTCAGATGTGTTGGGAACTGATAAGCATATTCTCACCGTAGTACTTGTTGTCGCTCACTTGCATTAAAGTGGACCATAGCCAACATCAATAACTGATTATTGAGTTTTGTTGTATTTTTCTCAAATTCAGAGTTATTTATTTTAAAGCATCAGTAAGCAAACTATGGCCTAAAGGTGAAATCTCTTCTTGAGCTAAGAATGGTTATTACATTTTGAAAAGGTTGTAAGAAAAGAAAAAGAAAAAAGGAAAAAAAGAAAGAATATGTGTTACAGACCTATGTAGCTCATAAAGACAAAAATATTTATTACCTGGAGGGCTTAAATTTAAGGGGATATTGATGTTCACATTCATTATATATATATATATGAATATAATAAATATATTATGAATAACAACTGAATATAATAAATGTATATAATGAATGCGAAGGTTTATATATACACAGTTAAGTATAAGAGAACAATTTTGTCTTACACATTGTAGGATTTCACGCCCTAAAGGGTGGATTTCTCGATAAGAGAAAGAGAAGATATATATTTACCAGTTCATAGTTTATTGAGGACAAGAAGGAAGAGGACTGAGGCAAGTTCACTTCATTTTTGCAATGACAACATTACAGAGGAAAATGAAGTAAAAAATGTGAAACAGAAGCCTGATTGTGGAAGATGCATGAAGGGAATGAATAAGGCAATGAAAGGGGATAAACTACTTTGAGAGCTCTGATGCCAGGAGGAAAGTGGCAAGTAGTCATGTATGTCCCTGCAGGTATTTGTAGGTTGTCTTCCACTCTGAGATTTCTCTGCTGCTGACCCTCCCCTAAACAAGTGTCAGAGAGGATTGGAGCTCTGTCTTCACAGCGCTTGCTGACTTTTCAAGAGAAACATTGTACAGATAGACCCACAGACATACTGAAATAGATATCCGCAGCTCTGTTGCATGTGTAGTATTTAGCTTCTTCAGTCTGTGTGTGAAACACTTCTAACCTGTTTCCCCTACTCCAGTGCCCACAGGGCCACCAGTTTTCAACCTGTTTTCTCTGTCCTGTTAAACACACCTCTTTTTCTAGCAGCTGAATAGGAAGGAGGACCCCCGTTTCAGTTGTTGTCTTCCTCGAAACTGTTCATTCTAAACGAATTCTCACATTTCCCTTCAGAATCTATCTACCATCTCCCTCTATGTCCAAACTCCTCCTGATAGACAAATTTATTGAGCGCTTAAATGTATACCAATTACCGTTTGTCAGTGGCATTTAACCCTCACAAATATTATCCACATTACACAGTTAAATACTGAGACTTAGAGAAAGTTAGAAACTTGCCAAAAGTTGCAAACTTAACAAGTGACATGTCTAGGATTCAGGCACAAAAGATTTGAGCCCAGAGGCCATGCTCTTAACCATGAAGTTAAACCCTCTAGGAAGAAGTTAACACCTGTTCAAGGGAAATGGAGGGTCCATACTAGCTCCCTTATTTATACCAGCCTCCAGAGGGGAAAGTTTAACAGAAAAGTGCTCCCATTTAATTTTTCTATTTCTTTAACCACTGAATTAAACAATAACACATCCTCCTTAAATGTAATCTCTCTTTGATTCAAGCTTTCTGATTATTTCAGAAGCTTCAGTGAATAGTTGATATCTTCATAATTTTTTTCTTTAATTTCAGAACTTTGTGAGAAGGATAATGCTATTTTCTTTTAAGTGATTAGATAATTTTGTAATTTTCTATGCTAAAAAGTATACTTACAGTATATATAAAATTCGATGTATTTAACGTGTACTTTTGTTAAAGCATTGTAAAATAACAACTGAATTGTACTCAAATAAATACATCGTTTTCCTCAACATTGACTTAATGTGCACTATAGTTCATATTTTTTTCTGATTAGTTCAGAATTATCAAATTAGAGAATTATCATTTTGAGACTGGTTTTTACTAACTCTAACTTCCATGTTCCTAATGAATAAACTAAGCTTTATTTATCCTTAATATTTTCTGACCTCTTCACTTCAATTGAAATCTGGATTGTTTCAAATGATTCCCCTACCATCTCCACCACAAATTTACCTCTCTGTTTCTCTAGTATAAGAAGAGCCAGGCTGCTTCTTACATTTCTGCCACTTTCTGATTATTATTGTATGATCTCTGCATTCCCCTAATTTTAACTTACTGTTAGGAAGTAAAGTTGGCCCTCTCTCTATGCAAACCACTCCTGTATCCTCCAGAACCAGTGCCCACTTCTACTTTCCTGAACGAGGTCAACTACAGTTCACCAAGCTTACCATTTTTTAATTTTAATTAATTAATTAAAATAAATTAATTTTATTGAAGTATAGTTGATTTACAGTGTGTTAGTTTTAGGTGTACAGCAAAGTGATTCAGTTATACATATACATATATCTATTCTTTTTCAGATTCTTTGCTCATATAGGTTCTCATAGACCAAGCTTACCAATTTTATAGTTGCCTGTCTGCATCTATGCCATGACCTCATTTCTCATTCACGTCTCAAAATTAAACTTTCAGAACTCTACTGCAACAACGATCAGTGGTCTACTGAACTTGTATAAGATGACCAGAAGTTGAAGTATTGTAAGCATTAGTAATATAAAAGTCCAACTACTGTCTGTTCTGCAAATGAATATATGTTTAATACTAAAAGTTTCACCATGGTAGTGTGAGTCTTTCCAAAATTTATTACATTCCTATTATATGCCAAGCACTGACTTACTCTTTGATTTCATTTTTCCCCCAATTTTGTTTTCCAAACACAGAATGACAACTTGGTGAAAAAAACCCTGCGGCATATACCAAATACCAAGATGTGCATCCTCTGCCCATCCTCATTTCTGTATTCCCACTCATCCCATCGTAATTAGATTCTGCCACTTTTCTCCTGAGCCCTATAATAGTCTCATGTCTACTCACTTCCCATCTCTTCCCCGTCTTTTAATCTCAAATGCCGTTCATACATACAGAACGTCACCTGAATGATGTTCATAACTGATGGCTGCTTGCTTTCTTAAGAATGCTTAAAAGATGCAGTGTTGGAAGAGAAAGCTGTCACCACCTGCTGACTTGTGCCCAAAGTCTCCGAGGCTGAAACTTCTGCTTTCATAAATGGGGAGGCCCAGCCCAGAAGTGAAATGAAGAAGTGCCATAAAAGAGCTTATGAGCCTTTTAAAGACTTCCCAGGAGATATACACACACACATACATGTACACAAGATGTTCAGTGTGATTTCAGAGAAATTCTCAGAGACCTCATATGTCTCAAACACTGGGTAAGACCTCTGCTTCCAGACATTCTAAAATTTACTCTTGAATAATGCAACCCAGAGAGCGGTGTACTTGGACCAAATTACTTATATCCCTTATAGTATTATTTCTGGCAAATTACCCCATCTGCTTTTGGCTTGCATAACAGACAATGGCAAGAATTTCTTTTCTATCTATTGGTAGAGGTCCTCTTCCATGACATCCTTTATACAAAGACTATATAAATGCACATAATGTCTTACATATTATTTCATAGGTTTAAGAGATACTTGGTGTCCAGTGTAGAATAACATGGACTATGGGCTAACAATGTTCTCTAAAGAATAAAGTAGTTCTTTGTAAACTAGACTGTTTATATATTTCATACACCCTCTGTTTCCCAGTTATTCTCTCTTATCACTTAATAAATTCTTTTGATGTCTTTTCTATATCATTTGTACTAAAGTGAAACAAAGCGAGATGTTTTTGATTGCTCCATACCTGGACAAAAGTGTTAGAATGGAAGCCTAGAGGCTGCTATGGTGGTAGCAGTCATAATGAAAATGAGAGAACGCCTAAATGGATGTGGTTTTCCTGCTTCAATTACCTGGAGATTGTTTTCCAGTGCTGACACCAGGATGTTCTGAATTTTGCTTTAGTGAAACGAATTAGTGTTTCCTCTACAGTTTTAATTATAGTTTTGTTTCTCTAAAATTGCTATGTAATTTCATTGACCATTGAGTTAATACAAAGTGAACTCCTTGGCCTGGCCCTCCAGGCACTCCAACTGTTCTAACCTATCCCTGCTGCTCCATCACCTCCCCTTCTCCTACACATGGGCCTGTGCTGCCATCAAACTGCACAAACCTCTCTTCTCTCAAGTGCTGGGGAGTTTTCTAATCTCTGTCACTTTTCATTCTGCTGATTATGTCAGGAATTGGATTTTCTTAGATGTGATGCATATTAAATCTACTTTACATGTATAACATGTTTATATAGTTAATAAATTTGACAAAAAATTATTAAGTGATGCCTAATGATGACTACGTTACAAAATCATATATATATATGCCTTTTCATATATATCCATGTCTTTCAACACTAACCTCACCCTCTACATTCTCATAATACTTAAAATATGCTTGCCTTATGTTTTCCAGGCCATTGCATGTGGTGCTCTCTTTGCCTGGAGTTCTCTCCTTCCTCCGTTCTTCTACTTGCCACCACTTCCCCATGTAATGACCCGATTTGGAGAAGACTTGTTTCTGCCCCTCTTATGGGTTCCCTTAGTACCCTATTCTAAGTTCTATTAATTCAGACTGCATTGTAACTCCCTGTTCATTGTCTTCATCATTGTGTCCCCAATGCGTATACAGCACCTAAGGTTTGGAAAGTACTCAAATAAATGAAAGTTGGTGACATTGAAATACATGTATAACTGGTTTAGAAGAGTTAAATGATCATTGTTATTGAAAGTCATAAAGACACTTACGCCTTTGACCCAGTAATCCAGGAGTCAAAAATTCACATGCTTTCAGGGTCAAGCAAGTAATCTAAATGTGCCATGTTGGCCTGGGGGGGAAGGCAATAGGAATACAGGTTACTGTACTTGCCTCACCTAAACACATTCAGATTTACACTTTTATAAATACTGTCGATACAAGCCAAACAACCATAACCCCTGTCTCATTCAAAGAAACAATTCTGTAGAGGAAAAAAATATTAATAATAATGTTATTTGTGAATCTATCTGTAATAAGGAAAAAATGAAGACAAATGGCTAGTAATAGGAATCTGATTAAATTAAATATAGATTGTACCCATTAAATATCATATATTCTTTAACGTTAAAATAATCCCCCAATTGTAATATATGAAAAATGCTTTAGTTATTGGAAATAGTGAAGGAATAACACAAAACCCTGTGTTTGCTGTAATTGCAACCATGTAAAAATGTACATCCTTGTTTAAAAAAAAGGATTAATCAAAATGAAGATAACTATGTTAGGGTGCTCAAAATAGAAATGATTTTTGTAAAGTGCAGCATTTAATAATGCCGTCATTTTTCCAATCCCAGTCTCTGGAGAAAACTTTGGCAATATCTCTTGGAGACTTAGAAGATGATACCTAGCAAGCAGAACCAGGTTACTTTGGGTAAAAGCTGAAGAATATGAATTGTGGGCTGAGCTACAAATAACATTGTCATAGCAACCTCCAAAGATTTCATAGAAAAGGCATGACTTGGATTTCTCTTTTTTTTTTTTAAGGAAAATGACTAACAAGATCCCTTTTGAAACAGTTCTGATACAGTGAGGGATAAGATACAATAAGTTTGATAAAGAGTTTTGTTGAGAACTTGGGATAAACTGGCATAACCTTGAGATCAGAAGTGAGACTCCCTAGTGTAGCCTTAGCACATTATTTTGTGTGTGTGTATTGATTAGTTTTCAGTGCCGTAACACGTATGTGATGCCAATCTGCCTTCCATGCAGATAATATTTATTTAATAATAAAATATTAAGAACAATATAATAACTCTATAATGATAATAATGGTTATTATAAGTAAAAAAGTTCAATTCTCCTTGTTAAGAGACATTTAATATATTTCTCTGATTCTTTATAATGAAGGCTTGATTATCTGTTCTCAGGGTTCTTCTGTGATACTATATATAACCTCCTGGAAACAGGACTGTGGAAATACTGATAGTATCAACGGAAATCATTGTAACTTCTTCCTTGGAAAGGGCGTATTCCATCAGTCTCATTGCCTCATTTGTTAAGCTGAATCGCCATCCTCAGTGAGAGATCATTTCAGTGTCCAAACTTCCTGCAAGGATTTATGTATTAAGCCCATTCTGTTTGAGTTTAGACCAGGAGTGTCCCTTAGGTTATTTTATGAACCCAGGTTTCCTGTAGTTTGCAAAAGCTGGCCCAGCCCACTGGCAGAAAATCTGCTTCTGATAGCATAGTCCTGTGGTAACAACTTTGGTATCTTGCACAGATAAGCAGCCTTGATGTAGGTCCATGTGGTTAAGGAGGAAGACATTGTCAGTAATTACCTTTACGGGGGATATTCTAGTTAGCAATTTTTTTCCAGTTCGAGGTAAACATGTCAGTCTGGGCTTATCATAAATAGCAATATATCCAAAGTATCATTCTCAGACTACACACACATTTTTGACTCTAGCTTTCTGTGTAACGTTAGAAAAACAAACAAACAAAAAAGCGTAGTCAGATCACCTGTGACCTCAAAATAAGGAGCTGTGTGGCAGCATCAGGAGGCATAATGAGTGAAGCCAGAATTCACAAGCAGCGGGCGGAGTGGGAAACCCCTGCGGTTCAGGCCTGATCACTGAAACTGGCACCTGATCGCCCTTACAAGTGATACCTGTTCGCTCAGTTCTTGAAACAATCAAATATGTACCGTAAATATCATGGTTCTGCTAACACCTTTTGTATGTTTTCTGAAGCCACTGGTAGAACTAACCTTTCTAACCATCTGCTGAGAACAGAAGTCACGTTATAAGTCAAGTGGAACTTTGAGTTCTATTTCCATTTCTAAACATTTGACCACAAAATTAAACCTCAGATTCTTAAAGAAGAATTCAGTCTTCTGGGTAAGTGGGATCTGTCCACTCGTTCATTCAACATTTACTGAGCTGCTGCTTCATGTAGAATGTACAAGTGGGTTAAAAGATGTTTGAGGAGATTACTGTCTCGTTAGCCATCCAACTAATCATCACTCATGCTGAAGTTTTGAATCAGAAAAAAAAAAGAGTTGAACCAATATTTGTTAAATTTTGCACACAAATAGCCCTAGGGAGCACAGAAGGGAAGAGTTTTTCCATTGAAAAAATGTATGACTTTTCTGAATAAATTAATATGTATCTTAATCATGTATGTTTCAAATGAGGAAAAGATTAATTTAATAGAATCATTCTGTAAAACCCCTACTGCTTTGAATCCTATGAAAACTTGTTGCTAATTTGAGGCTTTCAAATTTAAAGTCATAAGATAAGTTGAGCAATCGATAACCTTGAAATTTAGGAAAGTGACTGACATGGACTAGCCAGAACGTTTTTTGCAGTAATTTGATATATAACTCTGCCCTAATCACTCTTAAAAATCAGCTAGACAGTAAAAAGTTCTCTACCTTCAAACCTCTTGATGAAGTTTTGCAGATTAATCTGAATGGGTTTAAAATTTGATGAAAGGATGGAGAGCATCTAAATTTAGTTTTTCTGGATAGCCACGTGCAAAAGAATGAGACTAGACTACTATCTTATACCATACATAGATATCAACTCAAAATGGATTAGAGACTCCAATGTAAGATCTGAAACAATAAAACTCCTAGAAGAAAACATAGGCAGTATTCGCTTTGACTTTGGTTTTAGCAATATCTTTCTGCATAGGCCTCCTCAGGCAAGGAGACAAAAGCATAACTAAACAAATGGGGCTATTATCAAACTAAAAAGCTTCTGTACAACAAAGGAAACATCAACAAAATGAAAACCTACCAAATGGGAGAAGATATTTGCAAATCATGTATCTAATATCCAAAATAGATAAAGAATTCATGCAACTCAACAACAAAAAAGCTAACAATCCAATTAAAAAATGAGCAGAGAAACTGAATAGATATTTTTCCAAAGAAGGTATATAGATGGGCAACAAGCATGTGAAAAATGTTCAACATCACTAATTATCAGGGAAATGTAAATCAAAACCACAGGGAGATATCACTTCACACCCATTAGAATGGCTATTATCAAAAAGACAAGAAATAAGTGCTGGAGAGGAAGTGAAGAAAAGGGAACCCTTGTGCACTTTTGGTGGGAATGTAAATTAGTGCAGCCACTATGGTAAATCACATGGGGATTCCTCAAAAAATTAAGAATAGAACTATCATGTGATGTAGCTATTCCACTTGTGGGTGTTTATCCAAGGAATACAAAAACACTAATCTGAAAAGATATATGCACCCCTGTGTTCATCACAGCATTATTTAGAATAGACAAGATATGGAGACAACCTAAGTGTCCACTGATGGATGAATGGATAAAGAAGATACACACACACTTACAATGGAATAATAGCCATAAAAAGATGAAATCTTGGCATTTGGGACAACATGGATGGACCATGTGGGTATTACGTTAAGTGAAATAAACCAGATGGAGAAAGACCAATACTATATGATTTAACTCATATGTGGCATATAAAAACAAGCAAAACAAAATGAATGAAGAAACCAAACTGAAACAAGTAGATACAGAGAACAGAGTAGTGGTTAGCAGAGGAGAAGGGGGTGGAGGGAGGGCAAGATGGGTAAAGGGGGTCAACAATATGATGACAGTTGACAACCTTTTGGTGGTGAGCACACTGTAGTTTATATAAATGTCAAAATATAATATTATACACATGAACCTTATGTGTTATAAACCCATGAAAATATAAATAAATAAAAATTTAATAAATAAATTTACTTTCATTAACTTATGAAACAGTAACATACTTTGCCCAATTTACTTAGCTTCAGAATTTTCATTTGTACAGTTTGAACCAGAAGAAGTACCTTTATTGGTTTATTTTTTTTTCTAAAATTCTAAGACTAAATTGTTATTACAATGTCTTCAAAAATTATTAATAGAATGCTTTCATAATTATCTCACGTGAATATTTAGGTAAATAGCTATGTAATAGCTGAATTTTCTCAAACTGTTAAAATATTATTTCTAAAGGTATATTTCAGGTTAAGAAGGATTAAGCTGCAGAGATATAACGTTTAATGATATTTCTCAAGTGATAAGAACTTACTATCAGAAGCAGGTAATATATTAGTACCCTCATTATGAAGTTCAGATTCTCCAGCAGAAAATGCTCAGGGCATATGTGAGTGATGATAATTTTTTTTCTATGCCTATATTCCTATAGCATTTCTTATCATGATGTCATTGTGTAACTGCATTTAAAGTGGGCTCTTAGGGACTTCCCTGGTGGCGCAGTGGTTAAGAATCCGCCTGTCAATGCAGGGGACACAGGTTCGAGCCCTGGTCCGGGAGGATCCCACATGCCGTGGAGCAACTAAGCCCATGCGCCACAACTACTGATGCCCACGTGCCTAGAGCCTGTGCTCTGCAACAAGAGAAGGCACCGCAATGAGAAGCCCGCGCACCGCAACGAAGAGTAGCCCCCACTCCCCGCAACTAGAGAAAGTCCACGTGCAGCAACGAAGATCCAACACAGCCAAAAATAAATAAATTTTAAAAAAAGATGATTCTTTAATCAATCAATCAATCAATAAATAAAGTGTGCTCTTAAGCATTTGCCAATTAAAGAAACTCAACATAAAGACCCAAAGACCCCATCTGAGTTTGCTAAGGGATGCAGTGTTAATAAAACTGTGGCTCATTGGAATCTAGTGTGTTACAGGATTTTTTGCACACTTAGCTCTTCAACTGATTTGGTTTGGATTCTAGTCAAATTACTTGGTACCTTGGTTAAGTGGGCTTGTGAAAAATACTGATGTATACAACCAGTTCCTATGGAGCTAATAGCTATGTGTTTGCTAAGTATTTTGTGAGAAGAAAAGATCAGAGAGCAAAGAAAGCTGGATTTCCTTAAAAGCACTGAACTAACTGTAACATGTATGTAAAGACTGGGTAATTACTGGGCAGAAAGAGGCCTGCCAGTAAAAGCCAACTATATGCAGCTCCCTTCTTTTGCTGAAAATCTGTCCTAGTTTCATGTTAAATTATATATTAAAAGAATACTACATTTTTCTATAATGATGTTTTTATACTATAGAGGGTATGTTTCTGACCAAAGACTCTACATCCACAATATATGATAAAAGCAAAGGTATAATGATAAAATATCATACTCAACTCATTTAAGTAGTAAAGTATATTCTAAACCTCATAATGGACAAATATAGTCACTGTGAGGTGGTTCTATAAGTCTCTAATATATTTTAAAAAGGTATATATCATATTCAAACGAATATCTACTATATCTTAAATTATAACTATATAAAATGAACACATTAACTTTAATGACCACTTATTTACACTAATATAAGTCTGTTCCCCAACAAGAAAGATGTACATATGTATATGGGTGTTTGTATGAGTTAGGTAACTGGCATCTTTTAAAAAAACTGTTCAAGAAAGTTTGAAGTAATGAATTTTCATGTAGCATGAGGAGGTAATCAAAATCATTCTCCCATATTTCCTTAATTCTAAGGTACCGTATGTTGTATATGTCCTTAAGTTAGGGAAACTTTTTTTGGAAATAAAAAGCAAGTACACCAAATGTGCACATTAGAAGGAAAATTCTGGTTTTATAAATTTTATAATGAAAAAAGAAAATGGAATACATATTTTTATTTACCTTAGAATTAAATTTGAATTTAAGCTTAATTTCTACAGTAACCTTTAGAAATTTTTATTATGCAGTCTTTCTTGATGATAATTTGTAATTTGCTATGACTGATTTAGAATTTCCAAATTTCCATCCATTTTTAGAATTCAAAATTTTGGCTAAAACCATCAATTATTTGAAATCCTCTCTCAATCTAGACTGTGCCTGAGGCCAGTACCTGAGCTGATCCTCTAGAGAGCTTCATGGAGACTATAATAAGGGGAGCCCTTGTTGAGTAATTTATACTTGATTAACATCCTCACGAATTGCTCCCAACTTTATTCATGATTCTGAACACTTGAGATAATTGAAATACCAAAAGAATGAGTATAAAGCTATTAGGACGAGTGGATACTTGAGCCTGCTCAGAGTCTCTTTGAGGCAGAGACTCATTTTGTGCATAAGTGTAAAGAAATATATTTTTGGAAAAATAATTCTAGTTCCAGTTAGAAGATAGTGAACTCAGAGATTTCATTTATCACTGCTCAAAGTGTTTAGAGCCATTGAAAACATTTCCCCCTAGACATTGACATGATGGACTTATTTTAATCAGCAATTACAAAAGTTGACCAAGTGCCAGGCATCAGTGAGTAGATTATTGGGCAAAAATCCGTTTTTTCCCCTTGTACACAACCTGGATGCATCCTGTCCAAGGACAGACTTAAACAGGCAAGGGAAAGTTGATTGCAAACGATTGCAGTTGGAGAGAGAGATTGGACTAAACTCTGCTGAAACAAAAGGTGGGACAGTTTATCAATTCTGGAGTGAGCTAGTGGACTGGTACTGGAGGACATTAGGAGGAGACTGGTTAATGTGATTAGGCCATCTGTGTTTGCTAATCAGCACTTATTGAAGTTAGACTCTTGCCCTCCCACAGAGAATGTGGTGCTATCTTTCTTGATGATTACATTTCGAAAAATGGCTCCCATGTCCGTGAGAAAGACATTCCTGGGTTGTAAATCTGGCAAGATTACTAGAAGAAGATTTACGTGTCAAAGGGGTGAAAAAAGAATTTGCATGTTTTTTAGAGTAAATGTTCTCAATAAGGGGAGGTCAAGGGCCTATAAGTCAGGAAGAAACCTGTCTAAAGTTTTATTAAGCTGAAAGGAATGTTAAGGCTGTCTTGGTCAATCTAAACCTTGAACACAGGTGCAGATGTTTGCCAACTCTAGAGAAAAGCCTACAAGTACGACCAGCTCCTTTACCTTTAATTTCCCATCCTCCCTAATCTGATTTAGGTCTTTCACTTGTGTTGTCACAGGCTTACCAATATCACAGAATTTATCGGGTCAAATTGCAATTTTTTGTCTGTTTACTACTCTTGACACTAGACTGTAAGGTACCTGAGAACAGGGATCCTGTTTACATTTGTAACCATAGGACCTACTGTAATTCCCCTTACCTCAATTAATGCCTGCTAAAATAAACTGAATTCTATAAAATTAACAGAAAAGTAACTGAGATAGGAAATAAGAATGTGGGAATTACAAAAAAATTAAGAGCCTTTAGTTTAGTAAAATGAAGATGGTAAGGGAATATGATCAGAAGCCATATATTCCTAGAAGGTATGAAATTTTCTAGTAAATCCTAGAAAACTAGAAGTTGGCCACACCCAGTGGAGATAGGAAAGAGGGCTCACATTTAATGTACACTATATGGTAGACACTATGTTAGCATATCAAATTGAATCGTTTATCTGTGAAGAAAGCACTGCAAACCCTATTTTATAAGTAAGAAAACTGATTCCTGGAGTGGCCATATACCACCTACAGAACAGTGAACCAAGATTGAAACACTCACCTTTATGGCCCCAAGTCATAAAGCTATTAAACGTGGCTGCCTTAAACGTAAATTATAATAGTTTAAGTTTAGGAGAGAAAAATGATCAATACTTTTAACTTTGCATATGAGATGATATCCCTAAGAAGGGATCACCCTCAAAATATAAATAGAATCAATAAGTATCAGATGTATCTTTAAATACTAGAGACAAGCAAGGGTGTAAAGAAAACGGGTGATGTTTGGGGGTACCTTCCAAAACTTTTGAAGGTGGTGTCACCACAAGGAGACTCTGTCTCTTGGTGGCACCATCAGCTCTGCTTCTGGATTGGATGGATATTGAGATGACGTTAGAAGTGCTCTTCTCTTAGAGTTAGGACATTCTCTGATTCTTTAGTAATGAAATACCTTTGATTCTTTGCTTTATCACCAAAAAAGATTGTTTAAAGGAACAACCTTTTTGTTTTTCCAGATACACACTGGGAATGCTATTTACCAACTCTCACTACATGCTAGAGATATGATGGTAGTCCCCTTATATATCCCAGTATACCGTACAGAAAATATTAAGGCTACTGGCATCAGTCCCATATGGTTAAATAAGCTATTTAAAGGAGGATATTCCTGAACTGGAGAGGGATGTCTGGGACAAGAGCAAGCAGGATGGAGAGGATTTAATCAACAATTTAGTCTTATCTGGAAGCCTGATAAAATTCAAATACCCATGTCTCGCTTACATGGGACTTATTTTTCAACATAATATGGCTTGACAATTTTTCTTAAGAATTTGGGATGAGAAGGAAAAACAATAATTTAATCTAGTCAATAAAAGGAATATTGATGTTGCTCTTATTTCTTTGAAATCCTTTGCTAAATTTCTTGACGTCACCTGACTGACTTTTACCCTTTTCTAGAAACAAAGCATAACAGGAGGAAGTAAGAGCTAGTGCTTTTTAGTGTACTCTTGGCATTCTTCCAACTCTTCTGGAAAACATCATTCTATCACTTATATTCCTGTAGAACTGTAAGTTGAAATGAAGAACCCTCTTACCCAGCCTCTTACACAAAAGTATCACGATATTCTTTAAAAGACCCTATCCAAACACACATTTTAAATAATTATTAGTTCACCATCATGACCCAACAAGACTGCAAGGTTGCTTAGCAACAGAATCAGGCACTCTTAACAGGAACATGCATGGGAACAATGGTGAAAAGTGATGGAGATCTTACAAAGGCAAATTCTTTGAATTAAATCTTTGTGAAAGGACATCATAGGGAAAATGAGTTTTTTAACCTAAGAATTGTTTCCTGAGATTGATACATTATTTCATAGCTAAACATCAACCACTTTCCATAGGATAGATAGAACAATGGAACTTTTAGTCTTTACATAATTTAGGGCACTTACAAAACATTATTTATCAGTGTTAGCTTGAAAATGAATAATATTTCTGTGTCGTCCCATTATCTTTAAAACTGTATAGATATATAAAGAAAGGAAGTTACTTACAAAAATAAATACTGCAAATGTATTTGATTAACGATGTTCTATTTTTATGTCATACATAAGTAGACTATAAAAATTGTATTCTTTTAAATTTGAACAGGATATAAGTGTATATATATATATATATATATGTATACATACATACACACAAACATGCATTATCTATCTAATTCCCATTTCCAGTGGAAAAAAAAAGAAAAGAAAAGAAAAGAAAAAGCCTGCAAAGCATTGTCTCTTTGGGACTCCTAGATTGACTAATTTTTGGCTGAATGGGCTGATTTTATACAACAATACCTGTAAAGGCACTAACTTCCTTCTATTAGTAAATGGAAGAAAATCCAGTACATTTGGGCTCTGTTGATGCAATATGTAAACACCCAGCAAGTTCAAAGAGTAAGCTCAACATCCTGGCAGAAGACCTCAACTTTGACCCTAGTCCCACCTCTGGCTTGGACAATTCACTTAACCACCATAGACCTCATATTCCTCATCTCTAAAAGGAGGCCTCCAAGATTATTTTCAGCTCTAAAATTCCTAAAGTTCATGTCCATCAACTCTTAAGTAGCATCATTCTTTTTTCTCACAGAATTGTTTGTTTTACTGCATTGGTTATTTGACTACTGTCTTTATGTAAATACTAGAAGTAGCAGGCTTGTTCACCAATACATTCAAGTATCAGGCAGAAAAATTTCAATACTGGGTTTTTGTTTGTTTCTTTCTTTCTTCATGGCTGATTGCATGTTGCAGAGGTGATTTTTAGTTTCTGGAAGTTAAAAACATGCAGGTGTAGATACAATATGCTGCAGGCATTTATATCACCAGCCATAATGTTTTAAAACAACTGGCTTTTTTGCATAGTCTTTAGAAGAGGGTTAGATGAGCACTTCTGTTTTCCTTTCCTTGAGAAGTTTTATAACAACACCGAAAGGTCATCTTTAAAATGTCAGACGATATTAACAACAAAATCTTGGAAGACAGCCAGTCCACCAAGGAAACAAACCCAAAGGACTCTTTACAGATGCAAATCTTAAATAAGCAACAGAACCTGAGAGTGGGGTGAGGGCAGGGGAGAGAAATACTTTGTAGCAAAGAAATACATTCAAGAGATGCCTCATGGCCTTGAACTGTTGGAAAGGAGTAGCAGTAAACAAACCTGGCCCCCAGCAATTGCTAAAGGGCACATTCATTAGGAAGTTGGAAGCAAGAAGTCTAAGATCATGAGTCAGAGAAGCAGAATCATGAGCCACACCCACACTGGGTTCTATATGCTATTGTCAAAACAAAGAGAAGTTGATGTAAATATTTTAATTGCAAGGAATTGAAGAAGTGGTTTTTAATCTCACTAGTTGATGCCAGGCCAGGTTTTTGATTATACAACTGAGGATGTAGCTCTATAGTCCTGACAGCTGAGTAGTAGAGAAGATGCAGTTTTCCTCCCACAAAAATACCACTTCTACTAACAATTCTAAAGGGAGAGAAAGCCTTTAACAGAGAACACATTAAAGGAGAGTCACAGTTATTTAAAACCAGAAACTTAAATATTGATGGAAGAAGCAAGTAGGTTTAGGAAGAGAGCAAGCTACAGAAATTGATAAAAGCTTTGCACTTTTAGTTGAAATTTTAAAAATTATAAACAAAAATGGAGAATTCTCTGCAATTTGTATTTTATCCAGTATTCGACTAAGTGGCCTATTAGTTTAGTAGGATGAAAAGTATCTTGCTGGCAAATGTGGAAACTAATACTGAAACAAAAATTGAAGGCAGAGACATATTTTTGTAGCAAAGGATTTCACCAGCTTTGTCAAGGTTGACACAAGAATCATATTATAGTTATACTTAATATAAATGTTAGATTATGTAATACATAAATGTATATTCAGTAGAAATAGTCAATAAATTGTACATAATGTACTACAGTAGTAAATGTTAGGTTCTTTTCAATGAATACTTTATAGTGTTTTTGCGATCTTTATAAAGAGCCTAGTTTTTACATAAATACTATTTCAAATTTGGGGAATGAGAAGTTTAAAATAAGATGAACCAGATTTCTACAATCCATTTTCTGATGCTCAAAGTGGGCAGACTACAAAATGGAGCATGGCTGAGGCCATGTGGTAATCTGTGTGTTCCTTGCACTGTTTGAATTATATTATACATCCGTAATATGCAGGGGCACAAATCACTCATAGGTTCTGCTTTTTAGGCAAACTTTTACACACGAATAACAACTAATTAGAATAGACCTTAGCAAAACCGTGATGTTTGCTTGTTTCATCAAGCTCCACTTTCTGAGTTTCCCCTGTGAGTCTATTTATTGCTCTGTCTTCTCTATTCCCTGATACCCTCTGCAGAACACTTATGCCCTCAAGTTCTCTTCCCTCTTGCACATCATCAAAACTTGCTTTTGGATCATTCAGGCTGAGGTAAAAATGACTACGATCTTAAAGCACAACCAGTATTTGAATTTTAATGGGAAAAAAAGATTTAAGCTAAAGGGATGAGATTCCGAGATAAAGGGATGAGAGTTGAGTGCCAACCATCAGTTAGTAGATGAGAAGACATTTTTAGGCATCAAAACTTTTCTGCATCTCTAGTCATAATACTAATTCTGCAAGCTATATAGTTGGAGAGATGCAATCATACGAAAGGCTCAAGATATCAGAAAATAGAAACCAAAACTACTTCCTCTTAGTTCATGAATAGGGTGTAGGTTTACTAAAGAGGACATTAAAATTACTCCCTGTTTCCTGAACCCAATCCAACCAGCAAGGGAAAGGAGTTGAATAATGTGGCATTTGAGTTGGTTAATGGCAGGGAGAATTCAGAGTGGAATTACAGATGTAAAATGGATATGAGGATGTTATTTGTGTGTATGTGTCCGTTGTGTATGTGTATAGAAGCCACCTCTGTCATCTAGGAAAAGACATTTAAATCTTCCAGAGTTATAAATTCACTGAGAAGAAACGATAAACTTCAGCATCATTTTGTTGCTCAATTGGGTCCTATTTGAGGGATGAATCAATAACAATGATTTCCTTGAATGGTCTCTCAAGGCTATTGTTTTGTTTTGTTTTGTTTTGTTTTTGCGGTACGCGGGCCTCTCACTGTTGTGGCCCCTCCCGTTGCGGAGCACAGGCTCCGGACGCGCAGGCTCAGCGGCCATGGCTCACGGGCCCAGCCGCTCCGCGGCATGTGGGATCTTCCCGGACCGGGGCACGAACCCGCATCCCCTGCATCGGCAGGCGGACTGTCAACCACTGTGCCACCAGGGAAGCCCAAGGCTATTGTTTTTTTATGGCCCTGGTATGCAAGGGGGTTGTTCTGAAAGGACACAAACAGGTAATTCTCTCTTTCAAGGATTTTGGTCGTAGTAGTTGAGCAAAAACTACAGTATGATAGAAAGCAGTTCGTTTTCTTTGTCTCATATACAGAGTTAAAATTAAAAAGTGAAAAGACCCTACGTTTTATCGTTTTATATTCAACACTTATCTACATAAGTGTTAAAACAAGTTGATCTTACTACCCATTATGATTATTAAGGTACCAAAAAAAATTCACTTTGAAAACGATTCCTGAATATGGATACATTTTGTATTCAGAATCACATGGAAAAAGAAGCCTCTTAATTTACATGGGCCAGTGTCCCATAGTTATTGATCATTATTCATGGGAAATAAATTAATTTTGTAACATTCCATCATTTGCTATTTTTTTTAACAAAAGAGGGATTTTATTGTTCAGCACAGGGAAATATAGCCATCATTTTATAATAATTAAATGTAGTATAATCTATAAAAATATTGAATCACTATGTTGTACACCTGAAACTAATATAATATCGTAAATCATTTATACATCAATAAAAAGAGGTATTTTAGTTTTCTTATCAGCTGTTCTGTTCTTTGTTAAGAAGTGAGGGAAAAAACACTTACTGATTCTAAGGAAGTCAGATCCTTGATTTGCCTGATGATTATGGATATGAAAAAAGTGTTCTCTACAGAACAGTAGCTCTTAATCAAGAAAAGGCCGGCTCTAACATATTCTACAAAGAAGAGTGTGCCAAGATATAGCAATCCTTTTTGATTCTTTTGAAGTTTAAACAAATAGTGTACTCCGCATGAATTTTATCTTTCAACTAAATCATTCTACTGTGGAATTTATGATGCTATACTACTAGTTTACGAAGCAAGTGTAGTAGGCTTCACGTATCTCCATATCTTATATTGATGGCATTTAAATTCTAATACCAAACTGTTATTGTTTCATAAACTAGGAGAAAATCACGCTTATAACAAGCAGGAGAAGCTGGCAGAAACAATAGATTTTCCATTCTTTGTTTTCTATTGTTTGTAAGCCTAATTACCCTCGTTGACCACTTAATGACAACACATGATGAAATTTTCCTGACTGCTAATTAATTAGCTCTAATTTCACTAGCTTTGTTACTGCTAAGGCTTCCACTAATTCTATGTGTGAATGTCTTCTTACCCTACTCCTCCTACTTTCCTCTTTGAACTTCCTCATATGTAGAGAACCCATTTGATTGACTTAAGCATCAGAAGATACTTATAATCAGAGAAAAAGCAAAAAAGAATGACTATAATGCCAATTAGTATAACTATTAATTAGAAATTATGTTTTGAGGATTTTCAGACAGAAGAGGAGTAGAAATGATAATAGTTTAGTTTTAGGAAAGCTGTGGTACACAAATAGAACCCCAAATCACACCACAGAGAATTTTGCAGGAATTTAATATATCTGATATACACTCAATTTGTGCCCATGAATAGTGAGCAACTAGAAGTAAAGGAGAATCACATAGTTACATTTCTGGACAAATCAGGTTATCAGAATGATGTAATAATGGCAGTTTACCTCAATCACTTCTTAGGCTTTCTTATTTACTATGCTAAATGTTAAGTGAGGTTTCTGAGTAAAAGCATTACAATGACTTCAGCATTGTGGGACATGAAACACAGTGAGAACTCAGAGCAAGGAAGGAAATAAGGCAGGTAAGAAGGAAAAAGAATTGAAAGAGCTGAAAGATGTATTACTTGGCTGTCAGGTGTTAGGAGAGTTTATTTGTGCTTTTTCTTAATCTTCATAATGCTCTTGTCAGAATGGTAGTAACATACCCATTTTTTTTTTTAGATGAGCGACCTTTAACTGTAGGTTGCACTTGATTGTCTGCCAGGTTTTCAAGTCTGTGATGGGGACAGTAATGTCAGAAATTTCAATCCCAGTCAAATCAAGACCTGGTAGAAACACCATTATGGAAGTGCATAGTTTTGACCCAAATTTGACCCCATTAAAATGTTGTTCTTTCTTCTCCAGGATGATAGTCTGTATTTCAAGAAGAATTCTAATTCTTGCCCCATAACAATTTCTCTGAGTTCTTTGTGCCAACTAAAGCCTTTGATTGATTTTCATATTAGCAAAGCCCTGGAATTATATGCAAAATGCTATGAATAGTTAGCAAATAGCAAAAGGATGCAGAGCCGTTATCAGATTCTCAAAACTCAATCAGATTATCTAAGAGTTTACATTAAATGAGGTAATGAATGCCCTTTCTGGATCCAAACATTATAATATTTTTAATCCTTACCGTGGTCCCTGAAATGTCTATTATCTCTAATTATCAGTAAGGGAACTGAGGCGTCGTAAAGTCTAAGTAAGTGAGAGGTCTGGAATTCAAATCCAGGTCAGTTTCAGTCTTGAACACCACTAATTCTATAGCCTACAGTGCATTCTATACTCTCACTGTAGATAATCAATAAATGTTCATTTATTTCCTTTACCCCAGTTGGGGACAAAGAACATGGGTGTGTGAAAGAAAGTACAGGTTAGTTTTAATGGAAATGATATAATAATAATGCTGGTCAGCAGTCACGGAATATTCATATTGTTCTAGGAGTTGAGCATTAAGTACTTTACAGGCATTCTTTTATTTAAAATCTCATATATATAATACCTACCTTAGGAAGGAGGTAATATAAATGTGCCAAGGTGATTGAAATAACGTGGTCACGTACAGGCAATGAAACTGGGAAGGAGTTTTCTGGGCTGATGGTTGAACTTTGGCCAAGACATTAAGGGGAGAAGGGATGAGCACTGGTGGGGAGACTGAAAACTTATTCATCATAGGGAGAAAGCACTGGTGGAAGGATTGTGCTGCTTGCTTAAGAACTGTTACCCTCATAACCCAAAAACTGAGGTTTTGCTGAAAGCTGAAGGCAGATTTCTTGCAGTGTGAAAAAGAACTTACTGATATCTCTTCATGTTTGAACATGACTGTTTTGCAGATTTGTTGAAATGACTCAAGTTCTCTTTCAGATCTGGACTAAATGTCTGTATCATAGCATTAGGGCCCATGAAGCAGCATTTGCAAGCCCATACTCACCTCCCCCCTTTTTAGTGTTTTGCACTCTGGAAAAGCAAACAACAGCAACAACAATATCTTATTTCCTTTTATCTATAGTTATTATTAATCTTGTCAAGAAACCCATTTGATATATTTATGCTAAACTATAAATGAGATTTTTCCAGTTTTATTGAGATTGAATTGATATATAATATTGTATCTGTCCAAGGTGTACAATGTGATGATTGATATATATATATAGTGTGAAATGACTACCACAATAAGTTTAGTTAACCTTAATTCACATAATTACAAATTTTATTTTTGTGATGAGAACTTTCAAGATCTACTCTCTTAGCAACTTTCAAACATAAAATACGGTATTGTTAACTGTAGCGACCAAGCTGTACATGACATCACGATTACTCACTTATCTTATAACTAGAAGTTTTTATCTTTTGATCATCTTCACTCATTTTCCTCACCTCCAACCCCCAGCTCTGGCAACCATCATTCCATTCTTTCTATCGTGAGTTCAGTATTTTAGATTTCACATATGAGATCCTAAAGTATTTCTCTTTCTCTGTCTGACATTTCATTTAGCATAATGCCCCCCAAATCCACCCATGTGGTCACAAATAGCCAGATTTCCTTCTTTATCACGGCTGAATAATAGTAGGTTGTATGCACCCCATTTTCTTCATCCATTCATCCACAAAAATCACTGAGGTTGTTTCCACGTCTTGGCTACTGTATTGGGTTGGCCACAAAGTTCATACAGTTAATGAATACACTGTTCAATAAAGCTTGGTGAAAATGAAAAATGTGTCTTTCATTTTTACTTAAAGTAAATCTTTGACAAAGCCAGCTAGGCATCCCTTTGAGTAATGACTTATATCGCATTGAAATATTTTAAACATATGAACAGTAATAGCTTAAATGACAAATGTTACTAATATTGACACAATTGATCAAGGAGAATATGTTAGAATATGTTAAAATGCAGATGGACAGTGAAAGAACAAATATAACTTTTAACTAAATATTGTCTTGATATTTAGACCATTGGTTAAGAACATGATCACAGGTTTCATCCATTTCAAGAAAGCAGAATATTTGCAGATCACTTAACATTTACTAGGTATGTTCTCAGTCTGGAAGGATATATTTCCTTTACATGTGTCATTTAATTTAACCACATCCCTCTGTAATAGATAGTGTTATCCCTATTTGCAGATAGGAAACAGGTTCAGAAAGATTAAGAATGTTACCTAATTCTAGTAAGTAGCCAAGCCTAAACTGATCTAATTCCAGGGCAAAGCTCTTTCTGACACATCAGTGTGGGTCTTTATCTCTTTGAGAATTGTTGAACATTAAAAGCCTTCTTCCAGGTAAATGCATAAAGAAACAACATGAGCAATGATATAACCACATAAGTCTCACTAAATAATTGGTGTGTTTGGCCTTGCTTTTGCTGATAGATCTTTTGCAAAATTGCTTTTCTCTGAGATAGTGGACTTTAAATATTTTCTTTGAAGACTTTCCTAAATTATACCTATCAGAAAGCTACTTTGCTTTAAGGCTAAAGAAAAATGAAAGCTTACTTAACTACACTTAGGTGCCAGGGTCATACTATGAACTCTACACCTGCCAGGATTCACGCTAAGATAGGGTGGCTCTGCAAACTGTCCATAGTACTGTGATTTCTTTCTGATATTTTGAAGTAGAAATAATTTAATAACTATTCACAAAAGAGAAAAACACTGTTTCTTCGTCCTCAATATCATACTGCTGTAGGCTAATTCTTTTTCTCTTCTGTTGCCCCTTAGTATAGAGAGTGTGTTTTGGGGACCCTCCTTCACGATCTTCTCCATTCCAAGAGCATCTTACATAAATCCAGGACTTCTCAAGCAGCCAGTTTTGCCAGATGGTCTTAGGGTTGGTTGTACCCATATATGTATAATCCTGAACTTCTCAAGTAAGGTCCTTATAGAGCATAATAGCTAAGAGAATTGGTGCTGATACCAGACCTGAGTTCAAATCCTGCCTATGCCCCTAACTAGCTGTGTAACCTTGGAGAAGTAACTTAATCCTTAAAGGGATTAGATTTCTCACCCGGAAAATGGTATAATAAATGCATCTACCCCATATGGTTAGTGTGTAAATTAATGTAACTTGAGATGGTGCATGTTAAGCATTAGCACAGTGCCTGTCTCTTGTTAGTAATACCTGCTTTTATTATTAATTATTCTCTTTATATTCTCAGTTTCAGCTAGATGCCTAACATATAATAGTTGTTCAGCAAATATTTACTGGATTGAACTAGCTCTGAAATTTAAGCATTGGGTCAACAGCAAAGTAGTCACCCCATCAATATTTCTCCCACAGAAAGGGAGAATAGATGGAAGCCAGCCATCATACTTTCTTTTCTTATTCTAAACTTCCCATCCAGGCCCAGCAATAAAATAATCTTCCTGAACCCCAACAATTTTGAGAATTTTTCAAATCACACTATTTGAAAATAGTTGGGTTTCCCTAATCTAATATGTCCCAGGGCCTCAAGGTCACCAAGCTTATATTAATGAAGTCTAGTTAAGATAAATGATTACACTTAGTAAACCAACTGCTTAGGAGCTCATTGGGCTTTTTAAAATTTACTATCTGCACTTCATAGAGACACAAGTATTTTGCTTTTGTAGGACACTCCGCAGTCAAAGTAGTCTTTTAAAAAGCACAAATCAGATGCTATTATCGCACTGCTTCTGACCTCTAAAGGCTGTCTATTGTAAAGAGATTAAATTTTCAGCTACTTAGCCAGGCTCACAGGGATCATGGGCTCTGGTCACTTACTACATCTTTCCCTGACCTTCATGGGGTTCGAGGCACAGTTGTCTTTTTCAGTCCCTCAGATGCAACAAGCTCTACTTCGTGCTCTCCCAGCTTTAGATTGGCTAATCCTTCTACCCAGACCAATTTCCCTCTGATCATTAAGGTCTCGGTTCAAACGCCACCACTACTATCTTGACCAAAGAGACCTGCCTCCTCACTGCCTCTCCGTCCCATTGTCCAGTCGTATTTCTGTCGCTGTACAAAATTTATTTACATGTTTACTCTGTCTTCCTCCACCACTGGACATTTGCTTAAGAGCAAGGACTTTGTAATTTTTTGCTCACCGCTGAATCTTCCAAGGCTTGCAGCAGACACTGGCACATAGAAGGTGTGTAGGAAATGTGTGTCTAATAAATGAATAAATATGTGAATGAAAAAAAACTGAAACACTAACACGAGAATATTCTCCTTTCAAAAGAATAATGAAAACTAATTTCATTCAATAAGAGTCCTTCTTAGTTACTGATACATGACTTAGTAGTTCCCAATGAATTTAAAATGTTCCATTATTTTCTGATACTTCAAGTCATTAATTAAATGTTGCTCACATTTAAGGCCAATCTGTGAGACATTATGAACTTGTCTACTCTAAAGTTCCAGCATTAACTCAGGCGGGGCTTCACCAAGTACTGATCCTGTGACCTTGGCCTCTCATTGCCTCAGTTTTCTCATTTGTAACATGGGTATAATAATAGGCTTATTTCATAGGCCTGTGAGGAAACCCTCATATATGTGTGTGTGTGTGTGTGTCTATATATATGTATTTAAACGGTGTCTTAGGATAGTGTCTGGCACGTGATAAGCATCACAGAGTGTTGACTGCTGCTACTAGAACCGTTATTATGAGAACTACCTGTTGAGAATAATCCTTCATATACTGGTTTATTCCACTGGAGATAAAGGAAACTAATAGAATGTTAGAAAGCAGATGAAACACAGAAAGCCAATAAAATATACCAAGACAGAAGTTGAGAGTGTAAAAGCATAGAAGAAAAAAATGGTTTTTGTGTTTCTTATTCTTTTTCTTTTTTAAAGAAGGAAAGAGCCTAGAAATAGGACAAAAACTATTCATTGGCTCTACTGACATGGGGATCGCTGGTGACCTTCATAAGTAAAATTTCAGGACAGTGGGCAGTGAGATTACGGTGAGAGAAGTCAGATGGATGGAAATTATAGAGTACATGGGACGTGAGGAAATGGAAACAGTATATGAAGATAACAATATATGAAGATAACAAAAGTTCAGACATGAATTGGCTAAAGAAGATATGCAGGGATTAGGGGAGGAGGGAGGCTTTCATGTTACACGTATAGTTTTTAACATTTTAAGGTGGAGTTACTAGTCTAGAATGAGGTTGAACTTTGGCAAGAATCCTTCCTAAGGAGTAGATGGGCTGTAGAAGATGCAGGGCTGTGAAGTACGTGAGAAGATGAGGGAGAATGAAATGCTCTCTGTAGTGCACATGGCCTTGTAACTTTCACTCCTGTAGTAAAAGGGAATACAAAGGTCAACGCAAATGCTAATGAATTAATGGATTTGGCAGTGGACTATTTACTGACTTCTGTGTTCTTAATGAGCTATGAAGCACCTCACCGGCTCAGAGTGAAGGAAGTAGAGAGGATGGAGGTTAAGTAAAGCTTCTAAGAAAATAGTCCTTAAGGAGAAATAGAAAGAGCTTACTGTAAGTCAGAGCAATATTTCCAGTCTTGAAAATCCATTTGAAGCTGGTGATTATTAATTTATTGGAATACCAATTTGCCCTGCCACATGATTTTTCTCCAGCTACCTGGATATAAGTTACACAGAGGCAGAAGAGAGTGAGAGATAACAATGGAGGGAAAATACAATTCGTATATTTTTTTTTACCTTTTTCCACTTCCCCGCTCCAACTCTGGGGAGCCTTCACGGACATGGCTGCCCTCCCAGCCTCCAGCAGCACTCTGTTATCAAAGCATTCAAAGAAATGGAACATAGGTTTCCAACTTATTAATTTAGCAAAATCAAAAATTATATATAATGTCTTCCGTTGGCAAAGATTTTTGCAATATAATTTGGTTCCATCTTTTGACAAGTAATTTGGCAATGTCTAGCAAGATAAAATGTTAATAGCTTTTTACACATTAATTCTAATTCTGGAAGCTTATGCCAATAAATAATTTATAATCCAGAAAATTATTATATAAAGATGCTCATTGTCATGTCATTTGTAATAACAAAAAATTGGAAACACCTTTAATTGTTAACAATAGGAAAACAGTTTAGGAAATATCCACTTAGTAGAAAGTTACACAGTTACTATATTATAATTACAAGATGATGGAGCAAGATAGAATAATGCTTAATAAAGAAAGAATGAAGAAAGTTGACCTACAGTTGTGTCTTCCTTATGACAGTAATTATGTAAACATATAAATATTTATTAAAACTTAAAACCAAAATAAAGTTTTAAAAGCTCTGTACCAGTAATGGGGATTTTATGTTTGTTTCAAAATATTTTTTAACATAACTCTTATAATTTTGTTTTTTCTACTCCTTTTCTTAAGAATTTCTGATTATTACCTCATTTTTCATTCCATAGTTTCAAATAAAGTCAGCAATTTTATCATCAGAGAAGAATAGACTTATTTGACAGTTCATAATTCCGAGTTATTTGGTGTAAAAAGACCATATACACTTGTAGGTGCTTTCAAAATAATATTTCGAGAATTTTTTTTTTTTGCTTAGTCTTTCCTAGTATGGAGATTCAGCAAACTACCTAAAATTGCTAGCCATTCTTTTTTCACTTTTCTCATTTTATTCATTTATCTTGCCCTTCACAGAAATGATAACAAATGAGTCTGCAGTCGCATCTGCCAATTTCTTAAATCCTCTATTATCCACATTATGAAATCATACTTATATGAATGCTTCCAGTATTTTCAGAGCTCTTTAGTTATTATACTTGAGCATTCTGTATGAAGTATCTTATGTAAGTGTAAAATTTAGACTCAACTTCTGGAAGCTTTTGATTTCTTAGTTCAAAAGTGAGAGATCCTTAGTTCAGCCATATGATTAACAATTACTTGTATAGTAAGAAGCTCCTAAATTATTGTTTTATGGATACCTGGCAGTTTTCTTGCCATTTCTCAGAGGTTCTCTATTAAACACATTCTCTCTCTTTCTCTCTCTCTCTTTCTCTCTCTCTCTCTCTCTCTCTCTCTCTCACACACACACATTGTGATTAAAAGCACAGACTTTGGCATTATGAAGTCTAAGGTTCAATTTCCAGTTCTGTAGTTTCTGGGCCACTTCACTTTAGGCAAGTAGCCTAATGTCTCTGAACCTTGTTATTTTCATCTGTAAAATGGAGATTACAATTATATCAGACAATCATCAGAACATCCGTAATGATTTTAGAGTTTCAGAGTCAGGTACAAGCAGGCACTCAGTAAATGGCTAGTGCTTTTATTACTTTATTATTATTTAGGTCTTGGTTTTCCTTGAGTCTGTGAGTCCCCATAATGAAATGTAATTTCCAGTAGATTGAGTAATACCTGTTTTCACCAAAAATTTTAACTGAGTTCATTACTTTCTGTGCAACCCAGATTAGTTTTCTGCCTTTTTTTCTGTGCCGTCTGTAGGTGTTCAATAGATTTATTTAATAAATGTATGAATGCATGAACGCGTAGATGAATTTTTAAATGCTTCTTTTTGAGAAGGTAGAACAAATGTGACACCGTAAAACAGATAAGAAAATAGTCCATGGAAAAAATGACAAAGTCACATATGTGCCCAGGGCCAGCCTAAGGAGAATTGCTTTTTTTTTTTTTTTTAAGGAAAAATGTGTTGAATAGCGTATTTTAATTATTTTTAAAAGTTAAGTACAGGGGGCTTCCCTGGTTGCGCAGTGATTGAGAGTCCGCCCGCCGATGCAGGGGAAACGGGTTCGTGCTCCGGTCCGGGAAGATCCCACATGCCGCAGAGCGGCTGGGCCCGTGAGCCATGGCCGCTGAGCCTGCACGTGCGGAGCCTGTGCTCCGCAACGGGAGAGGCCGCAGCAGTGAGATGCCCGTGTACCGCAAAAAAAAAAAAAAAGTTAAGTACAGGCAGGGACTTCCCTGGCGGTCCAGTGGTTAAGACTTCACCTTCCAATGCAGGGGGTGTGGGTTCAATCCCTAGTCGGGGATCTATGGTCCCACATGCCTCACAGCCAAGAAACCAAAACATAAAACAGAAGCAGTATTGTAACAAATTCAATAAAGACTTTAAAAAGTGGTCCACATCCAAAAAAAAAAAAAAGTTAAGTACAAAAATTTGCTGATGATTTACATATTTAGCACCAATAAAATAATGTGAGATTAGCTGTACTAAAACAGAATGTTGAGCTACATTCACATTAAGTGACATTATATAGTCTAAATTTATGGAAAACTTCTGAAATGTCTGATAAAAAGTAAGATGGTGAGTGACCTTTGAGCAGAAAAAGACAGAAAGAGAAATGGCCTTTTCTACATTCTATTGTGCCTCTAAGTAAAATGCTTGGTAATCTAGCTACAAAGCAATATGTCATTTGGCTTTAGGCACCTACTGTGATTTACCTTGTGAGGATCAGATTTTGCCATGGAGAGGATTTGTAAAAGTATCACACATTCCAGTACCATTGACAACCACAGCTACCAAAAACTCCAATTTAAATTGATGAACCTAATGTCAGATGATAGTATCATTTCCTTGTGGGTGTCTTGGGAAAAGATGGGTAGGAAATGTATAAAAGTGAATACTTTATTGACTGAAATAACAATTCATCATTTTGAAAACATAAAATACATTAAAGTTGTTATAGCATCATGCATTAATATTTCACTGTACTTTAGACATCGCCTACAATCAATGTTTTCTGCCCTTTGAAACAGAATCTTGCTTGTGGTATGCATTAATCATATAAAAGATTAAACACTGAAAAGAAATTCAGCCTTTAAGGACAATTTGCTTTGATTTATTCAGTGGGTTCTTTCAAAAAGTTAATACAAGAATTATTGCTTGTTGAATTGGAGTTACAAATTCTTTCAGAGTTACTTAGTATTTTCTGTAATATCAGTATCAAGGAAGGTAAAGCAAATTTACATATTCATTAGGAAATACAGGCACATAATCATAAAACAAGACAACGCAGCGTTTTTATAGACTTTATTTTTTAGAAGTGTTTTAATTTCACAGAAAAATTGAGAAGATAGTGTAAAGTGTTTCCATATACACTAGACCCATTTCCCTCTATGATGATCCACTTACATTAGTATGTTACATTGTTACAATCAGTTAACAAATATTGATACATTATCATTTACTATAGTCCCAACATTAGTCCAGTTCCTTAGTTTTTACCTCATGTCCTTTTTCTATTCCAGGATTTCATCCAAAACATCACATTACATTTAGTTGCCATGTTTCCTTAGGCTCCTCTTGGGTTTGATAGCTTCTCAGATTTTCCTTGGATGACCTTGACAATTTTGAGTAGTTAGGGTTTTGTAGGATGCCCACTACTAGAATTTGTTTGATGTATTTTTCATGATAATATTGGGATTATGTGTTTTGGGGAGGAAGACCACAGAGTAGAAGGGTTATTTTGTCAGATCACATCAAGTGTACAAAGTATGAATATGCATTATGAATGCTGAGGTCGACTTGGATCACCAGGCTGAGGTAGTGTTTTTCAGGTTTCTCCATCGTAAGATTACTGTCTTCCCTTTTTCATACTGTACTTTTTTGGAAGGAAGTCAATATGCTCAGCCCACAACTAAGGAATAGGGAGTTATGCTTAAGATGGAGTACTACATAAGCTATTTGGAATTCCTTTGCACTGGAGATTTATCTATTCTCTTGCATTTATGTATCCAATTATATATTTATATCAGAAGAACTCATGGATTTTTATTTTATACTTTGGGTTATAATCTAATTCTACTTTAGTTACTTTATTCCTCAAATTGCTCTAGTCCTGACCCTTGTGAACTCTTTTCAGTTGGCTCTTGTGCCACTCTGAGGTATCCCCATCCTGTATTTTTTTTTTTTGGAACTTCCTTACTTTCTGACACTATAAGATGGTCTTGTATATAAATCTTGTATATTTACTGCCCTAGTCCTAGAATCAGCTATTTCTTCAAAGATAACTAGGTCTTTTTAGTGGAGAACGGTATTAGACAGCAGGATCTGGGTGTGGGGTGTGCTAATTGCTGCTCGGATGTCATTGCTTCTAGATCTTCTCAGCTGACAGAGCAAAGAGATAATATGTGTGTACATTCCCCATGTATACGCACATATCTATAAGTATCTCTCTACATAACCATGTGTATTAAGGTAATATGAAGCAATATTAAGCTAAACATGAATGTATATTGATGTTTCCAACTTTAACCTGTTACCACATAGATCATCTTAGCCTCATCTCTTGCTTATCTTTAAATTTCAACTCCAGCAAAACACTTGGCTTTTAGAAGTATGAAAATCAAATTGTAGCAACTTTGGGAAGCCACATCATCTAGTAGAATAATTCTTAAAGGGCAAGGTGTATATCATCAAATTTTAATTTACAGTCAGCAGTACTTTTTAACATCAAAAGGCCTCCAGACCTCTGCTTCCAAGAAGATGAAGTAGCCCATTTCTCCCAGGTTCTCCCACTTAAAACTAAAACCCTGAACATAACAACAAACAAACATAGGAAGACGCTGAAAGGTGGAAATGAGAAGGCAGACTTAACTAGGGACTTTGGGACTTGAGGAATAACATGGTGATGAGTCCCCTGTGTTTCCTGTTGCTTCCCATACATCCTGGAGAGGGTATTACAGGCACCCCCAATCAATAACCACCAACAGAACAACAGACAAAAAAGCTTCAAAAAACCCCACAAAACCCTGTTCCCCCTAGCCAAAGTATGAGGAAAGGGGTTGCTAAAGACAGAAGACCATTTGGGCAATAATATACACACTACTCGAGCCAAGTGCCAGTGGAATATACACACTACTCGAGCCAAGTGCCAGTGGAATATTGTACCCATCCCCTATGTCCTGTCGTTTCAGTTGGGCCAAGGTAGGATTTGATCTTCCACACCACCCCACTCCTGCCCTCTAGAAGAGGCAGCGCTCTGATTCCCCACGAGGGTTGTTTCAGTGTGGTCCAGTGGTGAGCTGAGCCTCCACCCCTTTCCATTAGCAAACAGACTTTAAAAGGTGGTGCCTGGGCTTCCCTGGTGGCGCAGTGGTTGAGAATCTGCCTGCCAATGCAGAGGACACAGGTTCGAGCCCTGGTCTGGGAAGATCCCACATGCCGCGGAGCAGCTGGGCCCGTGAGCCACAGCTACTGAGCCTGCACTCCGCAACAAGAGAGGCCGCAACAGTGAGAGGCCCGCGCACCACGATGAAGAGTGGCACCCGCTCGCCGCAACTAGAGAAAGCCCTTGCACAGAAAGGAAGACCCAACACAGCCAAATAAATAAATAAATTTACTTATTAAAAAAAAAAAAAAAAAAAGGTGGTGCCTGACAGGCTTGTTAACACTGGGCTGCCCTCACACAGTCGTGGGGTCCAATTGTGGGATTTAGCGTCCATCCCTCCCGGACATCAATAAGAATAGGATGTTACAGGTTGGAGGGAGTAGGCACCCCACTAACCCCCAACACATGGTGTCAGTGAGACCCACTGGGGTGCTGAATCCCCAGAACCACCCTGAGGCAACAAGACAGAATGAGACGGCACGAGCAGGGCGAGTCGTCAGTTCTCTTCCTCTTACCCTGGCGTCAGTGGGGCCAGCAGGGAGCTGACCCTCTACCCACACCCGGCATCAACAAGAAGGAATGAAGTGGGAGGAAGGAGAGCAAACACTTCACTTCTCCCCTCCCCTGTGTCAAGAAATCTACTGGGGAGATGAACTTCCACTCCTACTAAAAGGCAACACAATGATATTAATGTTCCCACTTTTGGGGGGAAGGTGTCAGAAGGGCCAATAGGATAGCTGAACTTCTACTTGATCTGTCTGCAGTGAGACAATGTAAGTGCCCACTTTTGCTGGGGTATTGTCAGTAGGGCCCAATGGAAATCTGTACGTAACCCCCCAGTCCTCATACTACACCTCAAATAGGGTGACTTCCTTCTAAAAAGTAATAATAAAATTAAATGGGTTACAGAGTCATATAATAACTCAGAATGTTTAGAATACAATGGCAAAATACTCATGACACCAAGAACCAGGAAATCACAGAATAAATGAGAAAAGACAATAAACATACACCAACACTGAGATAAAACATCCATTGAAATGATCAGACAAGGATTTTAAATAAGCTGTCACATAAATGCTTCAATTAGCAATTATGTGTTCCTTGACAGAAATGGGAAAAATAGAAAATGTAAACAAAGAACTAGAAGCTATAACAATAAAAACAAATGAGAACAGTAGAACTGAAAAATACAACAATCAAAAAACATTGCTCAAGAATAGAGTCGAGGGCTTCCCTGGTGGCGCTGTGGTTGAGAGTCTGCCTGCGGATGCAGGGGACACGGGTTCGTGCCCCGGTCCGGGAGGATCCCACATGCCGCGGAGCGGCTGGGCTTGTGAGCCATGGCCGCTGAGCCTGCGTGTCCGGAGCCTGTGCTCCGCAGTGGGAGAGGCCACAACAGTGAGAGGCCTGCGTACCGCAAAAAAAAAAAAAAAAAATAGAGTGGAGATTACAAAGCATAGAATCATGAACTTAGAAGAGATCAATACAATGTACCAAATGTACAGAGAAAAATAGACTGAGGGGTAAAGATGGGGGAAAGAACAGGATCTCAAGAACCTGTAAACAGTAACAAAAGCACTAACATTCATGTCATCAAAGTTCCAGAATGAAAAAAGAGAGCAAGTAGGACTGACAAAGTATTCAAAGAAATCATGGCTAAAAAGTTCCCAATTTTTTAGAAGACATAAACACAAATTCAAGAGTCTGAATAAACCCAAAGAGGAAAAACGCAAAGATACCCTTGCCAAGACGTGTCATAACTAAACTTCTGAAAAGTAGAGACTAAAAAAATCTCGAAAGTGGACAGGAAGAAACGATGCATTGCTTATTGAGAAACACCAATTCCAATGACAGCATATTTCTTGTCTAAAACTCTGGAGTCAGAAGCATTGACGTAACATTTTTCAAGTGCTAAAAGAAAAGAACTCTCAGCCACAAATTCACACTTTTTATCTCCACTTTCTTGTTTGACTTACATTAATGGACTACTAACTCATCTTTCTATATCCGGGACTGCCATCACCCTTCTCCAAAAATCTAGTCACAGTATTTCCAGAGTGATCGTTCTGAAAATGAAACAAATGTTTCTTATAAAAATACCTGATTGTGTTATGAAACTTGTCTCTCTTCTAAGTTACCAGTTAAAATCCTTCAATGGATTCCCATCTTTCTTGGAGTAAAATCTCACATCCCAACTCTCTTTGTCCTTTTGGGCTGCTGTAAGATTATACTGCAGGTTGGGTGGCTCATAAACAACAGGAATTTTTTTCTCACAGTTCTGGAGGCTGCAAGTTCAAGAATAGGGTGCCAGTATGGTCAGATGAGGGCCCTCTTCTGAGTCACAGACTTCTCATTGTAACCTCACATGGCAGAAGAGCTTAGGGAGCTCTGTGGGGTCTCTTTTATAAGAGCACTAATACCTTTATCATTTCCCAAAGGCCCCACCTACTACTACTATCACCTCCGGAAATTAAGATTTCAACGTATAAATTTGGAGGGAAACACAAAGACTAGACCATAGCACTTAGTATACATACATGGACCATTCATGGTCTGGCTTCTACCACCCTCTCCATTGTCTTCTTTTCTTACACTCCAGTGAGCATTTCTTTCTTTTTTTTTTTTTTTTCTGCGGTACGCGGGCCTCTCACTGTTGTGGCCTCTCCCGTTGTGGAGCACAGGCTCCGGACGCGCAGGCTCAGCGGCCATGGCTCACGGGCCCAGCCGCTCCGTGGCATGTGGGATCTTCCCGGACCGGGGCACGAACCCGTGTCCCCAGCATCGGCAGGCGGACTCTCAACCACTGCGCCACCAGGGAAGCCCCAGTGACATTTCTTATACTGATTATGAATGGAACTCCTTTCTGGACTGATCCTTAACCATTCATTTTCTGGCAAACATGAATTTATCTTCTCTTTTCCTCAAAAATTCACCCTTCCTTCATGTTACATATCCATTTCAATTGCCTTCTACAGGAAGCCCTACTGATATCCCCCATATACTACTGTCCACAGCATGAATTAAGGTCTTACCATGTCTTCCTATATCACTCTGTAATAATTTTTACGGTAACTATGGATTTTCTTATTTGAGTGTCACAATACATTGACTTCTAGGTGGCACGATAATGATTTTAGTAACAGTAACACTGGTGCCCAGTTTAACCCATGGCATACTTTAGGTGTTCAATAAATGCTTGTTGAATGAGTTAATGAATGAATGAATGGATGGTCAGTTTGAAATCTTAATCATGTTACTTTTCAAAAATCTGTTAAAAAGATACCCACAGTTTTCCAGAAGATTAGGGACTTAGGATCTTCAACTTGATTTAATAGAGGAAATTTTTACTCATACATCATGCTTAAATACCTCAAAGTAAAACCATTAACCCAGGAATTTAAGGTTACCCATTTGGACTTGCAAGCCAATAATTAATACCTCCTGCCCCGACTGTATTAGATGGTTTCAATGCTCCACTCATATCTCCCCAGCACTCATCATTCCAGTATATGCTGATAGACTCATGTTACCACCTGCAATTATCCACCTTAGGGCAGGCCAGAAATGTACAGGAGTTAATGTATCTGGGTGTAGCTTTCAACCAAGGACAGAGGGGACTGGAAGATAAGTACTTCAAGTTTCTCACCAATTCTTGGGATAACTCTGAGACATGTTCTATAGAGTTTCACAGAACTCCCCTGAAGTACTGGCAGCAGTTCCCTGCAGGAGTAATTTATTCAGTAATGCACCTCTGTTGGCTTCCTTCCATGCCTCCATTCTCAATTCCCACTCCACTTCTGAGTTTTCTGGAAGCACCTCCCAGATGAACAGTTTGCATTCAAATTATTGCCTCAGGTTCTGCTTCTAGGGGAATTCAATTTATAGCCTCCTAACAATCCAGTGCTCCTTACAGAGCCATCACTGGTACAAGTACCAAGGCATGGCACATTATGTATCACCCCTCCTAAATCCTAATATTTTTAAACCGATAGGAAAGAGCATGACCTTGAGGAGAAAAATCATTTATATGAGAATAGCCAATGGATAAAGGGAAGGAGAGACAGTGCCATTTGTTTTCCATTAATGATAGTGTGAAATTTATGGGCAGATGGTCTAACAGGTGTGACTATAATTTGAGGAGCCTGCTCCCTTGGTTACAGAAGACTGCTATTGTTATTATTATGGAAGCACAACCTCATGACTTTATTGCTTCACTTGATGTAGCCTTTTCCTTTACCCTTAAATCTTTCTACATCACTGAATTGCAGCCAATAGATTTATTTTCTCCCTATGGCTCCATCACAAAAAAAGACACACATGTGTGCACACACACACACACACAGAGTTTTGTGTATGCCAGTGCTAGAAAAGACAAGCTCATGGTGCATGTATGCAATGGATATTGTACATTACAGGTCTCTGTGAAATAGTCTTCTGCAGGTTCCTATGTTTATTTTATGAATAATTAACTTTAGTAAAGTTAATTTCCTGAAGATCTTGATGAAGACTGAAGAAAGGAAGTAAATTTTAAAGAAAAAGACTTAGAAACTTGCCCTTTTTGCCCTTTCTTTGTGTCTTAATGAACAAAGGATAACTGGGACTTTTTTGAAGTCTTTGCTTGAGTTGAAGACACAAAATGCAACCTGTACTCTTATCATAATATGTTCAGTTTATGAGTACACAAACTTATAAACTGTGAATTTCCCTAAAGTTATTATACCATTTAGAAGATGTTTGCTGGGACGTTTACTTAAAACCAAACAATTGAGGTCTATATGTCCAAATAATTTCCTTCTCTCTTTCTGTCTCCATTTCAGTTTCCTGAGTTTCTGGGAAGGCCTGGTTTCCCCAAAGGAACGATTTCTGGTAGAAGTCTGAAGGTCTGACCCAAGAAAAATAATCCAGTATAGCCAATGAATTGAGGACAAGAAGTTTTCCAATCAGGTAGGAACATTTAATCTCATACATTGCAATCACCTTAAGTAAGGTGTGCTGATAGCTGGATATGATTTAACTTCTTGGAAAAAGATGCATATATAACCTGCCCCACAAGGAAGCTGTTCTCAATTCCCTTAGTGGTTGTGGTGTTTATCAGAGAGTGCCTTGGGGGAAGATGAATACAATAACAGTATGATGCTTTTCTTTTCATTTTTAGCTCATTGTTGCCAAGTACCCTTGGTGACCTTGGTGCCTGTGGTTTAATCCCAGGAGGTTAGACATGTGGAACAGCACATTAACCCTTTTTAGTATTTTCTCCCAAGACAAATCATTTTTATAGGTTGTCTCCATGGTCTTCTAGTTGCTTATCAAACTTAAGCATCAAGTCTTCTAAGTGAGCAATAGCCCCTGTCAGTGTGAGGAAATCAGCTTGGTTCTTATTGGGGCACATCTTGGTCTTGGCACAAAGTGAGTTCACATGGGGAGTTAGAAGGAGGAGAATGGGGCATGCGAAAGGGGAGTTCTGTGTTCTCATTTACCTATGCATGTTGAAACTCCACTAACAGTTTTATTTTCATTAGCAATTTGTGATAAAAACTTAGGGTAGGGCTTCCCTGGTGGCGCAGTGGTTGAGAGTCTGCCTGCCGATGCAGGGGACACGGGTCCGTGCCCCCGTCTGGGAAGATCCCACATACCACGGAGCGGCTGGGCCCATGAGCCATGGCCGCTGAGCCTGCGCGTCCAGAGCCTGTGCTCCGCAACGGGAGAGGCCACAACAGTGAGAGGCCTGTGTACCGCAAAAAAACCAAAACTTACGGTAAAGGGAATAACGAAGCTGTCCCGCTATATGGCACGACAAAAGATAGTAGTGACATCAAAATCAGGGCCTATCCATCTCATTTGCAGTTATATACTCAGTGTTTAGCATAGCATTTGATCCCTCATCAGTATTCAATAAGAAGATGCGTGTTGAATGACTTAAGGATGAGTTAATGAATGAAAAAAGTTAATATGGTAGAAAATGTGTTTTATCCTTGTATTTTCGTGTGTTGACTTCTGTATTTCAAGACCCAGCGCTGTAACTGACACATAGAATATAAGCAGTAAAATTTGCTGAAAGAATGAATGAGTCCCCACAATTCTAAGAATAATTTTAAGACCAACACAGACCCCATATCTGCCAAGGTCTATGACAGAAGTATCCAGAGAAGAAAGCCTGATCTCAGCTAGTGGTAGAGCTGACAGAATTTATCTAGTTTTAATAATTTACAGCTCATCCCATTACATGTAGGCATAGTACCTACATGAGCCATACAATTAAATGTTGACTGAAAAAAAATGCACAACCTAAAAGTTGAGAATTATGTTTTATTTGGAGGACATACTGAGGAGAAGTCAGGAGACAGCCTCTCAGATAGCTCTGAGGGACTGTTCTGAAGAGGTAAGGGAGGGCACAGGATATTTAGGGGTTTTTGCAAAACAAAAACAAAAACCCGGTAGTTGGAACATCAACATCTAGCTCCCCCAAGGTAGACTGCAGTGTGTTACCCTTCCCTCAGCCTACCCTGGGACACCCTGAAGGGCCTACGGGTCTGAGTGTGGCCCAGCAAGCCCAGGGGAGCCAGCGGGTCCTCAGAGTTCTTGTCCTGAAACTGGCGCTGACGCGACAGGGCCACGAGTCTCTAGACACTTACTGCCGTTAAACGAATGCAGAACTGCGACTAATGCCTCAGGGAACCTGCTTCACGCCTACCCTTCTGGATGCCAAATCAAGACCTTACGGTGAGGCTAGGGCCCCCGTTGAGATTCCCCTTAGCTCTAGAGCAGGGCAGGAAGAGCTGCCACCCAGGACCTGGAAGCACCCTCTTTCTTTCGAGAAAACTCTTTTTTTTCTCAGAGCCATGCCTGCAGGGACTAGAAACACGGCAACAACAGTGTTTTTCAGGTTTTTTCCGGCTGCAAGAATGGAGCTTTCAAAATGGGAAAACCAGGCTTTTCGCTATAGACGCCATGTCTAGATTGACACGCAGCCTAAATACGTGTGTTTTCTAACAAGTAAAAGAGACACAAGCTACCCACTGTGCCCTAAACTGAATCAACTTTTTAAAGCAGGGTGTCCTGCGACTAGCGAACGGCCTCAATGAAGGAATGCCTTCGGTCGGCCGAGGGACCAGTGTATCTTCCAGTATCCGGCAGTGTTACACGAAGAACTGTTCTTTAGTTGAAGTTGCAGTGCAAGCTGCATTTCCCCTTGAGGTGTGGTGACCTCAGGTATGAGGTCCGGGGAAGAATTGCCTTCCTCCCCTTTGAAGTCCCAAACCACTACACCCAACATGTTTGTCTTTAGTTGAAAGTGGTATTTAAGGTGAGGATTTCAGCCATTTGGGAGATTTACTGAGTTCTCCTGGGTCTCTTCCATGTATACATATTATTAAATTTTGTTTGATTTTCTCCTGCTAATCTTAATCTGTTTCATGTCAATTTAATTCCTAGACTAACCAGAAAAATCTAGAAGGGTACAGGAAACTTTCTTCCTGCCCAACAGGCATTATAGTGCAGGGCACATTGCCTGCCTTTGAAAGCATCTGAACTTCTACACATTGAGAACCCTCTCCTTTCCATGCCCCTTTACCATAGGTGTAAAGATTTCTGTGCACATCGAGGCTGAGAAGAACTCCTGAGTCCATCATTGTTTCTCCAGGCAGTCATGAAGACTGTCAGAGAGGAAGAACTTTTCCTCTGCCCTTCTGTAGGCAAATGGAGTAGGGGGTCCCCAAAGAAAAAGAATCAAATATAACTTTTTGACATAAGAGAATCCATTTTAAGCCTAAATCATTTGTGATCTCAGCCTGGTCATGATGCTTGCTCTTGAACAGGTCTCAGTAATTAATGATCTTGTGAAATAAAATTGTCCCTTACCATCTGGTTCTATAAGAATGAAGTCACTAGCCACTGTAGTCTCTGACCTTGACAAAAAAGTAATCACTTGATCGAAAAGAGAACTGGAAATTTTTCTTTGAGCCAAATTTGAGGATTATAACCTGGGAAGAGCATCTCAGAAAACTCTGAAAACTGTTCTGCCCATTAGAAACCCAGGGAGGTGTATAAGTTTTTTTTGAGACCGAGGGCTGTACATCAAATGACATGTTATTGAACGTTTACATAATTCAGATCTAAGTGCCATCCTGCTGGTCATGTAACCCCTTACAAGGTCAAGAAGAAATGTTATCTCTTAAGGAGGGAGTTGTCTTGTTGATGTTAGGAGAATGTTGCTCTTTATGGTTGAGCAAGTGTCCCTGCCTATGGGGGAGGTTTGGTCAATGTATAATGCAGATGCACAATGCACAGTGTGGGGAGAGAGGAGACCAAAGGGCAGAGAAGAGTTTATGTTTAAATTTCTCTTGTCTTGCCATAAAATATAAATTTTGTTTCACAACCTTCAACACACCCTGAATGAAATTCAGGACAGAGATCAGGAATGAGGCAGTCTATGCTCTGGGAAAACCCGGCAGAACAGGCCTTCAGATAGTTAGATAGTTTCAGAAGATTTTATGAGCCCAGTTTCTTTTATCTTCTCATATCTAGAAAAGCACTAAAATCATTAATGGAGACATCTGCTCCTTGTGACTAGCAGCCACCATTTCGTGACTAGCAGCAAATTTCTGCCAAAATGTGTCCCTGATTCCATGTGTCCCCCTTCACCAAAATCACATACATGCTGACCTTCCCCCTAACTCTTTCGAGCAGTTCCTCAGAGCTATCTGAGAGGCTGTTTCCTTGGCTATAGTCCTCATTTTGCCCCAAATAAAACTTAACTCACAACTCTCAGTTTGTGCTTTTTGTTTTTTCAGTTGACAGTTTAAAACTTTCCCAATTTGTCTGTTCAAGGAGCCACCGTTTTGGGAAAATCCCTGGTGTTCTCCTTACTTGCTGCAAGTAATAAAGCCTTCCTTCTCCTGCCCTTTGGCTTGGTTGTGTCTTTTGGCTCAACAAAAGAAGTGTTTCAGGTAACACTTTTAGCTGGTCTAAGAATTAAATTGACATGAGACTGATTAACAGGAGAAAATAAAACAAAAGTTTAATAATATGTACATCTAGGAGTCATTTTTGGCCTAAGCCATTTTGCAATGTAAGCCTGGCCAGGATGCTTGCCGTTGAAAGGGTCTCAGTAATTAATGATCTTAAGGGAACAAAATAATGCAGAATCAAAGGACTGTTTTCAGGTAAAAGAAGTAACAATAACAAAGATAATTGTAAAGACTCCCAGTTCTCTTTCAATGGTAAAGATTAGCCTGATCAACTGGGAACATAAGGAATAATGATATTGACCTTTTCTGACCCTCATGACTTCAGTCCACTAAAGCTTGGACTCTGTGGACCACCCAAACCCCTTCATGAATATGCATATACCCTTAGCTTACAAATTCCCCAATTTTGCTGTTCAGGAAGACACTGCTTTGGGAAAGACCCCTGGTGTTCTCTTTACTTGCTGCAAGTAACAAATCCTTTCTTCTCCCAATCTTTGTTTTTGTTGTGCCTTTCAGCTTGACACCCACCAAGAGGCAAACCCAGGTTTTTGGGTAACATTAGCTCTTTGGCTGGCAATGAAAATGACATAAGGCAGATTAACAAGAGACAATTAAATTATTATGTGCACATGGGGAATTCACGTAAGTATGAAGAATTCCAAAGACAGCAAGACAAGGTGACATATATATATTCTTGACTAAAGAGAAGTGAAACTGAGCAGGACCCTGTGGGGCTCCTGGGCACTAAAGTCTTTCTGTGTCCCCCATTTCTTGTTTGCAGGGACTAGGCTTCAGCCTCCACAACCTTCCCTGAATTCCAAAGGGTAGGGTCAGATAGTTGCTAATCAGGGAAGGGAGGGGCTGCAGAGACAAGGGAGGAACTGTCAAGAAACAATAGTGCAGCTTTGGGACAAGATCCTGGTTCTGCCTCAAGGGAAACATATACCAATAACTGAGCTCTTCTACAGAACTAAAACCCCCAACAAATGGAAGGTGTTAACTACTTGATGAAGCATCCTTCATTCTAGAGAGAAGGTCACAGTTTGATAACCTTGAGAAGCATAGAAGCTCATCAGGAGACCACCTGAGGCCAGCTTAAAGGATTGCAGGCCCTGAACACACCATAATCCTTATCAGCAACCCTGACCTTGAACCATTGCTTTAAAACTCCTCACCAAATCCCCCCAGGTTGGGACACACAGTTTTGAGGGCATTAGCCTGCTGTGTCCCCCTTTGCCTGGCAACACAATAAACCTATTCTTTTCTACTTCACCCAAACTCTGCCCCCGAATTCGATTCCATACCAGTGCACAGAGGCCAAATTTCGGCATCAGAAGGAGGTATGAGTCTGAAATTTCAAGGGGAAGTAAGGTAATTCACAGGAAGTTAAAAAGAGTTAATGTTTGGTAAACAAATGTTTGCTGATCCATCCAAAGACAATGAGCCACAGAGAGAATTTTTTTTTTGCGGTACACGTGCCTCTCACTGTTGTGGCCTCTCCCGTTGCGGAGCACAGGCTCCGGACGCACAGGCCCAGCAGCCATGGCTCATGGGCCCAGCCGCTCCGCGGCACGTGGGATCTTCCCGGACTGGGGCACGAACCCGTGTCCCCGGCATCGGCAGGCGGGCTCTCAACCACTGCGCCACCAGGGAAGCCCCACAGAGAGGATTTTGATCAAATGGGCTTTTCAATGTTCCTCCTGTTCTACCACACCTAATATTATACTACATTTATCTCTAGTGATAGCTTCTTCCTGGGACAGGCCCCCTGTCTTAAATTATTTTAGGCAGTAAGGGGGAAGTTCAAAGGCTCTTCCTGAGTCTTTTGGGCCTGATTGTTTTCAGCTCAAAATAATCCACATGCCATAGTGGCACATCTTGTGGTGGCCTGCACTTAGACCCATTGGCTCCCACGTGCAAATGAGAACCATGCAATGACTCAGGGAGAGCCCTGAGCACATTATTCAGATAGACACCAACATGATGCAATTTTTCTTCGGTGTGTTCAGTGAGAGAAAGCAATCCAAGAGGCACTGCCCTTTTACTTTGGGGGAGGTTGAAAGTCCCTTCTTGGAAAGGAAAAAGAAGTACTTTTAGAGCATTTAGAAAACCTAAAACCTGTGAGTCAGTTTTTTTAAGTGCAGAGTTAATTTTACCCAAATGTGTTTTCTTAAAAATTGCAACCAGTCAAGATCAGTCTCTTCGAGGGGTGTACCAGTTGTGATATTTGCTGACTTTACACTGTTCTGAAGTTGAGGACACCTTCCCTCTACTCAGTTAATGTTTATTTTTATTAACTTTCGAAACTGTTTTAAGTAGGAGATCTTTTACTGGAGCCTGAGGATTGATAACGTTAACCCCTGTGACACTGCTCTGTTACCTCACATCAACCAAAGAATTGTGCAGGAGCTGATCACATACCCTGTGATTCCCCTCTCTCACCTGGTATTTAAAAATGCTTTCATGAAACCCATCAGGAAAGGGGGTTCAGGTGTTTTGAGCACTAGCTGACCTGAACTCCCTGCCTGGCACCTGCAATAAACGCTGCACTTTCCTTCGCCATAACCTGGTGTCAGTAGATTTGCTTTACTGCACATGGGAGAGCAGACCCACGTTTTTGTCATCAACATATTTATATATATTATTATATATCGTAGGCAATGGAGATATTTTACTTCTTTCCTATTGTGCTGTTTTATTTTTTAACTGAGTTAACCATGAAAGTCAATTTTCGTTGATAGAGGAGAAAAGGTACAAATTTATGAGCTATAGTTAAAAATTTAAAGCTTTTAAAATGCTTGTTATTTTTTTTTTAATTTAATTTTATTTTTTTGCTTTATAACAAATTTAATCAGTTATACATATACATATGTTTCCATATCCCCTCCCTTTTGCGTCTCCCTCCCACCCTCCCTATCCCACCCCTCCAGGCGGTCACAA
The DNA here is from genome assembly GCF_964341445.2 of Mesoplodon mirus. Lineage (NCBI taxonomy): Eukaryota > Metazoa > Chordata > Mammalia > Artiodactyla > Ziphiidae > Mesoplodon > Mesoplodon mirus. The sequence continues at coordinate 90,274,336 of NC_138983.1, forward strand.
AGTACCGAGCTGATCTCCCTGTGCTATGCGGCTGCTTCCCACTAGCTATCTACCTCACGTTTGGTAGTGTATATATGTCCATGCCTCTCTTTCGCTTTGTCACAGCTTACCCTTCCCCCTCCCCATATCCTCAAGTCCATTCTCAGTAGGTCTGTGTCTTTATTCCTGTTTTACCCCTAGGTTCTTCATGACATTTTTTTTCTTAAATTCCATATATATGTGTTAGCATACAGTATTTGTCTTTCTCTTTCTGATTTACTTCACTCTGTATGACAGACTCTAGGTCTATCCACCTCATTACAAATAGCTCAGTTTCGTTTCTTTTTATGGCTGAGTAATATTCCATTGTATATATGTGCCACATCTTCTTTATCCATTCATCCGATGATGGACACTTAGGTTGTTTCCATCTCCGGGCTATTGTGAATAGAGCTGCAATGAACATTTTGGTACATGTCTCTTTTTGAATTATGGTTTTCTCAGGGTATATGCCCAGTAGTGGGATTGCTGGGTCATATGGTGGGTCTATTTGTAGTTTTTTAAGGAACCTCCATACCATTCTCCATAGTGGCTGTACCAATTCACATTCCCACCAGCAGTGCAAGAGTGTTCCCTTTTCTCCACACCCTCTCCAGCATTTATTGTTTCTAGATTTCTTGATGATGTCCATTCTGACTGGTGTGAGATGATATCTCATTGTAGTTTTGATTTGCATTTCTCTAATGAGTAAAGATGTTGAGCATCCTTTCATGTGTTTGTTGGCAGTCTGTATATCTTCTTTGGAGAAATGTCTATTTAGGTCTTCTGCCCATTTTTGGATTGGGTTGTTTGTTTTTTTGCTGTTGAGCTGCATGAGCTGCTTATAAATTTTGGAGATTAATCCTCTGTCAGTTGCTTCATTTGCAAATATTTTCTCCTATTCTGAGGGTTCTCTTTTGGTCTTGTTTATGGTTTCCTTTGCTGTGCAAAAGCTTTGAAGTTTCATTAGGTCCCATGTGTTTATTTTTGTTTTTATTTCCATTTCTGTAGGAGGTGGGTCCAAAAGGATCTTGCTGTGATTTATGTCATAGAGTGTTCTGCCTCTGTTTTCCTCTAAGAGTTTGATAGTTTCTGGCCTTACATTTAGGTCTTTAATCCATTTTGAGCTTATTTTTGTGTATGGTGTTAGGGAATGATCTAATCTCATACTTTTACATGTCCCTGTCCAGTTTTCCCAGCACCACTTATTGAAGAGGCTGTCCTTTCTCCACTGTACTTTCCTGCCTCCTTTATCAAAGATAAGTTGACCATATGTGCGTGGGTTTATCTCTGGGTTTTCTATCTTGTTCCATTGATCTATCTTTCTGTTTTTGTGCCAGTACCACACTGTCTTGATTACTGTAGCTTTGTAGTATAGTCTGAAGTCAGGTAGCCTGATTCCTCCAGCTCCGTTTTTTGTTCTCAAGATTGCTTTGGCTATTCGGGGTCTTTTGTTTTTCCAAACAAATTGTGAAATTTTTTGTTCTAGTTCTCTGAAAAATGCCAGTGGTAGTTTGATAGGGATTGCATTGAATCTGTAGATTGCTTTGGGTAGTAGAGTCATTTTCACAATATTGATTCTTCCAATCGAGGCGCATGGTATATCTCTCCATCTGTTTGTATCTTCTTTAATTCCTTTCATCAGTGCCTTATAATTTTCTGCATACAGGTCTTTTGTCTCCTTAGGTAGGTTTATTCCTAGATATTTTATTCTTTTTGTTGCAATGGTAAATGGGAGTGTTTTCTTGATTTCACTTTCAGATTTTTCATCATTAGTGTACAGGAATGCCAGAGATTTCTGTGCATTAATTTTGTATCCTGCTACTTTACCAAATTCATTGATTAGCTCTAGTAATTTTCTGGTGGCCTCTTCAGGATTCTCTATGTATAGTATCATGTCATCTGCAAACAATGACAGCTTTACTTCTTCTTTTCCAATTTGGATTCCTTTTATTTCCTTTTCTTCTCTGATTGCTGTGGCTAAAACTTCCAAAACTAAGTTGAATAAGAGTGGTGAGAGTGGGCAGCCTTGTCTTGTTCCTGATCTTAGTGGAAATGGTTTCAGTTTTTCACCATTGAGGACGATGTTGGCTGTGGGTTTGTCATATATGGCCTTTATTATGTTGAGGAAAGTTCCCTCTATGCCTACTTTCTGCAGGGTTTTTATCATAAATGGGTGTTGAATTTTGTCAAAAGCTTTCTCTGCATCTATTGAGATGATCATGTGGTTTTTCTTCTTCAATTTGTTAATATGGTGTATCACATTGATTGATTTGCATATATTGAAGAATCCTTGCATTCCTGGAATAAATCCCACTTGATCATGGTGTATGATCCTTTTAATGTGCTGTTGGATTCTGTTTGCTAGTATTTTGTGGAGGATTTTTGCATCTATGTTCATCAGTGATATTGGCCTGTAGTTTTCTTTCTTTGTGACATCCTTGTCTGGTTTTGGTATCAGGGTGATGGTGGCCTCATAAAATGAGTTTGGGAGTGTTCCTCCCTCTGCTATATTTTGGAAGAGTTTGAGAAGGATAGGTGTTAGCTCTTGTCTAAATGCTTGATAGAATTCACCTGTGAAGCCATCTGGTCCTGGGCTTTTGTTTGTTGGAAGATTTTTAATCACAGTTTCAATTTCAGTGCTTGTGATTGTTCTATTCATATTTTCTATTTCTTCCTGATTCAGTTTTGGCAGGTTGTGCATTTCTAAGAATTTGTCCATTTCTTCCAGGTTGTCCATTTTATTTGCATAGAGTTTCTTGTAGTAATCTCTCCTGATCTTTTGTATTTCTGCAGTGTCAGTTGTTACTTCTCCTTTTTCATTTCTAATTCTATTGATTTGAGTCTTCTCCCTTTTTTTCTTGATGAGTCTGGCTAATGGTTTATCAATTTTGTTTATCTTCTCAAAGAACCAGCTTTTAGTTTTATTGATCTTTGCTATCGTTTCCTTCATTTCCTTCATAGACCTAGAGTCTGTCATACAGAGTGAAGTAAGTCAGAAAGAGAAAGACAAATACTGTATGCTAACACATATATATGGAATTTAAGAAAAATGCTTGTTATTTATAATGAGATTTATATAATAGAGAATTAGGAAATAATTCTGTATTTAAATGGTTCGATTGTGATTGTGGAACATGAAATTGGTAGTCCACAGGACATATACTAAATTTTCACCCTTAGTGATACTGTATTTCTACTGTCCATGTCAAGCTAAAATGTTGTTTTTCAACAATCTTTAGCAAACATATCTTAGTTTTATTATTCAGAGGGAATATAGGAGCTCAATTTGATATAGGGAACTTGAGCATTCCATCAACATGAATTTGAAGAATACACTAAGAATATCTTCTACATTACATTGGAGTAGTGAATTCCTGGTAATTATTTAGGGAATTCTTTTGAAAAATATAGTCACCAGGGGCCGATAATTGAATTCTATTGAAATATAGAGATAGATATTAATAAGAATGGAAAATCATATTTTCATTTTATATTGCCCATATCTTCATTTTATTTGTAGGTTTTGAAAGTTTGCAAGAGAAAGATATCAGAATTTATACTTCATTCAGCAGAATCCCTTGGACCAAATGATCACACACTCAGAATACATAAGTGGAGACATTACTGACTGTGGCCCAGGAGACAAGGACAAGACCTAGAAAAGACACAGTAAATAATGGAGGGAAAGAAAGATTGGAATACACAGGCATTTCTCTTAATGAAAAATGTTAACAGTAGAATCCTTGAGGGAGAATCTTTGAAAACATTGGATTTCTATAACAATAAAAAATTGAGTCCCAAAGTACAATGATGATACAATGATAACAATAATGAATAAATAGGATAAAGAAATTATATGTTAACTGGCATACATTCCAGGCGATTATCAAACTCCTGCAGAAACCAGGGCTTTCTGGCCTTTAATTCCCCTTGGGCAGAACCGCAGTGCCCCTGTCCCCAGCCCTCAGCCATCACCTCCAGGACTACAGAGGCAGAGTCCTGGCCCTCAAGTCAGGCTGCCTCACTGACTTGAATGCCCATGGAAAAGGGAACATTGATCCTGACCTGAGACACAGCCCTCAGATGTTTGTAAGCTGGAAAGTCTGCATCAGACTTCCTCCTTGCATCTCTCTAGGGTGAACTAGGGAAAACAAAACGTCCCAAAACCCTTTCCCACAGAAGAAGTCTGGGAAAAAACACATGACGATCTTGGCCTTGGTGCCAGGTGAGGCTGATATAACTAGAGCACACCTTCTCCTGGGTTTGGTACCAGAATCCAGGGCCCTGGTGGGAGGACCTGGGCTCTGCCCTGGGTTCCATGGACACAGACAAGCAAGTGTGATCTCAGCAACCTTCAAGGACCCAGATGTGAGAAAGAGGCAATGAAGACACGATGGCTGCTTCAGGGTGGCTTGGTGTCAGCCTAGAACAGCTGGACTTCATAAGGAATAACACACTGTGGAGGGAAATAATAAAGAATTTATAATAGGAACAGAAAATAGTTTTATTTGAGCCAAGCTGAGGGCTATAATCTGGGAGGCAGCCCCTCAAAAGGCTCTAAGGAGCTTCTCCACTGAAGCATGGTAGTCTTGTACTTTATCAGAACAAAGAACATACATCCAACATGACAGGGGTCTATTCCTTGAAGATTTCAAAAGAGACAGATTGAGGACATGTCTAGTGAGACAGTGGGATCCTGGCACGTGGGAAAGGAGCCTCGTCTTCGAGAGGGTGTGAACACGGGCATCGTAAGAAGGGAGTCACTTATCCTTCTTTTTGAATCAGGCATTTCTTTTCCTTAATGGTTAAAGCAGATGGGCTCTGTGTGCTTGACAGGCTCTTTTAGTTCACACAGAGTTTACACTGAACCATGTATAAGCCTAAATGACTTCCCCATACCCCATTACGTGAAAAATTTCTCCCTCAACACTATAATTTGGGGCTTGACTGATCTTGGCGATAAACCAGACACATAATACCCTCAGCTCTCCAAGCCTCTCCACCTGCAGATCCTGCTGTATCCTCCCCCCAGGGCACAGCACCACAAGAGGGTGTCGGGTGAGGGGTTTGGGACTCAGAGAACTGACTCCCGAAAGTGTTTCTGTTTTCCAAGATAAATAACAATACAGTTTGGATTCTAAAAATCATCCAAATAAGTGAAAAAAAAAATGCTAGACCAACAGTGAATCACAGCGTTTTTCATAAGATAAATGAATGTTATATAATGAAAGAGTAAATAGAGCCCAGAGGCTTTACTATGTAAAATTAAAATGGAGTTCAGTAGTGTTTAAAACACATCCAAAGGTCACATTTATGAGCTGCAAGTCCAGCTGTATTCCACAAGAATTTAGGCAAATGCATGAAAGATGAGTTATGAGTAAAGCACTATCCCCAAACTGTGGGTGTGGGGAAACTCATCCTAGCACTTTGTGCAGAACTAATACATGGCAACCATATCTGGTTTCAAAACTGATATTTTCTGCAACTAAAAAGGCAGAAATAAGCTAAATAAGCTACCTATCCCCCCTTTGTCCTTCAGTTATTAATTAAGACTCCTATTTCTTCCTCTCTTATCTATTTTTTAAATTCCAATTTCAAATGCCAAAATATTCAGCTATTATATATGATATTGTTCTCTTAATTTAGTCTCTACACAGCCTGAAATTTCTTTTTAATTTCCCTATTATATAATTAGTTTTATATTCATCAATTATGTGATATTTCCAGCAGGTACTGAGCTTTTATGCTCCAAATGTATGCCCTTCCATACTTTAATGCACATAAATATACTTTATACTTTTACATCAATTTAAAAGGTAATCTATTGAGTGCAAATTCTGTCTTCAGCATTTTGTTGGGGTCAGCAGTGGGGAGAGAAAATGTAGAAGAAGGAAAAGACATGGCTTATTGTTCTCAGAAGAAGTTACAGAGAAACCTCTGACTTCCTTATCAAAAGGAGGCCCATTTCTTTTTCAATGTCTTTTCTTTTTTTTTAAAATTTATTATTTATTTATTTATTTACTTATGGCTGCATTGGGTTTTCGTTGCTGCGCGTGGGCTTTCTCTAGTTGCGGCAAGCAGGGGATTCTCTTCGTTGCGGTGTGAGGGCTTCTCATTGTGGTGGCTCCTCTTGTTGCGCAGCACGGGCTCTAGGCTCATGGGCTTCAGTAGTTGCAACATGCGGGCTCAGTAGTTGTGGCTCGCGGACTTAGTTGCTCCATGACATGTGGGATCTTCCTGGACCAGGGCTTGAACCCGTGTCCCCTGCACTGGCAGGCGGATTCTTAACCACTGTGCCACCAGGGAAGCCCTCAATGTCTTTTCTATTGACTTCAAATCTATCGGGCTTTAAAATTATTTGTGTGTGTGTGTGCTCATATTCTGACTGTCTCTCACAGCAGATTGTGAGTTCTGTGAAAGTGAGGCAGGAGATAGATGGGCCCCAGGGTAAGCAGCAGGAGTTGATTCCCTCTGGACAGAAACTCCAAAATATCAATAACAGGGCAATCGAGAAAGGAGGCTGTGCCCTGCCCAGATAAGAGATAAAAGACTAGATGTTCCTCATTCTCGTAGTCAAGGAGACCTTCCCAGCTACACATGTGCAGAAGGGTTCCTTGGAGGTCAAAAAGGGAGAGGGCACCACCCCATAGTAAGTGATGTCAACTACCCATAGGCCTCTTCGCTAGAATCCATCTTGGCTAAGAGATGCACATGAACACGGGAGGACCCTGAGGTATACCAAATATGGACTCAGAACCAGGCAAAGCAAGATGATTGGTCAAAGGAAACCTGGAAGAAATTCCCCATAAAAGTGATTCAAACTACCATGTGAGCGCAACTCTCTCTCTGAGCCCGCCCATGTGTCTATCCACATGTATTCTTTGTCCTCCTAATAAACACTTTACTTGTTTCACTACTTTCCATCTCTGTGGAAATTCATTTCTACACAGCAGACAGGCCAGGACCTTGTCACTGGCCACTAGTCCCTGGTGGTCTAGTGGCTAGGATTTAGTGCTTTCACTGCCCCGGCCTGACTTCAATCTCTGGCCAGGAACCCAAATCCTGCTTCAAGCAGCTGCAGGCTGAGGCCACCTGAGATGAAAACAGGGCCAATGTTTATCTTGTTTAAGGTCATGTCTTGTTAAAAAACAAAATTCAACTGAGTAAATTTGAAAATCTGATTGGCCTTATTTGATGCTTTATGAATTGGGCAGCATCTCATCTAGTAAATAGAAGAGCACTTTGAGAAGTTACACAGAGTGGAAGGTTTTTATAGAAAGGAGGGTGGGCAAGAAAGTCTTAGCAAAAGAAAAAAAGGTTATTTGGGACCAGTACTATCTTCTCTTTGTAGGGAAGGGAAGCCTTGAGTTTTATCTTGCAGATTGCCTCTTCTTCTTGGGTTGGGGGAGATGGAGAGGGCCCCTGTGATAGATTACCACATTGGTGCTGACCAGAAGATTCCAGATTTCAGAATTAAGATAACATTTCTGGTGAAGGTCGAAATTGCAAGTAGGTTAGGTATTAAATATATGCATGGTATCGTGGGCTTCAGCACAAATGAAACCATTTTGTGTCAGTGGTTTTCCTCCTTAATAGTCCCTAATGCAGAACTAGCAGAAACACAGCAAAGATTTGTGAAAAAGTAAATGAGTGCCTAACTCAATTGGTCAACTGGTGTAAAGAATGTGGCATAAGAATAAAAAGATCTAGAGAGCAGATGAAAGAAGCTTTTGTTTATATTTTTAAAAGGAATGTCTTCTGTGTTTTCAAATTACTGCAAATCTAATCAGCAATGTTGATGTGACTATTAAAAATGATGCTTTTTGAAAGGTTAGAGAAAGGAAAAACAAGAAAAAAATAAGGATGTTTGGCATTCTGGATGTTGGCTAAATGGCAATTTAATCACTAAGAACATGTTTTATTCTATTGTCATGATGTATATGTAATATATGTAAACATATATTTATATGTCATACATAATATATATTTCCTTTTAATCACCCCTACTGGGGTACAATTTACATACAACTGATAGCACTCATGTAAAGTGTATAGCACAGTTAGATAAATTTTGACAAATATATACAGTTGTGTAATCACTACCACAATCATGATACAGAAAATGTCCATTACCCAGAAAGTTTCCTTAGGCTCCTTTGTGGTCAATCCTCACCTTCCTACAAAAGTGATATGATGATTTGCTTTCAGTGACTATAGTTTTCCCATTCTCAAATTTACATAAATAGAATCTAACAGTGTGTATTTGGTTCCTGCTTTCTTTCACTCAGCATGTTTTGAGATTCATCCATGTATGTATATTAATATTTCATTCCCCTTTATTGCTGATGTGAATTACTCATTCACTTGATGATGAACATTTGAGCTGTTTACAGTTTGCAGCCTTAACCTTTATGAAACCATCGGGATTTCCATTAGAATTCTTTAATTTCTTACCCAATTCAATGGTATGATTTGAAAGTTATCAGAAACCTGCACTTGTCAGAAAGTCTTTAGTATGAATCTTCCTGAAGATGAAGCATTTTTGCAAAAGCATCTATGAATGATAAAAAGACTTAAAAAGACACAGTTAAAGAGCTGGTTAAAATGCAATTGACAAAAAAAAATTTGTTTACTTCTGTAACATACAAATTTGACATATTCAAATTTTAGAAATTTTATTTAATTTCATATAACATAAGAATATCTATATTAATGATATTTAGTATAATCTAAATGTATAACCTAAGAAGGTTGGAGATACATTTATCTCTAATCAATTGACAGTGCCTCCCATAATATACCAAATAATCCTAATTAGTTTAATATCTCTCTTTGAGATGACTTAGGGGTCCTCTGAAACATCCCAAAGCTATCCAGAGGTCAAAATATCTTTAATTAGGATTCTATCCTTGAGAAGTTTATCCAAAATGTTAAAAAGTTTCAAGACACTTGGTCAAATAGGATTACAGATCACTGTGAAACAATGCTTATCCATTTAACCAAAGTTACAATGAAAGATTTTAAAAGCAAGTACGGAAAGTTATAACAGATTATTTAAAAGGTAAAGAAAATTTACCATCTGTAATCAAAAGCAAATCAATATTCCAAGAAAACTTTTTTCTCTTAACAGAGAGAGAAAAAATTTTTAAGTTTTTGTACCACTTTACTTTTAATCTTAAAATTCATTTACTCAATTAAATTCATTCTAATCTTAGTGAGTCCTGACAACACATAGAATTTCTTTCTAAAGATTACTTTTTCCCCAGAAATCTACAACTTTCTATATTCATATTAACTTGCCCTTTATTTTATTTCCTATTTAGAAATAACCAGCTTTAAGACAAAATTACTTCCTTTTTCTTTAACAAAATAAATTCCTATTCTTCATACCTTCTTTTAATGAAAACACACATCCTATTACCCTGTATACTAAAATGTTCTCATTATTTCTAGTGGCTTTAATTACATATTTAATTAGAATTCTCAAGTCTTAAAAACCTAAATTCCTAGTGAAAATTAAGAAGTAAGCAATTATGAGCTGTTCTTTACATTAGCATTCTGTAGATTGGCAAATTTATAAATAAATGCTATTTATAATTTCTAAAAATATGTGCTTTCTTATGGAAAATGTCTCAGTGTGACACCAAACATATTTATTAATAGTCTTAAATATCTTTACTTTCTCTGTAAAAGGAAGCCAATGTTTAGTAATTAATATTTCAGTATATTATTTTATTTGGAAAAGACTTCGATATTCAATGAATTCTCATCATTTAGCTTAATTTAGTTAAACTCTAAAATTTCAAGTTACTAAAACGTCCAGAAAAGCTATTTTTAAGTAGACATTCCTAAAACATAATTATTCCCAGAGTTCACCTAAAAACTCTTGTCTCATTTACCTCTATTTTATTCACTTGTTCTCAAAAATTATGTTTAGATTACCCAAGAAAACTTTATGAGACATTAGACCAAGTCAGCCATTATCCCAAATTTAATATTGAATATTTTTCAGATCACATGAATCTGAAATTCATTCAAGTTAGTTTCTTTTATATTTCTGAGAATTTCTGTAAGTGCTTAATTTCCTTTAAGTCAATTAAATAGAGCTCATTTACAAACTAACTTTGATAATACCATCCAAAGGAAAAGAGATATATTTATAATGTACACATGGACATACATACATTCCAGACAAACAGAGATCTCACAGTTTTCCTGCCTGAGTTTAAAAAGGACTCTTTTCCCTTTTTTCCCCCCTCAGTCTCAGGAATTGGCGATGGTATAGACAAGAGTGAGTGAGAGTACATTAGAGCCCAGGGTAGAACATTTACATTTCAAAGGCACAGGGGGAAAAATGTAAGTTCCTCCTAGTAAGATTTGTTTCCTTCTGGTCAGAATAGTGAAGAGATACTTTTAACAAGCCAGCTTTTTCATTCGCAAAAACAATTTTTAGAATGTCAAAAAGTGCCCCATCTGGGTCATTATTCTCCAGAGCCTAAAGAATACTGTGACCACATGATTTTAGAAAAATATCACCTTCTCCTTTTCATGGGTACGAGCCCATGAAACTAAGAGCTAAGAATTTCCCGATTCTGCAAAATACACCGTAGGGAATATAAGATGAAACAGAGCTCTGATTACCCATTCTCAGTTGTTTATGGCTGGTAATCTTAAAATCTCAAACAAACAAACAAATGTAGTCTCTCAGGGTTTCAAACTCCTCAGCCCAAAAGGGAAAATCCCACCAAATGGTTAGCCACTGACAGACCCAAATGGCTAAGAGAATGAATACCCTGGTATTATCACACACAAGTTCCACTACTTACTAGAGAAATCTCAACCAGCAAAGCATGTGTCTTTTTCCCTTTACCAGAGAAATCAAAAGTGCCATGGGCCAATGATGCCTGGTCAGTGGCAAGTGTTCAGGGCCATCTCTGAGACAAAGGTGCTCAAGCAGCTGCTGAGTAGTATCCATGAGCTGCCACTGGTCAGGGGCCAGTGTGCTATGGTTGAGATGCCCACTAGGGATGGTGGCCCCTTCATGGTTGCCCAAATTATTGCCAAACCAAACACAGATTCACTCACCCAATGCAGAGCAAAGCCAATCTACTGATACCAGTTGTGGTGAAGGAAAGTACAGTGTTTATTTGCAGGATGCGAAGCAAGGATAACAAGCAGCTAATGCTCAAAAGACCCAAACTCCCTGAAGACTTTTGGGCAAGTGTTTCTAAAGACAACATTAGGAGTGAGGGTCTCAGGGTGAATTATCAGTTCATGGACATTCTTTTGATTAGTTGGTGGAGAGGTGACAGGGTGATATTTTGGGAACCTTAATCATCAGCCTTCTTGTTCCAACCAGTCTGGGACCTACATGCTTGTGATCAGCATGTAGTCAAATCCTCCATCAGGTGGAGAGCCTTAGTGTCTACAAAAAACGCTCAAGTGTCGTGGTCCATACGTGGGTTGGAAAAGAATTTCCAGGCACAAGGCAGAATGTAAAGAAGATAGAATTTATTAGAGGAAAGTGTCTCTGCCAGAACAGCAGGCTGACTTCCTAGTAGTCTGGGGGAGTGGACCCCAAACATGTGCTATTGATCAGTTTTTATAGCCAGAAAACAAAGGAATGCTCCAAGGTGAAAATTTCGTTTACTAATTGGTCGAGGCACATATACTTTCCTTCTATAGGGTGGCAGTGGGACAGGGAAGATGCCTTTTCTTATTTGGGACAGGTCTCATGGCCCAGCTGGGCTCAGGAATTTCATAAGCATCACAACATGGTGGGGAGGGCAATTAAGGGTCTGATAAGGGGTGTAACGCTGACACTTTTTCAGAGAGGGTTGTCCTTTGTCCTTGAAGCACCATTGTCCTTGGAGCACCACATCAAGGATATGTGTCAGACTGTTATCTATATCCCTTGAGGAGAAAGGGATATAGACAACACTGTTTTTCAATCTATTGTTACTTTTCTTGCTTGACTGCTTTTCCTTTGTTTCTGAATTTTGTCAGTTCTGTAATCATTAACTGCTCTCTGGAAATCAAGGGAGGCCTAGGAGACTAAAGCTTTGTTCTACAAACAAGAAGCAGGGAACACTGGGAGTCTGTCACTGGGAAGGCCCCACAGGATCCTACTCAGTTTCACAATCATGAATAAAGTTGTTTCTATGAACGTTCATGTACAAATTTTGTGTGGACATATTTTTCTAATTTAAATTCCTAGGGGGTGAAATTAGGGGGTTGTATTAATGCCGAACTGTTTTCCAAAGTAGTACATCATTTCACATCTTCTTCAGGAATGTATGAGACTTCTGGTTGTTCTCCATCCTTACTAACATTTGATGCTATCAATCTTTTTAATTTTAGTCATTCTAGTAGATGTGAAGTTATTTGCATTGTGGTTTTAATTTTTCTTTGATGACTGATAATGCTGAACATTTTTAAATGTTGCTTATTTACCATTCCTGTATCTTCTTTGGTTAAGTGTCTTATTAAATTTTTTGCCCAATTTAAATTAAATTGTTTGTCTACTAAGTAGTGTTTTAGTAAAAGCTGGAGAAGAAGCAAGTTTGGCTGGATTACAGAAAACAAGGGGGAGAGTGGTAGGAATGAGGCCAAGAGAGACATGGGAGAAAGGGAGAACAGATCAAAAAGGACTTTGAGGCCTTGGTGAGAACTTTGGATTTATTGTAATTAAATTGAATTCACTGGATGATTTTGAGTATAGAGTGGCACAATCAGGCTTAAATTTTAAGGGACCACTTTGGCAGCTCTGTGAACAGGCCAGAGGAATGGGAGTAAACACAGGATAGACCAGGAGGTTATTGCAGCAGTCAGAAAGAGAGAAACTGGTTATTTGCAGTTCTGAATGACCTTTCCCCTCACTCTTGTTCCTGACATTCCAAACTGCATAATTTCAGATGTGGAAGACTGAGAAATGTCCTGGATTTTCTCAACAGAATAGTGACTTACTCAAGGCCTTTAAGTGGAACACACTCTACTGAGGGTTGAGAGAAAGCTGACAATAGTGGCTTGCTTAGCTTAACTCAGTGGTTATGGTTGTTCGTTGTGGTTGCAATATTATGGTTGTGTGACTCTTTGGTTAGTATTCACTTTCTCCATCTTGGAATATACGTTTGATGAGGATGGAAAAATTATCTCTGTTTTTAACTCACCACTGTAGCCTCAGTTTGAGCACAGTGTCTGCCAATTAGCATTTAGTCAATGGGTTTTTTTGTAGGGGAGTGAATGTGTGTATGTGTGAGGGAGAGAGAGAAGAGGGGCAGAAACAGAGAGGGGAAGAGACAGACATAGGGACAGGGGAACAAGTCCATATTGCAAAAGAACAGGACAATATTTTCTGTGAGTAGAATGCTCAGAGCCTGTGTACTGTGTTCTTTTCTACTTTCTCAGGTTAGATTTATCACTTCATAAATTTTCTTTATCTTATCCAAAATGAATCTACATTTTTTTTTCTTATAAGTATAAAGAAAAAGATTTTGGGGGGGGGGGATTTTTAATGTCTCACTACAATTCAAGTGCCATACATGTCTCTTTCTATTATTTGTATATCTTGAAAATATACCAGCATTATTGTCTAACACAAAGGAGGCACTAAATAAAATTTTTTCTTTGAAACATTGGTACTATAAATTATAAGAGACAGGAGCCATGTTTTCACAGCTCTGTTTCTTGAGCACCCAGCCCAATGGTATTGTGGAGATGGAATAACAATCACCATGAGCACAGGTCAGTGCTGACAAAGGGACTTGCTTTCTCTCTAAACCATTTGACTTTGTTGGTGCCCAGGGCAGGATGCTCCAAAATATGCCTCAGTGGAATATTACTTTGAATTAAAGTTACTGAAGAAATGACTGATGCAAGAGAGACACACTGACCTTCCTATCTGTCTCCATGAAAGCAGGAAATTAGTATCTCATGTGAATGGTGCCCTCCCTGTACCAGGAGGTAGAAAGACATCATTAGCACCAGAGATAGGGAATGCAGGGTCAAGAAGGCTGTATAAACCTTGTTACTTCTTTAACTCAAGAAGGTTGGCAGGGACATTTCTTCCTCCTCAACAGCTGACAAGACAACCAGGAGGCTGGCTAAACCCTGCTTCCCACCACAAGACTGCTGCAGCTGAGAGATCCTAGGACACATGACAAAGGCCAGCAGAAGGTAAAATTTCTTCTCTCCTCAACTTCCCAGGCCTGTAAGGTCTGGTGGGAGGGAAAGTGCTTAAGAGTCTCCTTTTCTCTATCTCTAAATTTAGATTAGCAGAAGAAAATACTTATGGAGCAAGATCCTTGTGACATAGAAAATCTGGTTTATGGAAATGAGTAATCTCGTCTCAGTTTTTCTTAATCCTTTCCTCCCAGAGACAGTCACTGTTTTTCTTTGTCTCTGTCTCCTGAGTCGTGTTTCATAAGAAGAAAGAACCATAGGGCAGAATACAGGCATAGGCCCTATAAGCCTGCTGTTTGAGACAGCCTCACAGACTGGTGAGTTACCAGTTCTCTCCAGTCCAGTGCCTATTAAGACAAACTTTGCTGTCAGTCCTCTATATAAAAACTGGATGAGATTTTTCCTTCTGTATTTTTCTGTGTCCTGAGAATTTGGCTTTTTGTCCAGTGAGAATATTCTCTCTGGTCTCCACCATCTGGATGGTGTATTTACTGGGGTGCATCTGGTAACCAGTTGAATTGACTGGGGTTCTGAGACACAAAGTCATAAACAGCACACTCTAGTCTTGTTGTGCCAGCTGTCAGAGGAGTTTGTCCTAAGGGGACCCAGTCCATAAGGGGCCTTTGTTGTTTCAACCTTCATTGCCTTGTTAGTGTTGGAAAAGTCCCATTCCAGCAGCATGTGCCTGATGTCACAGATTAGTAGGTTTGGGATCAGAGGTGCCTCAACTTCCCAGGAGAGACCAGGGACACAGTTTGCATTATACCACCCTTACTGCCTGTGCAATGAAGGCCTTTGCTTTCTTAGGTTATCCTTGGAAATGAATTTTCACATTATAGGGGCTATATCATCCGTGCCCTCTCCATCTGAAAGTATGCTTATTTCATCCATGGTAAGGATTTATTCTAAGCCTGAAAAGTTACCTCTGGGTCGTTCCATAAAAAGGCTTACTGATTTGAGTCACTATTTGAAATTAATGAAAGGTCTTACTCCTCAATGGCCAGATGATGGATCCTTTAAATTTGCTGTATTTAAAAGATTCCCTTTTTGAGAGCTCTCATCATAAACAGCTGTCATATTGGTATTTATGGAAGGATCAAATTGAAAGGAAAGATCATGTATAACAGCTAGCCTTAGGGAATCGTTATTAAGATGAAATAACAAATTAAAGATCCAACATGAATTCCCCTTTTTAAGAAAAATTTTAAAAATTGCCCCATCTCCTCAGCAATTCCTTAGGCCCTCCTACAAATAATTAGGAAAAGATCAGTTGGAAGCCAATATTCAAGAGCTAATAGAAACAATTATCTTTGTCTTCCAAATCTCTACAAAACCAGAAATGCAACTTAGGAACAAGTCAAGGCCCATTTATCTTCACCAACCCTGAAACCTATTCCTCTCAAATTCTTGTAGATATTATAAAAGTTGAGGATAATTGGAGCAAAATTGTCCTGTACTTAAGAAGAAAAAGTTTTTAAAATAATAATTACCCTGAGACTTATGATAATAGAAAAATACACTCCAAAACCCACAGAAGAAAATTTACACTTTTTTCTCTGTCCCTTAAAGTTATAAACCTTACCATGTCTTTGAAATGTAAACACAGCCACATTGCCTGAGACTGAGCCCAGATTATCTCAATTGTTAGAACCTGAAACTAAAATTTAAAGAAAAAAAAGGAAAGAGGTTTTTTTTAAAACAAAAACCACCAGAAAAACCCTCTCTTGCTCAAACTCTAAATCACAGTCTCCTTAAAATTGTTTATCAAGGGCAAGTACACTTAAAGGGCAAGAAGACTTAAAAGTCTTCTCCATAAATAATAAAAGACTGTAGCTATCTGAGTGAGTAAACTTAATTTATTCCAACAAGCAATATAAAAATTCTCAAAAATATAACAAAAACGAATACAAATATTTTTCAAATTCACATGATCTAGGATAATTTTTGGTAAGTAAAATCTAGTTCAGGTTTAATGGTTTAATTAATACAGACATATCTTAAGAGTTATCAGCATTAAGTATAATAGCTTTATGCTATGTAGTTTTACTAAAAGTCAAATAAGCTCATGTTATCTCTTTTACAGAATTTCTCAGAAAAAAGTAATAATAATAATAATTTAAGATGATGGCTAACACTACTTTAACATCTTATGAAATTGTCATGAGTAATCTGAGTGATTGTTAAGAACAAATTAATTAAATAGACATAAGATAAGAATTCTTTTAGGTAAACTTTTTTTAGCAATAATTGTTTTTGCTATGTCAACTTAAATCGTTTTCTAAATGTCTTTGATAAATTGTACCCTTAGAGTTTTGCTAAGTTAAATTAAATGAATTGAATGTCTAGATCATTTCCAACTAAGACAAAATACTGAAATATTAATTGCTGAACGAGTCTAAGTTTACCTACTTTTGACCTCTTATTACACACTAAATATGTTTGGTTCTATTAGTAAACATGTCTTGTGCTTCATTAAAAGCTTGTACTATGAAGTAGAATATGTTTCTAGAAATTATGAAATGTATTTATAAGTTTGCCAAGCCACAAAATACTTACACAGTTCATAATTTTTAACTTTATCTTTACAAAAAAATTAAAGCTTCAAAGGATTAAGAATTGTAAATAATAGATGTGGTTAAAGCTACTAGGAATTATAAGGAAATTAGAATATATTTTGGGGTAAGAAAAAGTGTAAGGTATGGAGATGTTTTTGTTAATGTAAAAACTTTGTTAAGTGATTTTTGTCCTAAAGCTGATAACTTCTAAATGGGAAAGAGAACAAGGGACAAATCCAAATGGACAGAGAAAGTTGTAAGAGGTTTGTGAAAAAGGAATCTTTAGAAAGGAATTTTATGTGTAGTCAGATCTAAAATTGGAATGAATTTAATAAAGTGATTGAGTTTTAATATCCAAAGTAAGCTGGTAGAAAATTAAAATTTGTTTTTTCTCTCTTTTTGCAAAATTTTCTTAATTATTGGTCTGCTCTTAATGAGAAATTGTAAACAAAGACTTTTTTTTACATTCAATGTAATCTGTCTAGCAAAACAAATATTGTACATTTCGTCTTTATGAATCTTTGATAATTTTGAAGAAAAACTGAGTGCTTTCAATATTAAAAGAGCTAAGTCTTTTTACACTATTTAACTATCTGTATTTACATGTGAATCTTTGTCACTTTGATTAAATTGATAACTAAATATTAATTCACAGTGACATATGATCATATTTGACAAAGTGTTTTAAAACATTTTTATTTTTGAAAAAGTAGATTTTCCCCCAAGTCAAATTCTAAATGAAGTTTTATTGACCTGGAAATAACGTTCAGGTTTTCCAGAGGCCCCTTGGAACACCTTAAAAGATTTGTTTTATCTTATTAGAAAAGAGAGCTATGAAACTCATTAGGCTTATTTGGTATGTTACTTACATGGGAAGCATTGCTAAATAAATGATCATAAACTCTAGGTTATATCATAAGGGTGAATGTTATTAATATAAATGTTCTCAAAAGTATATGAAATTCCTAAAATTGGATATGTCCTAGTATAATGTTATCAGTCATAATTCTAGTTATTATCTTAAATGTTTTGTGTCACAGAGATAAATTTTCTTGTCAATTCCATTAGAATGAATCAAATTTTTAGTAATGGATATTTGTCTTTTATTACTTAGACAATGGTTTTACTCAGATGCTTTTACAAAAGCTTCCTGGAAATGTGTTTCATGTTCAGAGAAATTCATGGAAAAGGATCTAACAAGTATTCTAGAACACAAGTTTCTGATGAATTTCAAATCATTACACTGAACTGAGTAAGAATTTACAAAACCCTAATGGAGAAATTGATGGTTTCATAAAACTTCTAACAAAAGATCAAACAAAACAAGAATTAATTACATGGGACTAAGTAAACTGAAGAAGATGGTTATGATATTTTATGATTTTAAAAATAAATTTATTTATTTTATTTATTTTTGGCTGCATTGGGTCTTTGTTGCTGTGTGTGGGCTTTCTCTAGTTGCAGCGAATGGCAGCTACTCTTTGTTGTGGTGCGTGGGCTTCTCATTGCAGTGGCTTCTCTTGTTGTAGAGCATGGGCTCTAGGTGCATGGGCTTCAGTAGTTGTGGCTCGTGGGCTTTAGTAGTTGTGGCTCAATGGCTCTAGAACGCAGGCTCAGTAGTTGTGGCACGTGGGCTTAGTTGCTCTGCGGCATGTGGGATCTTCCTGGACCAGGGCTTGAACCCATGTCCCCTGCACTGGCAGGCAGATTCTTAAACACTGTGCCACCAGGAAAGCCCCATTTTATGATTTTTTTTTCGTGGTATGCGGGCCTCTCACTGTTGTGGCCTCTCCCGTTGCGGAGCACAGGCTCCGGACGCGCAGGCTCAGCGGCCATGGCTCACAGGCTCATATCAATCAGTGTGATACACCACATCGATGAATTCAGTAAAGTCACAGAATACAAAATTAATACACAGAAATCTCTTTCGTTCCTATACACTAAAAACAAAAGATCAGAAAGAGAAATTATGGAAGGAATCCCATTTACCATCACATCAAAAAGAAAAAATACCTATGAATAAATCTACCTAAGGAGACAAAAGACCTGTACTCTGAAAACTCTAAGATGCTGATGAAAGAAATCGAAAGTGACACAAACAGATGGAGAGATAGACCATGTGCTTGGATTGGAAGAATCAATACTGTCAAAATGACTATACTACTTAAGGCAATCTACAGATTCAATGCAATCCCTATTAAATTACCAGTGGAATTTTTTTTTAAGATTTTTTTCATGTGGACCATTTTTAAAGTCTTTATTGAATTTGTTACAATATTGCTTCTGTTTTATGTTTTTGTTTTTGTTTTTTTTTTTTTTTTTTTTTTTTTTTGGTTGCATTGCATGTGGGATCCCAACTCCCTGACCAGGGATCGAACCTGCATCCTCCTCATTGGAAAGTGAAGTCCCAGCCACCGGACCACCAGGGAAGCCCCCACCAATGGCATTTTTCACAGAACTGGAACAGAAAAATTTAAAATTTGTATAGAAACACAAACCCCCAAATAGCCAAAGCATACTATGAAAGCAAAAATGGAGTTGGAGGAATCAGGCTCACTGTCTTCAGACTATATTACAAAGCCACAGTAATCAGTATGGTACTTGCACAAAAACAGAAATATAGATCAATGGAACAGAATAGAAAGCCCAGAAATAAACCCACACAACTATGGTCAATTAATCTATGACAAAGGAGGCAGGACTGTACAATGGAGAAAAGACAGTCTCTCCAATAAGTGGTACTGGGAAAACTGGACAGCTACATGTAAAAAAATGAAATTAGAACAATTTTCTAACACCACAGACAAAAATAAACTCAAAATACATTAAAGACCTAAATGTAAGACTGGATATTATAAAACTCTTAGAGGAAAATCCAGGCAGAACACTCTTTCACAGCAGCAATATCTTTTCGGATCCACCTCCTAGAGGAAAGAAAACAAAAACTAAAATAAACAAATGGGACCTAATAAAACTTAAAAGCTTTTGCACAGCAAAGAAAACCATAAACAAAACAAAAAGACAACCTACAGAATGGGAGAAAATATTTGCAAATGATGAGACTGACAATGGAATAATCTCCAAAGTATACAAATAGCTCATGCAGCTCAATATCAAAAAAGCAAACAACCCAATCAAAAAATGGACAGAAGATCTAAACAGACATTTCTCCAAAGAAGACATACTGATGGGCAAAAAGCACATGAAAATCTGCTCAACATCGCTAATTATTAGAGAAATGCAAATCAAAACTACAATGAGGTATCACCTCACACCAGTCAGAGTAACCATCATCAAAACGTCTACAAACTGTAGACTACAAAAATGTTGGAGAGGGTGTGGAGAAAAGGAGTCCTCCTACACTGTTGGTGGGAATGTAAATTGGTTCAACCACTATGGAGAATATTATGGGATTCCTTAAAAAACTAAAAATAGAACTACCATATGATCCAGCAGTCCTACTCTTAGGCCTGTATCTGGAGAAAATTATCCTTCCAAAAGATACATGCACCCCAGTGTTCAGTGCAGCACTATTCACAATAACCAGGATATGAAAGCAATTTAAATGTCCATTGACAGATGAATGGATAAAGAAGATGTGGTACATATATACAATGGAATATTACTCAGCCATAAAAATGAATGAAATAATGCCATTTGCAGTAACATGAATTGACATAGAGATTATCATACTAAGTGAAGTCATTCAGAGAAAGACAAATATCATATGATATCACTTATCTGTGGAATGTGAAAAAATGATACAAATGAACTTAATTACAAAAGAGAAACAGACTCACAGACTTAAAAAACAAACTTATGGTTACTAAAGGGAAAAGGTATGGGGAGGGATAAATTAGGAGTTTGGATTCACATATACACACTACTATATATAAAATAGATAATCAACAAGACCCTACTGTATAGCAAAGGGAACTCTACTCAATATTCTGTAATAACCTATATGGCAAAAGAATCTGAAAAAGAATGGATATATGTATATGTATAACTGAATCATTTTGCTGTACACCTGAAACTAATTCAACATTGTAAATCAACTATACTTCAATATAAAATTAAAATTAAATTTAAAAAAAGAGATTAAAAAAAGAAGTGTCTTCCAATGCAAGGATCAGATCAAAGAACATGAATGGAATATTCCTACTGGGACGATTAGGAGGATAACACATCCTTGGTAGGTGCAGAGCCTGTTCACTTACCCTCTGACTTTCCTTGTTCCCTTTCTCTACTACATCCAATTAAGCAGATAAAAACTTTGAGAAAGCTGCCTCTTCCTTCACCAGTGCCAAGCAGGACAAACTCAAAGAGCCATTTGTCTGTCTGTCTTCCTCTGATGTTGCTTCTTCATGTCTGAGCTATTGGGAGGAGAGAGAGGCAATAAATTCTCTTAATAAAAGCAAAAAATAAAAATAAAAAATAAGCCTATATGGTCAGTCACAATCCTTGCTATACTTATATAAATAAGACCAAGTTTTTTGAATCTAGACTTATTTTGCAAACAAATTTGTCTTAATTTGGCTATCTTTGATAGAAATGAGGGTGATTTTAGAGAGAAAAATTATCTTTCGATAGAAACCAAAATACATATTGTGGATATTAGATTCTAGTGCTATTAATTTTCCTTGAAGTTTTGTTAATTACCTGAAAACTGGACTATATCCTGAATTTTTCTAGTTTCCTCCACTACCTGACTACAACTCTCCAAACTAGTGTTTCCAAATTTTCTCCCACCCTTTTGACTTGGAATAATTGAAACTAAAACTGCCTTTTTTTCTGAAGTCCTGCATACTGAAGGTAGATATCTTAATATAAACTTCAGAGAAATCTCCACAGCAGCTCATGTTTAGACAGTCTTCTTCGTTCCTGTTGCTATATGGACCACTCAGAAAGTTTACCTGAACATCTGATGGACATTCAAACTACAAAAGATGCTTTAACCCCGACATTTAGAGATCTTCTCAACTGTCTACCCTCAGAACTCAAAAACTGATATGAAATTTGCCTCAATTATTAACCTTTTTTTTTTTTGTCTCCATAGCAATGCCTCTTATTAAATACCTGATTGCTTGTACCGTAAGCTTAACTTCTACTTGGAAATACTGCTTTGGAAGAGAAAATTAAGGTAAAATGATCATATGGATGGACTCTAATCCAATATGACTTGTATCTTTATAAGGGGGGAATATTAGAGCACAGACATGCACAGACTGAGGGGCAACCATGTGAGGACACAGCGAGAAGGTAGCCATCAAAGGAGAGAGACCTCAAAGAAACTAAACTTGATACTTTGATCTTGGACTTCTAGCCTCTAGATCTATGAGAAAATATATTTTTGTTGTTTAAGCCACCTAGTAGCCAGTGTGGTCTTTTGTTATGGCAGCCCTAGCAAACAAATACAATCACTATTAGGGGAAAAAAAATCATGTGCTTTGTTATTCCAGTAGAATGATTTTAACACTGATTACTTCTTACCTTGAGATTATAAAAGACAGTGATAAACATTACTGTAGAGTATATATGAGTTGTGTCCTATGAAACAAAGGTAGTTAACAAACACCTCTCAGCTGTAGATGATGCCATGTGTTCATCTGATCAGCAAGAGGACATGAGTGGAAGGGAGAACCTTTTCTGCTTCAGACAAGCAACTTCCTGGGTTACCCTGAGTATGACAAAGAGGGCCATTGCTTGGGGACCAGGTCTCCAAGCAGTCACAACAGGCCTCAGGAACCCACAAGAAAATTGTGAAGGAAGAATATTACTAGCCAGGCCCATATGAATCTTTTCCTCCCATCACTGCTCTTTTGTGAAAAATTCTTCCAAATACACATTTTTGTCCCAAAATATCATGTTGGACGCTCGCTACTAGGAGCAAATTTTTCTAGCATCTCTGTTGGATGAATTTTCATACTTGCAAAATCACTCAGAAAAGAGTTCATCCTCCCAACACCTCCCCTGCACCAGTGTCCCCCTAAACAGCATCTGACCACAATATGAAGGAACTTACCTCCCAGGTAAACAGGTGCTTGAATGTGATTTAATTATCTCTGCATCCTCTCCCTGGTCTCCCTGTGAAATCCAGTCACCTCTTTGCATTAAAGCATTTCTGTGAGAAGCCCTGTAAGGTGCTGGCTATTCTCAATTCTGTCCTGCTGGTTTCTCTGAAGTGCCTAGAAGCTGTCCTCTCCACACACAAACTGTTCTGACAAACTTCATTTGAATGATTTGGATTTTAATTCTCAATTTGCTTCTGTTCCTAAGCCTTAAGGCTTTTTTTTTTTTTTTTTTAAACCAATTCAGAAAAAAGCATCATTAAAAAAAAGACAAGGTTGGGCTTCCCTGGTGGCGCAGTGGTTCAGAGTCCGCCTGCCGATGCAGGGGACACGGGTTCGTGCCCCGGTCCGGGAAGATCCCACATGCCACGGAGCGGCTGGAGCCGTGAGCCATGACCGCTGAGCCTGCGTGTCCGGAGCCTGTGCTCTGCAACGGGAGAGGCCACAACAGTGAGAGGTCTGCGTACCGAAAAAAAAAAGAAAAAAGACAAGGCTACTCGCAGATCTAACATGCTAAGCTTTAACTTAGTACGTTCTTAGGACTGATGTTTTCCAAGGAACAAACTTTCTTGTTTCCTGTGCAATAATAAAGGTTTGTTATAAAAGTTAAGTACAAAAAGTGAGAAAAAATAAAAATAGTGGTATCTTCACAGTTGAGTTCTTAACATATTTTCTGATATATGTAAAAAGAAAAATTGGCAAAATGAGTACCAACATTTTAAAAAATAATAATTAAGCCTAAATCCCTGGATTTACCAATTTTATAAATAAGAAATAAGAAAGTAACATTTTATAAAATACAATTTTATGAAATATGATTTTATAAAATTTGTTTAGCTAAGTAACAAATGATTTGCCCACAAAACAGATTTAGCAGGTGGAGTCCAGGGGGCATATTCTACAAAATAAATTTATTGACACGGTAAAGGGTTACTAGCATAAAATTGTGGTGGGAATGAAAAGGGCAGTGACCTTCGTCCTGAAGTTTAGGAGTGACCCCTGAATTCAGAGATATCTGAGTTGAAGTGGTCACTGGAAACAAATGGTAGAGACAAATCACAGAGAGCAGACTGTATCAGTTCCAGCTTCTGGACTCAGAGAAGGAAGGAAGAGCTTCAGATTTCACTGCAGAGAATGAGGCTGAGAAACTTTAAAATCAGATGCTTTTTCCCAGATCCAGGGGGCCAGCTAATGCACAAAAATGCTTAAAGCCACATAGGTATGTCACCTTTATTTCCTAGAGAAGATGTTAGCATTTTCTGAATCCTCATCTACCGTGCCTGGCACGCATTATTTTATAGCTTTCTGGAAGTTTCATCAGCACCACTGGTATATCTGTGGTACGATGTGTGTGTGGAGAGTACAGAATGCAGGTCCGGGCTGGGGGCAACGGACTCTTCTAGCTACCACAGTGAGTGGTGCCCCTGCAAACCTGAGTAAAGAAGACAACTTGCCTTTGGGTGGGTAGTGTTACAATCTGCATGTCTCGGGGCACAAATGTAAAGACCGACCCTGTTCTGGGAATGATTATGATTCTGACTGACCTCAAAGGGGTAATTATGAAACCCCTGGATCATCAGGATCTGGATGTTCCCTACTTTTTCCATGGTGTGATCATGACCAAAAGTGTGGCTGTAGATATCTGGGAACATTTCCAGAAATGTCCTCCTGTAGGAGTTAATTATAAAGTCAATGTGTATAAAAGAGAAAATAATATTGAAACCTATCAAGGGGAGTAGATCTTAAGGGTTAATATTGTAGATGGACTACTTTGGAAAACATCTTTTTCCCTTGGAGTATCGCATAATTGCCATCTCTCCACATTTTGTTCTAGAGTGCCTGGTTTATTGATATCAGTGTGAGACCTGTTTTAAATAAAAATCTATTTGTAAAAATCCGGATCTGTAATATGTTCTAAATATCATTATAGTGTCTTTTAACTATAGATTAAAAATCACTTCATTTTCAACAAAATATTTTGATGTAAACATCAAATGTTTTGAAAACAAAGGGGATCTGTTTTTGTTGTTTTCTCTTTTATCTAATTTTTGTATCCATTTTGTCTGGGCATATTAAATGGTAAAAATATTTATAAGATTTGCACTAGGTGAATCTTCTTAAAAAAAAATACTGAAGGCCACAGAGTCTAGGAATATTAATATCTTTTTAATAGATTGATCCCCCTTGATTTCTTATTGTGGAGTAAAGGTACAAGTTTTTCCATGAAAATTAGACACACAAATCATCTGACAGAATGTATGACAGGGCCTCCCTGGTGGCGCAGTGGTTGAGAGTCCGCCTGCCGATGCAGGGGATACGGGTTCGTGCCCCGGTCTGGGAGGATCCCATATGCCGCGGAGCGGCTGGGCCCGTGAGCCATGGCCGCTGGGCCTGCGCGTCCGGAGCCTGTGCTCCGCAACGGGAGAGGCCACAACAGTGAGAGGCCCGCATACAGAAAAAAAAAAAAAAAAAGAATGTATGACAGATGGAAAATGATTGATGGGAATTTTGCTTTAATGCACATTGTTCGTTGTAATTTTGCCCAGCTTAATGAACTGTGAATTAATAATGAGGAGCAACACATTCAATGTATTATAGTAATAAAGTGCTTTTATGGACATTTTTCATGTTTCCAGACTTTCTTGGCCACCCTGAACAATTTTAACTCAAAGGATTAAAAAATAATCGCTTATTTAACTGTGTTAAAATAGTCAACGTTGAAAAGGATATTTTCCTGTATGAACTTTTTCCTAATTGATTCCATTTTGTTCTGATCAGTAAACTTACCTGAGTAAGCTGCACCATTTAAAAAAAAGTGATCTGATAGAGTATTAGATGACATACATGACCATAGTCCATTGTTTTCTGATTCAATGACATAAGAAAGTGAAAAATTAATAATTATACATTTTTTAATTAGGAGAATAGAAAAACTAAATTTCTTGTAGAAATAAGCCCAAAGAGTCCTCGTGTCAGCCCTGCTCCTCTTAAAAGACCGTGACGCTGTAATACCAATGGATAATCTGGGAGAGAACCAGCTGTCATTAAAATAGATTTTACCAAGGCAAGGACAATAGGTTGCTTATTAGCAATGAGAAATCAGTAGTCTTTTAGAAGTGTACCCTTTGGAAAGTGTGAGATATATAATAAATGAAAGCCTTTCATTATTCATTGTTATAAGCCAAATGTAGATTAAATGTACACTATCTTCAATTCAGATATTAAGATATCCTTCCCTCAGTAATTTTATGAGGTAACATGTATAATGTCAAGCATAGGCTAAGTCATATATTTTATAATCTTTCAAAAATTTTTAAAGCAATGTGTTAACCCTATAATGAATATAAAATGGATCCTAACTGCATGTCTTAGAAAATGTGCATTTCATAGAATTATTGAAGAATGAATCCTTAATAGCCCATCTTTTTAAGTATGTTAGCTGAACGTTATGATTGTGTAATATCATTTTAGGGCATTACCACATTTTAAGAAATAAAATAATATTCAGAAGCATAATTTTGCCAGAATGTAAAATTTAAAACCAGAAATTTGACTTGTGAAAAATCCTCACATGATTATTGGCCTGTTAAAAACTAAAGCAAACCCCACAAACCTGATACAAGCTATTATGTGCAAAATAACGTGCTAGTTACACAGCCCTCTGGGAAGTGAATGTGAGTCCGGATGCTTCTTTCTTGGTTTATTTCATTCCTAGAGTACCTTTGTTGCAGGTTTTTCTTATGTTTCCAAAGGAAACAAGTAAGCCATCTCAAGTTTAAGTTCTGTCCTCAATAAAGCAAAAAATGTGCCAGATACCATTTGACTGGATGATAACTAAACTGGACAAATATTTTCTCTCACTGGAGACTGACAGTGTTTTAGCTGTGCTTACAATTTGTGATTCTCCTAAAAAAAGAGTACAAATGAAAACTTATGGTTACCAGGAGATGATAAGGGGGGAAGGATAAATTGGGAGATTGGGATTGACATATACACACTACTATATACAAAATAGGTAATAATAACCTACTGTATAGCACGGGGAACTCTACTCAATACTCTGTAATGGCCTCTGTGGGAAAAGAATCTTTTAAAAAAGTGGACATATGTATATGTATAACTGGCTCCCTTTGCTGTACACCTGAAACTAACACAAATTTGTAACTCAACTATACTCCAATAAAAATCTTTTAAAATAAAAAAATAGAGTACTACATGCATTTCTAAGAAATAAACATTATTTTCTTCATTCTTCTAAAATAAATAAAAATAAAATAATGTAATATGTGATCTTCAAGCTAATGAACACCTAAGAATGAAATTTGAAAATCTACATTTGGAATGTATAATTCTTTTGTTCAGAGGCAGTGACATTCCAAACGAACAAAACTTCTCCAACATTTCCCCCTTTAGAGTAATGCTGACAGTGAGTGTCTGGTGGATCTCAGAGGGGCACAACTGATAATATATTTATCATGCTGCCAGTTTGCTAAGTGGTTTCATATTCACTAAGAAAGACTTGTCAATGGATACTGAAGAATAGATGTGAGGTCTCTGTGAGGTCTCTGTGTGTTGTCTCTGGGTGAGATCTCTGTGTGAAGTCTCTGTATGAGGTCCCTTTGGAAGGTATCTCTGGGAAATCTGTTAAATCTGTGCTAGGTTTCTGTCTGAGGGTCTGTGAAGCAACATGAGGTCCCTGTGTGAGGTCTCAGTATGTGATCTCTGAGAAAGGTGTTTGCGTGAGAAGTCTCTCGAGAGGTGTGTCCGTGAAGTCTTTGTGTATTGTCTCTGGGTCTCTCCATTTCTTTTTTTCTTTTGGTCTCTCAATTTCTTTTCTTACTGTACCTTATGGAAGACGGAGCAGCAAGAGAAGGGCAAAGGGACTTGCTTCTGTCTGTTTTCTTGCTGTTCCATCAGCATCACCTGTCTGTGGCACTCTCCCAGCAGGAGCCAGGGGGGTCCAAGTCCAGCTTCCCCATATTCCCAGAACTCACTTCTGGGTGCCCCTGAGAGGACCCAGCAGCAGCCAGGCTCAGGTCCCAGCCCTGTCAACTCTTTCCTCTGGGTACCGACCCCTCCCACAACTCCTGGCTCCACTCTCACTGCTCTGCCCATTCTGGAGGCTGCCTTGGGAATCGGGGCCCAGAGGTAGGGCCTGGCTCCAGGGAGAAACCAGGGGTGTGAGCAGTCCTGTGCTCACTCTGCCCCCTCCACCCCAGGTCACAGCATTTCCACGTGTTGAGGGGCCTGACAGGTATGGGGGGTGGGGTCCATTTCTGTTGTCATCTGGATCAGGGGCATCAGCTGGAACCGAAATCTCCACAATGAGAAAGACACCACCTAGAGCTGTGTCCACCATGCGCCCTGCACATGGCAGAAAATACCAAATCACTCTAGAGAAATTCTTCCTCATCTCCCTGCTTTTCCATATGGACGGGGGTCAGGAGACAAGAAAAGCTGTGCCAGAAGCAGATCAGTGGAACACTCCTGGATTGCACCCTGCCCCATCCACTTTGCACAGGTCACCTCCACACCACCACGAATCCTGTCTGATTGCTTCTTCACCTGCCAGGCTCTGGGGTGATCAAGGACTGGGAGACAGGCAAGGCTTACTACACAATCACAAGCCAGTCCCCACCTCTCCCCTGGAGCAGTCCTTGGGCCATGTGTTTATGTGAAGGTCACCAGACTAGGAGTCACATCCCAAGTTCCCTAGTCCTGGCTTTTACACCTATTGTTAAGTTATCCTTTCTAAAAGTCAAGAGGTGATGATGTGTAAGCTTATTAAATATAGTATTAAGAGATTCACCTTCCCTGATTTGCTTTACTTCTATAAGTTTGACCTTCTGTTTTGACCTAAAGGTGGTTTCTCTAGGTCTGTGATCTTAGAGTTGGAATAGAGTAGAGACCCTGGCGTGGGGCCATGGTGAGCTACTGGACCCTTAACTTTTCCTCCCCTTTAGGCCTTTAGATGGTGGTTGTATGTCAGGGGGCTGTTCTTTCAGAACTGCAATTTATGGGAGTCTGGTACCACTTTGCCTCCTTCCTTGGATCCAATGATTTTTCTACACCTACATCCCACCCTAAATTCACAGTGTTTGACCATCAGATAGTTACTACCCACAGTCACACCCCTATTCCATTCATCCAAAACTCCTTCTCTGGGGTTAACATAGAGTGGAAGGTAGGTGACCCATGAACGCAGCCATTCATTTATATGGGACTGGACTCAACACAGCCCTCAGCAGCCTCCCTGATACTCCCCCCACCTACACACACAGAGCTGGAAATGCCATCCTTGCTGCTGCTCTAAAGTGTAGGAAAAACAGAGGTGGGGGAGGGTGATGCTGTACATTTTATTATGGCTAAGCTAAAAGGGGTTCATAGGGCATACCTCAATCCCAACCTTCATCAGAGAGAGAAGGAACTCTTAAGAGCAGATGTTGTATATTCCCTACCAAGAGATCCAGGGGCAAGATTTCTCCTGTTTCTGAACTCAGAGCCCATACTCTATTCCCCCCAAACTTCCATCCACTTGGCTCTGACACTTCCTGGAGCCTGAATTGGAATGTCCGGCCCTATCGTGTAAACCTATCCACTACAGTTGCATAAAGTTCAAAGTAGCATAGAAGGAGGAGAAAGACTGGTTGAACCAGATCCTTGGGTGTGGGTTTCATAGGTTTTTCCCGTCTCATTGTTAGAGTAATTTTGGTCTGTGTAATGACAGTATCATAAGGTGCAATGAAGGGACACGAGACAAGGAGCAAGCTTGTGATGCTACTGTCCACCTCCCTCCATGCCCCCCCCTTCTAGAAGACAAAGTGCACAGCAGAGACAGCAGCCATTACACTATGCTTTTATTAGGAAAAAAAAAAAATATATATATATATATATATATACATGTATTGGAGAACATTAAATACCTTGGACGTGCTAAGGAGAAAATCATTTTCTCTACATGGACTGAATGTTGACTTGGAGACATGTCTTCCTACTAAAGGGAAGACTAAAGAAGGATTTTACTGTCGACCAGGCAAGACACCTCCCCAAAGATGACAATGCCTTGGACAGTGTTGATGGCGGGCTGGGGCACCTGGAATCCTTGGCCCATACTGGCAGGTACTAACTGGAAACAAACTCTTCTTGGGGGGCAAGGATGGGAGGCACCTTAGGCCCAGCTGCTCATCGTCGAACCTTACACTTTTCAAACTATGTTGGTGTCTGACTTCCCTTTCCCTGATAGAACAACTCTGGCCCTTGGAGGTGGCTTTATGACTGCAGGCTGTATAACCCATCATTCTCCGTTGCTCTGGGTAGGAGGTAAGCCTATGGCAGCAGAAACACCCACATACTGGGACTTGGAATTCCAGTTTGTGTTCATTTAACTTTGTGGCATGAAGTCCATGGTGAATTGCTCTTTTTTCTTCTGGGATCTGTCCAACAGCTGTCATGAGTGCCTGACCCTCAGCAGTCTCACTCTTCAAGATTGATCTGCTTTTGACTGATCCGTGACTCTGGGCAGTGGCTGATATGGGCTTGAATTTTTGCAGAGCATCTCGACCATTGACTTTTTTATTGGGGAAAATCCACTTTAAAAATAGCCTCATCCTTTTTCTGAAGAGGCTTTCTGGAGGGCTATGTTTCTTCTCTGGCATGAGCTGGAGACATCTGCTCCCAATAGAGTCTGTTATTCCCCTGACCTGGGCAGGGTGGCTCATACTTCCAGCTTGAGAGGTCCCTAATTCTTTAAACCTTTCTTCATGCTCGCCTGGTTTATGCCTCCTACAGTCCTCTCTTTTGTAAGTAGGGGCAATCATCTTGCTCTGGCTCTTCCATGAGTCTTGGAGTTTTGAAGTTTTGGGCTCCTGCTGCCCTAGGTTGCTCCTTTGGGCTTCCATAAGGCCACTTGGCTCCTGGGAAGCTAACCTGTCTCTGGTGGGGACTCTCTGGGGATGGCACTGAGGCACCTGAGAAGCCAAGTTGTCTGCAGCAAGGAACATGTGTTTGGGAAAGTCCTGAAGCTGGTTGTCTGACTGTACCTTTACTTTGGAGTTAAACTCACTGGCAACCCCCATGTTAAGGCATGGCTCACCTGGATGTTGGAAAACAGACATTCTAGGTAGTAGGAAATGTTTACTGGCCCCTGGCACCTCTAAACTCCTCATATGTACATTTGTGGTTTGGGATTTTGTCAACACTTTGGTTTCCAAGATAACACTAGACTGTGGTTGAAGAGCAGGAGACTCCTTGGCCTCCACAGCCTCCCTGGCCTCTTCACCTCTCAAAGATTGGGATCCTAAGTTCACCTCCATCACTGTTACCCTATGGCAGGGGTCTCCTGAGGCCTGACCACCACTCTCCTCCGTTGGCTCATTCCTGACCATTGCTGAACTTGGACCTGGCTCTAGGCTGTCCCTCTTGACCCATTCCACAGTCTCACTCTTCCAGGTTCTGCCCACAAGGCTGAGTGTGAGGGACTGAGAAGGTGGCCTGCCCTCCTGTCCAGTCAGAGAAGCCTTTGAGGGCCCATGGTAGTCAGCAGATGGAATCGCTCCCAGGGCACTCTGGATTTCCTTACACACAGTTGAGGGGACAAGGAGAGGCCTCTTCAGGGTAGGAACTGACTCTTCTGTTATCACCTTCTCTCCTGAATGAGCCTGAGGAGGTTTCTCCAGGAACTCAGCACACTTGACTGTTGAGTGGGACCCAGACACACAGGTGGCTGAAGGGGAAGAGGCAAACTGCAGAACGGTGGAGGGTTGGAGCTTTTTCCGCTTCAAGAGATTTATGGGCTTGAGGACCTTGAGGGGGAGGGTCCACCTGTGCTTTACCCAAAACCTTCTAATGTGTGCTTCCAGCACCTCTCGAGTGTCTGGATCAAGGAAGGAAACCCTACAGGAGGTGTTCATGCAGGGTTCCCAACCCTTCAAGCAGTATCTTCCACAGGCTCCAGCAGGCACTGCTTTGCACGTCTCACCAGGAGGGTCTTGACATGAGAGCTGATGAAAGTTGCCCTTGCCAGGAAGCCTCCCCAGGCAGCTGTAGGAGAGCAGATGGGGCCAGGATGGCTGGACAGGACAGGCAGGGGTGGGCACCTGCAGCCCAAGAACCCTCCTCTGCCCCCACACTGACTTCATAATGCTCCTGCTCTCCCTCACCCTAGGGCTTTAGCCATGCCCTCCCATGGCTCCCCCTCCCAGGGCTGGGGTCACATTATAGGTTCTGGGAGGAAGGACGACCCAGGAGAGAAGGGGAAAGATTCTTTACCTTTGCAGAAGTGAAACCAGGTTGTGAGTCCCCTCCAGTTCTTCCAGGCAATCTCTGCAAGCTGGAAATCAGGAGACTGGGTCATGGTGGTGAAGGCAGAGGCCTAAGAGTCTTTCAGGAGGCTGAGTGCAATGGCCCTTTAAGGGAAATCTTTGGAGGATTAGACTCTGGAGCCCAAGTATCAGTGTCCAAGGCCACATGTCCCTGACAGTGATGGTAAGTCTCACTTGAAAAGGGTTTGTCCTTTGCAAAGTGCCTTCACGTTAATTAACCCCTGTAGCCCTTACAACTGCCGTGTAGGGGAGAAAGGTCAGTGGTCATCACACAGAGGAATCTGAGCAAAGTTAAACAACTTGTCCACAGTTGGACTTGGAGGTCCCACTTCCCAACCCAGGCCCCAATGGTCCACCACAGTCCACACACCCCATTTCTAGGTCCTCATGGCTTCATTCTAAGCACAAATTTCTGGGAAGTATCTGGGCTCTGATCTCCTTCCAACGAGCCTTCCCAAGGCTCTGTTTCCTGAAGAATTATCTCTGCCACTGGCATCCTCAGAGACCGTGAAGCTGGGCCCTCAGGATTAGGAGAGATGGAAGCTAACTCTCGGGGGCACGCAGGACTGAATGGCAAAGGCTTACCTTTCAAAGATCCACTTTTCTTCCTACTCCTGCTCCTCCCCTTCAGCTCTACTTGATGCTGAGAGAGAAGAAGAAATGAGGAGCTAACACCCAACTCTCACTGTCATCTATCTAGGCAAGCTGTGTTCATGAACAACATGACTTTCTACATTTAACTAAAACTCTGTGGGGTTTTTTCCCCTTTTACTTATTTTTAAAGTGGATAAAAATATTTTCAGTTTTTCTTCTTTGAAGAGTGCAAAGAAGGATTTTTTTTTTTTTTTTTTTTTTTGCGGTACGCGGGCCTCTCACTGTTGTGGCCTCTCCCGTTGCGGAGCACAGGCTCCGGACGCACAGGCCCAGCGGCCATGGCTCATGGGCCCAGCCGCGCCGCGGCATGTGGGATCCTCCCGGACCGGGGCACGAACCCACGTCCCCTGCATTGGCAGGCGGACTCTCAACCACTGCACCACCAGGGTAGCCCAAGAAGGATTTTTTAAGTTTTAATCACCATAGATTTCTTCTGTCACTGTTCCTCTGATCAAGAAACACACACATTCTCAGACCTAAATGCCCACGTGAGCTTTGTCAGATAGGATTCTGCTTCCCAAGGCCAGACCTCCACTCCAGCCTCTTCTCTCAGGCTCTCAGGGGCTCAGCATTGCCCTTAGATCAGCCCCAACACAGAGGAAGGTCTCACTTGAGACACCCGCTGTGGGAAGGTGGCTGGTGAACCAGGGCTCAGGGGTCAGCCTTCCTGCAGAGATTGAACTCTTAGTAATCCAGTCCTTAACCATTAGTCACTGCATTGGGGACTTGCCCTGGAGCCCTCTACCATACCTGAACTCCTGGTCTACGATCTTAGGCTAGAAATCCTCATGCCCACTCTAACCCCTCTCTGGCCTGGCTTTTCCCTAGAAGGATGATGTTCTCTACTTTTCTGAGAGTTCCCATCTCAGGAGTCTCTCTAGGTGGTTTAGAAAAGTGGAAATAAGAATAAGAAAAAAAGAGATAATCTCTGCTGGGATTAAGCCAAAGGTTTCTTACCTTCCTGATGTTTCTATGTTTCCTAGGTGGTGCTAAGAATGGATTACTCTGGAAGCAGGGGAGTAACATTAGGAAGAGCCCCAGTCCACACAGGAACCCAAGGATGATATCAATCACCCAGGAAGTTGGGCTGGATCTCAGCCAGATAGCAACCGTGTTTTTCAAAGAAAAGAGATTCTCCATCTTCTGAACTGCATTGCTGCCCTCAGGCAACAGAGCACTGGGAGTTCACTTGATGGCAGAACCCCAGGCCTGCATCACAGAGCTGTGGCCTTGTCACAGAGGGCTCCTGAGTGTGGGGGAGGGGCAATAAGAGAAAGAGGCTGAATCACTGCCCCTCCTTCCCATCCAGACCCACAGACACCTGCACCCTCCTGGGGCTTCCAGATCCCTCCTTCCAACTACTCTCATCCTGTCAGAGAGACCTTAGTCAATTTTCTGTTCATTCCATCTGGAACCTGGTTCCTTCATCCATTAGAGACCTTTACTTGAGGCCCACCAACTTGATAACTCTTGAACATCTTAAGCTGACCCTGGAAGACTGGCTGTTTCACAGACATTTTTACTCAGGATTTCCTTTGTCCTCAGCTCCAACTTTCCCACGTCATGTTTGTGTCTTGTGTAAACCCAGGGATAGAACTTGAATTTCTTTTACACTTATTTAGTTTTGTGAATTTTGAATAGTGTATGTTTTGCCTCATTTTCTATCAGAGGGAACTACACACAAAAATTAAAATAATTTATTTTTCAAAATTCATAAGTATGAAAGAATTATAAATAGTTATATAATAGGGAAGAACAAATCTGACTCCACATCAGATCTTTTTTACTTTAATCTTTATGCTTTGTTGCCTGAGGTAACTCTGTCCATCCCTGTGACCCAGGCTGGCTCTGCACTTTTTGTAAAACAATGTTGCCTAGAGCCTGAAATATACAGGATAGCCTATTTCTAAGGCTCTGACTTTTAAGAGCCCATTCCTGGAGATAAAAAGTTGCAGAACAGAAAATAATAATTGTTTTGTTGGAGGTTTACAGGAACACGTGACCTGACCAGGATCTGACCCATCTGGCCAGCTGCTAGAACAAAGGATCCAACACCAAGATATTTGCAACAATTAGCCATGCCCCTCCCTCACCTTGCCTTTAAAAAGGCTTTGCTGAAAGCCTTCAGGGAGTTTGGGGTTTTTCCTGGGCATGAGCCACGTGTCTTCTTGCATGGCACTGTGTAAACCTTTCTCTGCTCCAAACTCTGATGTTTCAGTATTTAGCCTCACTGTGCATCAGGCACACAGACTTGCATCTGGTAACAGTTAAACCTTCAAATGATATTTTTGTAAGTTTGTAGTGTTTATAACTCTGGAGTTAGTAAATCTTTAAACTGCACAAAAACTTTTGGG
This sequence comes from Mesoplodon mirus, assembly GCF_964341445.2. Classification (NCBI taxonomy): domain Eukaryota; kingdom Metazoa; phylum Chordata; class Mammalia; order Artiodactyla; family Ziphiidae; genus Mesoplodon; species Mesoplodon mirus. Next base: position 90,309,492 of record NC_138983.1, read on the forward strand.
ACACACTGCAAACACGCACACACACACGTACTCATTTTCCTTAACCAATCTAGTACTTTCAAATCCAATAATCCATAATTTTCTACTTAAAAAAATCTTTCATATGTTGTCTCAACCCAACTTCTTAGTTTGCAACGATAAGACAGTCCCCACTCTCCAGATAAATTTTGAATCCATTAGGGCTGCTCTAACAATATACCATAGACTGGGTAGATTAAAGACAACAGACATTTATTATCACAGTTCTGGAGGCTGGGAAGCCCAAGATCAAGTCACCAGTATGGCCACCTCATAGTGAGAGCTCTCTTCTTGGTTCACAGCTGGAGCCTTCTCTCTGTATCCTCATATGATGGGAGGAGGCTAGAGATATCTCTGGAGTCTCTTTTATAAGGCACTAATCCCATTCATGAAAGCTCATAAGCACTTTTGCATGGCCCGGCCTCCTATCTTTAAGAGGTAGGATTTCAACATGTAAATTTTGAGAGAACACTAACATTCAGATATGTGCACTCATTCTATACCCGGAAGCTAGGAATGGGTTAGGGTGAGCCAAGGTCCTGACCCTAAAGGGCTGTAGGGTGAAGAGTAGGACTAGGGGTCAAACCCTTGGGGCTGAGCCAGGTCTTGAGCAGCCTCTTCAGATATCCCTAGTGTGTTATGTATGTATTCTCTTTCTGAGTGTGCCTTGCCTTTCCTGCCCCATCCTCCCAGGCCCCTGAAGCTTCAAGTCCAGCCTGAACCATATAGAAAGGGAGCTTTGAGTCTTACACAAAACTCCCTTATGACACCACTTCCTACCCCTTAGCAGTAACACAAGATTCACTGAAGGATTCACATGGTAAATATGTCTTAATGCCCCATGAGGGCTTTAAAATAATGTGTATTCTCTGCTTGTTGGTCATAATTTTATACAGTTTTAGTGGGAACGTGGGCATGTGAGTTTATTTGGCTATATTGCCATGAATGTGCACTTTCACAAACATATCTCCTACATCTACTATTGTTCCTACAGTCTTTTCCTCCCATATGATAGTCTCACCTTAATTCCACCTTTTATCAAAATTTAGACTTAGGTCTGTCACCATGTGGACATGCTTTGTAACAAAATAGCTTCAACCGAGGAGGTCAGTGGAAGGCCTGGACCAGCTATCTTGGTTCCATGATAGTAAGCAAAGGATCGCAAACTCCCATGTTAAGCTTAAGCAGAAAGCAAAGTTTAGTTAAGCATAGGTACACTCTCAGAGAGGGAGAGAGAGAAGGAGAGAGAAAGAGCAGGCTGTTTCTGAGAACAGGCTATTTCAGCGAAGTGAAGCAAGCCCAAAGCAAAGTATATCGAAGCAAAGGTACACTCTCGGGGTGGGGGGGGGATGGGTGTACTGTTTCTGCAAATTGAAAGCAGCATTCCTATAAAGGCTTACGAGCGCTTTTAAGGAGCATTTTGCAGAGAGGTGGGGTGAGTGACAAGGATCATTATTTGATTGACAGTCCTGAGCTATGGAACAAGTTTTCTGCTGCGCATGCTCTCATCCTTGAATCCCCAAGAAATGCCTACTGGGTGGGGGGAGGGGCAAAACCACATGTAATTTATTGTGATTATGGTATAATGAGTTTGGATTTACTATAGGTTATACGCCTGTCTGGTCTGGGCATGCACAGCCTGGAGAAGTCCCCTTGTGTTACTGTGCCTCTCTTTAACAGGATAAGCTGCCCACCACCCGACCATAGTTTCTCCCGTTCTGGGTGGAGTCAAGGGAGAGTCCCCAGATGGCTGGGTGTGACTCAATTTCTTCTTCTTGTCTTTCTCACCACTGTCACCTCCTTGCTGCTAATGTCTGACTACCTACCTAACAGGTCTTCCTTGCATTCATATTTGCTCTCTAAATTTTCTCTATTACTTTATTTTCAATATGTTTTGTTTGATGGGGTTTTTTTTTTTTGAAATTTAAAAATCTTATGATAACATTTACCTTGATTTATTTAATTATTGTTCTACTGTTATTGATTTCTGCCATCTTATTTTATGCTTTATTTTCTACATTTTCTTTGTTGTTTCTTTTTTTCCCTTCTTTGGCATCTTCCATTTTACAGGTCAAGGGTACTTATGTTTGTTTGACATTTGGGAATTTTTAGTATTGTAATGGTTTTATATCTTGAATTATGTTAATTTTCTCCATTTCTTACCCGTGGATGAAAAATGTTCCCTGCCATATCAGTAGACAAAGGATGTTGCAGTCATCAAGTCAGACGTCAAAGCAGGAACCCTCAACTGTGCACCTTGAGGGGATTCGGGATGGAGAAAAACAGGGTACTGGTTCTAGAGTTAAGGTGCATATCAAAGGAATGATTTCACGGAGCCCAGATTCTTTCATCTTCTCATACATAGAAAAATGCTAAAGTCCTTAACTTGAGAGGTCTAGTTTTCTTTAATTAATAGTAATCTTTTGATGTTCTGACTACCTGGTTTTTCTTGACTGCTCCCTTAGGTCTTCTGAGCAGTTCCTCAGAGTGATCTGACAGGCTGTGTTCTGGGCTTAAGTCCTCAGAAAATCTGCCAAATAAAACATAATTCTCCTTTTGGGTTGTGCATATTTTTCAGTCAGCAGTCTTGGCAACCAATGAAGGGGCCCAGAGCAGACTTTTCTTCTTTGCCTGAACTCTATGAGGATCCAGAGTCCTGGCACCAGCAGAGGCTTCTTGGGCCTGTCCGCTTTCTCCGAGAGTCCAGACGAATTTGGGTGAGTATCTCCTGGTTCTTGGATCTCCAGTTTTGGTTGATGATCCTAAGTTTTATTCAGTGGTGTTAAACTCTTCTCTTGAGTAGTAGGTGATCCTTGAAACTTGGTTTCAAGAAGAAGTACCTGGGTCATCCTCAGTGAAAGACACTGGGAAGATTTTTACTCAGTTTAAACACTGAGAGTTTAACCTCGGTAGAAAAACACTGGGAAGACTTTTGCTCAAGTGGGTTAGCCTCACTTAAAAGACACTGGGAAGATCTTGCTCAGTTTAGACACTGCGTGGTTTATCCTCAGTTGGAAGACTGGGGAGACTTTGCTCAGGTGAAAGACACTGAGTAAAAGTTGGACTGGGTAATTAGGTGGAAGACTAACCTGTCTTCCTTGAATTGGCTACTTTAATAGAGTTTGTCAAAATAAAAGTGATCTTCACAAATTGAACTCAGAATGGGGAACTTAGCTTTCAATACAAAAGGAAAAGGAACAACAACAGATTTCCAGCTTCCAACGGATATCCTGGCCAGGTTTATGTCCATACAAAATTTACATTTACAAGTGCTTACTTTCTTGGTACTTAAAGAAAATCTTGCCCTAAAAATGACTAAGATAGGACTCTTTTATTGCATATGCAGTTAAGTTAGAAAAAGCTGGCTTGATAAAAACGTCTTTTCAGAATTCTGACTTCAAAAAAACAAAAGGCTTTCTAGGGGAAACTTGCATTTCTCTTCCTGTGTCTTTGAAATGTTAAGTGTTCTGATATTCTTCAGTGTGTGTGTGTGTGTGTGTGTGTGTGTGTGTTTTGAGAACTTGGTCACTACCATCCAAAAGTACTTATATGGTGTACATTTGCCAATTTCCTCACTTCCATTGTGAAAGGAGTTCCCTATTCCTAAGAAAATGGACCTATGTCCGACTGACACAGAAGATGGAGATTTAGCCCAGTGCATTTATATATGTATATCTATTAAATTTATGTATATATATATAATGCCTAATGGAAACATCTCAGATGTTCTCTTTGGTATTTTTCTTTAATTTTACTTATAAAATTGTGACCATTTTTTAACTCAAAAGAGGAGAACTTTAAAAATTAATTAAGAAGACATCCTCAGTAGTCTAAGGTTCAGAGTGACTTGGCAGAGAAAATTGCTGAATGGTTAGATAATAGTGCTGGTATGCTTGGCTATTGTAACACTTTACATTTGAGTTTCTCTTCCTTGAAATTACAAGAACTATATGACTCAAGAGAAAGATTGATAATTAGGAATATTCTGCTTGATTTATTTTATTTATTTTTGTTGTTGTTGCGGTACGCGGGCCTCTCACTGCTGCGGCCTCTCCCGTTGCGGAGCACAGGCTCCGGACGCGCAGGCTCAGCGGCCATGGCTCACGGGCCCAGCCGCTCGGCGGCATGTGGGATCCTCCCGGACCGGGGCACGAACCCGTGTGCCCTGCATCGGCAGGCGGACTCCCAACCACTGTGCCACCAGGGAAGCCCCTCTGCTTGCTTTTCATAGAGCCTGTTGAAGAACATTTTAATTATTTGCAGGTCATAGGAAGGAACCTTCATGATCTAAGTTTTGAACAAGTAGTGTGGCAACACAAAGCTATGACTTAAAAAGGAAATTTGAAATGACCTATTTCTTTTGGCCTCTCAATCCAGATATCTGTCAGTAAAATGCGTCACTTTTCAGTCAAATGGGTGGTCAGCAATATAATTTTTTATTGGGAAGCTGAAAGACACCATTGCCAAGCAGAGCACCTGCCGTGTTCACATCTATATTTGAGCATCTTTCGTTTTCCCAAGGGGTGCAAGGGAAGAGAAGGCAGGCAGAGAAATGCACTTGAATAAAGCTTTTCAAGATGGATAGAACAGAGAGCATTCCCAGAGGCGGGTCAAGTTCAACCCAAGAACAACTCTCTCAGTGCTTTCACAACTAGGTAAAATACAAGACCAGTAGTAACTCAGCTCTCAAATCAGTGCTGAAATCCAGCAGAAGGTTGTTAATATTGATACAGTTAACATACATCAAATAGGATTACTGAATTTTCTGAATCCAACTGAACTCCCAGGATTGTTTGGTTTCAAAGGCTGTTGGGCTCAAGACGCATTTGGTTTTAAATAATCCTTCCTAAAATGTTCAGCTTTCAGTCTGATATGATTGAAACCCAGCTTGAGTGTGTCTTATAATACACTGGACTGGAAAGACTATGGGCATTGAATTATTCAAAACATGGCAGGCAAAGGAGTGATATGTGGGGAGGATGCGATCATAGAAATGAGTGAGACTTGATATGTCTTGTTATCTCATTTGATTTACCTGTTAGAACTCTTCCAAATATTAGAGGAAAGAAATCAATATCAATTTTCACCTGTCACGTTCCACACTTCAGTGATGAATGAATGTCAAATTTGACCAGTTTTCTGTACCACCTGCTCTGAAATAATATTTCTGGGCCTTTATTAAAAATGTAAAATTTTCATTGAATTTCCAAATATGATTCTGCAGTGGCTAATTCAGCTTGTTTTATTAGTAAGCAAGTTCTGATGAGTAATACTAATTTAATAAGCCTGCATATGAGGTTAAAGTTTAAACTATTCCTGCCGAAGGTGATGAGATATGACTGTGATGTGGTGGTAGGGCACTCACCTTCCTGAACGAACCCTGCGAGCACACAGTTCTTGGGAGAAACCAGTACAAATCTGATATCATTGTGCATGTCTCCTGTAGCAGTGGAATGCACACACATACAGACGTGATCATGGGTGAAAAAACACACATGCGCACCTTAGAGGCTTACATTAATTTCTGAATATAGTTCTCTGGAAAGAAAAAGCTTTACTGATGATTTGTATTTTTATAGTTTATTGTTTTATCCATACTAAAACACTTCATGAAATCACTTCCTGCTTTGTTGTCCATGGAATCCTTTCCATTTTGAGATGCTAAATATAAATCGAAATAATGATTATAGTCCTTGGCCATGAAAGACTAAGTTACAGAGGACCCGGTGACTGGAGGTCAGAGCTGCCACGGAATTATTCTCTGCTCCAGAGACCATCAGAATATCACTGTGTACCCACTTAAGGATAGAATGCTGCTATTGAGAAACGAGCTCTCTTTTATTTCTACTAAAAGGAGAGAACAGTAGGGGACCTTGGCTGCGCCAGTGTATGAGATTTTCTCTGTTTTGGACAATAAGCCAAAAACAATACATGAAATAGCCTCACGCCTTTTGTCTTTTGTACTCAGCTCCTTCCTGTATTGCTCCTGATCAGTTACACTTAAATCAACAAGAGTTGCTTGAACATTTTGACAGTTATGTTCCCCATACCCTGAAGCATTTTTAAAGGGTTACTGAGATAAAGCTATTTCAAAAATACTCCCTCCAAATTTTTTCAGGGTGGCATCAATGAAAGTAACTTAGAGGAAAAAAACTTGAGTTCCTGGCCTACCACTCTAAGGCCAGGCAAGCATAAACCTTCATAGCAAAACCTAAGTTTGCTCCCAGTTGAGAATTTGGTTTCCACGGTCTTATATAAAAAGTATATGGAGACTTTAATTCCCTATAAGCCCTTTCCAAAGAGTGAATACAGTTCATCATTCGTAAGAGATGATGAAAGTTACAATTTTGTTGAATAGGTGGAATATATATTACATATAATATACATATTTATTTTTTATATATATATATATAAAATATATATAAAGTTACTATTCAGAGTCCTAAAACGTGGATTTTTCTTACTTACCAAGAATGAACAGTAACTTGATCTCTAAACAATAAAGCACCTGGTCATAACAGAATCATAACAAATATTTGATATCAGAATGAATTCACTGTTCAGGTGTAAAGAGGGAATAGCTCCAGTTTTCCTCTTTCGTGCACCCCATTATTGCATCCTGGACAGAGGGGATTTTCTTGATTTTAATCTAAAGGAGAAATGGTCACTTTTGTTGAGATGGAAATTGACCACCTCAGTAGGCAGAGGCACTGTTTTTATTTGGCTGAATTCATGTTTCTAGTGATAATTCAAGGTGTAATAGGGTTTTCTCAGCCACTCCAAAATCTGAAAATGATAAGCATCTCACCAGAGTTTCAGGATGGCCCATTACCTATTCTGTGGAAAGGATATTCAAAACACCATGCTTCATCAATGTCTTCTTTGACTTATTAATGAATGGACAACTACTGAGTTAAGACAGTGTCTCATCCTTGCTTCAAAAAAATAAAAACAAAAAACCCCCACAAACACAAAAAAACTGTTAACAATGAAAACTTATTATGCCAGGCCTTAGTATGGCCTGACTTGGAAATTTAGTTTCAGAGGCTTTTGTGAATATACCAAGGAAAGAGGACCTAGGTGTATCTTACTCCCACAGGCCGCCAATAAATATTTGCTTAAGGGACAAAAAATTAATATATAGTATAGGAGAGAACCTGACAGATGCTTAACATTATTGAGTGATAGCAATGCCCAAACTCATCTGTGATCAAACACTATGAAAGTATCCTCCTAAGGATAAACTTATTACAAATAAGAAGTGAAAATTCAATTATGCAGATACTTTCAGTGTCAGCTCTGATATGCAAAAAGCATGGAAGTTGTCACTGTATCTTGTCCTTACAAGATAATGCTGTACAAAATGAAAATCAGTGACTTTTCTCAGACGTGATTAATAAAACATGTAACTATGAAAGAATTTTCAAACGGTAATTATGTATGCGTATATATGTGTCTCTGAAAAATCTGTGTCAAAGAAAACTGAGGCTATCAGTATAAACTTCTTTAACTTCTATCTCTTCTTACCTTTATTTCCTCCCAAACTTACCAGTATCCATCCAGCTCGAAGGATACAAGTGATTTTTATATACTGTGCAAGGTTTTTTTTTTCTTATTCATATGTCCATGTTTCCCCAATTCTCTAAATTATTGTCTACATCTTCAGGATCTCCTTTATTGGTTCCTTCATTTCAACATATAAAATAGAAGTCCTTCTCATTCTAAAAAATTCTTTTTTGCTAATTATTTTCTCTTTTCATCCAAACTCCTTGAGAGTAGCCTATTCCCACTGTCCTCACTAGCCCCGCCTGGCCCCGACAGGCAGCCCTACACCCTCAGTTTATTGCCATCTGGCTTTTCGTCCACCACTTCACTGCACTGCTCTAAGGTCACTGGGGACCTAACTGCCCAAATCCAATGGACACTTACATTCTCTGAAGGATGACACTGTCATCTACTTCCTCCTTCTTGAAACTCTATCACCTCTCTCCTTCCCAGAATTCTTTCTCTGCTTATTACTTAAACGTTGTCAGTACTCACAATTCTCTGAAATCTCATCCATTTTCATGATTTTAATGGCTGCTATGTGCTGATGACATTCAAATTTTTATCTTTCCATGTCTTCACGTGCATGTCCAGTTATCTACCAGTTTGTCTTCAGAATTCTACAGGTGCTTTCAAATTCTACATGTCCAGAACTAAAGTCTTTTCCCCACTTCAGTTCTTTATCCCCTATTTCCAAACTCAATGATACCACCACCCAACCTTAGTCACACAGATGGGGGTTCAGCCTCCGCCTCCTACTTCTTCCTTACTTCCCAAGGTCAAGTCTTGCTGGTAATTTCCTAAATACAATTAGAACTTATTTCCTCCCTTCATCTATACCTTATTTCAGACCCCTTTCTTCTTGCCGTTACCTGGTCTAGAAGTTACGAAATTGCTGTTTGGTGGAACCAGTTGTTAGACATTCTATTAGAAAAGGACTCTAGGGTCAAATAGCTTTGAGGATGGCTGTGTACCATACGCCTGCTGTGACGATCCAGAATGAACATTAGCCTACAGCAGCCCCGAGAAGCTGTACAGTAAAGGAACCTGATTAACTTTCCTTAAGCCAGGTTCTCCCTTCTGCCGGCCTATAAACCTTTCAGTAGGGACAGGAGAGGAGGTGGCAGCGTGAAAATCCCACTTGAAAATATAAAGCACTGCTCCTCAGAAGAGTGGGGCATAATTATCTCCAGGCTTCTTCAGATTCCTCATCCATACTGACGTCAGTGGTCTAAAATGCCACCTGAACTTGTCCCTTCCATTCTTAGCTATTTTCTGAGGAAACCAGCTCCACACACATGGGTGGTTAAGACCCGCTCTCCTCCTCCTCGCTGCCTCCTTTAGGGGCACTTGCCGCTGCCTGGGGACACTGCACTGATCCTCCAGAGCCTGTGCCTGTGGCTCTGTGACACACCCCTCGCACACTCACGGCTCTGGACTTCCGCTGTCCACTCTGCCTTGAGTATCCGTGCCTTTCACCGGCTGACTCACCAGTTTCTCACGAGTCCTTTAAGACTTAGCTTAGGGACTGCCTCTTTTGATGACTTTTCTTTGCCTCACGGCTCCCCCTCTTCTTCCACAAACACTGACTAAACGCCCTGAATATACCCGTCACAGCAGGTCACGTGCAGGATGAGACATCTGCTGTGCGTCTTCCCCTCTCACTCCACTGCTAAAGGGCCAACACTACATCTTGCTCGTTGTTTCACTCCTCTAACACTCAACCCATGACTAAGGAACTAACTAGTACTGTAGTAGCCCTCTTAGTAACAATCAGGCAGGACCTTCTACAAGAAATCTGACACTCCAGCTTTTCTCTGATCTCACCTTTCACTCTGATTGAACTAAAGACTTATCTGTACATGTTTTACCAGGGAGACATCATTTAATCCAGAGATGTGTCATCACATACTCTTACATACTCTGCCATTTAAAAGTTCTGCTCAGATGGGGGAAGGAGACAGGTGTGCTTTCTGACAGCCCCACTGTTTTTGCACTTCTACTGGTCACTGGCTTCTCTCAGTGCCTTCCTTAAACCCTTCTTCTCTTAACAAGGAAACAGGATAACAAAGTAATTAAGAGCCTGGGTACAGCCTACGTGTGAACAGAAACATAACCGAGGACATAGAGAATAGACTGGCGGTTGCCAAGGAGGAGGGGGTGGGAGAGGGTTGGATTGGGAGTTTGGGATTAGCAGATGCAAACTGGTGTATATACAGGATGGATAAACAAAAAGGTCCTACATGCGACTTCCCTGGTGGCGCAGTGGTTAAGCATATGCCTGCCAATGCAGGGGACATGGGTTCAAGCCCTGGTCCGGGAAGATCCCACATGCCAGAGAGCAACTAAGCCGGATGTCACAACTACTGAAGTCCAGGCACCTAGAGCCCGTGCTCTGCAACAAGAGAAGCCACCACAATGAGAAGCATGTGCCCCTCAACTAGAGGAAGCCCGCGTGAAGCAACAAAGGCCAAACACAGCCAAAAATAAATACATACATACATACATACATACATTTATTTTTAAAAAGTGCATGTATTTAAAAAAACCCCAAAAAGGTCCTACTGTAGAGCACAGGGAACTATATTCTATATCCTGTGATAAACCGTAATGGAAAAGAATATGAAAAAGAATGTATATAAATGTGTAACTGAGTCACTTTCCTGTACAGCAGTAATTAACACAACACTGTAATTCAAGTGTATGTCAAAAAAAAATAAAATTAAAAAAAAATGCCAGAAAAATGGTCACATAAGGGGAACTTCCCTGGTGGTCCAGTGGTTAAGACTTCGCCTTCCAATGGAGGGGGTGAGGGTTCAATCCCTGGTCGGGGAGCTAAGATCCCACATGCCTTGAGGCCAAAAAACCAAAATATAAAACAGAAGCAATACTGTAACAAATGCAATAAACACTTTAAAAATGGTTGACATCAGAAAAAATCTTTAAAGAAAAAATTCACATAAATCAGAGACAAATGAAAGATAATAAAGTCCATACATTAAAAAAAACAAAAAAGAGCATGGGTTCGGGTCACATTGCAACTTCCCACTTACTTATAGCTGTGCAACTCTGGGCAACTCACATAATGTCTCCTCAGACTGTTCATCTATAAAATGGGGATGGTAAGAGTTCCCTACCTCAGAGCATTGCTGTAATCCATAAACATGGTTAAGTGCCTTGGTAAATGTCTGAGGCTCTCTGGTTATTATGAATTAAAATATGTCAATGGCTTCTGGCCGTGTGATTTATAATAGTTTGATGTTTAACCAAATGGTAAAACTATTCCATTTATTATTCCCATATCTTTTTAACCCTTAGCCTGCTTTGTTGTTTATGTTTTCTCCCACCACAGAGTGCTAGTTCCAGGAGAGTAAAGGCTTTATTTTGTTCACTGCTGAAAGCAACAGCACCCAGAAAAGTACTGTACATATGAAGCCCTCAGTAAACACTAGCTGAATGAGTGGTGCAAAGTGTTACAAGGAAAAGTACACCAAAACTTTCATTATAATAAAAAAGTATAGATAAAAAAATCTTTCTCTAATGGCTTCCAGTCAAGTAACTGAAAACACCATATGCTATAATAAAAACATAAGTAATTTATGAAAATTTGAAGGCAAAAACATAATTTTAAAAGATGTAGACCTATGTTAGGTGTGATAGAGTATGGATGCTTTCTTGAAATTCACAATCAGATCCAAGAGTATCATTTTCAGACTGTTCTAGTAGACTGAGTTTACTTTTAGTTGTCTTTGATGAAACAGTCACTATTCTACTCTCTTTCTTAACAGAAATGTGTTTTTTCGAAGACTCACTTTTAATTGGTTTATTAACCAAAGAATTATTTTGCCCAATTCCTTTGCTTTTCTGCTTTACAGGTGAGTCAGAGCAGGAATGCAGGTCCTTCCCAGGTTGTTTCTTAGCAGAGTAGTTTTTGGTCTATTCACCTGCTTTGCTCATTTTCTCTGAAGAAGACCTGCTATTTCTAGATAATTCCTCTTCTTTTCTTTGACTTCCAGTTCCAGAAATGACGTCTGCTGAAGGAGAACATGTTCTAGCAATGAAATCTTCAAAAGACTCCTGCCGCTGCTCTGTGACTGGCACCCCCAGGTTGTCTTTGGAAGTTTCTAAGGCCTCCTGAGTAGGCGCTGGGACACGGAAGGAGTCGAGAGGCAAAGGAATCCTAGCATCACCTGTAATTTTCGGAAAGTGGAGGGGAAGACAAAAGACAAGACAAAAATTCAGTGATGAACAAAGCCAACCATTAAAAAGTAGAGTTCAAAACTTCAATGTTACTCTGTAATCTTATTATTAACACAGTCAATTGATTAATCAGAAGATTTCAGAGCCAGTTTTTTTTGTAATTATATCTTGCCAAGTGATTCTCAGCTTAACCTAGCTATATCCAAGGCTATGTCCGCTACATTTTCAGACTTTGGTGATTGGGGTAGTTATTACCCATTTCCTTTCCCTCACTAAAAATAAAACCCTATTCTGTAAGATAATTAATTTCTTTTCTATCCTCCAGGCACATGTAAACCGTATATAGTTTGTGACCAGACTGTGTTCTCAAGCTGTCAGTTCCCAAGACCACTCTGAGATTGGCTGATGGGGGCTCCAAGTAAGGCTAGAGGAAAAGCTGACAGGTTTTCCCCTCCCATTCCCATAACCAGGTGATTCACTCTAATATGTTACCTATTAGCTATGTCTGGATTACTTATTTTAAAAATTATATCAGTATGTGTACCTTCATTAGTGTTCCTTCATCGTAAGCTGACTGCATACAAATAGAAACCTAGATAAAATATGAACAGAATAGACATTTATACAATTTAAAATCTGGAATATTTTCTCTAATGTCTTCTTTCTTCATTAAGGATAGTTTGCTTTAACTCATAAATTTTCTAAAGAACTTCCAGTCTCCTTATTTACAAAAGTACAGTATCATGAAATGGGCACACATTTACTAATCTCAGATTTGGAAAGGACTCCAGAGTCTTCTAGCTCCCGAGCATGTGAACTATTCGAGACTGATCATTATTGTTTTCTCCCTGACTTGGTCATTTCCTTTTTGCTAATCACTCTTAGAATCATTAAGTGCTGTTCTGTCCATTTACTTGGATATTTTGCATTTGTTATGGGGCACCCTGTTTTGATTCTGATTTTCCTTCTTCAAGTGCCTTCTTTTCTTCTTTAGGTGGACTACTAACAGTAGAATTCACCTGGGGACGACCTAGTAAATGAAAATCTGACTGATCTATACCAGCCATTGTGGCCAACTGCCCAAGCCTAGACGAGAGGAGGAACGGAGAAAAGACAAAGGTTATTATAATCACAGAAGAGCAGTTTAGATTTCCCCAGACCTACAATCATGAAATACTTCTAAAATCTTTTTTTTTTTTTTTTTTTTTCCTCCGGTACGCGGGCCTCTCACTCCTGTGGCCTCTCCCGTTGCGGAGCACAGGCTCCGGACGCGCAGGCTCAGCGGCCATGGCTCACAGGCCCAGCCGCTCCGCGCCATGCCGGATCCTCCCAGACCGGGGAACGAACCCGTATCCCCTGCAGCGGCAGGCGGACTCTCAACCACTCTGCCACTTCTAAAATCTTAAAAGCCAACATCCTACTCCAGACTACAAGCCTCTCTCTCCCCCAAATCCTCAGCCCTTTCCAGATTCATCCTCTAGGAGACATCCCACTGTCTCACTAGCAGCTTCAATATGTACCGTGCACCCTGTCCACTGCCTGTCACACCTCCATTCCCACACTTCTTTACCACCTTTCCTCCAGTTTCCAAGAATGTGTTTGTTCCTTCCTTCCCAACACCAACACCAATTCATTCACTGACAAAACACCACTCCATCAACCAACTATCAATCTCCACTTCCCTCTTTCAGCAAAATTGCTCCCGGTTGAGAACCACTAACCTATATCTCCCCTGCAGATTAATAATCATTTTTATGTCTAAGGCAAAGATAACTTTAATTCAAACTTATCAAACAAGCAAAAGAAGTGAAAGATAGGAAAATTCTTATGCATTCCCGAATATTTTCAATGAAAACTGCCTTTAATTTAGTCTTTACAAAACAACTATACCTACTAATTACTCTGTATACAGGGTACTCTTTTATAATGGGCTTCCCACTCTACCAAAGCAGGCTTCCCTATTTGCATTTCTTAAAAAATTTAATTCCTCATTTTAAAACGTCAACTATATTACCTATAATTACACTAAATTTGGCTAAATATAGCCACGTAAGTGATGAAAATTGCTCCAGTTCCTCAGCAAACTACCATTAGAGTCGCAAAGAGAAGAATGCCAGGAAGAGAAATGAACTAACCCAGCATCTTTAAGGAGAACCAGGAAAGCATGGAACTTCTGAAAAGAATTCTCAGTGCTGCCCAAAACACCTTCATCATCCAGGATCATGCTTGTCAATGAGTGGGCATGAAGGGCTTCAGACAAAGAGAAAGTTGTTTCTTAACTGGGCATTTTCATGTTCCAGCTACACAAGAAGACTGAAAACGTCTGACATGATTTTTTCTCATTGTCATCAAAAGTAGTCTTGCCTTGGGCTTCCCTGGTGGCGCAGTGGTTGCGAGTCCGCCTGCCGATGCAGGGGACACGGGTTCGTGCCCCAGTCCGGGAAGATCCCACATGCTGCGTAGCGTCTGGGCCCGTGAGCCATGGCCGCTGAGCCTGTGCGTCCGGAGCCTGTGCTCCGCAACGGGAGAGGCCACAACAGTGAGAGGCTCACATACCGCAAAAAAAAAAAACCCAAAAAACAAACAAACAAACAAAAAGTAGTCTTGCCTAGTTTCAAGAAACAAAACTAAAGCACTCAAAATGTAATTAATTTATAATTAATGTAACCCTCCGCCAGTAAAGACAGAGACCATATCACATAATAACCAAAACCCACAGGCACCCAACAAAGTTTCCTATATAACACCTAGGTGGTATATAAATAAACCAAAGTTACCGTTTTATTAATGATCTTTCACAAAAGATCACATTTCTCAACTGGTTCAATTCATAATGGAGCCTCATTCCACATTAGAAAATGACCTGCTTTAAGTTTCCCTTAAATTAGAAAGTGAATTATAGAATCTGATTTGAACAAAACATATTACAACTCTGCTGAATGTTAAGAATTAACTTTAGTGAGTAAAATATCTAATGCTTACGTTTAAAAGTCCTAAATCATACCCAACCCAATTTATTAAATGTACGATCACCAATATTCTCTTTGGCTTCTTGAAAATATTCACCCCCGTGCACTCCTCCCCTTCTGCTCATCATCTACGCACTTAAAACCCCCTGTAAGCTCAACTCGTATTTCTCAGAAAGGCCGTTAATGTTCATGATGCCCCTTTTGCCTTACATGAGCAGGTGCTCAACGTTTATTGAATGAGTGTCTGCCAATCCAGTGGATGCACTTTCAAAAATTCCTCCCTACACTCACCCTGTGATAAATTATATTTAGATAGAACTTTTTAGATTATGCCCTGCTTTCATGCACATTACCTAATGTAATTCTCATAGTATATATTTTTATCTTTCATTGCATTCTTAGAAGTTTTCCAATATCTTAAATTTATTTAAATGATTCACTTTCCTAATTCATTGCCAGGAGAGTCTCATCATGTCTTTTATGTTACTGTATATACAATACATGCACAGAAGGTGCCTTCTTGAATCAAAGAATCATGAACAGGAAATAAGCTAATGTCATATAAAAGCACACACAAACACACACACATACACAAAACCAGATTTTCACATCTTTAAAAACATGCTTTCTGGAATATAGATCATATCATCACTAAATACTAGTAAATGCAAAAGTCCATATGATACAACCAATTTGCAACATATTACAGTTCTAAAGCTTACAAAATATGTGTATATGGCTTAAAATCAAATCAAAATAAAACCAAAACACTCTCAAAAGCAGATGAAACGTGTTTACCTCACTGACTCGTCTATCAGCCTTCAGTCTTATTACTCTTTTCTCCTTTAACTGCTTTAGGCACTCCTCCAGGGTTTCCTAAACAAACAGAGTCAATATTATAAGTAATTCATAGTATAATATCCAAAAGCCTTTCCAGCTATTGGTCTCATCAGGATTTAAGGGCAGAGCCAGAAGTGAACTCAGATTTTAGTCTGCTACTGGTAATATCATACCATGCCAGTGAAATGAATGATCAAAATCTATCAAATTTGCAAAGATTTATTTAAATTCCACTCTTTCCAACATAAATTTGTGGCAGCCCACCATAAAAGGCATATGCATATAACATAGTAAGTCAGAAATAAGAAGTTACGACCAAGAAAGAAAAATTCTATTTTTATTTGTGGGTCTCTTTATAGCAGGAAGTCCTATTAACGAACCTGCTTAGCATACCTGAATTGCATAATTGCAGATTCAAAAGCATGTTTTAAAAAAGTAATCAAAAAAGTAATCACTTTTAAAGCAATTTACAGTCAAGCACTGTTCCTGGAGTTCCCTGGGTATTAAGTAATCGAATCATCAAAACCCTAAGACGGGGCTTCCCTACTGGCACAGTGGTTAAGAATCCGCCTGCCAGTGCAGGGGACACGGGTTCGAGCCCTAGTCCAGGAAGAACCCACATGCCGCAGAGCAACTAAGCCTGTGCGTCACGACTACTGAGCCTACGCTCTAGAACCCACGTGCCACAACTACTGAAGCCTGCGCACCTAGAGCCTGTGCTCCGCAATAAGAGAAGCCACCGCACCGCAACGAAGAGTAGCCCCCCGCTCGACGCAACTGGAGAAAGCTGGCGAGCAGCAACGAAGACCCAATGCAGCCAAAAATAAATTTATAAAACAAAAAACCCTACGAGGAAAGAACAATCACTAACTCCATGTTATTTTACAGATGAGGGAAACAGAGGCAGAGAAGTAGAGTAAGTAGAGCAGCACAGCCAAGGTCACACCACTAAGTAGCAGAGCCACACTGTGGACTCAGGAAGCTGGCTGCCATTCCTGCTCACGGAGGTGGTAGTCTTCCCTTCACCAAGGTCACTGAAGTAAAATGAACACTGATAAACTATCTTAGGAGTTTTAGGAACTAAGACACTTCGGTCCTTGAAGTGGGGACACTGCTTGCAATAGGCAGAATTCTGACAGAGCCCCCAAGATGACCACTTATTGAAGTACACAAACCTTCCACTTATCCAATCAAACTCTAAATGTAGGTGCTGTAGTGAAGGGATTTTGCACATGGAATTAAGGTTCAAAATCAATTGATCTTTTAAGATAGGGAGATTATTTTAGGTGGATGTGGCCTACTCAGGCACCCCATGAAAAGGACCTGAACTCTTCCTGAATTGAAGTACAAAAGGGACAAGAGGGAGACTCTCCATTGCTGGCTCTGAAGAAGTCCAATGCTGCGGCAGGGAAGGCAAGCGAGAGGCCTCTAGGAGCTGAAACACTCCCCCGACTGACAGCCAGCAAGGAAATGGGGACCTCTGTCCTGCAACTGCAGAATCTGAATTATGCCAACAAGCCAGAAGAAGCCTGTAGGCATTCTTTCCCAGAGCCTCTGGACGCTAACACAGCCAGACTGACATCTTGATTTCAGCTCTGTGGCCCACACAAACTATGGTGAACATCCAACGTTTGGGGCTCAATATCTTACACTTAAATTTCACGTGCTTTAACACTCTCAGGAGGGAACCCACAAGTTCCTGTGTGTATCTGAGCAGGAAGCCCAGTCACGCTGTGCCTGGACTTCTGACCTACAGAACTCTGAGCTAGTCAAATAGGTATTGTTTTCAGTCAGTAAGAGTGTAGTAAAAGAATTAATATTCTACTCAACCTCCAGGTTCGTGAGCAAAATAAATGATTGTCATTGTTTTAGGCCACTGTTTTGGGGTGGTTTCTTATGCAGTGATAAACAATCATAATACCTATACTTATGAAAACAGTAAGGTATATTTATACATGTTAACTGCTTTGAACAATCACTTAAAGAATGAGGAACTCTATTACCTGTCATCATTGGGAGAGGAGCTGGTATCACTGTCTTGACAGTAGCTTTTGGTACCTAACAACAATCCTACATCAGGAGTTTACCCTAAGGAAATCAAAGATGTGGGCAAAGATTTATCTACCAACATGATGTCATAAGATTGTTGATAACCAAACCCTAGAAGAAAGCTAAGAGCCTCCGAATTGGGACTGGTTTAAATAAAAACAGCTCATCGTCTGAAGGAATGCGCTATGAAGCCACTAAGAATGACAAGAGGTCTCAACCAGAGTTCATGAATGGGCTTCAGGAGTGCTACATTCAAAATATATCTGTGCGTTTTTCCTGGGAGATGATGCATAAGCTTAATCAAATTCTCTGATGTAGAAGAGTAGTTAGTGACATGGCAAAATATTTCGGATACTTTTTTAAGACAAAAGAGCAGATTAGGTGTGTGTACATGCAGAGGTGGCTTTTATTTCCTTCAAGAAGTTGTTCATTGTTTTCAAACATTTGCTCAATGAACATATATTTTTATATTCAGAACATGTTTAAAAAATTGAGAGTCTAAGAACTTCAAATTCTTTAATGGTTCATTACTAAAGCCAGTCAAGTTTTCAATGGGGAAAAAGGGAAAAAAATTGCAAAATTCCTCTACTTTTAATATAATGGTTTAATCAATCTTCTAAAACTGATTTCAAAGAAATTCTAAACAAATAAACAAAAAAACAAAAAACCCTCAGCACGGTCAGAGGAAGCTACACTAAAATTCCTGACTGGTTCTAAATAGCACATCAAATTGCAATTACATGCAACAGTTTCTCCCTCTAATGGAGGGAATTAGAACACAGTGTTCAATTTTTGTGAAAAAGTGTACCCTCCTCCTACAAAGTATTCAGAATTCATGTCCCTTACATGGAAATATGGAACCAAAAAAGTTAGAAAGTAAAATTGCTTGATATTCTATTACTTAAGTAAGACTAATGATAAGGCTTTGGAATAATTTTCCTTCCTGCCATCTGCTCTCCATTCTACCCTTCTGTACACCGGCTAGGGTGATTTTTCTGGGACAAAGCTCCCATCATATTGGATATCAAATTTTATGTTCAACTTTTCTCCATTTAACATTGAAATCAAGCATTTCTCATATAATCAGGGGATTCATAACCTTGATTTTTTTGTGCGGGCTACAAAATATTCCACTGAGTGGGTTTACTGGTTAACCATTTTACACATTTAAATTCTTTCCAACTTTTCAGTATTATCAGACAAAATAACCGTTTTTATGCATGAAGGCCTTTTTCCATATTGAGAATTACATTCTTACAATAAATCCATAAAAATGAGTTTGAGATCAAAGCAAATAAACATTTTTAAGGCTCTGAGGTACCTACGTCCAGACTTCTTTCCAAAAGATTTCTGAGATTTTACACTGCCATCAGCGATGTATCACTTGGTATATAACCTCTACTATAACTGTTGGCTTACTTCCTCACTTAGAGTGCAAGTTATTTGAAGATGGGGGTGTATTTTATTTTTTTATTTTTTTTATTTTTTTTTTTCTTTTTGCGGTATGCGGGCCTCTCACTGCCGTGGCCTCTCCCGTTGCGGAGCACAGGCTCCGGATGCGCAGGCCCAGCGGCCATGGCTCACGGGCCCAGCCGCTCCGCGGCATATGGGATCCTCCCAGACCGGGGCACGAACCCGTATCCCCTGCATCGGCAGGCGGACTCTCAACCACTGCGCCACCAGGGAGGCCCCAGGGGGTGTATTTTATTAAGTGTTTATCCCCAGCACCTGTGCCTAGCACAACGTAGACGGTCAATAAATAATTGCTTAATAAGGAGAATCCCTGCCACACACGTACATATAAGATGTACGTGTGTGAAAGACAGACTGTGTGTTTTTCTCTAACTGGATAGATGAAAACTTGTCATCTTCTTTAGTGTGCAATTTTTTTGCTTATAATTAGTCATTAAATTTCTCTTTTAGATTATATTGTAAATATTCAGATTCTCTGAGGCAAATGGGCCTGGCACTACCCATTAGCTACAGAACCTTGGACAAGTTCTATAACTCTAGGCCTCAACTTCCTCATCTATAAAATGGAGATAAGCTCCCATATTACAGAGCTCTTGTGAGAATTACATGAGTTAAAACACATATAAAATTAGAAGAGTGCTTGGTACATAGAATATGTGCAATTAATGCTGAATGAATGAACATGCGAATGCAAACAGTAGTGAAGGGCTTAAAATGAAACGGTCTCATCCCACTCCCACATCCAGCACTCAAGAAGCGACCGATTCTTTACGCAGTTTTTAATTGTAAAATACGATATGTATACTGAGAAGTGCACAGAACAAAACTGTGAATGTGACAAATAAAAAGAGAATACTTACATAAGCACTACTCGAATCTGAAAGTATTGAGACTTGTCAGCATCGCAAAAACCCCCCATATCCTTTTCTCATCACAAGCTCCTTCCCTCTTCCCGGTTAAACACCAACCTCACTTCTTGACAGTCATTGCCTTTAACCTGCATGCATCCCTAACAAAAGAGTTTAGTTGTGTCAACATCTAACTTTATGTACAGGATCATAGTATATGAAGTCTTTTCTATCTTATTTCTTTCTCTCAACATTGGTTTAAAAAATTCATCCACATTGCTGCCTGTAGCTCTAGTTCATTCAGTTTTATTGCTGGATAGTTTTCCCACTGTACAAATACACATCATTTATTTAATTTTTGACTCTTAATGGACATTTGGTTTGTTTTCAGTTTGTGCTAATGCAAATCATGGACAGGAATCCTGCTGTACCCGTTATTCTGGTGCATTTACACAGGGCGGGGGTGAGGGCTGCTGGCTCACAGGCTATTTATATACCTTCAGTTGACGGAGAGGGCTAAATGCTTTCCAAAGTAGTTGTGTCGGTTTATACTCCAGTATAAACAGGGTAGAAGATTCCCATAGTACTTCAGGTCTACAATACCTGATACTACCAGACTTTTTATTTATGTATTTGTCAATCTGATTGACATGTAGTTTCCTTGGTTTTGACTCACTTTTCACTTATTACTTAATGAAGTTGTACACTTTTCTGTGTTTACTGGCTGTATGGATTTCCTTTTTTATGAGGTTTACGTCAAATATTGTTATTTTTTATTATTTTATTATTATTATTTACTTTTGGCTGTATTGGGTCTTCGTTGCTGCGTGCAGGTTTTCTCTAGTTACAGCGAGCGGGGGCTACTCTTCATTGCGGTGGCTTCTCTTGTTATGAAGCACAGGATCTAGGCGTGCAGGCTTCAGTAGTTGTGGCACATGGGCTCAGTAGTTGTGGCTCACGGGCTCTAGAGCACAGGCTCCGTAGTTCTGGTGCATGGGCTTCGCTGCTCCGTGGCATGTGGGATCTTCCCGGACCAGGGCTCGAACCCGTGTCCCCTGCCTTGGGAGGCAGTTTCTTAACCACTGCGCCATCAGGGAGGTCCAACTATTGTTATTTTGAATTCTTCTCCATTTCCAAGTAATACTCTTCCATGACTATTTTCTCACTAAATTGGAGGCATTATCTGTTCACTTTCTAACTTACTAATAAGTAAGGGTTTAGTTCCTCTACACTCTTTCCTATGTCCACACTGCTCAGTAAAGTTATGTCATAATGAGTTATTCCACTGCTCATGATCTCTTTGACTTGTAGTCATATACTTAAAAACCTACATTGTTGATCAACTAGAAACTCTCTCAACGTCACGCTTTGTAAAATGAGGACATTCATACCATCTTCCCTTTTTTCTACCTCCTGTCTACCTTCCAAACCTAGCTGTTACGTTGTCAAAGTTGAAATTTATATTCTGTTCTATGTGCAGTTAAGTCTTCTGTTATTTGAGAGTCAGTACGGAGTAAGGTTTAAGAGAACAGGCGGAGAGCCTAAACTCAAAGCCTCGATCCAACCTTAAATTAGGTACAGCCTGGGCAAGTTCCTTCCCTGTCTTAGCTTCCTGTTCTCAAAAGTGGGAATGATATTAGCACCAACCTCATAAGGCTATTCAGAGGATTAAATGAGTTAATATATGCAAAAACACTTAGAGCCTAATATATACTAAGTACATACCAGTACACAATACATTTCAGTACATACCAAGTTAATACTAACACATACTAAGTATAGTTTACTTTAGTTATTTGTGATTACATGCACGTTGACAATAAAAGCTGCAAACCAAGACAGTATTGCCATTATTACAATGAAATTAATATTGCCCACTGCAGATGTACTGTGTCTCTGTGTATAGACTACACCTCGTTCCATACTGTGCCAGTGTCACTGCCCTTGTGCAGGGTGACCACATACCCCAAGCCGCCTTGGGCTGTTCCAGTTTATACCTGTTGTCCTGATGTTACAGCATTAGAGTGCCTCCTTACACTATTGAAGTGTAAGGAGTTTGGACAAGTTCCGGTTTGGACAACAAATTAGATACGTGGTCATTACCCCTGTGTGTCACTGAAAAGGGGGACATCTATAGTGTCAAGCTGAAGTGGATTCTTCCCCTTCCTCATCAATAGTAGGTTAAAAATCAACCATAGTTCAGTGTGCTTCAGGTTTATGTCCGTAGAGCCTTTTCTCCTCTGGAGTTCAAGTTCCTTCTCCTCTTCCTCTCCCTCCTCCCTTCCAACAGTGCCTAACACCTAGTAAGTACGATATGCCTCAAGGTGTTTCGAAGCTCTCAATCACACAATCAATAGAAGCCTCTCCACTCTAGACTAGCTGCAATCTGCACTGAATCCCCTATTACCTTCCTTCTTGGTTTATTGCCTCATTTTGCTGGATTATGTCTATAAATAGCTTAAGGTGTAGCACAGGAGGTCAATTCTTCAAATTTCTTTCTGTACAAAATATCTTCTTCAGCCTCCACGTATGACTGATAGTTTGGCTGGATACAAACCCCTAGGGTGAAAATTATGTGCCTGAAAAACTTTGGAGGTATCTTTCTAATGCCTTCCAGGATCCATGGTGCTCATGACAAGTATGATAAAGTCAGATTTTAACCTTTTTTTTTAGGTGACCAGTATTTTTCTCTCTGGAATGGATGTATCCTCTCAGTATTTTATTCTATTTTAATTTATTTTTTCAGTATTTGAAAGTTTCACAATGAAGGGTGCCTAGGTATGAGTCTATTCTTGCTCATCTTGCATAACTATTTTCAATCTGAGGCCTGATGTCTACTTTCAGCTGTGGGGAATTTTGTTGCCCTTTGACAGCTTCCCTCCATTTTTTTTCTGGGTCTGGACTTTCTAATAGTAACATGTGGGATCTCCCAGATGCAGCCTCTCTAACATATTTCTATCACATTTTCCATTGTGTCTTTCTTTTTTATATACTGAGAAATTTTTTAAATTCCTACTGAATTTATTTCAGCAACCATATTTGCATTTCCAGGAGACCCCTCTTGCTTTCTGACCATTCTCCTTTTCATTAATACCCTAGTCTTATTTTATAGTTGCTAGCTCTTTTTAAACCTCTCTCGGGATACTAATTAGGGTTTTTTCTTAAATTATTCTGTTCCCTAAATTGTCCCTGGTCCTACTAGGATATGTTTGCACTCTTTCCCCCTCTCTCATATTGTAAGCTTTACTCAACTAACAGGCAAAAGACAGTTATTTTCTATTTAAGAATGAGCGCAGAAAGCTCCCTGAAGTCAACGATTGATTGGCTTCTTATGCAGGAAGAAGCGGGGAGTAACTGTAACAGGATCTCCCCCAAACACAATTTTCGAGGGTGTAAAAACTCACAGTAGCTGCCCCAGTTCTCGCCAGTTTCACTGTTTTCAAAATGAAATCATCTCATTTCAGGAGGGTGAGGGCGGGGCTGGGAGTCCACTCCTCCAAACACATCCCTTCAATGAGCTCCCCTATTTGTCACACTTTTAACTAACTCCACCCTCTCTCCTACATGCGCACCTGAGCATGGGGCTACTTTTTCAGATGGGGTCAGAATCCTCCTCAGTTGCTCGTGGTCCCTGTGCATATTCTAGGTGATGCTTTTCCTCTGTTCTACTGCTTCAGTTTCACACTCTTCCACCTGTCTTCTCTCTTTCAAAACTATGTTGAAATCTCTTGATTGTTGTGGGCATATATACTTAAACACTTTGATACCATCATTGTAGTGTCTTGTCAAAACAGAGAAGAGCTAAAAGGGTTCTCAGTGCATTCTGAATCTGCTATTCTGTGGTCCCAGTGTTTAAACTTCTTGGACTTCCCCACTGTCTATTACTGCTTTTACAAATACAACCTCGTGGTCTATTCGTGAAGGAAATGAATACACCACATCTAAAATAACAAGGAATGCGGGTTAGATGCTCTAGGGTCTTGTCATACTCTGCCATTTACTAATAAACCACTTACGTTCTACAAATTGTAGGTGCTCATTTATAAAACGAAAGGGAGCAACTCCACTTGAACTATAGATTTCTCCTACTCTAACATTTCATAATTTTCTAAGTTCTTTTCTTAAAATTTCTCTATATTATCATTAATTTTAATTAAAAAATAAAAATCTAACTTTCTCTTTTGAAAATCAAAGAGTAATTCCCGTAGTCCTACAATAATGGGATAATCAGTTCTGAAACCTGTCAAGTGTCATGTTTCATATGAAGAGAAAGTCATATTAAATAATTTTAAAAAATTAAACATGGACTTTGTAGCACAAAGACAAGGTCCCCCCAAATGGTGTTCCTTTATTTACTAGAAATGTTCAGCTCTGCATTAAAGTTGAAATAAAATAAATATATTAATTTTGAGGTGCAAAAATTTCTTATAAAAATCAATTTTTCTTTTCTGCCCATACAAACAAAAGTATGGAATGACATTAGAGGTCAGGTTTATTTGGTAATAGAATGTAGCTTCTTGATATTTTTGATTTTAGGAAAGGAGAATATCAACATCAAAACTTTTTTCAACTTTACTTTTATTTAAAATGAGGCCATATTTTCCTCTTATAAAAAGAGAGTTCAACTAGAACTGTCAATTTTCTCATCTGTAAAACAAGAGCACTGAATCAGCTGACTGTAGTCATTCAGAACTCAATTTCCTTATCTTATGACCACTAAGCTTCTCCCTAAATCTAATATACTAAGCTTCTAAGGAAAGGAAAATATATTACTAACGACATGTTTTGATTATAGTTTCTTAGATTTCAAATGTCCACCATTCACCTTGGTCTAAGCTTAAGGAACCATTCAAGGGGATACAATGCAGGTGGGAGGAGAAAACAGAACCCTCACACAAGCTGTGCAGTGTTGCACTCAGGCTTCCATTTGAAAAATAATCTTCTCTATAGCTTTAAAGTGATAACTTTGTACCTGCAATGCTTCTTGTTTCAAACGGATTTTCTCTGGCTCCTCCTGAACACGTTCTGAGGAATCATCGACCTCTTCGATTTCTGAGGAGGAAGGACTCTCTACTGTCACAGTCACAGGAAATTCTGATGGACCTGAGTGTCACAAGAAGAAGATAGGAAACCACAGAGTTGTTACACTAAAGTGCAAAGAAAGAAGACAAGATTGTATAAAAGACAACACAAGCCAGATACCAAATATCCAAATATTAGAGGACATTTAACAAAAGTGATCTGCGGTATCATTATTTATAAATGTCTCTCACTGCTCTTTAGTGTAAAACAGGCAATGACTAAGTAAAAGTACAGGAACTTATTTTTGCTATGTTACTGTACAGACCTCTGTTGTACCTGGTTAGGATTAGTAATGGGAATTGCCCATATTATTTTATTAAGTTTCTTTCACAGAAGCCAAGTGAAGATCCAAGGTAAACATTTCTTCTCAGATCAACTTTATACTGCAAATGAAAAATTTATTCTTCACCATCAGACAAAAACAGTCTGGAAGAAAATGTAGTTTTTCAGAGGAAAATACATCAGTAAAGGGACTGATGAATAATCAGGAAGTCAACATATCTAAGCTGTGAATAATAGACATTAGAATTTTAAAAGATAAATCACATACACACACACAACTAAAACTGACCCATCAAAAACTTCATCTTCTCACCACCCTTAAGCCAAAACTAGGGCAACAATTCTCCCAGCAAGCTCACTGCCACTGCAGTGTTGTTCAATAGGACATTTCCAAACATTAAAAACTGACCTGGCCACAACCCCATAAAAGTCTACACATCATAAAGAGCTGTGCTGGGATTATATAACCACGCAGAAGACAAGTCACTAGGACATCATGTTGACAACAAGCAGCAAACCCTGCAGCCTAGGAAAACCCTAACAGGAGAACGAGGTGCACACCCCTCTCTCCGGGAACGCAAGGCCAGGACTGACACCCAAGATGCTCTTCTCTCAACCTCAGCAGTGGTGCCTTTCACAGAGCAACTAGGCAGTCTCCCAAGACCACTGGGAAGGAGAATCTGATACTGACAGTATTCGCTTGCCACGAGGCCATAAGCGAGGGAACGTGTGTGGCCTTGGTGAGAGAGCAGATGTTTGGGAGGTGTTGCTTTATATTGGCTTTCAGATCAGGAATTTGTACATATAGCCCTCAAACAACGTTTCTTGAAAACATGCGAATATTCTTGAGTATGACAGCTCCACGTGAGGGGTCAGAAATGGCAGTCAAGTTCGTCTCACTGGGTAACAGCTGATTTGCGGACTGGAAAACAGGCTTCCTTGTTTACAGACATAGCCACAAGGCTGCCCGTTGTGTGCCAAATCCACACAACTACACAGTTGCCTTGGGAGAGCGACCAAATATGTTTTACATGGATTTATTTCAGAGAGGGAAATGCTTCATGTAAGGCTCTGTCAGTTTAAAAAGCAAGAAGAATGACCATCCACCTTTCCCAATTCAAGCCCTATATATCATAAATGTGATAGCTACACACCAGCAACTGATTACATACATCACGAGCTTTGATGAATGGAAAGCCCCTAAAAAGATATCAACAAGACGAAGTTAGATCTTCATGTAAATACATCACCAGTTAAACCCAGTTAATACAACTATTTAGTATTATGTACAGTATCCATACAGAATTGTGTATAAAAATAAATAAGCTCAAAACAAGGACCTGGAGGGCTCTGCTACGGAGAAAACACAACAGAATTCAGCCTACTGGCTTGCTAATAACTCTCTGAACTGCTGAGAGGCCCCTTCAGCTCCTATGTTCAGGATGGTTGAGATTTGTCTCTCTTCTTTAAATGGTGATATTAATCGTTCTCTAATTTACCACCCTGTGTGACGAGGATGGACCTGCGATTAAGTGTCTCAGGAAGAAGACAGGAAACCACAGAGCTGTGAAACTCAAGTGCAAACACTGGGGATTCAGCACTATAGTTTATGCAACAGCAATTCACATTACCATTTGCAAAAAAGTAGTCGGTTGTCCAGTGGGGAGTAGAAACATCCATTTAACATGAGCAACTGAACAGATATTTTACACAGTAACTACTTCAAGTACTATTTAAAATCAATTCTCTTTGTTTTCTTAAGCAATTGTTAATCCCCAATTTCGTGATTACTACCAAGTAAGTCACCTGAAGATCATCTAGAGCCATCTATTTCACTTAGCAAGCCTAAAGCTATAATTCAACCATTTTATTTACTGTTCTGTGACAAAAATTACTATGAACAGCTACCCCCTGGATAAGAAATCAGGTAATGCTAGTTTGACTCACTAAATCTGATTTACTGAGTTAATAAGCCAGTTCATTTAGAATAGCTCTAATGCATATTTTTCATCCATTCTGCATTAAACTATTTCCCATGCCTAAAATGTCTTTTTTCCCATTCGTACGTATCCAAATTCCTACTTCTGTGCTGTAGGGCTTCGCTCAACTACACCTGCCTTTAATCAAACTTTTCTCACATGCACAATTGGTGATCATTTTAGTCTCCTCAAGACTCCCACGGAGTTACCTCTGTTGTGACACTTGAGAAACAACTTGAAACTCCCAATTACTTTTTTTTTTTTTTTTTTTTTTTTTTTTTTTCTTTTTGCGGTACGCGGGCCTCTCACTGTTGTGGCCTCTCCCGTTGCGGAGCACAGGCTCCGGACGCGCAGGCCCAGCGGCCATGGCTCACGGCCCCAGCCGCTCCGCGGCATATGGGATCCTCCCAGACCGGGGCACGAACCCACATCCCCTGCATCGGCAGGCGGACTCTCAACCACTGCGCCACCAGGGAGGCCCCCCAATTACTTTTAATTTTTCTTCCTTAGAGGGCTCATTAGGCAGAAGCCAAGCCATGTGTGAGTTACCTTTTTTCCTCTACACAAAGCACCAGAGACCACCCACATAATACAAGTTCCAAAATAAAGAACTCTAAATGACTGAAAAAGACAGGGAATGCAAACAGCTTACCTGTTGCTTTTTGCACTTTCTGCAGGACACAATGGCCGGAAACCAGACACTCCAGGTGGTAGCGCTTCAGGAGGGTAGCATTCTTTACCAGCAGAGTGTTTCCTTCCATTACTTACAGGCTTCTTTGCGGCCAAGACTACGTTTGACAAAGCATGAAAAGAAGGAATCAAGATGCACCAAAGGTCTACAGAGCAACTGTCACACGTGCACACGTCGAAAGGAATCAAAAAGGCACTTGACAATGATGCCAAGCCCATTAAAAAGAGGATCGGTTTTGTACAAAGGTTTTACATAAGCCAGCATTTTTTAAAAATATAAGTTCTCTACAGTAACAAGTTATTTTAACTAAAACAAAAGTATTGAGATGTGCAGAAATGCAAAAATAAAGTTGAAAAAAAGATCCCAAAGTATGATACATTTTATGTATCATGCAGAAACACTCAAGTTTCCTGAATCGTAGAACACCTTTGGCATTTCTGAATCTCAAGGACACAGAAACACAGATATACCCATGACTTCTGCCAAACAGAATCTTCAGAAGTAGACCAAAAGTTAAATTTAAGACGAATTTTTCTATGTAAAAACAATACAAGTTATAAGGCTGCAAGTTGCTGGGGGGTAGGTGAGTCAATTTTACCCTCCTATAAGCCTGTCAACCTTCACTGCTCCTTTGATTTCATATAAAAAACAGAAAAAAGGGCCTCCCTGGTGGCGCAAGTGGTTGAGAGTCCGCCTGCCGATGCAGGGGATACGGGTTCGTGCCCCGGTCTGGGAGGATCCCATATGCCGCGGAGCGGCTGGGCCCGTGAGCCATGGCCGCTGGGCCTGCGCGTCCGGAGCCTGTGCTCCGCAACGGGGGAGGCCACAGCAGTGAGAGGCCCGCATACCGCAAAAAAAAAGAAAAAAAAAAAAAACAGAAAAAAAAACAAATGAAACCCACTGGATGAAAGAGTGAAATGTGGAGACTTACCCTATATTTCAGTAGTAAAGAGGCAAGTATCTTTATATGAAACATTTGGTTGCAGAAACTAGGCCTACGTGTTAATATTTTACTTAGAACAAGCCATATATTAAAATTCACATTTAAATATTTAATTTGAATTTACTGAAAACAAACATCATAGGTTAAAATGGTTATATTTATCCTTCACAGCTACTGTATTTTATGTTATTTTATTTATTTATTTTAATAGATCTTGATTGGAGTATAATTGCTTCACAATTCTGTGTTAGTTTCTGTTACACAACAAAGCGAATCAGCCATATGCATATACATGTCCCCATATCCCACCCTCTTGAGCCTCCCTCCCACCCTCCCTATCCCACCCCTCTAGGTCATCGCAAAGCACCAAGCTGATCTCCCTGTGCTATGCTGCTGCTTTCTACTATATTTTAGCAGCATTAGGATGCAGGGTAAAATGGAGTGTATGTGGTAATAGAGGACAAATATTTCATAGAGTGTAGCTTATTGATAATCACCACACGATCCTGTGTGATTTACATGCCTCTTAAAAATATATAGGAGCTCAGTTCATTTTGTGCTATTTTATTGTGTTTTTTAACTTCATTGCCATCAAAAAAAATGTTTGTATGCATATGGTTTGTATGTGTATACCCTTCCTTTACTTTCAGAAACTAATGCAAATACATTTGTATTAAAATTTTTTTAAATTACACTTTTCTTGTTAGGAGATTAAAAAATTTCTAATAAAAGTTCCCATCTTTTATTAGGCATACATAAGTACAATATAAATGTGACACAATTCACACCATTATTTCACTCCTATACTCACCTGGATCTAGGTATATACCCAGATACTGATTTGGCTTACCTCTATGTCTCCAAATAACTGAGGCAAATACAAAAAAAAGCCCAAGAAATAAAATTACTCTTAAAAGAGCTCAATGAGCTTGTATACTTCAGTTACATTTCCACTTTGTTTAATCATGCTAACTAAAAAAAAATGTTTAACTGTTCTCATTCCATGATGCCCTATTATTCTGTACTAATTTTACAGAATTCCTAATATGTTTTACATATACATGTTTTATTTATATATCTTTCCATTTCTAATATCATAGCAAAAGTCAATGTAGCTATTTTAAGAATGCTTTACATAGGATATAAATTTTTAATAATAATATCTAATTAGTGTGATATCACAAATCTTAACTTCTTTGAATGTACTATTTGATTATTAAAATATCACTCTCTTGAAATAACAATGGGCAGACGATCATAAGCTTTTTATTGACTTCATAAACACTCTTAACAACTTATTTAATACACTATTGTCCAAGCAAGTTGATGAATAGAGAATCAAAAACATACAACTTTAAGTAGAAAAAAAAAAGCTGTATTTATGAAGGTGTTTACAATAGTTTATTTGAGGTTATTTCCAATTTTTCACCCATTTAAAAAATTGACCTACTCAATGAAACCTTGTGAATGCAATGGTAAAAAGTATAACTATGAATCACAGAATTTAAATTTAGTATGAAAACATAAGAATGGCAAATTATATTGAAGCTATGTGGAATTATGTTTATAGACAGCAGGAAGAGAAAATAAAAATGTAAATATTGCTTGATAGGATAATGGGATTAGAGGTGGTCTTTAAAATTTTTCATCTTTATGCTAATACAATACCGTTATAAAACCCAAAAATCTTCAAACAACACATTTTTTAAAAATTGTGGTAAACTACACAAAACAGAAAATTTATAATTTTAACCATTTTAAAGTGGACCGTTCAGTGATATGAAGTCAACAAAGTTTTAAAACTTTCAGAGGGCACCTGAATAAAAGATGTGTTGTCCACTGGTGATTTTAATGTATCTGGTATATAACTAAAGTCACCACAAAACTCTTTCTGGGAAATTGGCAGATCATAAACATAAAAAATTTATTTTGCTTTTTATTAAACCTTATTGTTTTGCTGTTTCAAAATTCAAATTTACTCACAAGAAAGAGTCAGTTTCATATTAGATTTGGTTTCACAAATGCTGCTCCTGCTATTCATTCTTATCACCAAAAAAAAAAAGACTATTTGTGACTAACGATAATATGTTACAGAAAATAAAAAGTTAAAAGGTTTTCAATCTGCATATCTGGGAACCTAAATTAAAGCATCACACAACATTTTCAAAAACAGAAAAGCCATTTGATTTGACTCAAAT
Organism: Mesoplodon mirus; assembly: GCF_964341445.2. Taxonomy (NCBI): domain Eukaryota; kingdom Metazoa; phylum Chordata; class Mammalia; order Artiodactyla; family Ziphiidae; genus Mesoplodon; species Mesoplodon mirus. The sequence continues at coordinate 90,340,609 of NC_138983.1, forward strand.
CTTAGTTTTAAGATGGCAGAAAGTACCTTGATAATTTTCTTTTAAGAAAGAAAGAAAACCAAGCCATTAAAGAGAAATTCTTCCGAAAGAACTGAAACATGTTATATACCTCTGACTTGGCACTACTTCCATCTGGAGAACTTTTTTGGTAACTGTTTTCATCACAGAATGATCTAAAGTAAAATGAATTGAAATTAGAGTAATTATTTTCCAATGAGTGGCTATTTCCATTTAAAACCAAAAGCCAACTAATTATTGCTTTTCCCATACATTTAAATATGAAATCTACATTATATAATTATACACTTATTTCCCCTTGTGTATTCTAATTTCTTCCTCAGAAACCTAAGATGCCATCTTGCAGACTGCCCACAGTGGCTACTATTTTGGCAGCAGCAAAGGTCAACTTGAAACATTTTGCATCTAAAGTGGCTTTGGATACCTTTGGATACAAAGTACAGTCTGAGCACCGTCCAGACGCTTAGATACCTAAAGAGCATCTAAGATATCAAACCAGGGCATCCAAGATAACAAACCAAGTCCTGATATTCCCTCAAAAGCTGCTCCTCCCATCAGCCCCCTTCTTCTAAGGGATACTACCCAGTTGCACACATAATCATCAACGACTTGTCTCCTTGGTACTATTTCCTTCATACCTCACATCTATCTGCAGGTCTTGATAGCTACACCCTCAAAATACAACCTGAATTCAACCACTTTTCACTTGCTGCAAACTTCCAACCTAACCTAGGCCATAAACATCTCTTATTTGGAGCACTGTGATAGTCTCCTAACTGGTCTCCCTGTTCCTCTTTTTTTTTTTTTTTTTTTTTTTTTTTTTTTGCGGTACGCGGGCCTCTCACTGTTGTGGCCTCTCCCGTTGCGGAGCACAGGCTCCGGAAGCGCAGGCTCAGCGGCCATGGCTCACGGGCCCAGTCGCTCCGCGGCATGTGGGATCTTCCCGGACCGGGGCACGAACCCGCGTCCCCTGCATCGGCAGGCGGATTCTCAACCGCTGCGCCACCAGGGAAGCCCCCTGTTCCTCTTCTTTATCCTCCCAAGTCCCTTCTCTATACCAGGTCACCTTATTCAGATACGATTTGCATCATGCCTTTTTCCAGCTCAAACCCCTCTACTCATTTAGAATAATCCACATCTTTACTCTGGCCTTCAAGACTTTACAAGAGCAGACCCCTGCCTAGCTCCTTGACCTCATGTCATACCACACTCTTCTTCACCCGGTACTCTGCCCAGATTGGCCTCCTTGCTTTTCCTTAAATACTCCACCCACCTACATGCCTACATACTCATTGCCTCCTTGTCCTGGAATGTGCTTACTCCACATCTTCCATGGCTTGCTCCTCTCTTCATTCAGGTCTCCGTTCAAATGCCACTTCTCCAGTGAAGCTGTCCCCTAACAAACCTATCCAATGGAGTCCTACCTGCTCTCCCTCACTCTCCTTACATTAAGATAGTTTTGCACTTCCTACTCTCTAAAATTATATGACTTATCTGTTTACTCATTTCTATCTGATCTCCTTCACTAGAATGTAAGCTCCATGAGGGCAAGACTTTTGTCTGTCTGGTTCACTGCTTTATCCCTAGTCCCTAAACCCGTCTCTGGCACACAGAAGATGATTAAAAAATTACTTGTGAATCTGACAAATGAATAAAGTACTCCTGGCAAGAATTCAGAGGTTGCACAGGAAAGAAAGAATGCTCTTGGTGGAAGCAGGCTTAGTATCTAGGTTCACCTCTATTCAGAGTAGAGATAAGAAAAATTTACAAGTATAATTCACTTTAATTAGTACAGTAGCTGCTAAAATCTTAAGGGAAGTGCAACACTAGAAAAGTACAATTGAAGCTTGAACAACATGGGTTTGAACCTCGCGGGTCCAGTGACACACGCATAGTTTTCAATACATATGTACTATCGTCCTACATGATCCAAGGTTGGTTGAATCCACAGATGTGGAACCACTGACTATAAACTTATACCCAGATCTTCAACTGCATAGGGGTCGACACCCCTAACCCCACGTTGTTCAAGGGCCAACTGTATATGATGAGGAAAGTTAAACACATTAAGTTTTAAAAAACTGTCAATACCTGAACAAATTCTTTTTGTTTTGCTATGTGTTTATCAATTTAAAAAAAGTGACCACATACCAACAAGCAGATTTTTTCTTATATCCAGAACGAGCAGAGTTCTGTTGGTTTCAAGGGCCTTTAGGAAAGCCTTTGCTCCTTCACTGGTGAGGCCGCACTGCTGCAGGTCAAGTGCTTTCGATGAAAGACAAAAGGTCACTTGCTAACTCTACAGATTTAACATATAGACAACTCTCGTTTTCTCACGTGTGGAAGAGTCCTGCACAAGACAAGTCATGGCAGGTTTGTAATTTTGGCTATGGAAAAAAACAGAGACATATACGCACACACATAATGCATAATCCAATTTAAAAACCTCTTCTTGGATGTGCAATAACCCTGGCTTTAGTACCAGTAAATCAGACAACATATTTTACAATTACAGAACTGAAGAATAACTGTATATAACCTATGAGCAAAAAGCATCACAAAATGAATCTCAGTTCATAATTAGCAAGGGCGGCAGGGGCATGTAAACCTCACAAGCAAAACCTGGTGGAGCTCAGAAATGCACTGCATTCTTTTGATCATGATCTTCAGCTCCAAATCACACTTGAAACTAGTTCAAAGGGGAAAACAAAATAGAAGAAATGTAATAACTGTTAGTTTTAGAGGAAAAAAAGACAAGTCTAAGAGGATACAAATAATAAAAACTTTCAACAATGTGTGAATAGAGAATACATACTAAAAACCTATCATGAAAGTATGATGGTCAAGAACCCTCGCAGTAAAAGGTCAGACAAAAGCCAGAAAAACTGATCATGAATTCTAGTAGTTCTGGGGCTGAACAACCTACTCATTTAAACCAAAGGGATCATCACTAAAGCACAGGGATTAAAAACTATTACATGAAAGGAAACTATCATGAGTCTTTTGTTTAAGTGTTGTGTGGACCATCACATTAAAATAACTGGAGTCTTTCAACACCCCCATGACACACAGAAATAGCAAGTCAGACATACGGATCTGACAGGGTATGATATAACCCTTACAAACTCTCACTACAGAAGAATGGACACAGGGTATAATTAACCAAATAGCCAAATTAATACAAACAGCCAGTAAACCTCACCAGTCAATCAAATGAATACAAAATAAAACAAAATGTGGTTATTCTCCTATCAGATGAAGCCAAGATTCTGTAAGAAAAGCCTTTAAATAATGTCTATACCCTTTGGATCCAACAACTCTCTTCTAAGAATTTAACCAAAAGAAACAGTCAGAGATATAGGTAAGGATATATATCAGAGTACTATTTGTAACTGAAAAACTGGACAAAGCTTATATACAAGAATGGATAAGCTATGTGCACTGTGGCATATTCATATAATGGAATACTGAACAATCACAAAAAATGATGTAGGAGATGCAAATTTACTGACTTGCTAAAATGCTCATACTAAATTAATTGAAAAAAGTTATAAAATTGGGAGTAATCCCACTTGCATAGAAAATGGAGAGGTACTCATTTTTGTAGTTTTACATTTTTTTTACAAGTGCTACAGGCCAGTGTTTGTGAGAGGCAGGCTTCACATCTACTGTTGGGGTGGACTACAAATTGGCATAGCCTTTCTGGGTGGTAATTTGGCCATGTGTATCAAATGTCTTAAAAATAGGTCACACTTAGTCATTCCACTTGTAGTACCTTATTCTACAGAAGTAATCCCGATGGACACAGAGATGTATATACAACGTATTCACATTGTTTCTGACAGGGAAAAGCAAACTGTCTAAATAGAATTGCAAAGAATCGATTAAACTATGGGACATCAATACGACACAATACTACATGATACATCATTAAGTGAAAAAAGCAGGAATATGAAATAGCAAGTATACTACAATTCTATTTTTGTAATCCCTAAGTGTACATATATATTTGTAGAAAAAAAAAGACTGAAAGTATATACACCAAAATGAACAGTGATTATATCTGGGTATTAAAATGATAGGTAATTGTTCTCTTGTTACTCTGTATTTTCTATAAAGGATATATGCAACTCTTAGAGAAAGTGTAAAAGCAAAATAAAAGCTATCAGTAAAATGAGGCTTAAAAAAACCTATCACAATAGTATCATGCCAAAAGCTAAGCATATTAAAAATTCAATATTTTCAATTTTAGAATTTCCCTCTAAGCCATAAATCCTCACTAAGAGATTCTGCCAAAGCACTTGCACCCAGGTCACCAATGAGCGGGTTGCAGTTCAGAGTGATGCGCCTCAAACCAGCCATGCAGTCAAGATCACGTCTCCTGGAATGAAGACTCTCAGCCCAGGTTTCTTCATGCCTTCTGGTAGTCTGATACTTCAAAGATTTAATGGGATGAAATTAAGATGCTTGAATAAGGAAACAGGGTGTGCCTGAGTATGGCTTATTATGTCAGAGAGTTACACACACACACAGATCAAGCATATATGCCAGGAGCATCAACCTGAGAAATTCAACAGTCACTTCTGGTTTACGAGTCCAGTGACCCAGATTCTGCTCGGTCAGTGATTAGATTCTAGCCACTGCATTTCCTGTTTCTGAACACTTACGTAAAGTTGGACAACTCAATTACAGTCTATGAATTATTTTCCTTATCTTCTAAGTCAGGGAATTGGTTCTAAATTCTATCTTTGCTGAGGCCCTATATTTCATCATCCTGTCCTCCAATGGCCTCCAAACACCTCACTGGGCAAACCATAAGAAAACTTTTTAATATGCATCTTATTTATTAACAAATTATATACACAAAGTTCCATACATAGTATTTATGTACATGATAAACTACACAGATTTTTAAAAATAATACAAAGGTAAAAATGTTCTCATATTTTCTTTTCCTAACTCCTAAGGCATTATTTTATTTTACTTATTTTTTTATAAAGATTTATTTATTTGTTTGTTTGTTTGTTTGGCTGTGCCGGGTCTTTAGTTGCAGCATGCCAGATCTTTTAGTTGTGGCATGTGGGCTCTTAGTTATGGCAGGCACGTGGGATCTAGTTCCTTGAGCAGGGATCGAACCCAAGCCCCCTACATTGGGAGCACATAGTGTTAACTGCTGGACCGCCAGGGAAGTCTCAAGCATTATTTAAAAAACTATATTTACAAAATGTATCTCACATGCTACCTAGGGTGTGCACACAAGCTTTAGAGGCCTGGACTATGCAGAGCCAGTTTGATGTGCCTTGGGGAAATAATGGTTTGACATTTAAGCAAAAGTACTGTCTTGAAGACACTGAATTCTTTATATTCATAAAGTAAATTTTGGTAACAGGGAACACTGACTGTAAATGAAAAAAGTCTTATTACATTCCTGAAAAAGTAAAAGACTCAAAGTGCCTTTGTTACTCTAAAAGGAAAATCATTAGTGTCATTTTTCTATTAACAATAACTTATTAAAGCTCCAAGCAGAAACAACAGCAATCACTTACACAGTGCTTAGTATGTGCCAGGCACTATTTATACAAATAAGTGCATTTAAACCTCATAATGAGGCATAGAGGTTAAGTGATTTGCCCATGGTCACTAGCTATGAAATGGGAGAAAGGGACTTTGAACCTAGGCCATTTGGCTTCCGCACCCAAGTTCCTGACTGTTTTCTACCTCAGGGGTCAATGGACTTGCCCTGTATAGGCTCAAAGAATTTTTCAATTTTTAAAATCTAAATTTAAACATTTCCAGATTTGTGGGCTATACAGTTTCTGTTGCAACTACTCTGCCCCACTGGTGTAGGGTGAAAGGAGCCACAACTACCATGTAAACAATGGGTGCGACTCTGTTCCAGAAAAACTTCCTTTACAAAGCCAGGCGACGGGCTGGATCTGGCCCACCAGCCAGAGTTTACCTATCCCTGATCTGCACCATCAAACTATTAAAAAGCCTTCATGTCAAATTATTAACTAACTTTAGGCCTAAATACAGTCATTATAACCACTGTAAAGTTGTTAAGGCATTATTTTAAAAACTGTATTTACAAATTGCTGATGTACTGACTTTTATTAGTTTAAAAACTACAACAGCTAATAAACACTTGATTCATTTAAGTCTTGAAGACTAGAATGGCATAGTTTCTTCACAGTATTACAATAAAAGTTTTCAGTAAAAAAACATACATATAAGTATTATTAGGTATTATATATTAAATCTCTTATTTCTAAAATTAAGTGGACTATCTTTACTAAATGGTAGAATCCCAAACTGAAAACTGGTCATATTCTTTCAGCAAAATGAAAGCTACGCTCACATGTATCAAAAGACAAAAATTAGGGCTTCCCTGGTGGCGCAGTGGTTGAGAGTCCGCCTGCCAATGCAGGGGACATGGGTTCGTGCCCCGGTCCGGGAAGATCCCACATGCCGCGGAGCGGCTAGGCCCGTGAGCCATGGCCGCTGAGCCTGCGCGTCCAGAGCCTGTGCTCCGCAACGGGAGAGGCCACAACAGTACCACACACACACACACAAAAGACAAAAATTAACTGCCCTCTGTATCAATATATTAATGTGTTTCAATCACATATGTTTTCATGAAAGTTTAAACATAAAATCACCTTTAAGATCTAGGCCATGTGATCTGCTCCATGCCATGTCAGAACACACCCCGCTAAGTTTACTTAACTTGTCTTAAGTGTGATAGAATTCTTTATACCTTGACAAATAACTAAAAGGAAAAAAAAAAAAAAACCCCACACACAATAAGATGAAGAGCCTATACATTTGTCAATCTTGACTTATTTGCTTTTCTTGAGTCAGTTGGAGGTTTATAGCCACATTCTCAAAATCATTAACTACACTCTTCCCAAACAGGTAATTGACGAACAGATGCATTCTAAAACTTGTCAGTAACAAAGCGCTATTCCAGTTTACAGCAACAGTTTAATTCTACTTAGATACTAAAACTGAATACACTGAATACTGCAAACTTTATTCCCAACCACTCAGCAAAGTACTACATACCTTTTCAGATATAGGGAAAAAAAGAAAAAGCATACGATTCTTCCTATTTTCATTTCCAAAGATACATCCCAATCTTAATGATCAATCAGCGATTTCAACGTCAACTATAAACCCAGTATACTGCTGCTATGCAGTGTACTAGAGCAGTAGAAGAGAGAGGACCTCAAACCCTCTGTTCCCTCAAATTCAAAGGCAGGCTTCCTGACCCCTCCAGATCACTACTGGACACAGGGAAGGCACACTAATGTTTCAGGACCCCAACCAACAGTCACCTGCTTTGTGATTACTTCCATGACACACCCTCACCAACACCACTGAGTTTGCTGCTCCTACAGGACGTTACATGTATTTCCTATTTTAACACATACCACAGTGCATCATAATTATGATTGCAGATAGATGTTCTAACAATTGAAAGAGAATGATGACTTTTTTGCTCTTTACATCTTGCTATTTCCCGTCCCATAATATTTCTTGAAGCGAAACCATAAAATATAGACAAACACAAAAAACAGAAAATATACAAAACGTGTGCTTTGCACCTTAACGCAAACTTAAGTAAAATTAGTTCTGACAGTATCCAGCATGACAAACTTCCATGGTACAAACGAGAATGGACCAAGGTTTGAGCAGGTACAGGAGACAATCCAGGCATGAACAACACCAAGGCAAGGTAGACAGGAAGTAACATGGTGTGTAGGAAATCACGAGACCAGTCTGATGGGAAGAGACTTAAACAAGACTGAAACTCACTTTCTAAACCTCCATCTCCAACTGGACAATTCGCAGGACACAGGTGCACCAAAGTGGCCAATTTATTCAATCCCTTTAATATGGAGGAAGAGTTTAAAATTTTACTGGTTTAATTTGCCCCAAAAGCAACTCTCAACAGTTATGGCCTCTGTCGTCGGAGCTTTGTATGAAATTAAGTCAAAGTGTGGCGCTCCTTTGCCTTTTTTTTTTCTCCTTAAAAAAGAAAAGAAACAATTGTTCCGAGTAAAAACAAACATATTCCGAAGCATGTGTACATTGAAAAGTAAAGAAACTTTATTAACAACTTCATAAAAACTGACTTAAAATTTTAAAAAGAAAAAAACATGTTTTGAAGTCCTTCCGACTGGAGTCGTGTCTCATAGTGTCCTTTCTTTACAGAAATAGTCGTATTAGGACACATATGCACAAGGATTAACACCATGACACACTGTACACGGCGGGCCCCGGCGAGCTCACCAGTCGTCGTCTGAGTCCAGGTCTCTGGGGAGGATCCACTCCACGGATGAGCCCAACAGAGTCTGAAGCTCGTTCGTGAACTCCACCAGATCTAAGAGCTCCTTACTTTCTGGATTACAGGACTCCAGGTCTTTGGGGCAAGAGAATAAGAGACTTGCTGACACTTGCCGGCAGAACTCGGCCTCCGCGATGGTGACGATTTTCACATTTGGGAAATTGCAGCGGAATATGCAGGAGGACATTTGCAGTTTCTTGAGCAGGTCTGAGAGCAACAGCCAGTTACGAGGCCTACACAAGAGAAAGGACAGTGGTTTGAGTTTACAGCAAAATTAGAGGCGCTCCCAACTATGAACTACCCGTCTCCTGGCGGGGAAAGGGCCTGCTACTTCCACTTTGATTACCCCACCCCCACCCCACTTCTCACTGTCCTTAGAAGGTCTACTTCTTCTTCTTTTTCTTTTTTAATTTTATTTATTTATTTATTTTTGGCTGCGTTGGGCCTGTTGCTGCGCACGGGCTTTCTCTAGTTGTGGCTCGCGGGCTCTAGAGCGCAGGCTCAGTAGCTGTGGCGCATGGGCTTAGTTGCTCCGTGGCATGTGGGATCTTCCAAGACCAGGGCTCGAACCTGTGTCCCCTGCACTGGCAGGCGGATTCTTAACCACTGTGCCACCAGGGAAGCCCGGAAGATCTACTTCTAGCGGGGGAACTCTGGACTCATGTGCATGTGTTAAGAGGCCACCTAGGGCGGATCAGCCAACTTAGACAAAAGCAGGAGCAGCGCCCCTGAATGAGCCTCGTTGCAGGCCACCCCAGTGCTGCCTTGGCTCTGGTCACAACTCAGGTCACCCCTCTCCAAGTAAGTGCACCCCGTTCTAGTCACTAGGGAAAACCAGTCTGTATGCCAACCCAAGGGAGATGGCAAACACCTCTTTGACCTCTCCTCTCCTCCGGCCCTCACGGAGAGAGCATGAGAAACACTCGAGGTCACCTGGCTTTCCTTTCCTTTCCCACACCTCCAACCCGCCCCTCACTGCTGCCGGGAGTGAGGATTTTTCGAGAAGGGAGGTGGTACAATCCTTCCTGATACCCTGTCACGCTTTATCATCTCTATCCCGAATAGAATGTCACCACAAAGGCAGACACGTTCCCAGCCTCAGAGTCCAAGGAGGATGCTACTCCTTAAGCACCGGGGTCAACACACAGCAGAGCAAGGTCTCCTGATGTGTTCACTCCGAAGGGTTGGTCATGGGGCACAGTGGCCCGACCGTGGGGACAAGACTCGATCTAAGCAAATCTGAAGACACATAAGATCCCAGGTGCCACATACGGCTTTCTCTAATCTTATACGAGAAGAGGGTACACATCAGTATCGTCCCGTGGACCTCACGCGCCTTGGAAGGCCCCTATGGTAGCCGTTTGGGGAGGATCCCTTCCCCAAGAGTTTACTGACTGAAACTGTGCAATTGCAGTCGCTGACTCCCGTGTCCTTTGGGCTCTAGGGGTGTGTTCCAATGAGGGCAGTTGGCTGGGGAGCCCTCCCACCCCCCAAACTTTTCTGGAAAAGTTCCACTGCATTATGTGAGGTCGGTGGACACTTGGTGAGGAATTCACTCACCCCCCAACCCAGCCACCCTCATCTGCTGAAGGGGATTTCTAACTCCTGCCACCCCACAGAGCAGCTGGGCTGGCTCTCGACCACACGCTGGCCACGCTCACCCCTGAGCGACGGACACCTGGACGTTATAACACGGCAAAAGGGGGTCTTCGGAAAATTCAGATTCCAATAGGTCACCATAGGCCTCGTTGCTGTCATCCTGGTCCTCCGGTCCTGGGGGATTTGCTAAAACATCGTAACCACTTTCATCATCTGGTTCTAAACGGGGGGGCAAACAAGAGAGAGGTCAGTAAGCTGGAGCAAGATTCCAGCTGTTCGCCAAAAAGGACTCTGGAAAAATTCTTTCCCAAGCAAGTCCTGCTCACAGCACCACCCCCACCCCCACAAGCCCAACTGAAACGAACAAGGCTGCTCACCACACACACAGCTGCCAGAGAACTCCGAAGAGCAACCGGGGCTACCATCGTCAGGAGCCTGCAGGTTATTTAAACAGTCTGGAGAGAGAGGGGGAGAGAGAGAGAGAAAGAGAAACAAGATAACGCCTGCTGGTAAGAGGCAAATGCTGCTGGAGTTCGGGAACATCTCACGCTGGGACTGGTGTCACCTCCTGACAAGTCCCACTGCACACGCCTCCAGGTATCTGACTGAAACCTCCCCACGCATCCACCCGCCTTCCTGAGGGACTGCCCGCCTCACCGCCCCAGCCTGCCAAACAAAAGCTAGCCTGGCTAGCTAAGAGTTTTCCAGCCCCCCACCTCGCAAAACTCAAAGTATGTATCTCTTCCTTGACAGACTAACGTTGGGCCGCTTTTCCCAGTAAAGGGTCACTTAGAGTAAACGGGGGGTGGGGGTAGGGGGAACCCAGGTGAAAGGCTGTGAAGTCACCGTCTAGATGCTTGAACAAGACCGTGTCTTGACCTCTGCTGTACCTGTTAAGAACTTCTCCAGAAGTTCGCTGTGGTTCACTTTCTTGATGGTTCTACCTGAGTACGTAGCCAGGGTAGGATCGGCACCGTAGGAGAGGAGCAAGCGGACAATTTCGAGATGATCATTCTTGACAGCATCGTGGAGAGGCCTAGGAGAGGTGCGGGGGATTACACCTGTGCACGCGACGCTTGCTTCTAAGGACACGGGGCAAAATCGAGCGTGTGTGGCCAAGCCTCGTAGGCGCGCTATTTCACCGAGGAGGTGAGTGTACGGTCGCTGCGACAAATTACTCTGTTATTTCAACACATAACCCTTTACGGGACAGGTGAAGGGACCATCTCAGGCCTAATTCTTCAATGCAAATCTCTCTTAATGCATGGCCCAAGGAGGAACTCAGGCCACGATGAAAACGTTTCCAATGAACTAAATAGTGACAGACTGTAAGAAGGTAACATACGGCGGGCTGGGGGGAAGAACCCCAGCACCACGGAAGCAGATACGACAAGCCATTGTTACACCATTACAAACAAAACCCAAAAAGTGCAGTTTGTAAAAGAAACTAGGGGCAAAGTGGAACCTCTCCTGAAACCAATTTGGAGATGAGTGATCAACCCTCTCGCCCAGAAGCAGTCGACAGGCAGGGCGAGTTCTCAGGAGGATACAGAGTCCTCCTGCTCGTGTCCGCTGGGGTCAGGAACACTGTTCACAGTCCCATCCAGAAAGGATGCTATTTGGAAACCATGAACCACCAAATACCTTACGGTTTTGCTCATTTTATGACCGTCAGGAAAGCCCCAGTGCCCTGCCTCGTGGTGGCATCCCAGGTACAACCGGGAAGATGCTTGGGCTGACTCAGACCTGGGCCTCTGGCCAATAAACCGAGGTCAAGGACAGAGTGGGGGCCAGGCCCGGGGATGTGGGTGGACACGGCAGGTCCTATCAAGCCAGTTGCCACTGGACCTGTCTGTACTCCTGCAACTTTCAACTCACATATATGTTCAAGATTGAGATTCAACAGACGCTGGTGAAGAGTCCAGGGTCTTAAAAGAGAACACCCCTGATTATTCATGCAGGCTCAACATTTTCAGGGACTTCTGTCCATAAGAGCGTCACAGAGTTTTAAAGTTCTATGTAAATTTGCCAGAGAGATCTGTCCGATTCCATTCTAGAGGACTCCGCCACCAGTGTGCTTACATGGCACTCACTCTCCATCTTTCCTTCTGGGGTTCCCCGCACACCCTGAGAACCACTGCCTATGCCCCAGCAGGGCCAGGCCAAGAGCAAGACCGCCACTGACCCGGTTCCATCCTGGGCACTGCAGTTGACATCGGCGCCATATTCAAGGAGGTGTCGTACGATGTTGAGCCAACCTCTTGCACAAGCCTCGTGCAGGGCACAGTAACCTGCGTTGTCGCGGTGGTTCACATCACAAATCTTGTTCTCCAGGCAGTACAAGACCACTTCCTACGGGGAGAGGAGAGGAGAGGAGAGGAGATACCATCAGACCACGATACAGTGAACCTTGTAAGCGTGACCTCCCCATAGCTTGGCAGTGCCCACTTTCAAAGGCATACATCCTCGGGGCCAAAAGCCCACCATGGCGCGGGCAGGCGGCAGGCATCCTGGTGGGGGGCGAGAGTGCGTGAGAAGGGCGGGCTTGGAGATGCAGACAGTGTTGTCTAAGGCTCTGCTGCACCAGTGGCCTGGCCATGGGCAAGTTACCCTTGAACTTCTCCAAGCTTCCACAGGGCTGCTGAGAGGACGCATTCGGATAGCGATGAAAGCCCTCAGCCCAGGGGCCGACGTGACCAGTACAGAGGTGTCACGGCTGCTAACATCTTAGATGACACATTGCCAAGCACAGACCATTCTCACTTGATGGGTCTGTTCGGTCAGTGGCAGTGGACGATAACACAAGTTTAGATCAAAGTATGGATGACCAACACTTAAAGAGAGCTTAAATCAGCCGGAGAACATTCCCCAGCTTAGAGAAGCAGGGACACCCAGGTCAGCTACATCCTCGCGCCCCTTGTTAAGACCCCAAATCAGAACCTGGGCCTCAGATGCTCTTGTCTGTACGTTAAGTAGAGTTAAAGAGAAGCTCTCCCCCTCCATCCTCGAGGAATGACACAAAATGCCTCCAATAACCCCACCCTCTATTTTGCCTCACTCCACCCTCTCGAGTAAATATGAAAATTTTAGACTGATTCTGCCCCAAGTTAATGACAGGAACCTGATACACCACAGGCTGCAACCTCCACATTTCAAGAATCAAATAAAACGGTCACCGCCCCACCCCCCACCCCGGAGATGTTCTGTGTCAACACTGTGCATTAGAATCACTGTTATTAACCTTCTTTCTTTGGCTTGTTAAAATATTAATATGAACCACTCCCAGTAAGCAGAGCAGGAACTTATTCAATGTTTTATTACCTTAAGAAAGTTTTCAGACACATTGAAAGCATTTGCCACCAGAAAACACGTTATACTGTTTATACTGGGTAAGTCGTGCCCAGCAGAGAGCCGGCAGGTTCTGAGAGCTGGGAGTAGGCAGAACGTGCATGTGGCCCAACACATGGTCTGCAGGGTAAGGGGGGATGCGATGGGGTCAGAACAGGCCTCCTTGTGACATCTCTCAGGTAACTCATCTGTTAAACCCAAAAAGGGCGTCATTCTAGCCGCCCATAAGTGCAAGATGGGTTCTGTAAAACCTTTTATGCCCTTTGGAGGACACGCCAATCAAAGGTGACCACTCACTTGGGAGAGAACTAGAATGTTCCATTTGCTTACCACGTGAACCCAATGGGGCATGCTGGTAAACCTGGCCATCGGTGCCCTGTTACTTCGGGTCACTGCAGCAGCTCCCTTCCAAAACAAGAGGAGGAAGAGAAAAGGCACGCCCACGAATGCGTTTCTCTGTTTACATCCCAACCTGCCAGAAAGCCCACAATCCTCTGGGCTCCCAGGCCACCTGCCCCGAGCCCTGGTATCCAGGATACCGCATGAAGCTGCTGCGCTTTTAGCAGGCCCTCACTAGCCAGACTTGAGTGGACAGCTGCAAGCTAATGAGTTGTGTGCCCCAGCCAGGGAGAGGCCCTGTCACGTGGCTCTGGGATCAGTTCTGAAGGCCACCAACTGCTGTGCACACATCAATTTACTCAACCCAGGGTTTATTTGCTGTGACAATCATGGCCTTCACCTGGAAACCTTCATCACTACTAGGGCAGATTCAAGGGTACCTAGAAATGAAAGGCCGTCCAAGCTGGTGGGTAAGTCAACTCTCTTCTCCTGGAAGATGGCAGCAAAGGCAGCAGTAGCCCCACGGCCAGGTCAGACTTTTTGCCACGGGCTGTCCTAACTCAACCACGTTGATCCCACTATTTACACAGTGCTTCCCATTCCCCCAGATGAGGACGTCTTCTGTCACCCACAGGAACCCAGGAGATAGCAGGAAAGGAAGGTAGTACTATCCTCATTCAACACTTGGAAACTGAGGCCCAGAGATATTAAACCCCAAGTTCAATTAACATGAAGTACTAGACCTATAACTCAGGTCTTTGGTACCTGGTCAGCTGGGAAGATTCAAAAGGCCCAAGAGGGCCCCAGTTAGAGGGATGCAATCCAGCTGTGACGAGCATCCCACAGGCCTTCTCTGTTGGGGGTCAAGTGGGCTAACTACACTCTCCTAGCTAGGAGGGTGATGGCCTCTAAATGGATGGCAACCGTCGCCACCAACACTTTCTCTAACTGACAGTGAAGAGGCGGGGCGAGTCTGTCGACGCAACACATTCCTTGGTTTATTTTCTCCACTAGAAATAAACGGGAGTGTCTGAAGGGCAGCCCAGCCATTCCCGAGCAAAGTCAAACTGCTTTTGTCGGACAGCTCTCTGTTCAGCGGCTATAAACCGAATGCCACTACCCGCAAAATGTAACCATAAAGGCCATAAGCCCGACGTTGTGAGTTAATTAAATGCCTCATTAACTTTTTAAAAAACATGACTTATTCAATTCATAGAAAATTTAACCATCACCACTAAAGGCACAAGCATGTGGTTGCACACTGGCGTTTTAGCCTAAGAAATAGAAGCCTTTTTCCCAGGAGGGAAAGGTTTGAGATCTTTGGCCAAGTGATCTATTTAACGCGGATCTGAAGCCAGAGTGTGTTTCTAAACCTCCAGAACCAGATTAGCATGACATAAAGCTCAGACAGCCTTTATACTGCACATGGTATCTTTGGCTAAGCAGAAGAAAATAACCAAGAATGCTGAAGACAAAACTTCAGGAAAACCCTCCTAAACCACACCCTTATCTGGTTAAGCAAACTGTCCTTCAATTTTAAAAGGTTTAAGCTGCCACATCTCCCAACTGGGCCATCATCCCAACATTTAAAATTCTGCCCAGAGAAATCCCAGAAAGTTGGATTCAAAGTTGAAAGCGTTCATCTACTTGTCACAATGTTCAGCATCAACACTGGTGATCTGTGGAATCTACATATTGAAATTTACATTTGAAGAAAAAAACAAATCCGACCCTAAACATTCCCAAGGCTTCCTGTGCAATCAAAGGCCAGGTAGCCTAAAAAAGTATGGATCAAGTGCCCCTTGGCCCAGGCCTCAGAGCCACCAAACCAAAATGGAAACTGTCTTAGAGGACCAACGAGGGTCTTTTGACGTCTCTGGTCCCAAAGGGAGGCTGCTGGAAATGATGCCAAGTTCACAGGTGGGGCTCGGAGCCCCGCCCTCCACGGCGGGTGCAGCAGCACCCCGCCACCCCCATCTCCAGCATTTGCTGGAAGCGGGAGTCTACTTTCTCAACCCTAACCCAAAAGTTGGGGTTAGGGGTCTCCCCCGCCACCTCCAGCGTTTGCTGGAAGCAAGGAGACTATTTTCTCAACCACGGGGGGTCTAGCTCAACACTATGTGCAACATCTGCTCTGTCCTCCTAGGCGCCCGCTCTCAGCTCTTGGGAAACCAACTGGGTGCTCCTTGGACTTCACCTGCAAGTAACTGTGCTAACTACCACAAAGTGCTCTCTAGCTAATGGAGAGGTCTCCAAGAGACGTGTAGATATACACAAGAGCACATTCAACCCACAACAACAACAAAACACCCCCAAACTAAGCATAGCCCTAGTGCTTCCAACTTCCCACCCACAGTCAGGCCTTAGGGCCAAGGCAGGCACACTTCCAAGGGCTCACGGCACTATGGACCGGGGTGGGGGGACACGACGGGAGACGGGGGACAGGGGCACAGAGCTGGCTGAGGGTGTGGGCGCCAGGGCTCCGGGCCAGCCTGGGTCCTGCCACCCCAGTGCTCAGCCACACCTCCACGCTCAGCCTGCTGAACCGCGTTTTACTGTCACCATTCAACTCCCAGAGGGCTGATGCCAGCACAGAAAAATGCCTTTGCCCTGTGGGCTATCACATCACAATTGCTACTGACAAGTATGGTGGGGGAACTGCACAGGGCATGGAGAGGCATCTGTCTCACAGAGGTTTTGAACTGTAAAAAGGGCAATTCCAGTGTGAGCCAGTCTTGCTGAGGAGCGTGGTGGGCTGTGGAGCACTGCGGGATTGCTACCTGTACGGGGATCAGCTAACCCCTCTGAGGCTCAGTTTCCTCATCCGAGAGTGGGCTAGTACTCGTTACTCCCAAGTGAAGAGGTTAAAAGGGTGAAAGGAGTTACTACAGATCACACGGGCTTAGGCAGATATCAGCTCTCTTTCTATGTTGCTCTAGCAATAGAGGCTGTCACTGTCATCAGCCGTGCTGGGTTGGGATACAGCAGTGTGGACAGGGAGTTTTGTGCAAGGCTCAACCCCTGCTCCCCGCCCATCAGCCCTCGGCTCCCGTGCCCTCTCAGAAAGAGACTGCTCAGGTCTGCCCTACTCCCACCCCTACTCTGCACAGACACTTCCCACCCGCTACCCCACAGGGACATCACTCTGCCCCAAACAGCACAAGTTAGTAGAGCTAATAACTACTCTCCTTCTTGCTATTCAGAATCCAAAAGGGCTCATTAAAATTCCCCTGGTCGCCAAGCCCTGGGTTAGGTCAGATTTTATATCAGAGATAAGTGAGCCGGACTGGCCAAAGCAGCCTACCTGCCTGAACGGGAACGGAACATCAGAGAGGCCTGCCTTTCTTTTCACACCACGACTGAACAAGCCACCAAAGAGCCCGCAGTGTGAGCGGGGCCAACGCAAACACCCTGCTGGAACACCCAGCCCAGCCCGCCACGTGGAGGGGGCTGGGCTCTGAGACCCGCCCCCCATCCCCAGCCAGTGTGTCCCCCACCCAAGGAGCAGCAGCCGGCGGATCCTGATCCGGGGCACCCACAAGGATGCTCACCTCGTAGCCAAGCCGGGAGGCCTGCTGTAGGAGGGTCTCGCCCGCGTTCTTATTGACAATAAGTCTCCGCGCTTCCGGTGGCATCGGGCGGGACTGGGTGGTCTCTGGAGGGGAGCTTGAGCATGTCAGCTGCGAGGCCTGGGAAGCTGGTAACAATTGCTGCAAACGGTCCAAGGGCTTCTGGTCCTGCTCGGCCGGCGAAAGATCATAGTCGGAACTGGGCTCAGGCCGCTTTCAAAATCTCCGGACGGTCACCTATCACGAAACCAGGCAGCGCACACATTTCAGGCTGTCCTTCCAACACCCGCCTGGTTCGCCTCCTCCCTGAGTTACAAACCTGAGTGGAGGAAAGCACTTTTCCTCCTCTCTGTCTGAGGGAGGCGGGGCGCGAGGAAGGGGTTGCATTTTTACTAGCTGGAAACTTCACCACCACCCAGGAGACAGGTCCCCTAGGAAGGGGCAGGGACGTTTTGTGGGGAGGGGTTCAGGAAAAGGAAAGCTTTGTCCCCAGAAGCAGAGAAGTAAGCAGGCGGGATGTGCCTGCACAGGCCCAGGGAGCGGGGGAGAGCCAGGGGCAAGAGGTACCTTGCCATCCGCATTGTCCACGTAGGAGTCCCCTGGCAGCGGCAAGCCCCGCCTGGGCTCCTGAGGGATCAAATGCTTGGTTTTGCACGGTCGCTTCGCGGATGGTTTCTCGCTGTTGTCGGTGTATTTCTGCGGCAGGGGCGAAGGCTGCCGATCCATTTCTCCGTCCGTGCACAGCACATCTGTCAGGGGGAGAAGCAGCGGGCGTTACACAGTTGTAGCCGGTGAGGAAAGAAAAGCCCATTGTTAGCACTGATCGTTGGAGCAGCTTCAGTTTTTAAAGATATACCAATTATGTTTTCAAAGCACTAATATTTTAATCATCCCACATTCAACCGGCAAATAGGCTAACCCACGAAACGCCAAATGGCAAGTCGCTTCAAAGGGCCGCAAGAGAGGGCAGAAGCCAGCCCTTCTTGCGCTCCCGTCCCCACCCGTGGGGGGCCTGGGTGCTCGGGACAGGGCGACTGGGGACAGCCTGAGGCTGGAATGAGGGCACTGACAAGCGCCCGGGGTCACCCAAGACTTCCCTTCCTGCCCAGCCGCGGGCTGGGTGATGAGGAGCAGCCCAGGAAGTCGAGCTCCCGCCTCACTGTCCATTCCATAAGGAAGTGTGCAGGCTGAAAGGACCTCATGAAGAAAACTCCCCGCTCGCCACACGCTACTCTTGTCAACTTGGATGGCGCTCAGGTCCCCTCCAGGGCCGTTTCCCACAGAGGGCGAGTGATCCACCCTCCAGGAGCGCCCCCCGCCCCGTGCGTACCTTGTTCATTGTCACTGCATTTAAGGGACTCCTCCAACCAGCTGCTGTTGCTTTTGGCCTCTGCCCTTTTCCTGCCAGGTTTCTCTTCGGAGATGCTATTGCCCTGGGGGGTGACCGCAGGCTGAACCGCCTGGGTCACTTCCGTCCTGCCCTGCCGGCCAGGTTTGCTCTCTGCTCCCCCCGTTCTCTAAGGTGCAGCAAGCGGCGCTGCTTTCTGGGATGGAGCCCTGTTAATTCAATGCACACCTCAGGTTGGTCAGCTCACTATAATGTGGCTCTTCTAAGTGGTTAGAGGAACTGTTTGCCATTTCCCTCTCAGGCCAGTCAGCTAATGGAGAAGTAACTACAAATTAATGAAGAAGCCCCCCGGGGCAGGGGTGGGGGTGGGGAACAAACTGTCTTACACATCACTAACAGGGGTGGGGGAGGGGACGGGTGTGGTCACTGTGTTGGCTGGAACTTGTCACCAAGTCTCGGGAGGGGGCCTATTTGCCTTTGGCCACCTTTGGGCTCCAGCCCCTGCACCTGGCTTTGGGGGGGTGGGGGGTGGGATGGGGGTGGGGGGTGGGGAGGTGTGAGTGGCTCCCCCCAGGGCTCCAGGGTGGGACTGGAACTTTCCACTGCTCCGCTCCAGGACTTCCGTAGGGTGCCCTGCGGGCCCGAAGCCAAACCAAGCTCACCTCTGGAGACCCGTCTCCGCTTGGCTTTCAGCAGAGAGTCCTCCGGGAGCCCAGTGGTCTCAGTGTGGTTCCTATCGCCAGACACCTTGCGCTTTCTGTTCAGCCGGAGGGTGGGGCTGCGTGATGCGTCCGGGGCCGCCTGGTCGGCGGGGGACTCTCTGGGGGGCTCCGTGTCCATGTCCTCAGGAAGATCACTGTCTTCTGGGGCTTCAAAGCGGTCAGCTTTGCTTCCATCATAACACTCCCCTAGGGGAGGGGAGACAACCCGGAAAGGAGGGAACAAAGGTCACCAGGAGCAGGCAGGACCCCCATGTCCAAGGCAATCTGCTACCAACAGACCGCCCCCCTTTGGAGACCAGGGGCCTCACACGCCGGAAGCACAAAACCCTCAGAAAGACGTCCCAAAGG
This sequence comes from Mesoplodon mirus, assembly GCF_964341445.2. NCBI lineage: Eukaryota > Metazoa > Chordata > Mammalia > Artiodactyla > Ziphiidae > Mesoplodon > Mesoplodon mirus. Next base: position 90,360,250 of record NC_138983.1, read on the forward strand.
AAGGACAGCTGAACACAACCAGCAAAGAAAGCAGAAAATGAGGCGCGTAGTCCACTCACAATCCATCCTTCAAGGGTCAAGGTGAGGCATCTACACCATCCGTCTATAGGCATGTGAGATCACTCCCTAACTGCTTAACTCTCCAAGGTGGCTTACTTTTAAAGGGGGGTGAGTGACCTCACAGTAAGATCCAACCAATCAGGGCAGAGCTACAAATGACTATGGAAACAGCTGCTAGTCAACAAAAAAGGCTGATGTCATCAAGAGACCAAATAGCCCCCAACTGCCATCTACACAGACATAGCACCAATGTTCACTTGGGTCAGCAGGGGCGAGGGTGAAGAAAAAGGGTAGGGAAAGAATGGTGGGAGGCTGGGAAGCTGGGGAGACCAAGGCAAGAGGAGCCTGGCAAAGGGAAAGGAAAGGCTTCCTGGTGCACACACAAGGGTCAAGGGCAATTTCAAAGAACTCAACCAGATTGCTACAAGTCCGTCTGTCCTCTTTCCACACCCGTGGGGGGAAAAGCATTTCACTGCCATCGAGGGGCTGCTCCTATTTCCTGTCTAGGAAGAAGGCCCTCAGTGACACCAGTCACCCACCTGGCACGTCTCCACGCCTTCCTTCCCAGGCAACAAGCATCTAAGGACATTTCAAAGACAAGACTCCAACCCCCTTCATGGGGGTGGGGTGGGGGGGGGGTGCGGCGGGCAGGGCTGAACTGCTCACACCCCAGCTCCGCCAGTGTTCCTCCTGCCCCCCTGCTCAATCTAGCATCCACTTGGGGCTTTTCCTCCAATCACCCCAGCCTAACATCACTCCTCACTTTTGCTCTAGCCAAAGAAACAGTTCAACTGCTTTGCTAGTCACATTGTTTCTAACACACAAAGAATTCCATAATGATCACTGTGCTGTTAAAGAGTTCCCCGAAGATGACCCTGTGTCCATCACCGGCCGGGGGTGGGGGTGGGTGTATGAGTTTGGTATTTCGTTAACACCTGAGCTAAGCTCCCACAGCCCGTTTTTCTAGATGAAATCATGGACACACCTCTCACATGCTGCTCGCATTTCTCCTCCTCTCCCTAGACCACTTCAAGTATCACTCCCACTTCTGCCCAGCCGGCTGGTCCCCTGATCAGCCTCTCTTGGGGGCATTCCCAGCATTTAATGGCAGCCAGTTGTGGGGATGAACCTCACCCTGGCCTGGGCTAGCCTGGCCTGTGTTCTCAATGGTGGAACACACTTAGCTTTTCTCCAAGGGTATCCCAAGGTGGGGCAGATCCCCATCTACTCTTGCCGGAATGGTGGAATCACCCCAACCGCGAGGGTCTCCTGCCCCAAACTCCTGGCCTGTGCTTACGGGTGATGCAGCCCACGCTACCGCAGGCCCGGTGAAGACGGCGTGCTGCAGCTCTCACTCCGGCTGCTCTGTGACCCTCTTAAACACTCGGGCAGGAATGGCGCCACTTTACAACTCGGCCCCCCTCACTTGTAAAGTGGGAATGTTACTGCTAGCCTCCCTCCAGGGGTGGGCTTCATAATCACGGGCCGGGCTCAGCACAGAGAAAGGCTGGAAAAATCCCTTTAACCAAAAGATGCCAAGACTTTCAGACCAGCCTGAATCTCAGGCCTGAAATGTAGGAAATTTTAAGAGGTGAGCCCTGCTGGTTACACCATTGGACTTCTTGGGTCCAATCTGGTCCAATCAGCCTTCCCTAAAAGCTCCGTGGGAGGGGATCCATGAAGGAATGGAAGGGCTACCTTAAGAACCCCCATGTCCAATTTGAAAGTTTCTTTTTCCAAACTAGGTCCATCCACCCTTCCCCCAACCCCGGAGCCTTTTAGGGCAAAGATCTCAATTCCCCTCAGCTAAGGCCCCCCAAGACCTTATGCTAGTGTGACCTTACCCAGGCCAGTAATAACCCTGAAGGACACCCACCCCGACTGCCCAAGATGCCCATGGCCACCAGCTATGGGGTAGAGGCTCCGTGTCACTTGGAGCTTCTCAAAGACTGTTCTAACCACGACCCACAGGAGGATGACCCTTGAGGGCAAAGGAGATGGGGAGATAAATAGATACACGGGGATCCTAACCATCAGGCTTTGCCATCATTGCTACTTTTGGCCCTTCTAAAAGTGGGAAGCCATGTGCCCTTGGTCACCCAGTCTAAGCAAGATGTGAACGTGGTCCCTGCAGCATGGTCCTATGACTCACAGCACATATATCCCAAATGCATTATGGTTGCACCATAGCATCACCTCACAGAAGCATCAGCACAGCAACATTTACAAGTCACTGTGGCAGCAAAGCACCCTCACCACTGTTGAGCCATGCCCAGTGAGGCCTAAACAAGGTGAGAGGGTTCTGAGTCGCTGGAAGGCTCCCCAGGATTAGAATCCCCTTCTCTGTAGCTTAACTATAGCACCTCCAGTCAGGGCTAACCTTGTTCAAAGTTACACCCGCTACAGAAGGAGTGCAGGGGGTCTCTGTTCCAAAGTAGTTTACAAACGTGCAGGTGCTCAGCTGGAAGAGAAGTTCCCTGAGCAAAGAAGTTTCATGAAGCCCCTCGACTGAGGCTTCCTCCAGCTCCTGGCCAGGCACTGCCACTGAGCAGGTCCTAGGCCTGTCCCAGCCAAGTGGTTGGCAAGGGAGATGGTTACTCCAAGTTTGAGAAGGAAGGGACCAATGCCTCCTTGCCCCGCCCCATCTTCAAATGCCACTGAGGGTTCCTAGTGATGAACTTCCAAGTCTGAGGAACCTCCAAACTCATTTGGTGAACTTCCAAAATAAAAATTTCACTCAGCCACCCATGTGATCATAAAGAATAAATGAGTATCTCGGCCACTGTGTTTTCAAGTTAATTTCTTTTTTAAACAAGCCCCTAGCAACAAGATGCACCCGCACCAGGACAACCAGGGCCACGCAAACAGCACCCACCACCTTGGAAGCTCCTGGGCCCTCCATGGGTAGGGGCTGCCTCAGAAGGGGGAAGGCATCTTGAAGGCATCCTGGACCCTCTCTGTGACCCCTGCCCGCCCCAAATCCCCGCCCCAGCTCCCATGTGCTCACAGCTCGGCTCTCGGCCACACCGACACCCATGAGAAGGACCTGAGCCCGTATCAGCTCAAGACATGATGGCCCAAGAACAAGAAGGCCCGTTCATATCCAGCCGAATGGAATGAACACCTGCTGTGCCTTGGATGTGGAGGCCGTGGTAAGAACAGTGGCCCCTTCAGGTGACCTTTCCTGACCAGCTAGTTACAAACCCCACGTCTCTACAAGACAGAGGGTGGGTGGGGAACCCACCTCCATTGCCCCAATCTTTCAAACGGAGCCCCTCACCTTCCCCAACCCTTCTCCTGCCCTCCCATGGTGGCGATTCATGGCTCACTGGGCCATGTCCCGGGTGCTCCAGGAAGAGACCCGTCGGTCGGTCTGAGATTGGAGGCAGGCGGTGGGGGGAGGGGGCTTTCGGAATCATCTGGGGCTCAGGCCCTGCTCCCCATCAGCCACACCGAGTTCTCGTCTCCAAGCTCAGCAGGAAAGACTGGGAAGGACGCACACAAACGTCTCTGGGAAGAAGGGCGGGTGAGGCCACTGAGACGTGAAGGGCAGCGGCCACCCTGGGTTTGGCCACGTTGCTGGAGAAAAGGGCGAGAAGACTCGAGGCAGGTTAACTGCCCACTCCCTTCCTCCAGCCTCCCTCACCGTCCACCCAGAACAGGCAGGTCCCCTCCTCAGAAAAGTGCATCCCCGTGAACTAGGCCTTGCCCACTTTTACCACGTCTCTCTGAGAAACTTCCCCAAGAGCTGAGTTATGAGGCCACTCAGGAGAGTAAGGGCTGCGTGTCAGCTGTGAGCACAGGCAAGGAGGGAGGCCTTCTTGCTGCTTCACTCCAGGGTGGCCTGGACCCTCCGTTTTTCTTTCCAATCCCGAGGGGGAGGAGCTCGGAATCGTCTACTCCAGGCACATCAAGAGCCCCATCCCTCGGGTAAGGCCGCCACTGACTAGCCCCAGAAATCCCCTTCTACGGGAGCCACGTAGGACAAACCGGTCCCGGTGTGGCTTACCCAGAACCCTGGCCACAGGCCTTTGTCTGACCCCAAAGATGAGCTGGGGCAGGGCAGTGCTCCAAGCAGCACAGAGAAGCACACGCTGTTGCTGACCACAATTTTCCCGAACTGCATCAGGCACCCACGACCTAAGCGTGCGGGCGAACGCCGACCCTACGACTGGGTCCAAGGGCCTGGGCCTCCCAAACGTGCCCACCACCCCCGACTGTCCCGTCTCAGGAGGATTTCACGCCCACCCTGTCCTCGACGTTCACCTAGGTGCCCTCACTCACCATCACCGGTGAGGTTTCTGGGGTCCGGAGCAGGCTGCAGGCCACAGGCCACAAGCACGCACACTGAAGAAAGCGGGAGAAAGACCTCCACTTGCTGCCAACACATCTCATTAGCCCAGGAAGTCTCGAGGGCAAAGCCCGAAGTCAACCCCAGTGGGGGAGCAGCTGATGGGACCGCAGAGTGTGACTCGAGGCAAACACTAGCTTTCTCTCCAATTTGGCCTCCAAAACATAATACACCCCGTCTGGTAGGAAGAACGCCCTCGTTGATCCCACGCCCTTGGAGCGTGCTGTCAACTCCTAATGACTGCAAACAAGCCTGCCACAGAAAATAATTATGCTCATCTTTCTGGTGCCTTCATCAGCCCTCATCTCATTTGAACGAAACCTCTGCCTTTGGAGGGAGAATCCGAGTACTCTCCACTCCCTCCCATAGGAGACTGTCACTCTGGAGGGTCTGGCTCTGGCTGCAAGTGTCATTCCACTGCTACCAAAAACCCGTATCCGTACCTGCTACAAAACAGAACACATACCTGCTACGCTGGAGGTCTTGCACCGCCACTCCTCTGCTCTACTGTATCAGACTATTACCAACTACAGGACTAGCATTGCTCCGGAAAAAGGAGATGCGTGCCAGGAAACAGCATTTCATAGGTGCTTCACTCATGGATGCCGCAACGCTCAAAAGGACAACCAGCCTTGCAATCCACAGCTGGGAAGGGTGGCCAGAGCAGCCCGTTCTCCGAACAGCCAGCACCCAGACGCTGGGCCGTCGGAAGCGTATTGTTTCCTCTCACCTCCCTCGGCACTGGGAGCGGAACCGCCCCGTTCCCACCGACATGGTACCACACGCGAGCCGCCTGGGTTCACTTACATCTCTCACTGTCGTTCTGGTCGGCAATGGCCTCCTCCAGGGCGACCGACTTTGGCTTTTTGTCCTGACTTCCTTTCAGCCTTTCCCAGTCAGCGGGGCTGAATTTGCGCACCTCGGAGTCTTTGGTCGTCGGGTGGCCACCTTCTCGCTCTTTCATCTCCAACTCTGAGAAGCGCATCACTGCACGCTACAAAGAGAACGGAGATGGAAAAAAGACACACCTTACCACCAAAGCTATTTCACTGCCCTTACCTTAAAGGAAAGTATCTGCAAAGAAAAGTTTGCCCAAAACCAACCACAATTTATGATACAACTGAGATATTTTAAAATTGAACGATAAAAACGTAAGAGTGTCTATGTGTAACTAGTCACACACTCTTTATTCGTAAAGCCCTATGTATGTAGAGATATATGTGGTGTGTATGTATAGCCATACATACACTGTGGCATACAGACAGACATTCTCTTTCGAAGGTAAATAAAACAAAACAAAAATACAACGCAAAGAAAGCGAAACAAAAACACAACAGAAAAGAAAACAAATGCACAATGAATAAAGACGACCATGGCCCACAAACTTCCCTTTGTATATTTGGAAATGAAATTTAACTCAAAAGGTTTATGGAAGATTCTAGTAATAAAAATTTGAAGAACTGACCTCACAGTAAGCAGCGGGTAGACATAAAATACTGTCCTCTTGTAATCCTTCCATCTATGTCATTAAAATGGGCACTCAATGGATCATTTAGATAACTTCATCCATTTTTATAAGCACGAACCAATTTTTTTCTTAACATTGCAAAACAATTTGGCTTTATTTGTCTTTTAATTAAAAGTAAAATACCTTAAGGAAATTCCTATACAACATCTATCATTCACTAGCAAGTTAAATACATACTCTATCCCTTTAAGCAAGGTTTGTGTTTTTGTTTTTGTTTGTTTGTTTTTTTGGTGGAAAAACAAAATTGCACGAATCTCACAGACATGCGGCCGCTACACACCTCCACCAAGTATCACGTAAGGCATTCTGAGCAGCGCTTTTAGGTATATTTGTTAACGTACAGTAACGGCAGAGAAATCAAAGCGACTGATAGGTAAACGTCACGCAGTCTTTTAGACATCCTTCGCAATAATTAAAACTTCCGTTATCAGCATTCGAGTGGAGTTCGCTTAAAATATACAGAATAACTTCAAGTATCCACTTACGTCCCCTTACTGGACACATTTCAAACATTTAAATTATCCTAAGCTTCATTAACCAAATCAGCCCGGTGTCCTGCCCTATCATACCCCCGGCCCCCTCCTCTTCACACATTAAAAAAACCTGACAACTGGTCAGGCTCCTGAAATTCGGGTGGCGGGGGCTCACCTGCAATGCCCGCTGCTCCCGGCCGAGCTGACTGGAGTCTGCGTACAGTCCGGTAGCGACACACTTGAACCGGGCACCCACGTAACCAGCGGAGTTTGCGATTCTCTTTGCCAGCTTAGATGGCTTTGGTTTCAGAACTTTGCCATCGGTTGATCCTGCCTCGTCAGCTCCGTCTTTGGTGTAGGTGGGGGTGACGTCCACACTCGGTGGGGCACTGCCCACGCAAAATGGTTTGGGATCCTCTTGGGTTTTCCCGAAAGTGACCGCAGAGCCGTCGCTCCCCAGGGTCGGCTCCAGGAATGGAGTCGAGACCGGCGTCGCCAGGTTCTCCTTGTTGGTTACCGCTGGAACATTCTCCTTGCTTAAGCCGGAAACTGGCTGGCCCGGAGCCTGTTTGAAAGTATAGGCTTCGTGGAAGTCACTGATGCGCCCCAACTCCTCTCTCAGGGCAATGAAATCCCGCTGTGGCTGTAGGGCCACATTTTACTTTTTTATTTTTAATATATGTTCACATGTTTCCATAAAGGATCCAAGGTGCCCCATAACGTAAGGACACACAATATTAGCTTTAAAAAAACATGAAAAAAAAAAAAAAGGGAAATCATGATCCTGGAAATGGGTTGTATCCTTTTAAGGGGTGAGAATAACAGAATGAGTGAGCCAAAGATTTGGGAAAGGATCTCACATTTCCAAATGTCCAAATCTTAAAATTGCACCAAGTGGGAATGTAGCTGTGGCAGTATTAACCTGAGAGAGCTCTATGATCGTTGTCTTGACTCATCACTTGCTTGCAAGGTTATAAATGACAGGGTAAGTGAAGGAGGGCAAGTAGACAGGTAAGAGTCATTTCCTCATTCTCAAAAGAAGGGGCATCACCTAGGGAAGGGGACTCCAAAATCCTACAGGAATCATCTGGATATACTAAATTTTCTAGGTGGCAAAAGTATCTCATTTGACCCTAGCAGCCAGATGGAACTTAGAAAAGTAGTGAAAAGCTACTCAACTGAATGCACGTCATATGACTACGAGCACGTCAGTGAAAAGTTCAAGGGAAGATGCTGTGGAAGAGCACTTCACCTTGTGCTTGAGCGTCCTCAGAACGTGCAATGGGAGGTGCAGTATCTGCTCTGTCTCACAGGGACCCTCCAACCTCTAAACGCATCTTTCCTGGGAAGCTGAATTCAAAAAGTCAATTTAAAAACAAGATAGGGCTTCCCTGGTGGCGCAGTGGTTGAGAGTCCGCCTGCCGATGCAGGGGACACGGGTTCGTGCCCCGGTCCGGGAAGATCCCACATGCCGCGGAGCGGCTGGGCCCGTGAGCCATGGCCGCCGAGCCTGCACGTCCAGAGCCTGTGCTCCGCAATGGGAGAGGCCACAACAGTGAGAGGCCCGCGTACCACAAAAAATTAATTAATTAATTAATTAATTTAAAAAAGATAAAAGTCTCTAGTAGAGAAATTGTATCAGAGCCTAGTATTAAGAGCTGTAGAGCCACAAGTTTCCCATGATACAGCCTTAGCAGAGGCTGTTAAGGCAGTGACAGAAAATTTGTACCGAGGGAAATAGCAGAAGAGTTTGCCTACAATTCACGAAAAGGATCCCTGCACTTGGCCTGAAGGAAATCAGCAAAATTTGTAACAGCTTGTGTATTTGTATGTGGGATTGAGAATGAATTTAATTTTTTAATTTCTCCGAATTATCACATAAGATTCAGAAGATGCTCTCTCTGCCTAGAAGCCACCCCACTGGGATAACTATGCCTACGGAGTTCCTTTGCCTATGACTCCGACTTGCTAACAGACTGGCAGCCTGGCCCCAGGGCCTGGTCGCTGCTCCCAGTGCAATGGTGGATATGGTGTCAACGGTTGCAAAATCAAAGCCCCTTACATCCTCTCCATGCCTCGGTCCCACCCCCCACCCCACTCACCATTGATGTTCAGGAAGGGGAAGGCGTCCTGGATGGGAACGTGGTGCTGTGACTGGTCCAGCTCATCTTCCTCATCTTCTTCATCCACATCATTATCTTTCTCATCCCAAGGAGCAGATCCAGTGGATCCTACCCGAGAAACACACACACACACACACACAAAGGTCAAAAGTGAGGCGCTCACGTTGCACTGTCATCCCTGCAGCTGACCCACTGTTCAAGCTAGGCACTGCCAGCACAGAGGTTCCTTGGGTTCAGTGTGCACCCTCAGTGCCAAAGAGTGGGAACCAAGGGTGTTCACCCCACTCCCAGCTCCTCCTACGGAGCCCCAGTGCAAGCTCTCATCCCCTCCCCTATCCAGGAGTTGCAGACCCTACTCCCTTCTCCTAGAAATCTTTTAATTCCTACTCTAAACCCCTTTCTACACATTCGCATCCCTTCTAAGGACCCAAGGAGCACAGCTTCTCTCCTTTATAAGCTTACTGTGAAGACAGACCCTTCCCTCATGGCAGAGCCTCACTAGATGCACTGGAGGTCAAGTCTAAATTATCTGGCTCTTAGTCGGAACTTGCTAAACATTGAGTAAATATAGGGATCAGGTGGTATTCTCCTAGGAAAAATACCATACAAATTAAATGATCACTTACCCATCATTTATAAAGAGAACTTAACAGCCTTCATAATGTCATGGCAATTGATTCTTAGAACAGCCTTTGAAATACGCAGGAAAGATGAGAACCCAGATTTTATAGTGGAAGAAGCTGAGGCTCAAAACGTTGAATGACTTGATTCAATGTCCCACAAGTAGTGAAATGGAAAGACCGAGGTTTATAACTCAGACCTTCTAAGTTTTAAGCCCTCCTTCTTCTAAACTACCTGGCCTCTCTTCTCAGTGTTGAGTCCCAAGAGAAGTTATTTTTTATAGAACTCAATACCCCCTCTTCTTTCTAATGCTTTACTGTTCCACTGGGTGGGCAGGAAGACTGTGCTGAGTTTATATCTTTTGTTCTCTGGGTTCTTTCTAGGGACAGCATTTCTTGCTTTATTTACCAGTCTTCAACTTTGTAAGCGAGGCGACTTTCAAGTCGACTATCGCTTTAAGGGTCCAGCCCGGAACCTGGCACACTGTCCACCTTCTCCCCAGCAGCTGGGGCCTCACCTGGGTTAATGATAGAGCCCTGGGGCTGGGGGATGTCACACACTTGATATATCTTCACTGGGTTCATGGGCACCTCCTTGGTGCCGTCGTACATCAGGTTGAATTCCCTGCTCTTGTTGAGCGCACAGTGGAGCTGGGCCTTCCATTTAGCTGGGTCGGGGTCGTCCACCCCTTCCTGGTACTTCCCGTCTCCACAGCCCAGGCCTGAGGGATAGGAAACTGCAGTGCGTGCCTGCTTGTTGCCCAGAAACACTGGAAAGTGTGCCCGCCCTCCCTCATACAGACACAGATACACACAGCCCTGCCTGACCGCCCCATCACCCCAACTCCAATTTACAGAGACTGCAGCAGAAAACACCACGCTGGGGACCAGGCAAGGCAGGGCCTGAGACAAATTAAGCCAAATGCAAATACAGTATTTTAAAAAGAGGAGCCTCATCTCAAGTGCTTGTGCCAGCAGCATCTGTCAAGACTACAATGGCCTTAATGAAGGGTTGAAAATAAAGAAAAATCTGGAACAAGTATACACCAAAATACTAATGGTAACTTTTGGATAGCAAGACTTCAGGTAATTTTGTTTTGTTTTGCTTGCCTTATTTTTTTTTCACATGAATTGCTTATATAATAAGAAGAGAAAGGGAGGTGGCGTATGATATGAAGAACTTAGGCTTGCTGTTCCCTCTCCCTTCAGTCTTTAATCTGATGCACAAATAACTGTTGAAACCAAGTACCTTTAGGAGTAGCAGCCCATAGGAGGGCAGGAAGCACGCTCTGGGGGTTCAGCTGGCCTCAGTGCGAGGCTGAGGGCCTCAAGTCCTAATAAACTCACACCACCTGCCTTTCCCTGCTTCCTCAAACTCCCACATTGGGAACATTTTGCTGGGAACACCAGGGGCTGGTGGCCTGGGCCAAAACCAGTGGGGCCCCGCCTCTCTGGTTTTCAATTTCCAGGTCTAACAGGCATTTATGTGTCTGTTCACGGGATATCAGCCCTCCCCCACTGTTAACGTATCTCAGATGTCTACACTTTCTTCAGGGCTGTGACGTACGTGCTGGTGCAGAAAAGGGGGATGTCTTTTGCAGAGGACTCAAGATCAAGAGAACGAGATGGACCGGCCAGACTGCTCCCACTTGATGTTAGGAAGATAAGGTGGCCGTGTAGTTAGAATTCTGCAGGGGAACATAGCCTATAGAGTCTATGGGTTTGCGGATCCACAACTTTTATTTTTTCAGTAATGCCAACCAACCTCATGAGAGACTGACATATAATCCAGAATGCCAGTCTACTCGTTTTCAAAGGGGGATAAAGCTGGTCAGTGACCAGCATGGTTAAGTCCAATAACCTGGACATAACCATGTATGATCTCAACCAGTAACTCCTGTATCTGGTTTCTAATGACAATTCCAAGAACATAAGACCCACTCAACATTTAAATCCAAATTTTCAGATGACTCCAAAGCTAAATGGAAATGATTTGATATTGAACTCTAAATCTGCATTATCTAGACTATCTCTTACCCAGTTGGGTAACCCAGAATCGACAGTAAAAGGCTCCTGCTTTCCCAAAAATCACAGGGCGTAAGAATGAAAAGCACTGGAAAGGCAAGACCCCCAGTGAATTTGCAAAGCTGCTCTTGTGTCTTTTTCTTTTTGACCTTGAAGCCAGGAGAAATTCTAAAAATACAAATGTATTCATTTTTAAAACTTGACTTTACTATTGTTCAGATCCCCAAGCCTACAAAAATAATTTTATTTTTTAAAAAATGCTCCCTGCCCCAAAGGAGTTTACAATCCCTTAAAGGAGACAGATGAGTCCACAGATCAGAAATACAGATACTATGTGAACACCAGTAAAACTGCCTAATCCATAAAGAGTCGGGGGGTAGGTATGGTTGGCCAAGTTTATCAGAATTTATGATTCTAGGGCTGCATCTTGAACATGGGTAGAAGTTAACCAGGTGAGAAGCGTGGGTCACGATACTCTAAGCAGAAGCAGCTTTATGGGCAAAGGCAGAGGCTGAAAAGCACAGTGCTTAGGGGACCTACAAGCAGTTCAGCTTGCGTGGAGGCAGCATGAGATGAAAGTCTGGGCTTGTAAGTAGGAACCATGCCAAGGGGTTTGGACCTGATTCTTAGAACACTGAGAACCACTGAGAGATTTCAGCAGGTTGTGATGTGATCAGATGTAAGTTTTAGACTAGCTGCAGGACTGAAAAGGGTTTGAAGGGAGGCAAGGCATGAAGATAACACATAGTCTCTATATAATCCATATAATAGTGTCACTAGGGTCTGAACTAAGGAGGTGGCAGTAGGGATAGAGGATACAGGTAACGAACGAGCCGTTAAAGACGCTGACTTGACAAAGCTTGATGATGAACTGATTCCTTGAAGAAGGTGAGAGAGAAATCAAGGATGATTCCCTGGTTTAGGGTTTGGGAGACTGGGTGGGTGGTGATGCTGGCCACTGAGATAGGAGCAGGTTTAGAAAGATGATTTCCCTTTGGAAATGTCGGATTTCAAATGCCTGTGGAAGGCCTAGGGGAGAATGCCCAGCATGCCCAGGGCAGTTTTTTATCCCCACTCACCTCTCACATCACCTGAGGGACTCTCCCTGCCTGCCTCCAGCCTGGAAGAAGGTCCACCAGATTACTGACATCTCTGCCCTGTGGGCAAGGACCAATTTCTTTTCATTTCTGTATCCCGGCTCAGGCTTTAGCACACAGTAGGTCAACGTGTATTTGTTGAATTGCCTCAAATTTACAGAAATACACTTCTTGGGGAATGAATAAGTTGCTATTACGGATGGAAGGCCAGAAAAACAGCTATGAGCAGAAGGCCAAGGAGACACCGCAGAAAGTGCTGGAGGAGAAAATGCGTGCAGGACAGCAACTGCAGAGCAAACAGGTGTGGGGATGCTCCATAATCCTTGGGGCTGGGAACCCTGGGGCAGTCTGGGTGGCAAGGGAGCCAGCTGCACAACCCCCTGGAACCCCCAAGGCACCACCCTCTCCTCTGATCTCCCTCAGCGGTCCCTGGCCCTGGCCGAGCACAAGTGTGAAGAGTGGAAGAGCCAGTACGAGAGCCACCCCCAGCATGCAACTGTCCCCTACCCTGCCAGCCCAGTAATCATGAATGCCGTCTTCCTTCTCTTTTTTACAATGTGGTACATATGGATTTCTTTTGAATGAGATTTAACCAGCTTTTCAACCTTTCTTCTTTCTAACAATATCAGTACTCTCTGACTCTCCAAATGCGCCTTTTCAAGTGGATTTAATTTATGGAAAAATCACCCTTCATACTTTCCCTTTCTTTTTTAAACCTCCCCATGGTAGTGTAATGTAGTAGAAGGAGATTTGGCCTGGGAGCTTGGACACCAGGGTTCTAGCTGCAGTAACCCACAGTTACACACGTTATATTATTAAAGAAAAAAGTAACTTACAGAAATGTATGAGGCCATTATGCACATACACACAAATATATATTCACTCATATATCCATAAAAAAGTAGTCTGGAAGGTTCTATAAAATGTTAAAGGTGTTCATCCCAGGGTGGAGGAGATATACGTTAACTATATTACCCTCTTAAATTTTTACAGTAAATGTATATTACTTTTATAATTTAAAAAGCCAAACTTTTCATTTTTAAAAACCTAAAACATGAAAGAAAACTGGAAAACCAACAAAATTAAAACAATCCCTAAGTCTGAGGCAACGATTTTTTTATCCGAGTACAAGTGATGAATGAAAATACTAAGAATGGTGTGTGACACCTTAAAGTATAGAAAAAAATACAGTAAGGCAAAGAGGCATTAAGATAATAGAATATAAAAAGTTACCCAGATATATTCAGACAACGGACTACTATTCCAGTAATAAAAAGAAATGAATTACTAATATGAGCTACACGGATGAGTCACAACAACATGAGGAGCCAAAGAAGCCACGTGCAAAAGGGTACTTGTTGTATGCTTCCATTCATATGAATTTCTAGAATAGGAAACACTAATACATAGTGAAAGAAAGCATGTCAGTGGTTGCCTGATGCCAGGCCTGGGAAACTGACTGTAAAAGGACAAGAAGGAACTTTTTGCAGGTATTGGAAGTGTTCTGTATCTTGACTTTGGCGATGACAATATAGATATACACATTTGTCAAGACTTATCAAATTACATGCTTAGAACGGGTACACCTTGTTGAATGTAATTCATACTTCAATAAAGTTGATTTTAATGTTAAATTAAAAAGTCACCTATGGGTGGGCTTCCCTGGTGGCGCAGTGGTTAAGAATCCGCCTGCCAATGCAGGGGACACGGGTTCGAGCCCTGGTCCGGGAAGATCCCACATGCTGAGGAGCAACTAAGCCCGAGTGCCACAACTACTGAGCCTGCGTGCCTAGAGCCCATGCTCTGCAACAAGAGAAGCCACCGCCATGAGAAGCCCGCGCACCGCAACAAAGAGTAGCCCCCGCTCCCTGCAACTAGAGAAAGGCCACGTGCAGCAATGAAGACCCAACACAGCCAAAAATAAAATAAAACAAAAAATAAATTAATTAAACAAAAAAACAGCAAACCATTAAAAAAAAAAAAAAAAGTCACCTATGGGGACTTCCCTGGTGGCACAGTGGTTAAGAATTCGCCTGCTAATGCAGGGGACGTGGTTTCAAGCCCTAGTCTGGGGAGATCCCACATGCCGCCGAGCAACTAAGCCCGTGCGCCACAACTACAGAGCCTGTGCTCTAGAGCCCGTGAGCCACAACTACTGAGCCCGTGTGCCACAACTACCGAAGCCCACGTGCCTAGAGCCCATGCTCCACAACAAGAGAAGCCACCACAGTGAGAAGCCGGCGCACTGCAACAAAGACACAATGCAGCCCAAAATAAATTAATTAATAATAATTTAAAAAACAGTAGTCACCTAGATGTCTGAGCGAGACAGAGTCCCTTTAAGCTTTCAGTCCCAGCTCTTCTCTGAAGCCTCCCCTCATTCACCCTGGCAGCATGTGACCACTTTGCATCTCTTTAACACCTTATATTTATCGGTTCCATTCAGATTTGATGCTTGAAAAGTTTTGTATATTTTATGTCTATCTTCCATTCAACTTGGTTCCTCTAAGGCAGGAACAATAATCTCTTTCATAAATTGAGACCATTACAAAAACAGAATTATGTTCCCTTTCCTCCCAATCAGGGGAATTTGAAGTAGGATTGATGAAATCCTGGAAATCACAAGCAAAAATGTCATTTCTGCATTTTTATGGCCACAGGGTCCTGTGTTTTCATCAGATTCTGGAAGATATCACAGAGCCCAACAATGTTAAGAATCTCTGCTTTGAATCCACGTGCTTTCACCCAGCTCTGTGGTACAAGGCACCCTGCCCCTGGGGCAATCTGTCTGTGGTCCCTGCAAAGATGATAAACCCACATCAAAGACACTCACTCTTCTGCATGTCAGTGGACTCTACTGCCATCTCTTCCTCCACAATGACGTCACTATCGCCATCTTCAAGATTCATTTCTGTCTCATCTAGAACACTGTCTTCTTCCTCTTCCTCCTCCTCATCTTCCTTGGAGACATCCTTTAATGTGGCAAGTAGTCTGTTGTAACCAGAAACTTGTTCTGGTTCACTCTATGCTTCACTTTCAGAACTTGAAGTATCTATAAACTCTCTGACTAAAAGGAAAATGGGGATTTTAAAAACAAAAATTATACTGTTCTTGTTGCTACCCCACGACTATCATCAGGTCCACAGTGGAACCAAGTTCAGACTTTTCTAGATAAAAACTAGCTTTTCTGCAAATACGCAGTCCTATCTATTCAACCAAACCTAGCACCAAATTTGTTTAAAACAGCTAATCTAGCTATGATTCTAGAAGCGCTTCCTCTTCTTTGAACTGCTCATGTTCCACATGGGAAGACAGCAAACTAAACACATGGAGCTTTAGGTTATAAGGCGATCTAACCTATGTGTCAGACATTTGGCACCTTTAAAGGAGCAACAGGAAAACTTACAACAAAAAAGTGTACTTTATTTCTGAGTCTGTGGTAATGAAATAAGACCTTTGATGATTTTGCACTCTATTTTATGTTAAGCAAACACGACATTCCCTCTTAGGATTCACCAAGAGCCCTCTGGTAAGCCTCCTTAACAGGCTAATCTCTCAGGACAGTTTCATACTCTATACTATATTAGTTATCACAATGGCATTTTAACAGACATCTGCACTTAAAACTAAGCAATATTACTAAAGTATAGCTTACATCTAAAATCAAAGAGAGTGGAAATGTAGCCAAACTTTAGTACCATATATAATCTTAAAAGTAACAGTCCAGAATCTACTATCATAAAGAAGGTATAAAGCATTACCAGTTGACAAGTCTGTGGTTTTGCTTCCTTTCTGGAAACCCTGAGAAGAAACAGGCAATGTTAAACTTTAACTACTAGTATGTAGCAATTAGGAAAAGTCTAATGATACAACTTTAAATGAACATGGCAGACTATACCGTTATAAATACATTATATCTATTGTCAAGTAAAAACTCCATATGCATTTGGACAGGTTTTGGAAGGATATGCCAAATAGATAATAAGAGACGAATGAAAAAGTTTAACAAGACCACATGACAAATACTACAGTCACACAGTAACAGGCTCTCATCCAAAAGATGGGAAATTTTGGCAAATAAAAGCCCTCGGGGTTCACCTTTTCTAGCAAGTTTCTTAAGTAGACTATCCCTCTAACTGTTGATAAAGCAGCCCAAAGGGGTGGGATGAGCACTAAGATCATAACTGAGAGTCTGGACACTTAGAGAGGAACCCACAACTACCCAAACATTACTTTCCTCATGGTCATTGAATAGATAGGTGATGTCGAGGGTCCCAAGCAATTCTTTTTTTTTTTTTTTTTTTTTTTTGCGCTACGCGGGCCTCTTGTTGTGGCCTCTCCCGTTGCGGAGCACAGGCTCCGGACGCGCAGGCTCAGCGGCCATGGCCCACGGGCCCAGCCGCTCCGCGGCATGTGGGATCCTCCCAGACCAGGGCACGAACCCGTGTCCCCTGCATTGGCAGGTAGACTCTCAACCACTGGGCCACCAGGGAAGCCCCCAAGCAATTCTTTTTTTATTTTTTTTAACTTCTTTAATTTATTTATTTTGGCCTGCTATGGGTCTTCGTTGCTGCGCCCGGGCTTTCTCTAGTTGCGGCGAGAGGTGGCTTCTCTTGTTGCGGAGCAGGGGCTCTAGGCTCGCGGGCATCAGTAGTTGCACCACCCTGGCTCAGTAGTTGTGGCTCGCGGGCTCTGGAGTGCAGGCTCAATAGTTGTGGCGCACGGGCTTACTTGCACCGCGGCATGTGGGATCTTCCCGGACCAGGGCTCGAACCCCTGTCCCCTCCGTTGGCAGGCGGATTCTTAACCACTGCGCCACCAGGGAAGCCCGCAAGCAATTCTTTAAAAACATAGAAAATGAACACAAGCTTATAAAATCTCTGCCCAGTCGCCACACAGGAGGCGTGCCGTCTAGCATCAAACTACAGGCTCAACAAAGGGTAGGAAGACCGGCGAAGAACCCCATCTCAGGCGGGAAGCCGCCAGGATCCCCGGGCGAGCTAGGCCGGCGCCGGGGCAGCGTGGCACGCGGCGGGAGCTGCCCTGTCACTACCCCCGGGGCACCGGCGGACCAAACGCGGGGACACGCGGGCTCCCACCGGGAAAGGACGCCGGCAGCGCCAGTCCCAGCCTCGCCTCTCCATACCTGTCATAGAAGGGATGCTCCTCGCCGAAATCCCTTAGATGCTTCTTCTGCTTTTTAGTTAGGGAGTTGAGCAGCTGGCTCTGGCTCCGGCTCCGGCTCCGGCTCCCGCGTTTGACCATGGGGAAGACGTCAAGTCAGCCAACCTCCAAGAATCGCGTTTTTCACCTGGAAGTCGTCTCGTCAACCCACTCACGCGGGATTGCCAACGGCGCTTTACGGCGGAAGCAGGGTGCCATAAAGCAGACCCGCTTTACGTCGCGCTTGTACGACAGGCGTGGCTGTGAGAATCAGCCTGCATAAACGTGTAGTAACTGAGATGGTTGAATGCAGTGCCTTTCTATTATGCCATAATACAAATACCAACTAACATTTAAGGCTGCCGGTGCATCTCAACTCATCCTCACAACAGTAAACAAATAGGCCTTGTTAATAAGCCTGATATCGGAGATGAGAAAGCTGATGCTTACAAAAAGTTACATACACATTAGCAAGAGAGGAGATGGAAACCTAATTCTCTCTGATGCGACCACAGGCTTTTCCCACTAGGATCTGCCACGTGCATGTGCTGTGTGAAGAATGAGGACGCAAGGCTGAGATTCCCGCCCTTACCCTACCCCCTCATTTTCTGAAAGTATTGCAAGGGCCCTTGGTAACACATCTGTTCTGGCATTTTTCATGTTATAAAAGCAAAAACACATCCAGAGAGGTAAAGTGACTTTCCTAAATCACCCGGAGAGTCGATGTTAGAGAAAGCAGTCAAACTCAATAAAGTGTCTCAAAACTGAATTGGGGCAAATTGGGATGGAAAACTTTTAAAGGGTAAGTAACTTTTCTATATCTGGGTCGTGGTGGTGGTTACACCTGGTATACAATTACCAAAATTAATCAAACTGTACCTTTGAAATTGGTACATTTTAATGCAAGTAAATAATAATCTCAATAAACAAAGAGGCCAAAACAGCGCAACTGGACTTAATACTCTAGAGACAGGCAGAGTGTGCAGGGATACTTAAAAACCACAGGATAGGGCTTCCCTGGTGGCGCAGTGGTTGAGAGTCCGCCTGCCGATGCAGGGGACGCGGGTTCGTGCCCCAGTCCGGGAAGATCCCACGTGCTGCGAAGCGGCTGGGCCCGTGAGCCATGGCCGCTGAGCCTGCGCGTCCGGAGCCTGGGCTCCGCAACGGGAGAGGCCACAACAGTGAGAGGCCTGCGTACCGAAAACAAATAAACAAACAACCAAAACATGAAAAAGTCTCCAAAGTCTTTTGGAGGTGGGCAGCATCAGTAGCGAATCAGCTGCTCCAGGAAGTTGTCGGAAAGGAAGATTTAATGTCCTTGTCACCCATACAGACATCACTGTGATTTCGCTGAAGTCCAAATCGGTTCACATAACCCCCTTGCTTGAAATCCTTTAAGGGTTCCTCACCTTACATGGGATTGGGCCTCAATGCCCCAGCAAGGCATGCAAGGCCTTTAGTGGGCTGAATCCTCACCTGTCCGTCTCTCCAACCTCTCTACTCCCACCCACCCACCTCAGCAACAGGGTCCACAGACAGTTCTCCAAACACATCTTTCCACCTTGCTCATGCTATTCCCTCTCCCTGGAACCTTCTTTCCCAGGAAACCCTGACTCAGTGCATCCTCTCTGCAACTCCCCATGACCTTTCCTCTCTCCTCCACAGCAAGAGGAGCTTCTTTATCTTCTGGGTTCCTAAAACCCTTTGTAGACACCCTTCTAATCTAGCCCATGACAACATAATTATTTGTTAATTGCTTTGTCTCCCCCAACTAGACTATGAGGTGTTTCAAGGGGAAAGCCTGAGGTCTGAGCTTTTTAAATCATTAATGCCTAACATTATGACAGGAACATGGTAACTGTTTAGAAAATGTTTGATAAATGAATGAAGGTTTGCCTGCTAAGCCTCTGCCAGAAAAATGTGAAAAACAGAATGTAGTTACACCAACATTCCACTAGAGAGAGGGAGGTAAAACTTTATCCCCTCTAGTGTAGCATTTTAGCCTTGTTCTCAGTCAGGTGAATATAATCTGATAAAATATTTCAGTTTTAGGCTAGGCCTAATATAAAACAACCTCTGATAAGCTTGAGGAAACATAATTATTACAGGTCACTCTATGCCAGGCTCTGGGTTTGACAATGGATAGTTCTTCTGGGTACAGATGAATAGAAAGTGTAGGCACTATATATAATAGTGTTTTGCATTTTCAAGTTATGTAGAGTGCATTGAAATACATTACAAAGCTTTTCTCTTTTCAGACATAATCTCGTTATCTAAAACATGCTCCACCTAGAAAACTCATTGCTCCTTACACAATAAACGCTGTGGAATCCGATGACTACCCAGCTCTCTAATTTCCTGTTGCCCTATATCCCTCATACCCTGTCTTGAACACACACACATGCTGTTCATGAAGTCAGCTGAAACAACTCATACAGCCTAAAATCTAGAATCTAGATTAATCTCAAGTTCAATACCGATGTTCAATGAGCGTGACAGGCTGACAAACGCTCAAAGGCAGCAGATGACCCTCCCCCACCGGCCCCCAACCCCCAGCAGCACCAAAACTCTGACTGAGCTGCTTCCTTAGCACCCAGCATCTATCAGTTTAGCATTTATCACAGTGTATCGTAAGAGTCTGCATACTTATCCATACCTGGATGAGGCTGAGAGCTCCTTGAAGAGGCTGGAATGGATCTTATTCTTTCCCCCAGCCTCAGCTACTAGCACAGCACCTGGCACGTGGTGTTTAGTACATTTTTTTTAATGAATAAACAAGCTCATTTCATTATACAGGTAGCGAGAGACTGATTTCTGCCAGCACTCTCAGGAAGAGGCTGGATGGCTTTGGGGTGTATACAGACATGTATGCATACATGTGGTGGAGGAGACTGTCTGATTTGAGGCATCTAGGAGGAGACAGATGTGTGGGTGCACACACACCTTCCCCAGAATCTTCCCAAATCAGTAGCTGAGGTGTCGGAGCTTTCATAATTAGAGAGTCATACCTTTGGATTATTTATGGCTCCCTGTCAACATATCTTGAACACATGTGCCCTTGTTACCACTTATATTATCACATAAATTTCAAAACTCAAACTTCCCCAGCATCTGATCTGTATCCTCAAATTGTGCTCCTTCCCCACCTTCCCATCCCTGCTCTGTTGAGAATCTCAGATAGACTCCTGTTTACTTTCTGTGGTTTGTATTAGGACATAGTTTGTCTTTTCAAATACATCACTATATGTCAAATATGCTCTTTCAAATCATGTACACCATAATACTTGCAAGGGATTAAAACACATCAATTTGTATAATTCCATGAGTTCATAATGATACTAAAAATTAAAAAAAAAAAAACTTGATTGGTCAACATGAGAAGATCCAGTGAATTGACTCCTTGTGTTGAAAATTAGTAAATGAAGGGAGAGAATCAAGCATTTCTTCTGCTTTTCCTATACAAACAGTACCACTGGGTAAGCAAAATTTAGGGGAAGGAAAAGCTTGCTTTCATAGAAATAGTCCAGCAAGTAAGTGAAGAAGAAATGATAGAATTAGAATATCACCTCATGATAGAATTAGAATGTGACCTCTAATGAATTAACGAATTTAGACATTGACTACCAATGACTGGTAACATCACAAAATGAAAGACAACCAGACGGTATACGCCTCCTGATGGAAGTCTAAAATATCAGCTATAATGAAATCTGATCAAAGTTCTAAATCCCACAATGTATTCGCGAGAGACACAGAGAACAGCAGAACATGTTCAACTGACAGTGTAAAAAAAAAAAAAAAGACGACATTTATGAGACAATCAGAAATCTGAATACTGACTGGTTACATGATGATATTAAATAATTGTTATCATCTTTTTTTTGAGGTGAAATAGTGCCATTGTAGCTATGTTAAAGAAAGAACCCTTACCTTTTAGATATTTAGAAATAAATATTTACAGATAAAATAATACAATGTCTGGGATTTGCTTCAAAAATAATACAGGGGCGGGAGTTAGGGGTAGTGGGTGGGCATACCTTGCATTGAAGCCGAGGGATGGGAACATGGGAGTGTATTATACTGTTTTGTCTACTTTTGTATATACTTGAAATTTTCCAAAGAAAAAGTTTTTAATAAAGAAAAACTAACACTTTTCTGAATACTCTGACCATCTTGTCTTAAGGGACAGCCACCCCCCTCCCACCCCTTGAGATCGTTATCCTAGGGAGTCTCCCCGAATTGAAAATACCCAAGTAACATTAATTCATCAGCCTCTCTTTACAAACTAGTATAAAAGATTATTTCCTGGATTGTTTTTACCCCTGAAAATACTGAGTCCCTGAGGGCAAAGGGCAAAGACAACCCTGCAGGAGGGAAAAGGAAGGGCTGAGCGTGAGAAGAAAAAAGGGAAGAACAAATTTTGCCTTTATTACAATTTTCCCAGGGCCTTCACTAGTTGGCACATGCATCCTCTTTGTGTGAGTTTTACTAAGAGAACTTTCACTGGAGGCATGAAAAATATGTTTCAATTCCGAACTCTCAGGTTAAAATTTCACAAAGCATCCCCTTTTATGTTGTCAAAGGCTAATATAAATATTTTCAGAAGCGGGCTCAGTGAGCCAATGATGAGAGCACTTGGGTGGAGCTAGGGCACAGTTGTGTCTGAACCTGGGAACAGTCTAGACCTGTCCATAGGACTACAATGACATGGAAAGCAGGAGAGAGTAAAGAGTCACATCAAGTGCTCAAGAGTATAGCTTTTTATAGCAGATCTCTGGAAGAACACCAAGAAACTGGTTGCCTCTGGGGAGGGAAGCTGGGGCACTTGGAATAGGGTGGGAGGAGAAAAAACATTGTATGACTTTATTGTCATAGCCAGGTTATACTGTGGTTAGTGCCTTAGTATGTATGATGACATTTGCAAGCAGCCTTTTGTTTACGTAAGTGACTGTACTTTTTATCTTGAAATGAGACAGAAGACACATGTCTGTTTGTTTCTGGGTTCCTTGGCTGGGCCATCTGCTGGCACTACCTGCTGTTTGCATATTTTCTTGATACTCCCTCCCCTTGCCTCCGTACGCCACCCTAAGCTCCCAGAATCTAATTAGGAGTAGATGGTCCCCAGAACGACAAAACTAGGATTTTAATAGTTGTAGTGCGACTTCTATAGTTGTGACATGGTATTGGACAAAGCTCCAATTCTCTCACAGACGCTCCTCTAAGAGCAGAGGCAGTGAACACTATCTTTGATGGCTCCTATTTTACCTTAAATATTCAGGTGAATTCTGTGGTTTATGATTGACATTGTAAGTTACTATTAGAAAAAAAGTGTCTCTGTGTTTATCCTGTGGTTTTTGTTTTGTTTTGTTTTTTCGGTACGCGGGCCTCTCACTGTTGTGGCCTCTCCCGTTGCGGAGCCCAGGCTCCGGACGCGCAGGCTCAGCGGCCATGGCTCACGAGCTTAGCCGCTCCGCGGCACGGGGGACCTTCCCGGACTGGGGCACGAACCCGCGTCCCCTGCATCGGCAGGCGGACTCTCAACCACTGCGCCACCAGGGAAGCCCTATCCTGTGGTTTTTAAGTATCCCTGCACACTCTGCCTGTCTCTAGAGTATTAAGTCCAGTTGCGCTGTTTTGGCCTCTTTGTTTATTGAGATTATTATTTACTTGCATTAAAATGTACCAATTTCAAAGGTACAGTTTGATTAATTTTGGTAATTGTATACCAGGTGTAACCACCACCACGACCCAGATATAGAAAAGTTACTTACCCTTTAAAAGTTTTCCATCCCAATTTGCCCCAATTCAGTTTTGAGACACTTTATTGAGTTTGACTGCTTTCTCTAACATCGACTCTCCGGGTGATTTAGGAAAGTCACTTTACCTCTCTGGATGTGTTTTTGCTTTTATAACATGAAAAATGCCAGAACAGATGTGTTACCAAGGGCCCTTGCAATACTTTCAGAAAATGAGGGGGTAGGGTAAGGGCGGGAATCTCAGCCTTGCGTCCTCATTCTTCACACAGCACATGCACGTGGCAGATCCTAGTGGGAAAAGCCTGTGGTCGCATCAGAGAGAATTAGGTTTCCATCTCCTCTCTTGCTAATGTGTATGTAACTTTTTGTAAGCATCAGCTTTCTCATCTCCGATATCAGGCTTATTAACAAGGCCTATTTGTTTACTGTTGTGAGGATGAGTTGAGATGCACCGGCAGCCTTAAATGTTAGTTGGTATTTGTATTATGGCATAATAGAAAGGCACTGCATTCAACCATCTCAGTTACTACACGTTTATGCAGGCTGATTCTCACAGCCACGCCTGTCGTACAAGCGCGACGTAAAGCGGGTCTGCTTTATGGCACCCTGCTTCCGCCGTAAAGCGCCGTTGGCAATCCCGCGTGAGTGGGTTGACGAGACGACTTCCAGGTGAAAAACGCGATTCTTGGAGGTTGGCTGACTTGACGTCTTCCCCATGGTCAAACGCGGGAGCCGGAGCCGGAGCCGGAGCCAGAGCCAGCTGCTCAACTCCCTAACTAAAAAGCAGAAGAAGCATCTAAGGGATTTCGGCGAGGAGCATCCCTTCTATGACAGGTATGGAGAGGCGAGGCTGGGACCGGCGCTGCCGGCGTCCTTTCCCGGTGGGAGCCCGCGTGTCCCCGCGTTTGGTCCGCCGGTGCCCCGGGGGTAGTGACAGGGCAGCTCCCGCCGCGTGCCACGCTGCCCCGGCGCCGGCCTAGCTCGCCCGGGGATCCTGGCGGCTTCCCGCCTGAGATGGGGTTCTTCGCCGGTCTTCCTACCCTTTGTTGAGCCTGTAGTTTGATGCTAGACGGCACGCCTCCTGTGTGGCGACTGGGCAGAGATTTTATAAGCTTGTGTTCATTTTCTATGTTTTTAAAGAATTGCTTGCGGGCTTCCCTGGTGGCGCAGTGGTTAAGAATCCGCCTGCCAACGGAGGGGACAGGGGTTCGAGCCCTGGTCCGGGAAGATCCCACATGCCGCGGTGCAAGTAAGCCCGTGCGCCACAACTATTGAGCCTGCACTCCAGAGCCCGCGAGCCACAACTACTGAGCCAGGGTGGTGCAACTACTGATGCCCGCGAGCCTAGAGCCCCTGCTCCGCAACAAGAGAAGCCACCTCTCGCCGCAACTAGAGAAAGCCCGGGCGCAGCAACGAAGACCCATAGCAGGCCAAAATAAATAAATTAAAGAAGTTAAAAAAAATAAAAAAAGAATTGCTTGGGGGCTTCCCTGGTGGCCCAGTGGTTGAGAGTCTACCTGCCAATGCAGGGGACACGGGTTCGTGCCCTGGTCTGGGAGGATCCCACATGCCGCGGAGCGGCTGGGCCCGTGGGCCATGGCCGCTGAGCCTGCGCGTCCGGAGCCTGTGCTCCGCAACGGGAGAGGCCACAACAAGAGGCCCGCGTAGCGCAAAAAAAAAAAAAAAAAAAAAAAAAAGAATTGCTTGGGACCCTCGACATCACCTATCTATTCAATGACCATGAGGAAAGTAATGTTTGGGTAGTTGTGGGTTCCTCTCTAAGTGTCCAGACTCTCAGTTATGATCTTAGTGCTCATCCCACCCCTTTGGGCTGCTTTATCAACAGTTAGAGGGATAGTCTACTTAAGAAACTTGCTAGAAAAGGTGAACCCCGAGGGCTTTTATTTGCCAAAATTTCCCATCTTTTGGATGAGAGCCTGTTACTGTGTGACTGTAGTATTTGTCATGTGGTCTTGTTAAACTTTTTCATTCGTCTCTTATTATCTATTTGGCATATCCTTCCAAAACCTGTCCAAATGCATATGGAGTTTTTACTTGACAATAGATATAATGTATTTATAACGGTATAGTCTGCCATGTTCATTTAAAGTTGTATCATTAGACTTTTCCTAATTGCTACATACTAGTAGTTAAAGTTTAACATTGCCTGTTTCTTCTCAGGGTTTCCAGAAAGGAAGCAAAACCACAGACTTGTCAACTGGTAATGCTTTATACCTTCTTTATGATAGTAGATTCTGGACTGTTACTTTTAAGATTATATATGGTACTAAAGTTTGGCTACATTTCCACTCTCTTTGATTTTAGATGTAAGCTATACTTTAGTAATATTGCTTAGTTTTAAGTGCAGATGTCTGTTAAAATGCCATTGTGATAACTAATATAGTATAGAGTATGAAACTGTCCTGAGAGATTAGCCTGTTAAGGAGGCTTACCAGAGGGCTCTTGGTGAATCCTAAGAGGGAATGTCGTGTTTGCTTAACATAAAATAGAGTGCAAAATCATCAAAGGTCTTATTTCATTACCACAGACTCAGAAATAAAGTACACTTTTTTGTTGTAAGTTTTCCTGTTGCTCCTTTAAAGGTGCCAAATGTCTGACACATAGGTTAGATCGCCTTATAACCTAAAGCTCCATGTGTTTAGTTTGCTGTCTTCCCATGTGGAACATGAGCAGTTCAAAGAAGAGGAAGCGCTTCTAGAATCATAGCTAGATTAGCTGTTTTAAACAAATTTGGTGCTAGGTTTGGTTGAATAGATAGGACTGCGTATTTGCAGAAAAGCTAGTTTTTATCTAGAAAAGTCTGAACTTGGTTCCACTGTGGACCTGATGATAGTCGTGGGGTAGCAACAAGAACAGTATAATTTTTGTTTTTAAAATCCCCATTTTCCTTTTAGTCAGAGAGTTTATAGATACTTCAAGTTCTGAAAGTGAAGCATAGAGTGAACCAGAACAAGTTTCTGGTTACAACAGACTACTTGCCACATTAAAGGATGTCTCCAAGGAAGATGAGGAGGAGGAAGAGGAAGAAGACAGTGTTCTAGATGAGACAGAAATGAATCTTGAAGATGGCGATAGTGACGTCATTGTGGAGGAAGAGATGGCAGTAGAGTCCACTGACATGCAGAAGAGTGAGTGTCTTTGATGTGGGTTTATCATCTTTGCAGGGACCACAGACAGATTGCCCCAGGGGCAGGGTGCCTTGTACCACAGAGCTGGGTGAAAGCACGTGGATTCAAAGCAGAGATTCTTAACATTGTTGGGCTCTGTGATATCTTCCAGAATCTGATGAAAACACAGGACCCTGTGGCCATAAAAATGCAGAAATGACATTTTTGCTTGTGATTTCCAGGATTTCATCAATCCTACTTCAAATTCCCCTGATTGGGAGGAAAGGGAACATAATTCTGTTTTTGTAATGGTCTCAATTTATGAAAGAGATTATTGTTCCTGCCTTAGAGGAACCAAGTTGAATGGAAGATAGACATAAAATATACAAAACTTTTCAAGCATCAAATCTGAATGGAACCGATAAATATAAGGTGTTAAAGAGATGCAAAGTGGTCACATGCTGCCAGGGTGAATGAGGGGAGGCTTCAGAGAAGAGCTGGGACTGAAAGCTTAAAGGGACTCTGTCTCGCTCAGACATCTAGGTGACTACTGTTTTTTAAATTATTATTAATTAATTTATTTTGGGCTGCATTGTGTCTTTGTTGCAGTGCGCCGGCTTCTCACTGTGGTGGCTTCTCTTGTTGTGGAGCATGGGCTCTAGGCACGTGGGCTTCGGTAGTTGTGGCACACGGGCTCAGTAGTTGTGGCTCACGGGCTCTAGAGCACAGGCTCTGTAGTTGTGGCGCACGGGCTTAGTTGCTCGGCGGCATGTGGGATCTCCCCAGACTAGGGCTTGAAACCACGTCCCCTGCATTAGCAGGCGAATTCTTAACCACTGTGCCACCAGGGAAGTCCCCATAGGTGACTTTTTTTTTTTTTTTTAATGGTTTGCTGTTTTTTTGTTTAATTAATTTATTTTTTGTTTTATTTTATTTTTGGCTGTGTTGGGTCTTCATTGCTGCACGTGGCCTTTCTCTAGTTGCAGGGAGCGGGGGCTACTCTTTGTTGCGGTGCGCGGGCTTCTCATGGCGGTGGCTTCTCTTGTTGCAGAGCATGGGCTCTAGGCACGCAGGCTCAGTAGTTGTGGCACTCGGGCTTAGTTGCTCCTCAGCATGTGGGATCTTCCCGGACCAGGGCTCGAACCCGTGTCCCCTGCATTGGCAGGCGGATTCTTAACCACTGCGCCACCAGGGAAGCCCACCCATAGGTGACTTTTTAATTTAACATTAAAATCAACTTTATTGAAGTATGAATTACATTCAACAAGGTGTACCCGTTCTAAGCATGTAATTTGATAAGTCTTGACAAATGTGTATATCTATATTGTCATCGCCAAAGTCAAGATACAGAACACTTCCAATACCTGCAAAAAGTTCCTTCTTGTCCTTTTACAGTCAGTTTCCCAGGCCTGGCATCAGGCAACCACTGACATGCTTTCTTTCACTATGTATTAGTGTTTCCTATTCTAGAAATTCATATGAATGGAAGCATACAACAAGTACCCTTTTGCACGTGGCTTCTTTGGCTCCTCATGTTGTTGTGACTCATCCGTGTAGCTCATATTAGTAATTCATTTCTTTTTATTACTGGAATAGTAGTCCGTTGTCTGAATATATCTGGGTAACTTTTTATATTCTATTATCTTAATGCCTCTTTGCCTTACTGTATTTTTTTCTATACTTTAAGGTGTCACACACCATTCTTAGTATTTTCATTCATCACTTGTACTCGGATAAAAAAATCGTTGCCTCAGACTTAGGGATTGTTTTAATTTTGTTGGTTTTCCAGTTTTCTTTCATGTTTTAGGTTTTTAAAAATGAAAAGTTTGGCTTTTTAAATTATAAAAGTAATATACATTTACTGTAAAAATTTAAGAGGGTAATATAGTTAACGTATATCTCCTCCACCCTGGGATGAACACCTTTAACATTTTATAGAACCTTCCAGACTACTTTTTTATGGATATATGAGTGAATATATATTTGTGTGTATGTGCATAATGGCCTCATACATTTCTGTAAGTTACTTTTTTCTTTAATAATATAACGTGTGTAACTGTGGGTTACTGCAGCTAGAACCCTGGTGTCCAAGCTCCCAGGCCAAATCTCCTTCTACTACATTACACTACCATGGGGAGGTTTAAAAAAGAAAGGGAAAGTATGAAGGGTGATTTTTCCATAAATTAAATCCACTTGAAAAGGCGCATTTGGAGAGTCAGAGAGTACTGATATTGTTAGAAAGAAGAAAGGTTGAAAAGCTGGTTAAATCTCATTCAAAAGAAATCCATATGTACCACATTGTAAAAAAGAGAAGGAAGACGGCATTCATGATTACTGGGCTGGCAGGGTAGGGGACAGTTGCATGCTGGGGGTGGCTCTCGTACTGGCTCTTCCACTCTTCACACTTGTGCTCGGCCAGGGCCAGGGACCGCTGAGGGAGATCAGAGGAGAGGGTGGTGCCTTGGGGGTTCCAGGGGGTTGTGCAGCTGGCTCCCTTGCCACCCAGACTGCCCCAGGGTTCCCAGCCCCAAGGATTATGGAGCATCCCCACACCTGTTTGCTCTGCAGTTGCTGTCCTGCACGCATTTTCTCCTCCAGCACTTTCTGCGGTGTCTCCTTGGCCTTCTGCTCATAGCTGTTTTTCTGGCCTTCCATCCGTAATAGCAACTTATTCATTCCCCAAGAAGTGTATTTCTGTAAATTTGAGGCAATTCAACAAATACACGTTGACCTACTGTGTGCTAAAGCCTGAGCCGGGATACAGAAATGAAAAGAAATTGGTCCTTGCCCACAGGGCAGAGATGTCAGTAATCTGGTGGACCTTCTTCCAGGCTGGAGGCAGGCAGGGAGAGTCCCTCAGGTGATGTGAGAGGTGAGTGGGGATAAAAAACTGCCCTGGGCATGCTGGGCATTCTCCCCTAGGCCTTCCACAGGCATTTGAAATCCGACATTTCCAAAGGGAAATCATCTTTCTAAACCTGCTCCTATCTCAGTGGCCAGCATCACCACCCACCCAGTCTCCCAAACCCTAAACCAGGGAATCATCCTTGATTTCTCTCTCACCTTCTTCAAGGAATCAGTTCATCATCAAGCTTTGTCAAGTCAGCGTCTTTAACGGCTCGTTCGTTACCTGTATCCTCTATCCCTACTGCCACCTCCTTAGTTCAGACCCTAGTGACACTATTATATGGATTATATAGAGACTATGTGTTATCTTCATGCCTTGCCTCCCTTCAAACCCTTTTCAGTCCTGCAGCTAGTCTAAAACTTACATCTGATCACATCACAACCTGCTGAAATCTCTCAGTGGTTCTCAGTGTTCTAAGAATCAGGTCCAAACCCCTTGGCATGGTTCCTACTTACAAGCCCAGACTTTCATCTCATGCTGCCTCCACGCAAGCTGAACTGCTTGTAGGTCCCCTAAGCACTGTGCTTTTCAGCCTCTGCCTTTGCCCATAAAGCTGCTTCTGCTTAGAGTATCGTGACCCACGCTTCTCACCTGGTTAACTTCTACCCATGTTCAAGATGCAGCCCTAGAATCATAAATTCTGATAAACTTGGCCAACCATACCTACCCCCCGACTCTTTATGGATTAGGCAGTTTTACTGGTGTTCACATAGTATCTGTATTTCTGATCTGTGGACTCATCTGTCTCCTTTAAGGGATTGTAAACTCCTTTGGGGCAGGGAGCATTTTTAAAAAAATAAAATTATTTTTGTAGGCTTGGGGATCTGAACAATAGTAAAGTCAAGTTTTAAAAATGAATACATTTGTATTTTTAGAATTTCTCCTGGCTTCAAGGTCAAAAAGAAAAAGACACAAGAGCAGCTTTGCAAATTCACTGGGGGTCTTGCCTTTCCAGTGCTTTTCATTCTTACGCCCTGTGATTTTTGGGAAAGCAGGAGCCTTTTACTGTCGATTCTGGGTTACCCAACTGGGTAAGAGATAGTCTAGATAATGCAGATTTAGAGTTCAATATCAAATCATTTCCATTTAGCTTTGGAGTCATCTGAAAATTTGGATTTAAATGTTGAGTGGGTCTTATGTTCTTGGAATTGTCATTAGAAACCAGATACAGGAGTTACTGGTTGAGATCATACATGGTTATGTCCAGGTTATTGGACTTAACCATGCTGGTCACTGACCAGCTTTATCCCCCTTTGAAAACGAGTAGACTGGCATTCTGGATTATATGTCAGTCTCTCATGAGGTTGGTTGGCATTACTGAAAAAATAAAAGTTGTGGATCCGCAAACCCATAGACTCTATAGGCTATGTTCCCCTGCAGAATTCTAACTACACGGCCACCTTATCTTCCTAACATCAAGTGGGAGCAGTCTGGCCGGTCCATCTCGTTCTCTTGATCTTGAGTCCTCTGCAAAAGACATCCCCCTTTTCTGCACCAGCACGTACGTCACAGCCCTGAAGAAAGTGTAGACATCTGAGATACGTTAACAGTGGGGGAGGGCTGATATCCCGTGAACAGACACATAAATGCCTGTTAGACCTGGAAATTGAAAACCAGAGAGGCGGGGCCCCACTGGTTTTGGCCCAGGCCACCAGCCCCTGGTGTTCCCAGCAAAATGTTCCCAATGTGGGAGTTTGAGGAAGCAGGGAAAGGCAGGTGGTGTGAGTTTATTAGGACTTGAGGCCCTCAGCCTCGCACTGAGGCCAGCTGAACCCCCAGAGCGTGCTTCCTGCCCTCCTATGGGCTGCTACTCCTAAAGGTACTTGGTTTCAACAGTTATTTGTGCATCAGATTAAAGACTGAAGGGAGAGGGAACAGCAAGCCTAAGTTCTTCATATCATACGCCACCTCCCTTTCTCTTCTTATTATATAAGCAATTCATGTGAAAAAAAAATAAGGCAAGCAAAACAAAACAAAATTACCTGAAGTCTTGCTATCCAAAAGTTACCATTAGTATTTTGGTGTATACTTGTTCCAGATTTTTCTTTATTTTCAACCCTTCATTAAGGCCATTGTAGTCTTGACAGATGCTGCTGGCACAAGCACTTGAGATGAGGCTCCTCTTTTTAAAATACTGTATTTGCATTTGGCTTAATTTGTCTCAGGCCCTGCCTTGCCTGGTCCCCAGCGTGGTGTTTTCTGCTGCAGTCTCTGTAAATTGGAGTTGGGGTGATGGGGCGGTCAGGCAGGGCTGTGTGTATCTGTGTCTGTATGAGGGAGGGCGGGCACACTTTCTAGTGTTTCTGGGCAACAAGCAGGCACGCACTGCAGTTTCCTATCCCTCAGGCCTGGGCTGTGGAGACGGGAAGTACCAGGAAGGGGTGGACGACCCCGACCCAGCTAAATGGAAGGCCCAGCTCCACTGTGCGCTCAACAAGAGCAGGGAATTCAACCTGATGTACGACGGCACCAAGGAGGTGCCCATGAACCCAGTGAAGATATATCAAGTGTGTGACATCCCCCAGCCCCAGGGCTCTATCATTAACCCAGGTGAGGCCCCAGCTGCTGGGGAGAAGGTGGACAGTGTGCCAGGTTCCGGGCTGGACCCTTAAAGCGATAGTCGACTTGAAAGTCGCCTCGCTTACAAAGTTGAAGACTGGTAAATAAAGCAAGAAATGCTGTCCCTAGAAAGAACCCAGAGAACAAAAGATATAAACTCAGCACAGTCTTCCTGCCCACCCAGTGGAACAGTAAAGCATTAGAAAGAAGAGGGGGTATTGAGTTCTATAAAAAATAACTTCTCTTGGGACTCAACACTGAGAAGAGAGGCCAGGTAGTTTAGAAGAAGGAGGGCTTAAAACTTAGAAGGTCTGAGTTATAAACCTCGGTCTTTCCATTTCACTACTTGTGGGACATTGAATCAAGTCATTCAACGTTTTGAGCCTCAGCTTCTTCCACTATAAAATCTGGGTTCTCATCTTTCCTGCGTATTTCAAAGGCTGTTCTAAGAATCAATTGCCATGACATTATGAAGGCTGTTAAGTTCTCTTTATAAATGATGGGTAAGTGATCATTTAATTTGTATGGTATTTTTCCTAGGAGAATACCACCTGATCCCTATATTTACTCAATGTTTAGCAAGTTCCGACTAAGAGCCAGATAATTTAGACTTGACCTCCAGTGCATCTAGTGAGGCTCTGCCATGAGGGAAGGGTCTGTCTTCACAGTAAGCTTATAAAGGAGAGAAGCTGTGCTCCTTGGGTCCTTAGAAGGGATGCGAATGTGTAGAAAGGGGTTTAGAGTAGGAATTAAAAGATTTCTAGGAGAAGGGAGTAGGGTCTGCAACTCCTGGATAGGGGAGGGGATGAGAGCTTGCACTGGGGCTCCGTAGGAGGAGCTGGGAGTGGGGTGAACACCCTTGGTTCCCACTCTTTGGCACTGAGGGTGCACACTGAACCCAAGGAACCTCTGTGCTGGCAGTGCCTAGCTTGAACAGTGGGTCAGCTGCAGGGATGACAGTGCAACGTGAGCGCCTCACTTTTGACCTTTGTGTGTGTGTGTGTGTGTGTGTTTCTCGGGTAGGATCCACTGGATCTGCTCCTTGGGATGAGAAAGATAATGATGTGGATGAAGAAGATGAGGAAGATGAGCTGGACCAGTCACAGCACCACGTTCCCATCCAGGACGCCTTCCCCTTCCTGAACATCAATGGTGAGTGGGGTGGGGGGTGGGACCGAGGCATGGAGAGGATGTAAGGGGCTTTGATTTTGCAACCGTTGACACCATATCCACCATTGCACTGGGAGCAGCGACCAGGCCCTGGGGCCAGGCTGCCAGTCTGTTAGCAAGTCGGAGTCATAGGCAAAGGAACTCCGTAGGCATAGTTATCCCAGTGGGGTGGCTTCTAGGCAGAGAGAGCATCTTCTGAATCTTATGTGATAATTCGGAGAAATTAAAAAATTAAATTCATTCTCAATCCCACATACAAATACACAAGCTGTTACAAATTTTGCTGATTTCCTTCAGGCCAAGTGCAGGGATCCTTTTCGTGAATTGTAGGCAAACTCTTCTGCTATTTCCCTCGGTACAAATTTTCTGTCACTGCCTTAACAGCCTCTGCTAAGGCTGTATCATGGGAAACTTGTGGCTCTACAGCTCTTAATACTAGGCTCTGATACAATTTCTCTACTAGAGACTTTTATCTTTTTTAAATTAATTAATTAATTAATTAATTTTTTGTGGTACGCGGGCCTCTCACTGTTGTGGCCTCTCCCATTGCGGAGCACAGGCTCTGGACGTGCAGGCTCGGCGGCCATGGCTCACGGGCCCAGCCGCTCCGCGGCATGTGGGATCTTCCCGGACCGGGGCACGAACCCGTGTCCCCTGCATCGGCAGGCGGACTCTCAACCACTGCGCCACCAGGGAAGCCCTATCTTGTTTTTAAATTGACTTTTTGAATTCAGCTTCCCAGGAAAGATGCGTTTAGAGGTTGGAGGGTCCCTGTGAGACAGAGCAGATACTGCACCTCCCATTGCACGTTCTGAGGACGCTCAAGCACAAGGTGAAGTGCTCTTCCACAGCATCTTCCCTTGAACTTTTCACTGACGTGCTCGTAGTCATATGACGTGCATTCAGTTGAGTAGCTTTTCACTACTTTTCTAAGTTCCATCTGGCTGCTAGGGTCAAATGAGATACTTTTGCCACCTAGAAAATTTAGTATATCCAGATGATTCCTGTAGGATTTTGGAGTCCCCTTCCCTAGGTGATGCCCCTTCTTTT
Source organism: Mesoplodon mirus (assembly GCF_964341445.2). Taxonomy (NCBI): domain Eukaryota; kingdom Metazoa; phylum Chordata; class Mammalia; order Artiodactyla; family Ziphiidae; genus Mesoplodon; species Mesoplodon mirus. The sequence goes on from NC_138983.1 coordinate 90,394,261, forward strand.
GAGAATGAGGAAATGACTCTTACCTGTCTACTTGCCCTCCTTCACTTACCCTGTCATTTATAACCTTGCAAGCAAGTGATGAGTCAAGACAACGATCATAGAGCTCTCTCAGGTTAATACTGCCACAGCTACATTCCCACTTGGTGCAATTTTAAGATTTGGACATTTGGAAATGTGAGATCCTTTCCCAAATCTTTGGCTCACTCATTCTGTTATTCTCACCCCTTAAAAGGATACAACCCATTTCCAGGATCATGATTTCCCTTTTTTTTTTTTTTCATGTTTTTTTAAAGCTAATATTGTGTGTCCTTACGTTATGGGGCACCTTGGATCCTTTATGGAAACATGTGAACATATATTAAAAATAAAAAAGTAAAATGTGGCCCTACAGCCACAGCGGGATTTCATTGCCCTGAGAGAGGAGTTGGGGCGCATCAGTGACTTCCACGAAGCCTATACTTTCAAACAGGCTCCGGGCCAGCCAGTTTCCGGCTTAAGCAAGGAGAATGTTCCAGCGGTAACCAACAAGGAGAACCTGGCGACGCCGGTCTCGACTCCATTCCTGGAGCCGACCCTGGGGAGCGACGGCTCTGCGGTCACTTTCGGGAAAACCCAAGAGGATCCCAAACCATTTTGCGTGGGCAGTGCCCCACCGAGTGTGGACGTCACCCCCACCTACACCAAAGACGGAGCTGACGAGGCAGGATCAACCGATGGCAAAGTTCTGAAACCAAAGCCATCTAAGCTGGCAAAGAGAATCGCAAACTCCGCTGGTTACGTGGGTGCCCGGTTCAAGTGTGTCGCTACCGGACTGTACGCAGACTCCAGTCAGCTCGGCCGGGAGCAGCGGGCATTGCAGGTGAGCCCCCGCCACCCGAATTTCAGGAGCCTGACCAGTTGTCAGGTTTTTTTAATGTGTGAAGAGGAGGGGGCCGGGGGTATGATAGGGCAGGACACCGGGCTGATTTGGTTAATGAAGCTTAGGATAATTTAAATGTTTGAAATGTGTCCAGTAAGGGGACGTAAGTGGATACTTGAAGTTATTCTGTATATTTTAAGCGAACTCCACTCGAATGCTGATAACGGAAGTTTTAATTATTGCGAAGGATGTCTAAAAGACTGCGTGACGTTTACCTATCAGTCGCTTTGATTTCTCTGCCGTTACTGTACGTTAACAAATATACCTAAAAGCGCTGCTCAGAATGCCTTACGTGATACTTGGTGGAGGTGTGTAGCGGCCGCATGTCTGTGAGATTCGTGCAATTTTGTTTTTCCACCAAAAAACAAACAAACAAAAACAAAAACACAAACCTTGCTTAAAGGGATAGAGTATGTATTTAACTTGCTAGTGAATGATAGATGTTGTATAGGAATTTCCTTAAGGTATTTTACTTTTAATTAAAAGACAAATAAAGCCAAATTGTTTTGCAATGTTAAGAAAAAAATTGGTTCGTGCTTATAAAAATGGATGAAGTTATCTAAATGATCCATTGAGTGCCCATTTTAATGACATAGATGGAAGGATTACAAGAGGACAGTATTTTATGTCTACCCGCTGCTTACTGTGAGGTCAGTTCTTCAAATTTTTATTACTAGAATCTTCCATAAACCTTTTGAGTTAAATTTCATTTCCAAATATACAAAGGGAAGTTTGTGGGCCATGGTCGTCTTTATTCATTGTGCATTTGTTTTCTTTTCTGTTGTGTTTTTGTTTCGCTTTCTTTGCGTTGTATTTTTGTTTTGTTTTATTTACCTTCGAAAGAGAATGTCTGTCTGTATGCCACAGTGTATGTATGGCTATACATACACACCACATATATCTCTACATACATAGGGCTTTACGAATAAAGAGTGTGTGACTAGTTACACATAGACACTCTTACGTTTTTATCGTTCAATTTTAAAATATCTCAGTTGTATCATAAATTGTGGTTGGTTTTGGGCAAACTTTTCTTTGCAGATACTTTCCTTTAAGGTAAGGGCAGTGAAATAGCTTTGGTGGTAAGGTGTGTCTTTTTTCCATCTCCGTTCTCTTTGTAGCGTGCAGTGATGCGCTTCTCAGAGTTGGAGATGAAAGAGCGAGAAGGTGGCCACCCGACGACCAAAGACTCCGAGGTGCGCAAATTCAGCCCCGCTGACTGGGAAAGGCTGAAAGGAAGTCAGGACAAAAAGCCAAAGTCGGTCGCCCTGGAGGAGGCCATTGCCGACCAGAACGACAGTGAGAGATGTAAGTGAACCCAGGCGGCTCGCGTGTGGTACCATGTCGGTGGGAACGGGGCGGTTCCGCTCCCAGTGCCGAGGGAGGTGAGAGGAAACAATACGCTTCCGACGGCCCAGCGTCTGGGTGCTGGCTGTTCGGAGAACGGGCTGCTCTGGCCACCCTTCCCAGCTGTGGATTGCAAGGCTGGTTGTCCTTTTGAGCGTTGCGGCATCCATGAGTGAAGCACCTATGAAATGCTGTTTCCTGGCACGCATCTCCTTTTTCCGGAGCAATGCTAGTCCTGTAGTTGGTAATAGTCTGATACAGTAGAGCAGAGGAATGGCGGTGCAAGACCTCCAGCGTAGCAGGTATGTGTTCTGTTTTGTAGCAGGTACGGATACGGGTTTTTGGTAGCAGTGGAATGACACTTGCAGCCAGAGCCAGACCCTCCAGAGTGACAGTCTCCTATGGGAGGGAGTGGAGAGTACTCGGATTCTCCCTCCAAAGGCAGAGGTTTCGTTCAAATGAGATGAGGGCTGATGAAGGCACCAGAAAGATGAGCATAATTATTTTCTGTGGCAGGCTTGTTTGCAGTCATTAGGAGTTGACAGCACGCTCCAAGGGCGTGGGATCAACGAGGGCGTTCTTCCTACCAGACGGGGTGTATTATGTTTTGGAGGCCAAATTGGAGAGAAAGCTAGTGTTTGCCTCGAGTCACACTCTGCGGTCCCATCAGCTGCTCCCCCACTGGGGTTGACTTCGGGCTTTGCCCTCGAGACTTCCTGGGCTAATGAGATGTGTTGGCAGCAAGTGGAGGTCTTTCTCCCGCTTTCTTCAGTGTGCGTGCTTGTGGCCTGTGGCCTGCAGCCTGCTCCGGACCCCAGAAACCTCACCGGTGATGGTGAGTGAGGGCACCTAGGTGAACGTCGAGGACAGGGTGGGCGTGAAATCCTCCTGAGACGGGACAGTCGGGGGTGGTGGGCACGTTTGGGAGGCCCAGGCCCTTGGACCCAGTCGTAGGGTCGGCGTTCGCCCGCACGCTTAGGTCGTGGGTGCCTGATGCAGTTCGGGAAAATTGTGGTCAGCAACAGCGTGTGCTTCTCTGTGCTGCTTGGAGCACTGCCCTGCCCCAGCTCATCTTTGGGGTCAGACAAAGGCCTGTGGCCAGGGTTCTGGGTAAGCCACACCGGGACCGGTTTGTCCTACGTGGCTCCCGTAGAAGGGGATTTCTGGGGCTAGTCAGTGGCGGCCTTACCCGAGGGATGGGGCTCTTGATGTGCCTGGAGTAGACGATTCCGAGCTCCTCCCCCTCGGGATTGGAATGAAAAACGGAGGGTCCAGGCCACCCTGGAGTGAAGCAGCAAGAAGGCCTCCCTCCTTGCCTGTGCTCACAGCTGACACGCAGCCCTTACTCTCCTGAGTGGCCTCATAACTCAGCTCTTGGGGAAGTTTCTCAGAGAGACGTGGTAAAAGTGGGCAAGGCCAAGTTCACGGGGATGCACTTTTCTGAGGAGGGGACCTGCCTGTTCTGGGTGGACGGTGAGGGAGGCTGGAGGAAGGGAGTGGGCAGTTAACCTGCCTCGAGTCTTCTCGCCCTTTTCTCCAGCAACGTGGCCAAACCCAGGGTGGCCGCTGCCCTTCACGTCTCAGTGGCCTCACCCGCCCTTCTTCCCAGAGACGTTTGTGTGCGTCCTTCCCAGTCTTTCCTGCTGAGCTTGGAGACGAGAACTCGGTGTGGCTGATGGGGAGCAGGGCCTGAGCCCCAGATGATTCCGAAAGCCCCCTCCCCCCACCGCCTGCCTCCAATCTCAGACCGACCGACGGGTCTCTTCCTGGAGCACCCGGGACATGGCCCAGTGAGCCATGAATCGCCACCATGGGAGGGCAGGAGAAGGGTTGGGGAAGGTGAGGGGCTCCGTTTGAAAGATTGGGGCAATGGAGGTGGGTTCCCCACCCACCCTCTGTCTTGTAGAGACGTGGGGTTTGTAACTAGCTGGTCAGGAAAGGTCACCTGAAGGGGCCACTGTTCTTACCACGGCCTCCACATCCAAGGCACAGCAGGTGTTCATTCCATTCGGCTGGATATGAACGGGCCTTCTTGTTCTTGGGCCATCATGTCTTGAGCTGATACGGGCTCAGGTCCTTCTCATGGGTGTCGGTGTGGCCGAGAGCCGAGCTGTGAGCACATGGGAGCTGGGGCGGGGATTTGGGGCGGGCAGGGGTCACAGAGAGGGTCCAGGATGCCTTCAAGATGCCTTCCCCCTTCTGAGGCAGCCCCTACCCATGGAGGGCCCAGGAGCTTCCAAGGTGGTGGGTGCTGTTTGCGTGGCCCTGGTTGTCCTGGTGCGGGTGCATCTTGTTGCTAGGGGCTTGTTTAAAAAAGAAATTAACTTGAAAACACAGTGGCCGAGATACTCATTTATTCTTTATGATCACATGGGTGGCTGAGTGAAATTTTTATTTTGGAAGTTCACCAAATGAGTTTGGAGGTTCCTCAGACTTGGAAGTTCATCACTAGGAACCCTCAGTGGCATTTGAAGATGGGGCGGGGCAAGGAGGCATTGGTCCCTTCCTTCTCAAACTTGGAGTAACCATCTCCCTTGCCAACCACTTGGCTGGGACAGGCCTAGGACCTGCTCAGTGGCAGTGCCTGGCCAGGAGCTGGAGGAAGCCTCAGTCGAGGGGCTTCATGAAACTTCTTTGCTCAGGGAACTTCTCTTCCAGCTGAGCACCTGCACGTTTGTAAACTACTTTGGAACAGAGATCCCCTGCACTCCTTCTGTAGCGGGTGTAACTTTGAACAAGGTTAGCCCTGACTGGAGGTGCTATAGTTAAGCTACAGAGAAGGGGATTCTAATCCTGGGGAGCCTTCCAGCGACTCAGAACCCTCTCACCTTGTTTAGGCCTCACTGGGCATGGCTCAACAGTGGTGAGGGTGCTTTGCTGCCACAGTGACTTGTAAATGTTGCTGTGCTGATGCTTCTGTGAGGTGATGCTATGGTGCAACCATAATGCATTTGGGATATATGTGCTGTGAGTCATAGGACCATGCTGCAGGGACCACGTTCACATCTTGCTTAGACTGGGTGACCAAGGGCACATGGCTTCCCACTTTTAGAAGGGCCAAAAGTAGCAATGATGGCAAAGCCTGATGGTTAGGATCCCCGTGTATCTATTTATCTCCCCATCTCCTTTGCCCTCAAGGGTCATCCTCCTGTGGGTCGTGGTTAGAACAGTCTTTGAGAAGCTCCAAGTGACACGGAGCCTCTACCCCATAGCTGGTGGCCATGGGCATCTTGGGCAGTCGGGGTGGGTGTCCTTCAGGGTTATTACTGGCCTGGGTAAGGTCACACTAGCATAAGGTCTTGGGGGGCCTTAGCTGAGGGGAATTGAGATCTTTGCCCTAAAAGGCTCCGGGGTTGGGGGAAGGGTGGATGGACCTAGTTTGGAAAAAGAAACTTTCAAATTGGACATGGGGGTTCTTAAGGTAGCCCTTCCATTCCTTCATGGATCCCCTCCCACGGAGCTTTTAGGGAAGGCTGATTGGACCAGATTGGACCCGAGAAGTCCAATGGTGTAACCAGCAGGGCTCACCTCTTAAAATTTCCTACATTTCAGGCCTGAGATTCAGGCTGGTCTGAAAGTCTTGGCATCTTTTGGTTAAAGGGATTTTTCCAGCCTTTCTCTGTGCTGAGCCCGGCCCGTGATTATGAAGCCCACCCCTGGAGGGAGGCTAGCAGTAACATTCCCACTTTACAAGTGAGGGGGGCCGAGTTGTAAAGTGGCGCCATTCCTGCCCGAGTGTTTAAGAGGGTCACAGAGCAGCCGGAGTGAGAGCTGCAGCACGCCGTCTTCACCGGGCCTGCGGTAGCCTGGGCTGCATCACCCGTAAGCACAGGCCAGGAGTTTGGGGCAGGAGACCCTCGCGGTTGGGGTGATTCCACCATTCCGGCAAGAGTAGATGGGGATCTGCCCCACCTTGGGATACCCTTGGAGAAAAGCTAAGTGTGTTCCACCATTGAGAACACAGGCCAGGCTAGCCCAGGCCAGGGTGAGGTTCATCCCCACAACTGGCTGCCATTAAATGCTGGGAATGCCCCCAAGAGAGGCTGATCAGGGGACCAGCCGGCTGGGCAGAAGTGGGAGTGATACTTGAAGTGGTCTAGGGAGAGGAGGAGAAATGCGAGCAGCATGTGAGAGGTGTGTCCATGATTTCATCTAGAAAAACGGGCTGTGGGAGCTTAGCTCAGGTGTTAACGAAATACCAAACTCATACACCCACCCCCACCCCCGGCCGGTGATGGACACAGGGTCATCTTCGGGGAACTCTTTAACAGCACAGTGATCATTATGGAATTCTTTGTGTGTTAGAAACAATGTGACTAGCAAAGCAGTTGAACTGTTTCTTTGGCTAGAGCAAAAGTGAGGAGTGATGTTAGGCTGGGGTGATTGGAGGAAAAGCCCCAAGTGGATGCTAGATTGAGCAGGGGGGCAGGAGGAACACTGGCGGAGCTGGGGTGTGAGCAGTTCAGCCCTGCCCGCCGCACCCCCCCCCACCCCACCCCCATGAAGGGGGTTGGAGTCTTGTCTTTGAAATGTCCTTAGATGCTTGTTGCCTGGGAAGGAAGGCGTGGAGACGTGCCAGGTGGGTGACTGGTGTCACTGAGGGCCTTCTTCCTAGACAGGAAATAGGAGCAGCCCCTCGATGGCAGTGAAATGCTTTTCCCCCCACGGGTGTGGAAAGAGGACAGACGGACTTGTAGCAATCTGGTTGAGTTCTTTGAAATTGCCCTTGACCCTTGTGTGTGCACCAGGAAGCCTTTCCTTTCCCTTTGCCAGGCTCCTCTTGCCTTGGTCTCCCCAGCTTCCCAGCCTCCCACCATTCTTTCCCTACCCTTTTTCTTCACCCTCGCCCCTGCTGACCCAAGTGAACATTGGTGCTATGTCTGTGTAGATGGCAGTTGGGGGCTATTTGGTCTCTTGATGACATCAGCCTTTTTTGTTGACTAGCAGCTGTTTCCATAGTCATTTGTAGCTCTGCCCTGATTGGTTGGATCTTACTGTGAGGTCACTCACCCCCCTTTAAAAGTAAGCCACCTTGGAGAGTTAAGCAGTTAGGGAGTGATCTCACATGCCTATAGACGGATGGTGTAGATGCCTCACCTTGACCCTTGAAGGATGGATTGTGAGTGGACTACGCGCCTCATTTTCTGCTTTCTTTGCTGGTTGTGTTCAGCTGTCCTTCCTTTGGGACGTCTTTCTGAGGGTTTTGTGCTTCCGGCGTGTGAGGCCCCTGGTCTCCAAAGGGGGGCGGTCTGTTGGTAGCAGATTGCCTTGGACATGGGGGTCCTGCCTGCTCCTGGTGACCTTTGTTCCCTCCTTTCCGGGTTGTCTCCCCTCCCCTAGGGGAGTGTTATGATGGAAGCAAAGCTGACCGCTTTGAAGCCCCAGAAGACAGTGATCTTCCTGAGGACATGGACACGGAGCCCCCCAGAGAGTCCCCCGCCGACCAGGCGGCCCCGGACGCATCACGCAGCCCCACCCTCCGGCTGAACAGAAAGCGCAAGGTGTCTGGCGATAGGAACCACACTGAGACCACTGGGCTCCCGGAGGACTCTCTGCTGAAAGCCAAGCGGAGACGGGTCTCCAGAGGTGAGCTTGGTTTGGCTTCGGGCCCGCAGGGCACCCTACGGAAGTCCTGGAGCGGAGCAGTGGAAAGTTCCAGTCCCACCCTGGAGCCCTGGGGGGAGCCACTCACACCTCCCCACCCCCCACCCCCATCCCACCCCCCACCCCCCCAAAGCCAGGTGCAGGGGCTGGAGCCCAAAGGTGGCCAAAGGCAAATAGGCCCCCTCCCGAGACTTGGTGACAAGTTCCAGCCAACACAGTGACCACACCCGTCCCCTCCCCCACCCCTGTTAGTGATGTGTAAGACAGTTTGTTCCCCACCCCCACCCCTGCCCCGGGGGGCTTCTTCATTAATTTGTAGTTACTTCTCCATTAGCTGACTGGCCTGAGAGGGAAATGGCAAACAGTTCCTCTAACCACTTAGAAGAGCCACATTATAGTGAGCTGACCAACCTGAGGTGTGCATTGAATTAACAGGGCTCCATCCCAGAAAGCAGCGCCGCTTGCTGCACCTTAGAGAACGGGGGGAGCAGAGAGCAAACCTGGCCGGCAGGGCAGGACGGAAGTGACCCAGGCGGTTCAGCCTGCGGTCACCCCCCAGGGCAATAGCATCTCCGAAGAGAAACCTGGCAGGAAAAGGGCAGAGGCCAAAAGCAACAGCAGCTGGTTGGAGGAGTCCCTTAAATGCAGTGACAATGAACAAGGTACGCACGGGGCGGGGGGCGCTCCTGGAGGGTGGATCACTCGCCCTCTGTGGGAAACGGCCCTGGAGGGGACCTGAGCGCCATCCAAGTTGACAAGAGTAGCGTGTGGCGAGCGGGGAGTTTTCTTCATGAGGTCCTTTCAGCCTGCACACTTCCTTATGGAATGGACAGTGAGGCGGGAGCTCGACTTCCTGGGCTGCTCCTCATCACCCAGCCCGCGGCTGGGCAGGAAGGGAAGTCTTGGGTGACCCCGGGCGCTTGTCAGTGCCCTCATTCCAGCCTCAGGCTGTCCCCAGTCGCCCTGTCCCGAGCACCCAGGCCCCCCACGGGTGGGGACGGGAGCGCAAGAAGGGCTGGCTTCTGCCCTCTCTTGCGGCCCTTTGAAGCGACTTGCCATTTGGCGTTTCGTGGGTTAGCCTATTTGCCGGTTGAATGTGGGATGATTAAAATATTAGTGCTTTGAAAACATAATTGGTATATCTTTAAAAACTGAAGCTGCTCCAACGATCAGTGCTAACAATGGGCTTTTCTTTCCTCACCGGCTACAACTGTGTAACGCCCGCTGCTTCTCCCCCTGACAGATGTGCTGTGCACGGACGGAGAAATGGATCGGCAGCCTTCGCCCCTGCCGCAGAAATACACCGACAACAGCGAGAAACCATCCGCGAAGCGACCGTGCAAAACCAAGCATTTGATCCCTCAGGAGCCCAGGCGGGGCTTGCCGCTGCCAGGGGACTCCTACGTGGACAATGCGGATGGCAAGGTACCTCTTGCCCCTGGCTCTCCCCCGCTCCCTGGGCCTGTGCAGGCACATCCCGCCTGCTTACTTCTCTGCTTCTGGGGACAAAGCTTTCCTTTTCCTGAACCCCTCCCCACAAAACGTCCCTGCCCCTTCCTAGGGGACCTGTCTCCTGGGTGGTGGTGAAGTTTCCAGCTAGTAAAAATGCAACCCCTTCCTCGCGCCCCGCCTCCCTCAGACAGAGAGGAGGAAAAGTGCTTTCCTCCACTCAGGTTTGTAACTCAGGGAGGAGGCGAACCAGGCGGGTGTTGGAAGGACAGCCTGAAATGTGTGCGCTGCCTGGTTTCGTGATAGGTGACCGTCCGGAGATTTTGAAAGCGGCCTGAGCCCAGTTCCGACTATGATCTTTCGCCGGCCGAGCAGGACCAGAAGCCCTTGGACCGTTTGCAGCAATTGTTACCAGCTTCCCAGGCCTCGCAGCTGACATGCTCAAGCTCCCCTCCAGAGACCACCCAGTCCCGCCCGATGCCACCGGAAGCGCGGAGACTTATTGTCAATAAGAACGCGGGCGAGACCCTCCTACAGCAGGCCTCCCGGCTTGGCTACGAGGTGAGCATCCTTGTGGGTGCCCCGGATCAGGATCCGCCGGCTGCTGCTCCTTGGGTGGGGGACACACTGGCTGGGGATGGGGGGCGGGTCTCAGAGCCCAGCCCCCTCCACGTGGCGGGCTGGGCTGGGTGTTCCAGCAGGGTGTTTGCGTTGGCCCCGCTCACACTGCGGGCTCTTTGGTGGCTTGTTCAGTCGTGGTGTGAAAAGAAAGGCAGGCCTCTCTGATGTTCCGTTCCCGTTCAGGCAGGTAGGCTGCTTCGGCCAGTCCGGCTCACTTATCTCTGATATAAAATCTGACCTAACCCAGGGCTTGGCGACCAGGGGAATTTTAATGAGCCTTTTGGATTCTGAATAGCAAGAAGGAGAGTAGTTATTAGCTCTACTAACTTGTGCTGTTTGGGGCAGAGTGATGCCCCTGTGGGGTAGCGGGTGGGACGTGTCTGTGCAGAGTAGGGGTGGGAGTAGGGCAGACCTGAGCAGTCTCTTTCTGAGAGGGCACGGGAGCCGAGGGCTGATGGGCGGGGAGCAGGGGTTGAGCCTTGCACAAAACTCCCTGTCCACACTGCTGTATCCCAACCCAGCACGGCTGATGACAGTGACAGCCTCTGTTGCTAGAGCAACATAGAAAGAGAGCTGATATCTGCCTAAGCCCGTGTGATCTGTAGTAACTCCTTTCACCCTTTTAACATCTTCACTTGGGAGTAACGAGTACTAGCCCACTCTCGGATGAGGAAACTGAGCCTCAGAGGGGTTAGCTGATCCCCGTACAGGTAGCAATCCAGCAGTGCTCCACAGCCCACCACGCTCCTCAGCAAGACTGGCTCACACTGGAATTGCCCTTTTTACAGTTCAAAACCTCTGTGAGACAGATGCCTCTCCATGCCCTGTGCAGTTCCCCCACCATACTTGTCAGTAGCAATTGTGATGTGATAGCCCACAGGGCAAAGGCATTTTTCTGTGCTGGCATCAGCCCTCTGGGAGTTGAATGGTGACAGTAAAACGCGGTTCAGCAGGCTGAGCGTGGAGGTGTGGCTGAGCACTGGGGTGGCAGGACCCAGGCTGGCCCGGAGCCCTGGCGCCCACACCCTCAGCCAGCTCTGTGCCCCTGTCCCCCGTCTCCCGTCGTGTCCCCCCACCCCGGTCCATAGTGCCGTGAGCCCTTGGAAGTGTGCCTGCCTTGGCCCTAAGACATGACTGTGGGTGGGAAGTTGGAAGCACTAGGGCTATGCTTAGTTTGGGGGTGTTTTGTTGTTGTTGTGGGTTGAATGTGCTCTTGTGTATATCTACACGTCTCTTGGAGACCTCTCCATTAGCTAGAGAGCACTTTGTGGTAGTTAGCGCAGTTACTTGCAGGTGAAGTCCAAGGAGCACCCAGTTGGTTTCCCAAGAGCTGAGAGCGGGCGCCTAGGAGGACAGAGCAGATGTTGCACATAGTGTTGAGCTAGACCCCCCGTGGTTGAGAAAATAGTCTCCTTGCTTCCAGCAAACGCTGGAGGTGGGGGGGAGACCCCTAACCCCAACTTTTGGGTTAGGGTTGAGAAAGTAGACTCCCGCTTCCAGCAAATGCTGGAGATGGGGGTGGCGGGGTGCTGCTGCACCCGCCGTGGAGGGCGGGGCTCCGAGCCCCACCTGTGAACTTGGCATCATTTCCAGCAGCCTCCCTTTGGGACCAGAGACGTCAAAAGACCCTCGTTGGTCCTCTAAGACAGTTTCCATTTTGGTTTGGTGGCTCTGAGGCCTGGACCAAGGGGCACTTGATCCATACTTTTTTAGGCTACCTGGCCTTTGATTGCACAGGAAGCCTTGGGAATGTTTACGGTGGGATTTGTTTTTTTCTTCAAATGTAAATTTCAATATGTAGATTCCACAGATCACCAGTGTTGATGCTGAACATTGTGACAAGTAGATGAACGCTTTCAACTTTGAATCCAACTTTCTGGGATTTCTCTGGGCAGAATTTTAAATGTTGGGATGATGGCCCAGTTGGGAGATGTGGCAGCTTAAACCTTTTAAAATTGAAGGACAGTTTGCTTAACCAGATAAGGGTGTGGTTTGGGAGGGTTTTCCTGAAGTTTTGTCTTTAGCATTCTTGGTTATTTTCTTCTGCTTAGCCAAAGATACCATGTGCAGTACAAAGGCTGTCTGAGCTTTATGTCATTATAATGTGGTTCTGGAAGTTTAGAAACACACTCTGGCTTCAGATCCGCGTTAAATAGATCACTTGGCCAAAGATCTCAAACCTTTCCCTCCTGGGAAAAAGGCTTCTATTTCTTAGGCTAAAACGCCAGTGTGCAACCACATGCTTGTGCCTTTAGTGGTGATGGTTAAATTTTCTATGAATTGAATAAGTCATGTTTTTTAAAAAGTTAATGAGGCATTTAATTAACTTACAACGTCGGGCTTATGGCCTTTATGGTTACATTTTGCGGGTAATGGCATTCGGCTTATAGCCGCTGAACAGAGAGCTGTCCGACAAAAGCAGTTTGACTTTGCTCGGGAATGGCTGGGCTGCCCTTCGGACACTCCCGTTTATTTCTAGCGGAGAAAATAAACCAAGGAATGTGTTGCGTGGACAGACTCGCCCCGCCTCTTCACCTTTCAGTTAGAGAAAGTGTCGGTGGCGATGGTTGCCATCCATTTAGAGGCCATCACCCTCCTAGCTAGGAGAGTGTAGTTAGCCCACTTGATCCCCAACAGAGAAGGCCTGTGGGATGCTCGTCACAGCTGGATTGCATCCCTCTAACTGGGGCCCTCTTGGGCCTTTTGAATCTTCCCAGCTGACCAGGTACCAAAGGCCTGAGTTATAGGTCTAGTACTTCATGTTAATTGAACTTGGGGTTTAATATCTCTGGGCCTCAGTTTCCAAGTGTTGAATGAGGATAGTACTACCTTCCTTTCCTGCTATCTCTTGGGTTCCTGTGGGTGACAGAAGACGTCCTCATCTGGGGGAATGGGAAGCACTGTGTAAATAGTGGGATCAACGTGGTTGAGTTAGGACAGCCCGTGGCAAAAAGTCTGACCTGGCCGTGGGGCTACTGCTGCCTTTGCTGCCATCTTCCAGGAGAAGAGAGTTGACTTACCCACCAGCTTGGACGGCCTTTCATTTCTAGGTACCCTTGAATCTGCCCTAGTAGTGATGAAGGTTTCCAGGCGAAGGCCATGATTGTCACAGCAAATAAACCCTGGGTTGAGTAAATTGATGTGTGCACAGCAGTTGGTGGCCTTCAGAACTGATCCCAGAGCCACGTGACAGGGCCTCTCCCTGGCTGGGGCACACAACTCATTAGCTTGCAGCTGTCCACTCAAGTCTGGCTAGTGAGGGCCTGCTAAAAGAGCAGCAGCTTCATGCGGTATCCTGGATACCAGGGCTCGGGGCAGGTGGCCTGGGAGCCCAGAGGATTGTGGGCTTTCTGGCAGGTTGGGATGTAAACAGAGAAACGCATTCGTGGGCGTGCCTTTTCTCTTCCTCCTCTTGTTTTGGAAGGGAGCTGCTGCAGTGACCCGAAGTAACAGGGCACTGATGGCCAGGTTTACCAGCATGCCCCATTGGGTTCACGTGGTAAGCAAATGGAACATTCTAGTTCTCTCCCAAGTGAGTGGTCACCTTTGATTGGCGTGTCCTCCAAAGGGCATAAAAGGTTTTACAGAACCCATCTTGCACTTATGGGCGGCTAGAATGACGCCCTTTTTGGGTTTAACAGATGAGTTACCTGAGAGATGTCACAAGGAGGCCTGTTCTGACCCCATCGCATCCCCCCTTACCCTGCAGACCATGTGTTGGGCCACATGCACGTTCTGCCTACTCCCAGCTCTCAGAACCTGCCGGCTCTCTGCTGGGCACGACTTACCCAGTATAAACAGTATAACGTGTTTTCTGGTGGCAAATGCTTTCAATGTGTCTGAAAACTTTCTTAAGGTAATAAAACATTGAATAAGTTCCTGCTCTGCTTACTGGGAGTGGTTCATATTAATATTTTAACAAGCCAAAGAAAGAAGGTTAATAACAGTGATTCTAATGCACAGTGTTGACACAGAACATCTCTGGGGGGGGTGGGTTGTGAACGTTTTATTTGATTCTTGAAATGTGGAGGTTGCAGCGTGGTGTATCAGGTTCCTGTCATTAACTTGAGTAAATATGAGAATATTAAGACTGATTCTGCCCCGAGAGGGTGGAGTGAGGCAAAATAGAGGGTGGGGTTATTGGAGGCATTTTGGGTCATTCCTCGAGGATGGAGGGAGAGAGCTTCTCTTTAACTCTACTTAACGTACAGACAAGAGCATCTGAGGCCCAGGTTCTGATTTGGGGTCTTAACAAGGGGCGCGAGGATGTAGCTGACCTGCGTGTCCCTGCTTCTCTAAGCTGGGGAATGTTCTCTGGCTGATTTAAGCTCTCTTTAAGTGTTGGTCATCCATACTTTTATCTAAACTTGTGTTATCGTCCACTGCCACTGACCGAACAGACCCATCAAGTGAGAATGGTCTGTGCTTGGCAATGTGTCATCTAAGATGTTAGCAGCCGTGACACCTCTGTACTGGTCACGTCGGCCCCTGGGCTGAGGGCTTTCATCGTTATCCGAATGCGTCCTCTCAGCAGCCCTGTGGAAGCTTGGAGAAGTTCAAGGGTAACTTGCCCATGGCCAGGCCACTGGTGCAGCAGAGCCTTAGACAACACTGTCTGCATCTCCAAGCCCTTCTCACGCACTCTCGCCCCCCAGCAGGATGCCTGCCTCCTGCCCGCGCCATGGTGGGCTTTTGGCCCCAAGGATGTATGCTTTTGAAAGTGGGCACCGCCAAGCTATGGGGAGGTCACCCTTACAAGGTTCACTGTATGGTGGTCTGATGGTATCTCCTCTCCTCTCCTCTCCCCGTAGGAAGTGGTCTTGTACTGCCTGGAGAACAAGATTTGTGATGTGAACCACCGCGACAACGCGGGTTACTGTGCCCTGCACGAGGCTTGTGCAAGAGGTTGGCTCAACATCGTACGACACCTCCTTGAATATGGCGCCGATGTCAACTGCAGTGCCCAGGATGGAACCGGGTCAGTGGCGGTCTTGCGCTCTTGGCCTGGCCCTGTTGGGGCATAGGCAGTGGTTCTCAGGGTGTGCGGGGAACCCCAGAAGGAAAGATGGAGAGTGAGTGCCATGTAAGCACACTGGTGGCGGAGTCCTCTAGAATGGAATCGGACAGATCTCTCTGGCAAATTTACATAGAACTTTAAAACTCTGTGACGCTCTTATGGACAGAAGTCCCTGAAAATGTTGAGCCTGCATGAATAATCAGGGGTGTTCTCTTTTAAGACCCTGGACTCTTCACCAGCGTCTGTTGAATCTCAATCTTGAACATATATGTGAGTTGAAAGTTGCAGGAGTACAGACAGGTCCAGTGGCAACTGGCTTGATAGGATCTGCCGTGTCCACCCACATCCCCGGGCCTGGCCCCCACTCTGTCCTTGACCTCGGTTTATTGGCCAGAGGCCCAGGTCTGAGTCAGCCCAAGCATCTTCCCGGTTGTACCTGGGATGCCACCACGAGGCAGGGCACTGGGGCTTTCCTGACAGTCATAAAATGAGCAAAACCGTAAGGTATTTGGTGGTTCGTGGTTTCCAAATAGCATCCTTTCTGGATGGGACTGCGGACAGTGTTCCTGACCCCAGCGGACACGGGCAGGAGGACTCTGTATCCTCCTGAGAACTCGCCCTGCCTGTCGACTGCTTCTGGGCGAGAGGGTTGATCACTCATCTCCAAGTTGGTTTCAGGAGAGGTTCCACTTTGCCCCTAGTTTCTTTTATAAACTGCACTTTTTGGGTTTTGTTTGTAATGGTGTAACAATGGCTTCTCGATTCTGCTTCCTTGATGCTGGGGTTCTTCCCCCCACCCCGCCGTATGTTACCTTCTTACAGTCTGTCACTATTTAAGTTCATTGGAAACGTTTTCATCGTTGTCTGAGTTCCTCCTTGGGCCATGCATTAAGAGAGATTTGCATTGAAGAATTAGGCCTGAGATGGTCCCTTCACCTGTCCCGTAAAGGGTTATGTGTTGAAATAACAGAGTAATTTGTCGCAGCGACCGTAAACTCACCTCCTCAGTGAAATAGCGCGCCTATGAGGCTTGGCCGCACACGCTCGATTTTGCCCCGTGTCCTTAGAAGCAAGCGTCGCGTGCACAGGTGTAATCCCCCGCACCTCTCCTAGGCCTCTCCACGATGCTGTCAAGAATGATCATCTCGAAATTGTCCGCTTGCTCCTCTCCTACGGTGCCGATCCTACCCTGGCTACGTACTCAGGTAGAACCATCAAGAAAGTGAACCACAGCGAACTTCTGGAGAAGTTCTTAACAGGTACGGCAGAGGTCAAGACACGGTCTTGTTCAAGCATCTAGACGGTGACTTCACAGCCTTTCACCTGGGTTCCCCCTACCCCCACCCCCCGTTTACTCTAAGTGACCCTTTACTGGGAAAAGCGGCCCAACGTTAGTCTGTCAAGGAAGAGATACATACTTTGAGCTTTGCAAGGTGGGGGGCTGGAAAACTCTTAGCTAGCCAGGCTAGCTTTTGTTTGGCAGGCTGGGGCGGTGAGGCGGGCAGTCCCTCAGGAAGGCGGGTGGACGCGTGGGGAGGTTTCAGTCAGATACCTGGAGGCGTGTGCAGTGGGACTTGTCAGGAGGTGACACCAGCCCCAGCGTGAGATGTTCCCGAACTCCAGCAGCATTTGCCTCTTACCAGCAGGCGTTATCTTGTTTCTGTTTCTCTCTCTCTCTCTCCCCCTCTCTCTGCAGACTGTTTAAATAACCTGCAGGTCCTGACGACGGTAACCCCGGTTGCTCTTCAGAGTTCTCTGGCAGCTGTGTGTGTGGTGAGCAGCCTTGTTCGTTTCAGTTGGGCTTGTGGGGGTGGGGGTGGGGGTGGTGCTGTGAGCAGGACTTGCTTGGGAAAGAATTTTTCCAGGGTCCTTTTTGGCGAACAGCTGGAATCTTGCTCCAGCTTACTGACCTCTCTCTTGTTTGCCCCCCCGGTTAGAACCAGATGATGAAAGTGGTTACGATGTTTTAGCAAATCCCCCAGGACCGGAGGACCAGGATGACAGCAACGAGGCCTATGGTGACCTATTGGAATCTGAATTTTCCGAAGACCCCCTTTTGCCGTGTTATAACGTCCAGGTGTCCGTCGCTCAGGGGTGAGCGTGGCCAGCGTGTGGTCGAGAGCCAGCCCAGCTGCTCTGTGGGGTGGCAGGAGTTAGAAATCCCCTTCAGCAGATGAGGGTGGCTGGGTTGGGGGGTGAGTGAATTCCTCACCAAGTGTCCACCGACCTCACATAATGCAGTGGAACTTTTCCAGAAAAGTTTGGGGGGTGGGAGGGCTCCCCAGCCAACTGCCCTCATTGGAACACACCCCTAGAGCCCAAAGGACACGGGAGTCAGCGACTGCAATTGCACAGTTTCAGTCAGTAAACTCTTGGGGAAGGGATCCTCCCCAAACGGCTACCATAGGGGCCTTCCAAGGCGCGTGAGGTCCACGGGACGATACTGATGTGTACCCTCTTCTCGTATAAGATTAGAGAAAGCCGTATGTGGCACCTGGGATCTTATGTGTCTTCAGATTTGCTTAGATCGAGTCTTGTCCCCACGGTCGGGCCACTGTGCCCCATGACCAACCCTTCGGAGTGAACACATCAGGAGACCTTGCTCTGCTGTGTGTTGACCCCGTTGCTTAAGGAGTAGCATCCCCCTTGGACTCTGAGGCTGGGAACGTGTCTGCCTTTGTGGTGACATTCTATTTGGGATAGAGATCATAAAGCATGGCAGGGTATCAGGAAGGATTTTACCACCTCCCTTCTCGAAAAATCCTCACTCCCGGCAGCAGTGAGGGGCGGCTTGGAGGTGTGGGAAAGGAAAGGAAAGCCAGGTGACCTCGAGTGTTTCTCATGCTCTCTCCGTGAGGGCCGGAGGAGAGGAGAGGTCAAAGAGGTGTTTGCCATCTCCATTGGGTTGGCATACAGACTGGTTTTCCCCAGTGACTAGAACGGGGTACACTTACTTGGAGAGGGGTGACCTGAGTTGTGGCCAGAGCCAAGGCAGCACTGGGGTGGCCTGCAACGAGGCTCGTTCAGGGGCGCTGCTCCTGCTTTTGTCTAAGTTGGCTGATCCGCCCTAGGTGGTCTCTTAACACATGCACATGAGTCCAGAGTTCCCCCGCTAGAAGTAGATCTTCCGGGCTTCCCTGGTGGCACAGTGGTTAAGAATCCGCCTGCCAGTGCAGGGGACACAGGTTCGAGCCCTGGTCGGGGAAGATCCCACATGCCACGGAGCAACTAAGCCCGTGCGCAGCAACAGGCCCAACGCAGCCAAAAATAAATAAATAAATAAAATTAAAAAAAAAAAAAGAAGAAGTAGATCTTCTAAGGACAGTGAGAAGTGGGGTGGGGGTGGGGTAATCAAAGTGGAAGTAGCAGGCCCTTTCACCGCCAGGAGACGGGTAGTTCATAGTTGGGAGCGCCTCTAATTTTGCCGGAAACTCAAACCACTGTCCTTTCTCTGGTGTAGGCCTCATAACTGGCTGTTGCTCTCAGACCTGCTCAAGAAACTGCAAATGTCCTCCTGCATATTCCGCTGCAATTTCCCAAATGTGGAAATTGTCACCATCGCGGAGGCCGAGATCTACCGGCAAGTGTCAGCAAGTCTCTTATTCTCTTGCCCCAAGGACCTAGAGTCCTTTAATCCAGAAAGTAAGGAGCTCTTAGATCTGGTGGAGTTCATGAACGAGCTTCAGACTCTGCTGGGCTCATCCGTGGAGTGGATCCTCCCCAGAGACCTGGACTCAGACGACGACTGGTGAGCTCGCCGGGGCCCGCCGTGTACAGTGTGTCATGGTGTTAATCCTTGTGCATATGTGTCCTAATACGACTATTTCTGTAAAGAAAGGACACTATGAGACACGACTCCAGTCGGAAGGACTTCAAAACATGTTTTTTTCTTTTTAAAATTTTAAGTCAGTTTTTATGAAGTTGTTAATAAAGTTTCTTTACTTTTCAATGTACACATGCTTTGGAATATGTTTGTTTTTACTCGGAACAATTGTTTCTTTTCTTTTTTAAGGAGGAAAAAAAAAAGGCAAAGGAGCGCCACACTTTGACTTAATTTCATACAAAGCTCCGACGACAGAGGCCATAACTGTTGAGAGTTGCTTTTAGGGCAAATTAAACCAGTAAAATTTTAAACTCTTCCTCCATATTAAAGGGATTGAATAAATTGGCCACTTTGGTGCACCTGTGTCCTGCGAATTGTCCAGTTGGAGATGGAGGTTTAGAAAGTGAGTTTCAGTCTTGTTTAAGTCTCTTCCCATCAGACTGGTCTCGTGATTTCCTACACACCATGTTACTTCCTGTCTACCTTGCCTTGGTGTTGTTCATGCCTGGATTGTCTCCTGTACCTGCTCAAACCTTGGTCCATTCTCGTTTGTACCATGGAAGTTTGTCATGCTGGATACTGTCAGAACTAATTTTACTTAAGTTTGCGTTAAAGTGCAAAGCACACGTTTTGTGTATTTTCTGTTTTTTGTGTTTGTCTATATTTTATGGTTTTGCTTCAAGAAATATTATGGGAAGGGAAATAGCAAGATGTAAAGAGCAAAAAAGTCATCATTCTCTTTCAATTGTTAGAACATCTATCTGCAATCATAATTATGATGCACTGTGGTATGTGTTAAAATAGGAAATACATGTAACGTCCTGTAGGAGCAGCAAACTCAGTGGTGTTGGTGAGGGTGTGTCATGGAAGTAATCACAAAGCAGGTGACTGTTGGTTGGGGTCCTGAAACATTAGTGTGCCTTCCCTGTGTCCAGTAGTGGTCTGGAGGGGTCAGGAAGCCTGCCTTTGAATTTGAGGGAACAGAGGGTTTGAGGTCCTCTCTCTTCCATTGCTCTAGTACACTGCACAGCAGCAGTATACTGGGTTTATAGTTGACGTTGAAATCGCTGATTGATCATTAAGATTGGGATGTATCTTTGGAAATGAAAATAGGAAGAATCGTATGCTTTTTCTTTTTTTCCCTATATCTGAAAAGGTATGTAGTACTTTGCTGAGTGGTTGGGAATAAAGTTTGCAGTATTCAGTGTATTCAGTTTTAGTATCTAAGTAGAATTAAACTGTTGCTGTAAACTGGAATAGCGCTTTGTTACTGACAAGTTTTAGAATGCATCTGTTCGTCAATTACCTGTTTGGGAAGAGTGTAGTTAATGATTTTGAGAATGTGGCTATAAACCTCCAACTGACTCAAGAAAAGCAAATAAGTCAAGATTGACAAATGTATAGGCTCTTCATCTTATTGTGTGTGTGGGTTTTTTTTTTTTTCCTTTTAGTTATTTGTCAAGGTATAAAGAATTCTATCACACTAAAGACAAGTTAAGTAAACTTCACGGGGTGTATTCTGACATGGCATGGAGCAGATCCCATGGCCTAGATCTTAAAGGTGATTTTATGTTTAAACTTTCATGAAAACATATGTGATTGAAGCACATTAATATATTGATACAGAGGGTAGTTAATTTTTGTCTTTTTTTTTTGTGTGTGTGTGGTACTGTTGTGGCCTCTCCCGTTGCGGAGCACAGGCTCTGGACGCACAGGCTCAGCGGCCATGGCTCACGGGCCTAGCCGCTCCGCGGCATGTGGGATCTTCCCGGACCGGGGCACGAACCCATGTCCCCTGCATTGGCAGGCGGACTCTCAACCACTGCGCCACCAGGAAAGCCCTAATTTTTGTCTTTTAATACATGTGAGCGCAGCTTTCATTTTGCTGAAAGAATATGACCAGTTTTCAGTTTGGGATTCTACCATTTAGTAAAGATAGTCCACTTAATTTTAGAAATAAGAGATTTAATATATAATACCTAATAATACTTTTATGTATGTTTTTTTACTGAAAACATTTATTGTAATACTGTGAAGAAACTATGCCATTTTAGTCTTCAAGACTTAAATGAATCAAGTGTTTATTAGCTGTTGTAGTTTTTTTTTTTTTTTTTTTTTTTTTTTTTTTTTTTGCGGTATGTGGGCCTCGCGCTGTTGTGGCCTCTCCCGTTGCGGAGCACAGGCTCTGGACGCGCAGGCTCAACGGCCATGGCTCACGGGCCCAGCCGCTCCGCGGCATGTGGGATCTTCCCGGACCGGGGCACGAACCCGTGTCCCCTGCATCGGCAGGCGGGCTCTCAACCACTGCGCCACCAGGGAAGCCCTGTTGTAGTTTTTAAACTAATAAAAGTCAGTACATCAGCAATTTGTAAATACAGTTTTTAAAATAATGCCTTAACAACTTTACAGTGGTTATAATGACTGTATTTAGGCCTAAAGTTAGTTAATAATTTGACATGAAGGCTTTTTAATAGTTTGATGGTGCAGATCAGGGATAGGTAAACTCTGGCTGGTGGGCCAGATCCAGCCCGTCGCCTGGCTTTGTAAAGGAAGTTTTTCTGGAACAGAGTCGCACCCATTGTTTACATGGTAGTTGTGGCTCCTTTCACCCTACACCAGTGGGGCAGAGTAGTTGCAACAGAAACTGTATAGCCCACAAATCTGGAAATGTTTAAATTTAGATTTTAAAAATTGAAAAATTCTTTGAGCCTGTACAGGGCAAGTCCATTGACCCCTGAGGTAGAAAACAGTCAGGAACTTGGGTGCGGAAGCCAAATGGCCTAGGTTCAAATCTCCTTTCTCCCATTTCTTTTTTTTTTTTTTTTTTTGAAATTTACAATCAACCATTTTTAAGTATGCAGTTCAGTGACATTAAGTACATGCATAGTGTTGTGCTACCATCACCACCAGCCATCCACAGACTCTTTTAATCATGCAAAACTCTGTACCAATTAAACAGTAATTCTCCATTTCTCCCCCTTTCCCAGCACCTGACAACTACCATTCTTTTTGTCTCTATGAATTTAACTACTCTAGATACCTCATATAATTGGAATCATACAATATTTGTTCTTTTGTGACTGGCTTATTTCTCTTTACATAATGTCCTCAAGGTTCATCCATGTTGTATCATGTGACACAATATCTTTACTTTTTAAGGCTGAATAATGTTCCATTGTATGTGTATACCACATTTTGTTTATCCATTCATCTGTTGATGGACACTTGGGTTGCTTTTGCATTTTGGCTATTGTGAATAATGCTGCCATGAGCATGACTGTGCAAATATCTCTTCGAGAGCCTGCTTCCAGTTCTGGTAGAAGTGATCTGTCAGCCACTTTTGGTAGAAGGATGGCCCACTGTAGACACCAGGAAAATTTTTTCGACCACAGCCATATCCGTAACTGGTAATTCCCATTACAAAATATCGTTTACGTTCTGGTAAGTAGCACATTAATGGTCCACCACTATCACCCCTGCAAGTATCAAAAACTCCATCTTCATCACCTGCACAAAATGAAGTGTAAGGAATTATATCCCCATAGCTCTTGTCAGAATTACAAAAACTTCGAGAAATATAATGCACTTCTGCTTCGTGTAATTTTTTTGTAATATTACCTTCTTCTTTTGTTCTTCCCCATCCACTTATAAAACACTTCGTGTTTCGGTTCAGTCTTTGGAAAACACCAAAAGGTAGACAGATAGGCTGAATATAATCATTATATCTCACTGCTTTCTTTAAATGAAAAAGCGCAATATCATTTTCATAAGATTCCACATCGAAGTCTGGATGGATAATGATCGCTTTAGCTTTCATCATCTTGGAGTGTGGCTGACGCCCATCTATGTTATTAGTTCCAATCACAGCTCTCCACATTACAGGATCTCTATTTTTCATCAACCTTATTTCTCTTTTCAGTTGGGGGTCATCTGTTTTAGTTGTCTGAGATGTAAGGGTTACGGGAGATGTCATCACCACGGTTTGTGGTAGCGAAGTAGCTGAAGGTGTGGTACGGATCTGATATGTCTGCATATCTCCTGATGCAGTTTGTACAACCACCTGGTTGCTGGGCACAAGTATTTGCTGTCCATCAGAGGTCTGTGCATACTGGAGAATTGTTGTACCTTGTTGAGTACTGCCTGAATTTGTCATGGTTAATGTCTGAAGCCCCTGTACTCCATCTGTGCCTGGACTGGCCAGCTGTAAGGCTCCATTTGGGGCAATGGCAATGTACTGTCCGGTGCTAGTCTGATAGATGGGAGTTGGAACAGACATAGAAGTGACAGCAGAAACTCCAGGATTTTCTCCGTCTCCTTTTCTGCCCCGTGTATCTTCAGAAGATAGGTCTTTCAAAATTTTTCTGTAAGATGGGCGCCGTGCTAGGATCCCGTGGGTTTTCTGTGAGGAGCCTATGCTGTCAGATGAGTCCTGAGACTCTTCACTTTCTGATAAAGATGATACCGTTTGCACGTGTGGTGGGTGAATTACAGAAGACTGAGCTGTCTGGATGACCCCCTGAACCTGTACTTGCTCTCCAGGAAGAGGTACAATTGTCACTGGCGCAGATCCTCTTAATGACATCTGTTGAGGAATATGAGAAATATGAGCTCCCTGAACTGTTGAACCAGACTGAGGTGCTGTCTCTGAAGCGTTATTCTTGTGAGAATCTTCCATAATCAACTGCGGTTCCTTTTTGCTTCAGGAGCTCTGTCCCCACTGCTCCCACACGTGTTTTCGGAGGCCAGCACCTGCTCGGGGTGTCAGGAGACCGCTCGGTGTGGGGCAGTTTTCTTCGGTTGGGGCATCGCGCTCAGCCCTTACTTGCTGTGGCCTAGAGGTGTCGTCCTCTCCGGCCTTGATCCACGCCTGACCTGCCCACCTCTTGTAGACAGAGTGAATTCCTTTCTCCCATTTCATAGCTAGTGACCATGGGCAAATCACTTAACCTCTATGCCTCATTATGAGGTTTAAATGCACTTATTTGTATAAATAGTGCCTGGCACATACTAAGCACTGTGTAAGTGATTGCTGTTGTTTCTGCTTGGAGCTTTAATAAGTTATTGTTAATAGAAAAATGACACTAATGATTTTCCTTTTAGAGTAACAAAGGCACTTTGAGTCTTTTACTTTTTCAGGAATGTAATAAGACTTTTTTCATTTACAGTCAGTGTTCCCTGTTACCAAAATTTACTTTATGAACATAAAGAATTGAATGTCTTCAAGACAGTACTTTTGCTTAAATGTCAAACCATTATTTTCCCAAGGCACATCAAACTGGCTCTGCATAGTCCAGGCCTCTAAAGCTTGTGTGCACACCCAAGGTAGCATGTGAGATACATTTTGTAAATATAGTTTTTTAAATAATGCTTGAGACTTCCCTGGCGGTCCAGCAGTTAACACTATGTGCTCCCAATGTAGGGGGCTTGGGTTTGATCCCTGCTCAAGGAACTAGATCCCACGTGCCTGCCATAACTAAGAGCCCACATGCCACAACTAAAAGATCTGGCATGCTGCAACTAAAGACCCGGCACAGCCAAACAAACAAATAAATAAATACATAAATCTTTATAAAAAAATAAATAAAATAAAATAATGCCTTAGGAGTTAGGAAAAGAAAATATGAGAACATTTTTACCTTTGTATTATTTTTAAAAATCTGTGTAGTTTATCATGTACATAAATTCTATGTATGGAACTTTGTGTATATAATTTGTTAATAAATAAGATGCATATTAAAAAGTTTTCTTATGGTTTGCCCAGTGAGGTGTTTGGAGGCCATTGGAGGACAGGATGATGAAATATAGGGCCTCAGCAAAGATAGGATTTAGAACCAATTCCCTGACTTAGAAGATAAGGAAAATAATTCATAGACTGTAATTGAGTTGTCCAACTTTACGTAAGTGTTCAGAAACAGGAAATGCAGTGGCTAGAATCTAATCACTGACCGAGCAGAATCTGGGTCACTGGACTCGTAAACCAGAAGTGACTGTTGAATTTCTCAGGTTGATGCTCCTGGCATATATGCTTGATCTGTGTGTGTGTGTAACTCTCTGACATAATAAGCCATACTCAGGCACACCCTGTTTCCTTATTCAAGCATCTTAATTTCATCCCATTAAATCTTTGAAGTATCAGACTACCAGAAGGCATGAAGAAACCTGGGCTGAGAGTCTTCATTCCAGGAGACGTGATCTTGACTGCATGGCTGGTTTGAGGCGCATCACTCTGAACTGCAACCCGCTCATTGGTGACCTGGGTGCAAGTGCTTTGGCAGAATCTCTTAGTGAGGATTTATGGCTTAGAGGGAAATTCTAAAATTGAAAATATTGAATTTTTAATATGCTTAGCTTTTGGCATGATACTATTGTGATAGGTTTTTTTAAGCCTCATTTTACTGATAGCTTTTATTTTGCTTTTACACTTTCTCTAAGAGTTGCATATATCCTTTATAGAAAATACAGAGTAACAAGAGAACAATTACCTATCATTTTAATACCCAGATATAATCACTGTTCATTTTGACGTATATACTTTCAGTCTTTTTTTTTCTACAAATATATATGTACACTTAGGGATTACAAAAATAGAATTGTAGTATACCTGCTATTTCATATTCCTGCTTTTTTCACTTAATGATGTATCATGTAGTATTGTGTCGTATTGATGTCCCATAGTTTAATCGATTCTTTGCAATTCTATTTAGACAGTTTGCTTTTCCCTGTCAGAAACAATGTGAATACGTTGTATATACATCTCTGTGTCCATCGGGATTACTTCTGTAAAATAAGGTACTACAAGTGGAATGACTAAGTGTGACCTATTTTTAAGACATTTGATACACATGGCCAAATTACCACCCAGAAAGGCTATGCCAATTTGTAGTCCACCCCAACAGTAGATGCGAAGCCTGCCTCTCACAAACACTGGCCTGTAGCACTTGTAAAAAAATGTAAAACTACAAAAATGAGTACCTCTCCATTTTCTATGCAAGTGGGATTACTCCCAATTTTATAACTTTTTTCAATTAATTTAGTATGAGCATTTTAGCAAGTCAGTAAATTTGCATCTCCTGCATCATTTTTTGTGATTGTTCAGTATTCCATTATATGAATATGCCACAGTGCACATAGCTTATCCATTCTTGTATATAAGCTTTGCCCAGTTTTTCAGTTACAAATAGTACTCTGATATATATCCTTACCTATATCTCTGACTATTTCTTTTGGTTAAATTCTTAGAAAGAGAGTTGTTGGATCCAAAGGGTATAGACATTATTTAAAGGCTTTTCTTACAGAATCTTGGCTTCATCTGATAGGAGAATAACCACATTGTGTTTTATTTTGTATTCATTTGATTGACTGGTGAGGTTTACTGGCTGTTTGTATTAATTTGGCTATTTGGTTAATTATACCCTGTGTCCATTCTTCTGTAGTGAGAGCTTGTAAGGGTTGTATCATATCCTGTCAGATCCG
Source organism: Mesoplodon mirus (assembly GCF_964341445.2). Classification (NCBI taxonomy): domain Eukaryota; kingdom Metazoa; phylum Chordata; class Mammalia; order Artiodactyla; family Ziphiidae; genus Mesoplodon; species Mesoplodon mirus. Next base: position 90,420,514 of record NC_138983.1, read on the forward strand.
TATGTCTGACTTGCTATTTCTGTGTGTCATGGGGGTGTTGAAAGACTCCAGTTATTTTAATGTGATGGTCCACACAACACTTAAACAAAAGACTCATGATAGTTTCCTTTCATGTAATATTTTTTAATCCCTGGGCTTTAGTGATGATCCCTTTGGTTTAAATGAGTAGGTTGTTCAGCCCCAGAACTACTAGAATTCATGATCCGTTTTTCTGGTTTTTGTCTGACCTTTTACTGCGAGGGTTCTTGACCATCATACTTTCATGATAGGTTTTTAGTATGTATTCTGTATTCACACATTGTTGAAAGTTTTTATTATTTGTATCCTCTTAGACTTGTCTTTTTTTCCTCTAAAACTAACAGTTATTACATTTCTTCTATTTTGTTTTCCCCTTTGAACTAGTTTCAAGTGTGATTTGGAGCTGAAGATCATGATCAGAAGAATGCAGTGAATTTCTGAGCTCCACCAGGTTTTGCTTGTGAGGTTTACATGCCCCTGCCGCCCTTGCTAATTATGAACTGAGATTCATTTTGTGATGCTTTTTGCTTATAGGTTATATACAGTTATTCTTCAGTTCTGTAATTGTAAAATATGTTGTCTGATTTATTGTTACTAAAGCCAGGGTTATCATTGCACATCCAAGAAGAGGTTTTTAAATTGGATTATGCATTATGTGTGTGCGTATATGTTTCTGTTTTTTTCCATACCCAAAATTACAAACCTGCCATGACTTGTCTTGTGCAGGACTCTTCCACACGTGAGAAAATGAGAGTTTTCTATATGTTAAATCTGTAGAGTTAGCAAGTGACCTTTTGTCTTTCATCGAAAAGCACTTGACCTGCAGCAGTGCGGCCTCACCAGTGAAGGAGCAAAGGCTTTCCTAAAGACCCTTGAAACCAACAGAACTCTGCTCGTTCTGGATATAAGAAAAAATCTGCTTGTTGGTATGTGGTCACTTTTTTTAAATTGATAAACACATAGCAAAACAAAAAGAATTTGTTCAGTTATTGACAGTTTTTTAAAACTTAATGTGTTTAACTTTCCTCATCATATCCAGTTGGCCCTTGAACAACGTGGGGTTAGGGGTGTCGACCCCTGCGCAGTTGAAGATCTGGGTATAAGTTTATAGTCAGTGGTTCCACATGTGTGGATTCAACCAACCTTGGATCATGTAGGACGATAGTACATATGTATTGAAAACTATGCGTGTGTCAGTGGACCCGTGAGGTTCAAACCCATGTTGTTCAAGCTTCAACTGTACTTTTCTAGTGTTGCACTTCCCTTATGTTTTTAGCAGCTAAGGTACTAATTAAAGTGAATTATACTTGTCAATTTTTCTTATCTCTACTCTGAATAGAGGTGAACCTAGATACTAAGCCTGCTTCCACCAAGAGCATTCTTTCTTTCCTGTGCAACCTCTGAATTCTTGCCAGGAGTACTTTATTCATTTGTCAGATTCACAAGTAATTTTGTAATCATCTTCTGTGTGCCAGAGACGGGTTTAGGGACTAGGGATAAAGCAGTGAACCAGACAGACAAAAGTCTTGCCCTCATGTAGCTTACATTCTAGTGAAGGAGATCAGATAGAAATGAGTAAATAGATAAGTCATATAATTTTAGAGAGTAGGAAGTGCAAAACTATCTTAATGTAAGGAGAGTGAGGGAGAGCAGGTAGGACTCCATTGGATAGGTTTGTTAGGGGACAGCTTCACTGGAGAAGTGGCATTTGAACGGAGACCTGAATGAAGAGAGGAGCAAGCCATGGAAGATGTGGAGTAAGCACATTCCAGGACAAGGAGGCAATGAGTATGTAGGCATGTAGGTGGGTGGAGTATTTAAGGAAAAGCAAGGAGACCAATCTGGGCAGAGTACAGAGTGAAGAAGAGTGTGGTATGACATGAGGTCAAGGAGCTAGCCAGGGGTCTGCTCTTGTAAAGTCTTGAAGGCCAGAGTAAAGATGTGGATTATTCTAAATGAGTAGAGGGGTTTGAACTGGAAAAAGGCATGATGCAAATCGTATCTGAATAAGGTGACCTGGTATAGAGAAGGGACTTGGGAGGATAAAGAAGAGGAACAGGGGGCTTTCCTGGTGGCGCAGTGGTTGAGAATCCGCCTGCCGATGCATGGGACGCGGGTTCGTGCCCCGGTCCGGGAAGATCCCACGTGCCGCGGAACGGCTAGGCCCGTGAGCCATGGCCGCTGAGCCTGCGCGTCCTGAGCCTGTGCTCCGCAACGGGAGAGGCCACAACAGTGAGAGGCCCGTGTACCTCAAAAAAAAAAAAAAAAAGAGGAACAGGGTGACCAGTTAGGAGACTATCCCAGTGCTCCAAATAAGAGATGTTTATGGCCTAGGTTAGGTTGGAAGTTTGCAGCAAGTGAAAAGTGGTTGAATTCAGGTTGTGTTTTGAGGGTGTAGCTATCAAGACCTGCAGATAGATGTGAGGTATGAAGGAAATAGTACCAAGGAGACAAGTCGTTGATGATTATGTGTGCAACTGGGTAGTATCCCTTAGAAGAAGGGGGCTGATGGGAGGAGCAGCTTTTGAGGGAATATCAGGACTTGGTTTGTTATCTTGGATGCCCTGGTTTGATATCTTAGATGCTCTTTAGGTATCTAAGCGTCTGGACGGTGCTCAGACTGTACTTTGTATCCAAAGGTATCCAAAGCCACTTTAGATGCAAAATGTTTCAAGTTGACCTTTGCTGCTGCCAAAATAGTAGCCACTGTGGGCAGTCTGCAAGATGGCATCTTAGGTTTCTGAGGAAGAAATTAGAATACACAAGGGGAAATAAGTGTATAATTATATAATGTAGATTTCATATTTAAATGTATGGGAAAAGCAATAATTAGTTGGCTTTTGGTTTTAAATGGAAATAGCCACTCACTGGAAAATAATTACTCTAATTTCAATTCATTTTACTTTAGATCATTCTGCGATGAAAACAGTTACCAAACAAGTTCTCCAGATGGAAGGAGTGCCAAGTCAGAGGTATATAACATGTTTCAGTTCTTTCGGAAGAATTTCTCTTTAATGGCTTGGTTTTCTTTCTTTCTTAAAAGAAAATTATCAAGGTACTTTCTGCCATCTTAAAACTAAGATTTTAGTCAAATCAAATGGCTTTTCTGTTTTTGAAAATGTTGTGTGATGCTTTAATTTAGGTTCCCAGATATGCAGATTGAAAACCTTTTAACTTTTTATTTTCTGTAACATATTATCGTTAGTCACAAATAGTCTTTTTTTTTTGGTGATAAGAATGAATAGCAGGAGCAGCATTTGTGAAACCAAATCTAATATGAAACTGTTTCTTGTGAGTAAATTTGAATTTTGAAACAGCAAAACAATAAGTTTTAATAAAAAGCAAAATAAATTTTTTATTTTTATGATCTGCCAATTTCCCAGAAAGAGTTTTATGGTGACTTTAGTTATATACCAGATACATTAAAATCACCAGTGGACAGCACATCTTTTATTCAGGTGCCCTCTGAAAGTTTTAAAAATTTGTTGACTTCATATCACAGAACGGTCCACTTTAAAATGGTTAAAATTATAAATTTTCTGTTTTGTGTAGTCTACCACAATTTTAAAAAAATGTGTTGTTTGAAGATTTTTGAGTTTTATAAAGGTATTGTATTAGCATAAAAATGAAAAATTTAAAAGACCACCTCTAATCCCATTATCCTATCAAGCAATATTTACATTTTAATTTTCTATTCCTGCTGTCTATAAACATAATTCCACATAGCTTCAATATAATTTGCCATTCTTTTCATACTAAATTTAAATTCTGTGATTCATAGTTATACTTTTTACCATTGCATTCACAAGGTTTCATTGAGTAGGTCAATTTCTTAAATTGGTGAAAATTTGGAAATAACCTCAAATAAACTATTGTAAACATCTTCATAAATACAGCTTTTTTTTTTTATACTTCAAGTTGTATGTTTTTGATTCTCTATTAACTTGCTTGGACAATAGTGTATTAAATAAGTTGTTAAGAGTGTTTATGAAGTCAAAAAACTTTGATCGTCTGCCAATTGTATTTTCAAGAGAGTGATATTTTAATAATCAAATAGTACATTCAAAGAAGTTAAGATTTGTGATATCACACTAATTAGATATTATTATTAAAAATTTATATCCTATGTAAAGCATTCTTAAAATAGCTACATTGACTTTTGCTATGATATTAGAAATGGAAAGATATATAAATAAAACATGTATATGTAAAACATATTAGGAATTCTGTAAAATTAGTACAGAATAATAGGGCATCATGGAATGAGAATAGTTAAACATTTTTTTTTAGTTAACATGATTAAACAAAGTGGAAATGTAACTGAAGTATACAAGCTCATTGAGCTCTTTTAAGAGTAATTTTATTTCTTGGGCTTTTTTTTGTATTTGCCTCAGTTATTTGGAGACATAGAGGTAAGCCAAATCAGTATCTGGGTATATACCTAGATCCAGGTGAGTATAGGAGTGAAATAATGGTGTGAATTGTGTCACATTTGTATTGTACTTATGTATGCCTAATAAAAGATGGGAACTTTTATTAGAAATTTTTTAATCTCCTAACAAGAAAAGTGTAATTTAAAAAAATTTTAATACAAATGTATTTGCATTAGTTTCTGAAAGTAAAGGAAGGGTATACACATACAAACCGTATGCATACAAACATTTTTTTTGATGGCAATGAAGTTAAAAAACACAATAAAATAGCACAAAATGAACTGAGCTCCTATATATTTTTAAGAGGCATGTAAATCACACAGGATCGTGTGGTGATTATCAATAAGCTACACTCTATGAAATATTTGTCCTATATTACCACATACACTCCATTTTACCCTGCATCCTAATGCTGCTAAAATATAGTAGAAAGCAGCAGCATAGCACAGGGAGATCAGCTTGGTGCTTTGCGATGACCTAGAGGGGTGGGATAGGGAGGGTGGGAGGGAGGCTCAAGAGGGTGGGATATGGGGACATGGGTATGCATATATGGCTGATTCGCTTTGTTGTGTAACAGAAACTAACACAGAATTGTGAAGCAATTATACTCCAATCAAGATCTATTAAAATAAATAAATAAAATAAAATATAGTAGCTTTGAAGGATAAATATAACCATTTTAACCTATGATGTTTGTTTTCAGTAAATTCAAATTAAATATTTAAATGTGAATTTTAATATATGGCTTGTTCTAAGTAAAATATTAACACGTAGGTCTAGTTTCTGCAACCAAATGTTTCATATAAAGATACTTGCCTCTTTACTACTGAAATATAGGGTAAGTCTCCACATTTCACTCTTTCATCCAGTGGGTTTCATTTGTTTTTTTTGTGTTTTCTATATGAAATCAAAGGAGCAGTGAAGGTTGACAGGCTTATAGGAAGGTAAAATTGACTCACCTACCCCCCAGCAACTTGCAGCCTTATAACTTGTATTGTTTTTACATAGAAAAACTCATCTTAAATTTAACTTTTGGTCTACTTCTGAAGATTCTGTTTGGCAGAAGTCATGGGTATATCTGTGTTTCTGTGTCCTTGAGATTCAGAAATGCCAAAGGTGTTCTACGATTCAGGAAACTTGAGTGTTTCTGCATGATACATAAAATGTATCATACTTTGGGATCTTTTTTTAAACTTTATTTTTGCATTTCTGCACATGTCAATACTTTTGTTTTAGTTAAAATAACTTGTTACTGTAGAGAACTTATATTTTTTAAAAATGCTGGCTTAGGGCTTCCCTGGTGGCGCAGTGGTTGAGAGTCCGCCTGCTGATGCAGGAGACACGGGTTCGTGCCCCGGTCTGGGAAGATCCCACATGCCGCGGAGCGGCTGGGCCCGTGAGCCATGGCCGCTGAGCCTGCGCGTCCGGAGCCTGTGCTCCGCAACGGGAGAGGCCACAACAGTGAGAAGCCCGCGTACCGCAAAAAAAAAAAAAAAAAAAATGCTGGCTTATGTAAAACCTTTGTACAAAACCGATCCTCTTTTTAAATGGGCTTGGCATCATTGTCAAGTGCCTTTTTGATTCCTTTCGACGTGTGCACGTGTGACAGTTGCTCTGTAGACCTTTGGTGCATCTTGATTCCTTCTTTTCATGCTTTGTCAAACGTAGTCTTGGCCGCAAAGAAGCCTGTAAGTAATGGAAGGAAACACTCTGCTGGTAAAGAATGCTACCCTCCTGAAGCGCTACCACCTGGAGTGTCTGGTTTCCGGCCATTGTGTCCTGCAGAAAGTGCAAAAAGCAACAGGTAAGCTGTTTGCATTCCCTGTCTTTTTCAGTCATTTAGAGTTCTTTATTTTGGAACTTGTATTATGTGGGTGGTCTCTGGTGCTTTGTGTAGAGGAAAAAAGGTAACTCACACATGGCTTGGCTTCTGCCTAATGAGCCCTCTAAGGAAGAAAAATTAAAAGTAATTGGGAGTTTCAAGTTGTTTCTCAAGTGTCACAACAGAGGTAACTCCGTGGGAGTCTTGAGGAGACTAAAATGATCACCAATTGTGCATGTGAGAAAAGTTTGATTAAAGGCAGGTGTAGTTGAGCGAAGCCCTACAGCACAGAAGTAGGAATTTGGATACGTACGAGTGGGAAAAAAGACATTTTAGGCATGGGAAATAGTTTAATGCAGAATGGATGAAAAATATGCATTAGACCTAAATCAACTGGCTTATTAACTCAGTAAATCAGATTTAGTGAGTCAAACTAGCATTACCTGATTTCTTATCCAGGGGATAGCTGTTCATAGTAATTTTTGTCACAGAACAGTAAATAAAATGGTTGAATTATAGCTTTAGGCTTGCTAAGTGAAATAGATGGCTCTAGATGATCTTCAGGTGACTTACTTGGTAGTAATCACGAAATTGGGGATTAACAATTGCTTAAGAAAACAAAGAGAATTGATTTTAAATAGTACTTGAAGTAGTTCCTGTGTAAAATATCTGTTCAGTTGCTCATGTTAAATGGATGTTTCTACTCCCCACTGGACAACCGACTACTTTTTTGCAAATGGTAATGTGAATTGCTGTTGCATAAACTATAGTGTTGAATCCCCAGTGTTTGCATTTGAGTTTCACAGCTCTGTGGTTTCCTGTCTTCTTCCTGAGACACTTAATCGCAGGTCCATCCTCGTCACACAGGGGGGTAAATTAGAGAACGATTAATATCACCATTTAAAGAAGAGAGACTGAAATCTCAACCATCCTGAACATAGGAGCTGAAGGGGCCTCTCAGCAGTTCAGAGAGTTATTACCAAGCCAGTAGGCTGAATTCTGTTGTGTTTTCTCCGTAGCAGAGCCCTCCAGGTCCTTGTTTTGAGCTTATTTATTTTTATACACAATTCTGTATGGATACTGTTCATACTACTAAATAGTTGTATTAACTGGGTTTAACTGGTGATGTATTTACATGAAGATCTAACTTCGTTTTGTTGCTATCTTTTTAGGGGCTTTCCATTCATCAAAGCTCGTGATGTATGTAATCAGTTGGTGGTGTGTAGCTATCACATTTATGATATATAGGGCTTGAATTGGGAAAGGTGGATGGTCATTCTTCTTGCTTTTTAAACTGACAGAGCCTTACATGAAGCATTTCCCTCTCTGAAATAAATCCATGTAAAACATTTTTGGTCGCTCTCCCAATGCAACTGTGTAGTTGTGTGGATTTGGCACACAACGGGCAGCCTTGTGGCTATGTCTGTAAACAAGGAAGCCTGTTTTCCAGTCCGCAAATCAGCTGTTACCCAGTGAAACGAACTTGACTGCCATTTCTGACCCCTCACATGGAGCTGTCATACTCAAGAATGTTCACATGTTTTCAAGAAACGTTGTTTGAGGGCTATATGTACAAATTCCTGATCTGAAAGCCAATATAAAGCAACATCTCCCAAACCTCTGCTCTCTCACCAAGGCCACACACATTCCCTCGCTTATGGCCTCGTGGCAAGTGAATACTGTCAGTATCAGATTCTCCTTCCCAGTGGTCTTGGGAGACTGCCTAGTTGCTCTGTGAAAGGCACCACTGCTGAGGTTGAGAGAAGAGCATCTTGGGTGTCAGTCCTGGCCTTGCGTTCCCGGAGAGAGGGGTGTGCACCTCGTTCTCCTGTTAGGGTTTTCCTAGGCTGCAGGGTTTGCTGCTTGTTGTCAACATGATGTCCTAGTGACTTGTCTTCTGCGTGGTTATATAATCCCAGCACAGCTCTTTATGATGTGTAGACTTTTATGGGGTTGTGGCCAGGTCAGTTTTTAATGTTTGGAAATGTCCTATTGAACAACACTGCAGTGGCAGTGAGCTTGCTGGGAGAATTGTTGCCCTAGTTTTGGCTTAAGGGTGGTGAGAAGATGAAGTTTTTGATGGGTCAGTTTTAGTTGTGTGTGTGTATGTGATTTATCTTTTAAAATTCTAATGTCTATTATTCACAGCTTAGATATGTTGACTTCCTGATTATTCATCAGTCCCTTTACTGATGTATTTTCCTCTGAAAAACTACATTTTCTTCCAGACTGTTTTTGTCTGATGGTGAAGAATAAATTTTTCATTTGCAGTATAAAGTTGATCTGAGAAGAAATGTTTACCTTGGATCTTCACTTGGCTTCTGTGAAAGAAACTTAATAAAATAATATGGGCAATTCCCATTACTAATCCTAACCACGTACAACAGAGGTCTGTACAGTAACATAGCAAAAATAAGTTCCTGTACTTTTACTTAGTCATTGCCTGTTTTACACTAAAGAGCAGTGAGAGACATTTATAAATAATGATACCGCAGATCACTTTTGTTAAATGTCCTCTAATATTTGGATATTTGGTATCTGGCTTGTGTTGTCTTTTATACAATCTTGTCTTCTTTCTTTGCACTTTAGTGTAACAACTCTGTGGTTTCCTATCTTCTTCTTGTGACACTCAGGTCCATCAGAATTTCCTGTGACTGTGACAGTAGAGAGTCCTTCCTCCTCAGAAATCGAAGAGGTCGACGATTCCTCAGAACGTGTTCAGGAGGAGCCAGAGAAAATCCGTTTGAAACAAGAAGCATTGCAGGTACAAAGTTATCACTTTAAAGCTATAGAGAAGATTATTTTTCAAACGGAAGGCTGATCGCAACACAGCACAGCTTGTGTGAGGGTTCTGTTTTCTCCTCCCACCTGCATTGTATCCCCTTGAATGGTTCCTTAAGCTTAGACCAAGGTGAATGGTGGACATTTGAACTCTAAGAAACGGAAATCAAAACATGTCGTTAGTAATATATTTTCCTTTCCTTAGAAGCTTAGTATATTAGATTTAGGGAGAAGCTTAGTGGTCATAAGATAAGGAAATTGAGTTCTGAATGACTACAGTCAGCTGATTCAGTGCTCTTGTTTTACAGATGAGAAAATTGACAGTTCTAGTTGAACTCTCTTTTTATAAGAGGAAAATATGGCCTCATTTTAAATAAAAGTAAAGTTGAAAAACGTTTTGATGTTGATATTCGCCTTTCCTAAAATCAAAAATATCAAGAAGCTACATTCTATTACCAAATAAACCTGACCTCTAATGTCATTCCATACTTTTGTTTGTATGGGCAGAAAAGAAAAATTGATTTTTATAAGAAATTTTTGCACCTCAAAATTAATATATTTATTTTATTTCAACTTTAATGCAGAGCTGAACATTTCTAGTAAATAAAGGAACACCATTTGGGGGGACCTTGTCTTTGTGCTACAAAGTCCATGTTTAATTTTTAAAAATTATTTAATATGACTTTCTCTTCATATGAAACATGACACTTGACAGGTTTCAGAACTGATTATCCCATTATTGTAGGACTACGGGAATTACTCTTTGATTTTCAAAAGAGAAAGTTAGATTTTTATTTTTTAATTAAAATTAATGATAATATAGAGAAATTTTAAGAAAAGAACTTAGAAAATTATGAAATGTTAGAGTAGGAGAAATCTATAGTTTAAGTGGAGTTACTCCCTTTCGTTTTATAAATGAGCACCTACAATTTGTAGAACGTAAGTGGTTTATTAGTAAATGGCAGAGTATGACAAGACCCTAGAGCATCTAACCCGCATTCCTTGTTATTTTAGATGTGGTGTATTCATTTCCTTCACGAATAGACCACGAGATTGTATTTGTAAAAGCAGTAATAGACACTGGGGAAGTCCAAGAAGTTTAAACACTGGGACCACAGAATAGCAGATTCAGAATACACTGAGAACCCTTTTAGCTCTTCTCTGTTTTGACAAGACACTACAATGATGGTATCAAAGTGTTTAAGTATATATGCCCACAACAATCAAGAGATTTCAACATAGTTTTGAAAGAGAGAAGACAGGTGGAAGAGTGTGAAACTGAAGCAGTAGAACAGAGGAAAAGCATCACCTAGAATATGCACAGGGACCACGAGCAACCGAGGAGGATTCTGACCCCATCTGAAAAAGTAGCCCCATGCTCAGGTGCGCATGTAGGAGAGAGGGTGGAGTTAGTTAAAAGTGTGACAAATAGGGGAGCTCATTGAAGGGATGTGTTTGGAGGAGTGGACTCCCAGCCCCGCCCTCACCCTCCTGAAATGAGATGATTTCATTTTGAAAACAGTGAAACTGGCGAGAACTGGGGCAGCTACTGTGAGTTTTTACACCCTCGAAAATTGTGTTTGGGGGAGATCCTGTTACAGTTACTCCCCGCTTCTTCCTGCATAAGAAGCCAATCAATCGTTGACTTCAGGGAGCTTTCTGCGCTCGTTCTTAAATAGAAAATAACTGTCTTTTGCCTGTTAGTTGAGTAAAGCTTACAATATGAGAGAGGGGGAAAGAGTGCAAACATATCCTAGTAGGACCAGGGACAATTTAGGGAACAGAATAATTTAAGAAAAAACCCTAATTAGTATCCCGAGAGAGGTTTAAAAAGAGCTAGCAACTATAAAATAAGACTAGGGTATTAATGAAAAGGAGAATGGTCAGAAAGCAAGAGGGGTCTCCTGGAAATGCAAATATGGTTGCTGAAATAAATTCAGTAGGAATTTAAAAAATTTCTCAGTATATAAAAAAGAAAGACACAATGGAAAATGTGATAGAAATATGTTAGAGAGGCTGCATCTGGGAGATCCCACATGTTACTATTAGAAAGTCCAGACCCAGAAAAAAAATGGAGGGAAGCTGTCAAAGGGCAACAAAATTCCCCACAGCTGAAAGTAGACATCAGGCCTCAGATTGAAAATAGTTATGCAAGATGAGCAAGAATAGACTCATACCTAGGCACCCTTCATTGTGAAACTTTCAAATACTGAAAAAATAAATTAAAATAGAATAAAATACTGAGAGGATACATCCATTCCAGAGAGAAAAATACTGGTCACCTAAAAAAAAAGGTTAAAATCTGACTTTATCATACTTGTCATGAGCACCATGGATCCTGGAAGGCATTAGAAAGATACCTCCAAAGTTTTTCAGGCACATAATTTTCACCCTAGGGGTTTGTATCCAGCCAAACTATCAGTCATACGTGGAGGCTGAAGAAGATATTTTGTACAGAAAGAAATTTGAAGAATTGACCTCCTGTGCTACACCTTAAGCTATTTATAGACATAATCCAGCAAAATGAGGCAATAAACCAAGAAGGAAGGTAATAGGGGATTCAGTGCAGATTGCAGCTAGTCTAGAGTGGAGAGGCTTCTATTGATTGTGTGATTGAGAGCTTAGAAACACCTTGAGGCATATTGTACTTACTAGGTGTTAGGCACTGTTGGAAGGGAGGAGGGAGAGGAAGAGGAGAAGGAACTTGAACTCCAGAGGAGAAAAGGCTATACGGACATAAACCTGAAGCACACTAGACTGTGGTTGATTTTTAACCTAGTATTAGTGAGGAAGGGAAGAATCCACTTCAACTTGACACTATAGATGTCCCCCTTTTCAGTGACACACAGGGGTAATGACCACGTATCTAATTTGTTGTCCAAACCAGAACTTGTCCAAACTCCTTACACTTCAATAGTGTAAGGAGGCACTCGAATGCTGTAACATCAGGACAACAGGTATAAACTGGAACAGCCCAAGGCGGCTTGGGGTATGTGGTCACCCTGCACAAGGGCAGTGACACTGGCACAGTATGGAACGAGGTGTAGTCTATACACAGAGACACAGTACATCTGCAGTGGGCAATATTAATTTCATTGTAATAATGGCAATACTGTCTTGGTCTGCAGCTTTTATTGTCAACGTGCATGTAATCACAAATAACTAAAGTAAACTATACTTAGTATGTGTTAGTATTAACTTGGTATGTACTGAAATGTATTGTATACTGGTATGTACTTAGTATATATTAGGCTCTAAGTGTTTTTGCATATATTAACTCATTTAATCCTCTGAATAGCCTTATGAGGTTGGTGCTAATATCATTCCCACTTTTGAGAGCAGGAAGCTAAGACAGGGAAGGAACTTGCCCGGGCTGTACCTAATTTAAGGTTGGATCGAGGCTTTGAGTTTAGGCTCTCTGCCTGTTCTCTTAAACCTTACTCCGTACTGACTCTCAAATAACAGAAGACTTAACTGCACATAGAATAGAATATAAATTTCAACTTTGACAATGTAAGAGCTAGGTTTGGAAGGTAGACAGGAGGTTGAAAAAAGGGAAGATGGTATGAATGTGCTTATTTTACAAAGCGTGACGTTGAGAGAGTTTCTAGTTGATCAACAATGTAGGTGTTTTTTGTTTTTTTTTTTTGTGCTGTACGCGGGCCTCTCATTGTTTTGGCCTCTCCCGTTGCGAAGCACAGGCTCCGGACACGCAGGCTCAGCGGCCATGGCTCACGGGCCCAGCCGCTCCGCGGCATGTGGGATCTTCCCAGACCGGGGCACGAACCCGTGTCGCCTGCATCGGCAGGCAGACTCTCAACCACTGCGCCACCAGGGAAGCCCAACAATGTAGGTTTTTAAGTATATCACTACATGTCAAAGAGATCATGAGCAGTGGAATAACTCATGATGACATAACTTTATTGAGCAGTGTGGACATAGGAAAGAATGTAGAGGAACTAAACCCTTACTTGTTAGTAATTCAGAAAGTGAACAGATAATGCCTCCTATTTAGTGAGAAAATAGTTATGTGAGAGTATTACTTGGAAATGCAGAAGAATTCAAAATGACAATAGTTGGACCTCCCTGATGGCACAGTGGTTAAGAAACTGCCTGCCAAGGCAGGGGACATGGGTTCAAGCCCTGGTCTGGGAAGATCCCACATGCCGCGGAACAGCAAAGGCCGTGCGCCACAACTACGGAGCCTGCGAACCACAACTACTGAGGCCACCTGCCACAACTACTGAAGCCCGTGCGCCTAGATCCTGTGCTCCATAACAAGAGAAGCCACCGCAATGAAGAGTAGCCCCCGCTTGCCGCAACTAGAGAAAGCCTGTATGCAGTAACGAAGACCCAACACATCCAAAAATAAATAAATAAATAATAAAAAAATAATAAAAAATAACAATAGTTGACGTAAACCTCATAAAAAAGGAAATCCAAACAGCCAGTAAACACAGAAAAGTGTACGACTTCATTAAGTAATAAGAGAAAAGTAAGTCAAAACCAAGGAAACTACATGCCAATCAGATTGACAAATACATAAATAAAGTCTGGTAGTATCAGGTATTGTAGACCTGAAGTACTATGGGAATCCTCTACCCTGTTTATACTGGAGTGTAAATCGACACAACTACTTTGGAAAGCATTTAGCCCTCTCCATCAACTGAAGGTATATAAATAGCCTGTGAGCCAGCAGCCCTCACCCCCGCCCTGTGTAAATGCACCAGAATAACGGGTACAGCAGGATTCCTGTCCATGATTTGCATTAGCACAAACTGAAAACAAACCAAATGTCCATTAAGAGTCAAAAATAAATGATGTGTATTTGTACAGTGGGAAAACTATCCAGCAATAAAATTGAATGAACTAGAGCTACAGGCAGCAATGTGGATGAATTTTTTAAACCAATGTTGAGAGAAAGAAATAAGATAGAAAAGACTTCATATACTATGATCCTGTACATAAAGTTAGATGTTGACACAACTAAACTCTTTTGTTAGGGATGCATGCAGGTTAAAGGCAATGACTGTCAAGAAGTGAGGTTGGTGTTTAACCGGGAAGAGGGAAGGAGCTTGTGATGAGAAAAGGATATGGGGGGTTTTTGCGATGCTGACAAGTCTCAATACTTTCAGATTCGAGTAGTGCTTATGTAAGTATTCTCTTTTTATTTGTCACATTGACAGTTTTGTTCTGTGCACTTCTCAGTACACATATCGTATTTTACAATTAAAAACTGCGTAAAGAATCGGTCACTTCTTGAGTGCTGGATGTGGGAGTGGGATGAGACCATTTCATTTTAAGCCCTTCACTACTGTTTGCATTCGCATGTTCATTCATTCAGCATTAATTGCACATATTCTATGTACCAAGCACTCTTCTAATTTTATATGTGTTTTAACTCATGTAATTCTCACAAGAGCTCTGTAATATGGGAGCTTATCTCCATTTTATAGATGAGGAAGTTGAGGCCTAGAGTTATAGAACTTGTCCAAGGTTATGTAGCTAATGGGTAGTGCCAGGCCCATTTGCCTCAGAGAATCTGAATATTTACAATATAATCTAAAAGAGAAATTTAATGACTAATTATAAGCAAAAAAATTGCACATTAAAGAAGATGACAAGTTTTCATCTATCCAGTTAGAGAAAAACACACAGTCTCTCTTTCACACAGGTACATCTTATATGTACGTGTGTGGCAGGGATTTTCCTTATTAAGCAATTATTTATTGACCGTCTACGTTGTGCTAGGCACAGGTGCTGGGGATAAACACTTAATAAAATACACCCCCTATCTTCAAATAACTTGCACTCTAAGTGAGGAAGTAAGCCAACAGTTATAGTAGAGGTTATATACCAAGTGATACATCGCTGATGGCAGTGTAAAATCTCAGAAATCTTTTGGAAAGAAGTCTGGAGATAGGTACCTCAGAGCCTTAAAAATGTTCATTTGCTTTGATCTCAAACTCATTTTTATGGATTTATTGTAAGAATGTTATTCTCAATATGGAAAAAAGCCTTCATGCATAAAAACGGTTATTTTGTCTGATAATACTGAAAAGTTGGAAAGAATTTAAATGTGTAAAATGGTTAACCAGTAAACCCACACAGTGGAATATTTTGTAGCCCGCACAAAAAAATCAAGGTTATGAATCCCCTGATTATATGAGAAATGATTGATTTCAATGTTAAATGGAGAAAAGTTGAACATAAAATTTGATATCCAATATGATGGGAGCTTTGTCCCAGAAAAATCACCCTAGCTGGTGTACAGAAGGGTGGAATGGAGAGCAGATGGCAGGAAGGAAAATTATTCCAAAGCCTTATCATTAGTCTTACTTAAGTAATAGAATATCAAGCAATTTTACTTTCTAACTTTTTTGGTTCCGTATTTCCATGTAAGGGACATGAATTCTGAATACTTTGTAGGAGGAGGGTACACTTTTTCACAAAAATTGAACACTGTGTTCTAATTCCCTCCATTAGAGGGAGAAACTGTTGCATGTAATTGCACTTTGATGTGCTATTTAGAACCAGTCAGGAATTTTAGTCTCCTTTCCTCTGACCGTGCTGAGGGTTTTTTGTTTTTTTGTTTATTTGTTTAGAATTTCTTTGAAATCAGTTTTAGAAGATTGGTTAAACCATTATATTAAGAGTAGAGGAATTTTGCAATTTTTTTCCCTTTTTCCCCATTGAAAACTTGACTGGCTTTAGTAATGAACCATTAAAGAATTTGAAGTTCTTAGACTCAATTTTTTTTTTTTTTTTTTTTTTTTTTTTTTTTTTGCTGTACGCGGGCCTCTCACTGCTGTGGCCTCTCCCGTTGCGGAGCACAGGCTCCGGACACACAGGCTCCGCGGCCATGGCTCGCGGGCCCAGCCGCTCCGCAGCATGTGGGATCTTCCGGGATCGGGGCACGAACCCGTGTCCCCTGCATCGGCAGGCGGACTCTCAACCACTGCGCCACCAGGGAAGCCCTAGACTCAATTTTTTAAACATGTTCTGAATATAAAAATATATGTTCATTGAGCAAATGTTTGAAAACAATGAACAACTTCTTGAAGGAAATAAAAGCCACCTCTGCATGTACACACACCTAATCTGCTCTTTTGTCTTAAAAAAGTATCCGAAATATTTTGCCATGTCACTAACTACTCTTCTACATCAGAGAATTTGATTAAGCTTATGCATCATCTCCCAGGAAAAACGCACAGATATATTTTGAATGTAGCACTCCTGAAGCCCATTCATTAACTCTGGTTGAGACCTCTTGTCATTCTTAGTGGCTTCATAGCGCATTCCTTCAGACAATGAGCTGTTTTTATTTAAACCAGTCCCAATTCGGAGGCTCTTAGCTTTCTTCTAGGGTTTGGTTATAAACAATCTTATGACATCATGTTGGTAGATAAATCTTTGCCCACATCTTTGATTTCCTTAGGGTAAACTCCTGATGTAGGATTGTTGTTAGGTACCAAAAGCTACTGTCCAGAAAGTGATACCAGCTCCTCTCCCAATGATGGCATATAATAGAGTTCCTCATTCTTTAAGTGATTGTTCAAAGCAGTTAACATGTATAAATATACCTTACTGTTTTCATAAGTATAGGTATTATGATTGTTTAATCACTGCATGAGAAACCACCCCAAAACAGTGGCCTAAAACAATGACAATCATTTATTTTGCTCACGAACCTGGAGGTTGAGTAGAATATTAATTCTTTTACTACACTCTTACTGACTGAAAACAATACCTATTTGACTAGCTCAGAGTTCTGTAGGTCAGAAGTCCAGGCACAGCGTGACTGGGCTTCCTGCTCAGATACACAGGGGAACATGTGGGTTCCCTCCTGAGAGTGTTAAAGCACGTGAAATTTAAGTGTAAGATATTGAGCCCCAAACGTTGGATGTTCACCATAGTTTGTGTGGGCCACAGAGCTGAAATCAAGATGTCAGTCTGGCTGTGTTAGCGTCCAGAGGCTCTGGGAAAGAATGCCTACAGGCTTCTTCGACATGTTGGCATAATTCAGATTATGCAGTTGCAGGACAGAGGTCCCCATTTCCTTGCTGGCTGTCAGTCGGGGGAGAGTTTCAGCTCCTAGAGGCCTCGCTTGCCTTCCCTGCCACAGCATTGGACTTCTTCAGAGCCAGCAATGGAGAGTCTCCCTCTTGTCCCTTTTGTACTTCAATTCAGGAAGAGTTCAGGTCCTTTTCATGGGGTGCCTGAGTAGGCCACATCCACCTAAAATAATCTCCCTATCTTAAAAGATCAACTGATTTTGAACCTTAATTCCATGTGCAAAATCCCTTCACTACAGCACCTACATTTAGAGTTTGATTGGATAAGTGGAAGGTTTGTGTACTTCAGTAAGTGGTCATCTTGGGGGCTCTGTCAGAATTCTGCCTATTGCAAGCAGTCTCCCCACTTCAAGGACCGAAGTGTCTTAGTTCCTAAAACTCCTAAGATAGTTTATCAGTGTTCATTTTATTTCAGTGACCTTGGTGAAGGGAAGACTACCACCTCCGTGAGCAGGAATGGCAGCCAGCTTCCTGAGTCCACAGTGTGGCTCTGCTACTTAGTGGTGTGACCTTGGCTGTGCTGCTCTACTTACTCTACTTCTCTGCCTCTGTTTCCCTCATCTGTAAAATAACATGGAGTTAGTGATCGTTCTTTCCTCGTAGGGTTTTTTGTTTTATAAATTTATTTTTGGCCGCATTGGGTCTTCGTTGCTGCTCGCCAGCTTTCTCCAGTTGTGTCGAGGGGAGGGCTACTCTTCGTTGCGGTGCGGTGGCTTCTCTTATTGCGGAGCACAGGCTCTAGGCGCGCAGGCTTCAGTAGTTGTGGCACGTGGGTTCTAGAGCGTAGGCTCAGTAGTCGTGACGCACAGGCTTAGTTGCTCTGCGGCATGTGGGTTCTTCCTGGACTAGGGCTCGAACCCGTGTCCCCTGCACTGGCAGGCGGATTCTTAACCACTGTGCCAGTAGGGAAGCCCCCTCTTAGGGTTTTGATGATTCGATTATTTAATACCCAGGGAACTCCAGGAACAGTGCTTGACTGTAAATTGCTTTAAAAGTGATCACTTTTTTAAAACATGCTTTTGAATCTGCAATTATGCAATTCAGGTATGCTAAGCAGGTTCGTTAATAGGACTTCCTGCTCTAAAGAGACCCACAAATAAAAATAGAATTTTTCTTTCTTGGTCGTAACTTCTTATTTCTGACTTACTATGTTATATGCATATGCCTTTTATGGTGGGCTGCCACAAATTTATGTTGGAAAGAGTGGAATTTAAATAAATCTTTGCAAATTTGATAGATTTTGATCATTCATTTCACTGGCATGGTATGATATGACCAGTAGCAGACTAAAATCTGAGTTCACTTCTGCCTCTGCCCCTAAATCCTGATGAGACCAATAGCTGGAAAGGCTTTTGGATATTATACTATGAATTACTTATAATATTGACTCTGTTTGTTTAGGAAACCCTGGAGGAGTGCCTAAAGCAGTTAAAGGAGGAAAGAGTAATAAGACTGAAGGCTGATAGACGAGTCAGTGAGGTAAACACGTTTCATCTGCTTTTGAGAGTGTTTTGGTTTTATTTTGATTTGATTTTAAGCCGTATACACATATTTTGTAAGCTTTAAAACTGTAATAGGTTGCAAATTGGTTGTATCATATGGACTTTTGCATTTACTGGTATTTAGTGATCATATGATCTATATTCCAGAAAGCATGTTTTTAAAGATGTGAAAATCTGGTTTTGTGCATGTGTGTGTGTGTGTGTGCTTTTATATGACATTAGCTTATTTCCTGTTCATGATTCTTTGTTCAAGAAGGCACTTTCTGTGCATGTATTGTATATACAGTAACATAAAAGACATGATGAGACTCTCCTGGCAATGAATTAGGAAAGTGAATCATTTAAATAAATTTAAGATATTGGAAAACTTCTAAGAATGCAATGAAAGATAAAAATATATACTATGAGAATTACATTAGGTAATGTGCGTGAAAGCAGGGCATAATCTAAAAAGTTCTATCTAAATATAATTTATCACAGGGTGAGTGTAGGGAGGAATTTTTGAAAGTGCATCCATTGGATTGGCAGACACTCATTCAATAAATGTTGAGCACCTGCTCATGTAAGGCAAAAGGGGCATCATGAACATTAACGGCCTTTCTGAGAAATATGAGAGTTGAGCTTACAGGGGGTTTTAAGTGCGTAGATGATGAGCGGAAGGGGAAGAGTGCACGGGGGTGAATATGTTCAAGAAGCCAAAGAAAATATTGGTGATGGTACATTTAATAAATCGGGTTGGGTATGATTTAGGACTTTTAAACGTAAGCATTAGATATTTTACTCACTAAAGTTAATTCTTAACATTCAGCAGAGTTGTAATATGTTTTGTTCAAATCAGATTCTATAATTCACTTTCTAATTTAAGGGAAACTTAAAGCAGGTCATTTTCTAATGTGGAATGAGGCTCCATTATGAATTGAACCAGTTAGAAATGTGATCTTTTGTGAAAGATCATTAATAAAACGGTAACTTTGGTTTATTTATATACCACCTAGGTGTTATATAGGAAACTTTGTTGGGTGCCTGTGGGTTTTGGTTATTATGTGATATGGTCTCTGTCTTTACTGGCAGAGGGTTACATTAATTACAAATTAATTACATTTTGAGTGTTTTAGTTTTGTTCCTTGAAACTAGGCAAGACTGCTTTTTGTTTGTTTGTTTGTTTTTTGTTTTTTGGGGGGTTTTTTTTGCGGTATGTGAGCCTCTCACTGTTGTGGCCTCTCCCGTTGCGGAGCACAGGCTCCGGACGCACAGGCTCAGCGGCCATGGCTCACGGGCCCAGCCGCTACGCAGCATGTGGGATCTTCCCGGACTGGGGCACGAACCCGTGTCCCCTGCATCGGCAGGCGGACTCGCAACCACTGCGCCACCAGGAAAGCCCAAGGCAAGACTACTTTTGATGACAATGAGAAAAAATCATGTCAGACGTTTTCAGTCTTCTTGTATAGCTGGAACATGAAAATGCCCAGTTAAGAAACACAACTTTCTCTTTGTCTGAAGCCCTTCATGCCCACTCATTGACAAGCATGATCCTGGATGATGAAGGTGTTTTGGGCAGCACTGAGAATTCTTTTCAGAAGTTCCATGCTTTCCTGGTTCTCCTTAAAGATGCTGGGTTAGTTCATTTCTCTTCCTGGCATTCTTCTCTTGGCGACTCTAATGGTAGTTTGCTGAGGAACTGGAGCAATTTTCATCACTTACGTGGCTATATTTAGCCAAATTTAGTGTAATTATAGGTAATATAGTTGACGTTTTAAAATGAGGAATTAAATTTTTTAAGAAATGCAAATAGGGAAGCCTGCTTTGGTAGAGTGGGGAGCCCATTATAAAAGAGTAACCTGTATACAGAGTAATTAGTAGGTATAGTTGCTTTGTAAAGACTAAATTAAAGGCAGTTTTCATTGAAAATATTCGGGAATGCATAAGAATTTTCCTATCTTTCACTTCTTTTGCTTGTTTGATAAGTTTGAATTAAAGTTATCTTTGCCTTAGACATAAAAATGATTATTAATCTGCAGGGGAGATATAGGTCAGTGGTTCTCAACCGGGAGCAATTTTGCTGAAAGAGGGAAGTGGAGATTGATAGTTGGTTGATGGAGTGGTGTTTTGTCAGTGAATGAATTGGTGTTGGTGTTGGGAAGGAAGGAACAAACACATTCTTGGAAACTGGAGGAAAGGTGGTAAAGAAGTGTGGGAATGGAGGTGTGACAGGCAGTGGACAGGGTGCATGGAACATATTGAAGCTGCTAGTGAGACAGTGGGATGTCTCCTAGAGGATGAATCTGGAAAGGGCTGAGGATTTGGGGGAGAGAGAGGCTTGTAGTCTGGAGTAGGATGTTGGCTTTTAAGATTTTAGAAGTGGCGGAGTGGTTGAGAGTCCGCCTGCCGCTGCAGGGGATACGGGTTCGTTCCCCGGTCTGGGAGGATCCCGCATGGCGCGGAGCGGCTGGGCCTGTGAGCCATGGCCGCTGAGCCTGCGCGTCCGGAGCCTGTGCTCCGCAACGGGAGAGGCCACAGGAGTGAGAGGCCCGCGTACCGGAGGAAAAAAAAAAAAAAAAAATAGATTTTAGAAGTATTTCATGATTGTAGGTCTGGGGAAATCTAAACTGCTCTTCTGTGATTATAATAACCTTTGTCTTTTCTCCGTTCCTCCTCTCGTCTAGGCTTGGGCAGTTGGCCACAATGGCTGGTATAGATCAGTCATATTTTCATTTACTAGGTCGTCCCCAGGTGAATTCTACTGTTAGTAGTCCACCTAAAGAAGAAAAGAAGGCACTTGAAGAAGGAAAATCAGAATCAAAACAGGGTGCCCCATAACAAATGCAAAATATCCAAGTAAATGGACAGAACAGCACTTAATGATTCTAAGAGTGATTAGCAAAAAGGAAATGACCAAGTCAGGGAGAAAACAATAATGATCAGTCTCTAATAGTTCACATGCTCGGGAGCTAGAAGACTCTGGAGTCCTTTCCAAATCTGAGATTAGTAAATGTGTGCCCATTTCATGATACTGTACTTTTGTAAATAAGGAGACTGGAAGTTCTTGAGAAAATTTATGAGTTAAAGCAAACTATCCTTAATGAAGAAAGAAGACATTAGAGAAAATATTCCAGATTTTAAATTGTATAAATGTCTATTCTGTTCATATTTTATCTAGGTTTCTATTTGTATGCAGTCAGCTTACAATGAAGGAACACTAATGAAGGTACACATACTGATATAATTTTTAAAATAAGTAATCCAGACATAGCTAATAGGTAACATATTAGAGTGAATCACCTGGTTATGGGAATGGGAGGGGAAAACCTGTCAGCTTTTCCTCTAGCCTTACTTGGAGCCCCCATCAGCCAATCTCAGAGTGGCCTTGGGAACTGACAGCTTGAGAACACAGTCTGGTCACAAACTATATACGGTTTACATGTGCCTGGAGGATAGCAAAGAAATTAATTATCTTACAGAATAGGGTTTTATTTTTAGTGAGGGAAAGGAAATGGGTAATAACTACCCCAATCACCAAAGTCTGAAAATGTAGCGGACATAGCCTTGGATATAGCTAGGTTAAGCTGAGAATCACTTGGCAAGATATAATTACAAAAAAAACTGGCTCTGAAATCTTCTGATTAATCAATTGACTGTGTTAATAATAAGATTACAGAGTAACATTGAAGTTTTGAACTCTACTTTTTAATGGTTGGCTTTGTTCATCTCTGAATTTTTGTCTTGTCTTTTGTCTTCCCCTCCACTTTCCAAAAATTACAGGTGATGCTAGGATTCCTTTGCCTCTCGTCTCCTTCCGTGTCCCAGCGTCTACTCAGGAGGCCTTAGAAACTTCCAAAGACAACCTGGGGGTCCCAGTCACAGAGCAGCGGCAGGAGTCTTTTGAAGATTTCATTGCTAGAACATGTTCTCCTTCAGCAGACGTCATTTCTGGAACTGGAAGTCAAAGAAAAGAAGAGGAATTATCTAGAAATAGCAGGTCTTCTTCAGAGAAAATGAGCAAAGCAGGTGAATAGACCAAAAACTACTCTGCTAAGAAACAACCTGGGAAGGACCTGCATTCCTGCTCTGACTCACCTGTAAAGCAGAAAAGCAAAGGAATTGGGCAAAATAATTCTTTGGTTAATAAACCAATTAAAAGTGAGTCTTCGAAAAAACACATTTCTGTTAAGAAAGAGAGTAGAATAGTGACTGTTTCATCAAAGACAACTAAAAGTAAACTCAGTCTACTAGAACAGTCTGAAAGTGATACTCTTGGATCTGATTGTGAATTTCAAGAAAGCATCCATACTCTATCACGCCTAACATAGGTCTACATCTTTTAAAATTATGTTTTTGCCTTCAAATTTTCATAAATTACTTATGTTTTTATTATAGCATATGGTGTTTTCAGTTACTTGACTGGAAGCCATTAGAGAAAGATTTTTTTATCTATACTTTTTTATTATAATGAAAGTTTTGGTGTACTTTTCCTTGTAACACTTTGCACCACTCATTCAGCTAGTGTTTACTGAGGGCTTCATATGTACAGTACTTTTCTGGGTGCTGTTGCTTTCAGCAGTGAACAAAATAAAGCCTTTACTCTCCTGGAACTAGCACTCTGTGGTGGGAGAAAACATAAACAACAAAGCAGGCTAAGGGTTAAAAAGAGATGGGAATAATAAATGGAATAGTTTTACCATTTGGTTAAACATCAAACTATTATATAAATCACACGGCCAGAAGCCATTGACATATTTTAATTCATAATAACCAGAGAGCCTCAAACATTTACCAAGGCACTTAACCGTGTTTATGGATTACAGCAACGCTCTGAGGTAGGGAACTCTTACCATCCCCATTTTATAGATGAACAGTCTGAGGAGACATTATGTGAGTTGCCCAGAATTGCACAGCTATAAGTAAGTGGGAAGTTGCAATGTGACCCGAACCCATGCTCTTTTTTGTTTTTTTTAATGTATGGACTTTATTATCTTTCATTTGTCTCTGATTTATGTGAAATTTTTCTTTAAAGATTTTTTCTGATGTCAACCATTTTTAAAGTGTTTATTGCATTTGTTACAGTATTGCTTCTGTTTTATATTTTGGTTTTTTGGCCTCAAGGCATGTGGGATCTTAGCTCCCCGACCAGGGATTGAACCCTCACCCCCTCCATTGGAAGGCGAAGTCTTAACCACTGGACCACCAGGGAAGTTCCCCTTATGTGACCATTTTTCTGGCATTTTTTTTAAATTTTATTTTTTATTGACATACACTTGAATTACAGTGTTGTGTTAATTACTGCTGTACAGGAAAGTGACTCAGTTACACATTTATGTACATTCTTTTTCATATTCTTTTCCATTACGGTTTATCACAGGATATAGAATATAGTTCCCTGTGCTCTACAGTAGGACCTTTTTGGGGTTTTCTTAAATACATGCACTTTTTAAAAATAAATGTATGTATGTATGTATGTATTTATTTATTTTTGGCTGTGTTTGGCCTTTGTTGCTTCACGCGGGCTTCCTCTAGTTGAGGTGCACATGCTTCTCATTGTGGTGGCTTCTCTTGTTGCAGAGCACGGGCTCTAGGTGCCTGGACTTCAGTAGTTGTGACATCCGGCTTAGTTGCTCTCTGGCATGTGGGATCTTCCCGGACCATGGCTTGAACCCATGTCCCCTGCATTGGCAGGCATATGCTTAACCACTGCGCCACCAGGGAAGTCGCATGTAGGACCTTTTTGTTTATCCATCCTGTATATACACCAGTTTGCATCTGCTGATCCCAAACTCCCAATCCAACCCTCTCCCACCCCCTCCTCCTTGGCAACCGCCAGTCTATTCTCTATGTCCTCGGTTATGTTTCTGTTCACACATAGGCTGTAACCAGGCTCTTAATTACTTTGTTATCCTGTTTCCTTGTTAAGAGAAGAAGGGTTTAAGGAAGGCACTGAGAGAAGCCAGTGACCAGTAGAAGTGCAAAAACAGTGGGGCTGTCAGAAAGCACACCTGTCTCCTTCCCCCATCTGAGCAGAATTTTTAAATGGCAGAGTATGTAAGAGGATGTGATGACACATCTCTGGATTAAATGATGTCTCCCTGGTAAAACATGCACAGATAAGTCTTTAGTTCAATCAGAGTGAAAGGTGAGATGAGAGAAAAGCTGGAGTGTCAGATTTCTGGTAGAAGGTCCTGCCTGATTGTTACTAAGAGGGCTACTACAGTACTAGTCAGTTCCTTAGTCATGGGTTGAGTGTTAGAGGAGTGAAACAACGAGCAAGATGTAGTGTTGGCCCTTTAGCAGTGGAGTGAGAGGGGAAGACGCACAGCAGATGTCTCATCCTGCACGTGACCTGCCGTGACGGGTATATTCAGGGCGTTTAGTCAGTGTTTGTGGAAGAAGAGGGGGAGCCGTGAGGCAAAGAAAAGTCATCAAAAGAGGCAGTCCCTAAGCTAAGTCTTAAAGGACTCGTGAGAAACTGGTGAGTCAGCCGGTGAAAGGCAAGGATACTCAAGGCAGAGTGGACAGCGGAAGTCCAGAGCCGTGAGTGTGCGAGGGGTGTGTCACAGAGCCACAGGCACAGGCTCTGGAGGATCAGTGCAGTGTCCCCAGGCAGCGGCAAGTGCCCCTAAAGGAGGCAGCGAGGAGGAGGAGAGCAGGTCTTAACCATCCATGTGCGGGGAGCTGGTTTCCTCAGAAAATAGCTAAGAATGGAAAGGACAAGTTCAGGTGGCATTTTAGACCACTGACGTCAGTATGGATGAGGAATCTGAAGAAGCCTGGAGATAATTATGCCCCACTCTTCTGAGGAGCAGTGCTTTATATTTTCAAGTGGGATTTTCACGCTGCCACCTCCTCTCCTGTCCCTACTGAAAGGTTTATAGGCCGGCAGAAGGGAAAACCTGGCTTAAGTAAAGTTAATCAGGTTTCTTTACTGTACAGCTTTTCGGGGCTGCTGTAGGCTAATGTTCATTCTGGATCGTCACAGCAGGCGTATGGTACACAGCCATCCTCAAAGCTATTTGACTCTAGAGTCCTTTTTTAATAGAATGTCTAACAACTGGTTCCACCAAACAGCAATTTCGTAACTTCTAGACCAGGTAATAGCAAGAAGAAAGGGGTCTGAAATAAGGTATAGATGAAGGGAGGAAATAAGTTCTAATTGTATTTAGGAAATTACCAGCAAGACTTGACCTTGGGAAGTAAGGAAGAAGTAGGAGGCGGAGGCTGAACCCCCATCTGTGTGACTAAGGTTGGGTGGTGGTATCATTGAGTTTGGAAATAGGGGATAAAGAACTGAAGTGGGGAAAAGACTTTAGTTCTGGACATGTAGAATTTGAAAGCACCTGTAGAATTCCGAAGACAAACTGTTAGATAACTGGACATGCACGTGAAGACATGGAAAGATAAAAATTTGAATGTCCTCAGCACATATCAGCAGTCATTAAAATCATGAAAATGGATGAGATTTCAGAGAATTGTGAGTACTGACAACGTTTAAGTAATAAGCAGAGAAAGAATTCTGGGAAGGAGAGAGGTGATAGAGTTTCAAGAAGGAGGAAGTAGATGACAGTGTCATCCTTCAGAGAATGTGAGTGTCCATTGGATTTGGGCAGTTAGGTCCCCAGTGACCTTAGAGCAGTGCAGTGAAGTGGTGGACAAAAAGCCAGATGGCAATAAACTGAGGGTGTAGGGCTGCCTGTCGGGGCCAGGCGGGGCTAGTGAGGACAGTGGGAATAGGCTACTCTCAAGGAGTTTGGATGAAAAGAGAAAATAATTAGCAAAAAAGAATTTTTTAGAATGAGAAGGACTTATATTTTATATGTTGAAATGAAGGAACCAATAAAGGAGATCCTGAAGATGTAGATAATAATTTAGAGAATTGGGGAAACATGGACATATGAATAAGAAAAAAACACCTTGCACAGTATATAAAAATCACTTGTATCCTTCGAGCTGGATGGATACTGGTAAGTTTGGGAGGAAATAAAGGTAAGAAGAGATAGAAGTTAAAGAAGTTTATACTGATAGCCTCAGTTTTCTTTGACACAGATTTTTCAGAGACACATATATACGCATACATAATTACCGTTTGAAAATTCTTTCATAGTTACATGTTTTATTAATCACGTCTGAGAAAAGTCACTGATTTTCATTTTGTACAGCATTATCTTGTAAGGACAAGATACAGTGACAACTTCCATGCTTTTTGCATATCAGAGCTGACACTGAAAGTATCTGCATAATTGAATTTTCACTTCTTATTTATAATAAGTTTATCCTTAGGAGGATACTTTCATAGTGTTTGATCACAGATGAGTTTGGGCATTGCTATCACTCAATAATGTTAAGCATCTGTCAGGTTCTCTCCTATACTATATATTAATTTTTTGTCCCTTAAGCAAATATTTATTGGCAGCCTGTGGGAATAAGATACACCTAGGTCCTCTTTCCTTGGTATATTCACAAAAGCCTCTGAAACTAAATTTCCAAGTCAGGCCATACTAAGGCCTGGCATAATAAGTTTTCATTGTTAACAGTTTTTTTGTGTTTGTGGGGTTTTTTTGTTTTTATTTTTTTGAAGCAAGGATGAGACACTGTCTTAACTCAGTAGTTGTCCATTCATTAATAAGTCAAAGAAGACATTGATGAAACATGGTATTTTGTATATCCGTTCCACAGAATAGGTAATGGGCCATCCTGAAACTCTGGTGAGATGCTTATCATTTTCAGATTTTGGAGTGGCTCAGAAAACCCTATTACACCTTGAATTATCACTAGAAACATGAATTCAGCCAAATAAAAACAGTGCCTCTGCCTACTGGGGTGGTCAATTTCCATCTCAACAAAAGTGACCGTTTCTCCTTTAGATTAAAATCAAGAAAATCCCCTCTGTCCAGGATGCAATAATGGGGTGCACGAAAGAGGAAAACTGAAGCTATTCCCTCTTTACACCTGAACAGTGAATTCATTCTGATATCAAATATTTGTTATGATTCTGTTATGACCAGGTGCTTTATTGTTTAGAGATCAAGTTACTGTTCATTCTTGGTAAGTAAGAAAAATCCACGTTTTAGGACTCTGAATAGTAACTTTATATATATTATATATATATATATTAAAAATAAATATGTATATTATATGTAATATATATTCCACCTATTCAACAAAATTGTAACTTTCATCATCTCTTACGAATGATGAACTGTATTCACTCTTTGGAAAGGGCTTATAGGGAATTAAAGTCTCCATATACTTTTTATATAAGACCGTGGAAACCAAATTCTCAACTGGGAGCAAACTTAGGTTTTGCTCTGAAGGTTTATGCTTGCCTGGCCTTAGAGTGGTAGGCCAGGAACTCAAGTTTTTTTCCTCTAAGTTACTTTCATTGATGCCACCCTGAAAAAATTTGGAGGGAGTATTTTTGAAATAGCTTTATCTCAGTAACCCTTTCAGGGTATGGGGAACATAACTGTCAAAATGTTCAAGCAACTCTTGTTGATTTAAGTGTAATTGATCAGGAGCAATACAGGAAGGAGCTGGGTACAAAAGACAAAAGGCGTGAGGCTATTTCATGTATTGTTTTTGGCTTATTGTCCAAAACAGAGAAAGTCTCATACACTGGCGCAGCCAAGGTCCCCTACTGTTCTCTCCTTTTAGTAGAAATAAAAGAGAGCTCGTTTCTCAATAGCAGCATTCTATCCTTAAGTGGGTACACAGTGCTATTCTGATGGTCTCTGGAGCAGAGAATAATTCCGTGGCAGCTCTGACCTCCAGTCACCGGGTTCTCTGTAACTTAGTCTTTCATGGCCAAGGACTATAATCATTATTTCGATTTATATTTAGCATCTCAAAATGGAAAGGATTCCATGGACAACAAAACAGGAAGTGATTTCATGAAGTGTTTCAGTATGGATAAAACAATAAAGTATAAAAATACAAATCATCAGTAAAGCTTTTTCTTTCCGGAGAACTATATTCAGAAATTAATGTAAGCCTCTAAGGTGCGCATGTGTGTTTTTTCACCCATGATCATGTTTGTATGTGTGTGCATTCCACTGCTACAGGAGACATGCAAAATGATATCACATTTGTACTGGTTTCTCCCAAGACCTGTGTGCTCGCGGGGTTCGTTCAGGAAGGTGAGTGCCCTACCACCACATCACAGTCATATCTCATCACCTTCGGCGGGAATAGTTGACACTTTAACCTCACATGCAGGCTTATTAAATTAGTATTACTCATCAGAACTTGCTTACTAATAAAACAAGCTGAATTAGCCACTGCAGAATCATATTTGGAAATTCAATGAAAATTTTACCTTTTTAATAAAGGCCCAGAAATATTATTTCAGAGCAGGTGGTACAGAAAACTGTGGTCAAATTTGACATTCATTCATCATTGAAGTGTGGAACGTGACAGGTGAAAATTGATATTGATTTCTTTCCTCTAATATTTGGAAGAGTTCTAACAGGTAAATCAAATGAGATAACAAGACATATCAAGTCTCACTCATTTCTATGATCACATCCTCCCCACATATCACTCCCTCGCCTGCCATGTTTTGAATAATTCAATGCCCATAGTCTTTCCAGTCCAGTGTATTATAAGACACACTCAAGCTGGGTTTCAATCATATTAGACTGAAAGCTGAACATTTTAGGAAGGATTATTTAAAACCAAATGCATCTTGAGCCCAACAGCCTTTGAAACCAAACAATCCTGGGAGTTCAGTTGGATTCAGAAAAATTCAGTAATCCTATTTGATGTATGTTAACCGTATCAATATTAACAACCTTCTGCTGGATTTCAGCACTGATTTGAGAGCTGAGTTACTACTGGTCTTGTATTTTACCTAGTTGTGAAAGCACTGAGAGAGTTGTTCTTGGGTTGAACTTGACCCGCCTCTGGGAATGCTCTCTGTTCTATCCATCTTGAAAAGCTTTATTCAAGTGCATTTCTCTGCCTGCCTTCTCTTCCCTTGCACCCCTTGGGAAAACGAAAGATGCTCAAATATAGATGTGAACACGGCAGGTGCTCTGCTTGGCAATGGTGTCTTTCAGCTTCCCAATAAAAAATTATATTGCTGACCACCCATTTGACTGAAAAGTGACGCATTTTACTGACAGATATCTGGATTGAGATGCCAAAAGAAATAGGTCATTTCAAATTTCCTTTTTAAGTCATAGCTTTGTGTTGCCACACTACTTGTTCAAAACTTAGATCATGAAGGTTCCTTCCTATGACCTGCAAATAATTAAAATGTTCTTCAATAGGCTATATAAAAAGCAAGCAAAGGGGCTTCCCTGGTGGCACAGTGGTTGGGAGTCCGCCTGCCGATGCAGGGGACACGGGTTCGTGCCCCGGTCCGGGAGGATCCCACATGCCGCGAAGCGGCTGGGCCCGTGGGCCATGGCCGCTGGGCCCGCGCGTCCGGAGCCTGTGCTTCGCAACGGGAGAGGCCGCAACAGTGAGAGGCCTGCGTACCGCAACAACAAAAAAAATAAATAAAATAAAGCAAGCAGAATATTCCTAATTATCAATCTTTGTCTTGAGTCATATAGTTCTTGTAATTTCAAGGAAGAGAAACTCAAATGGAAAGTGTTACAATAGCCAAGCACACCAGCACTATTATCTAACCATTCAGCAATTTTCTCTGCCAAGTCACTCTGAACCTTAGACTACTGAGGATGTCTTCTTAATTAATTTTTAAAGTTCTCCTCTTTTGAGTTAAAAAATGGTCACAATTTTATAAGTAAAATTAAAGAAAAATACCAAATAGAACATCTGAGATGTTTCCATTAGGCATTATATATATATACATAAATTTAATAGATATACATATATAAATGCACTGGGCTAAATCTCCATCTTCTGTGTCAGTCGGACATAGGTCCATTTTCTTAGGAATAGGGAACTCCTTTCACAATGGAAGTGAGGAAATTGGCAAATGTACACCATATAAGTACTTTTGGATGGTAGTGACCAAGTTCTCAAAACACACACACACACACACACACACACACACACACACACACACACTGAAGAATATCAGAACACTTAACATTTCAAAGACACAGGAAGAGAAATGCAAGTTTCCCCTAGAAAGCCTTTTGTTTTTTTGAAGTCAGAATTCTGAAAAGACGTTTTTATCAAGCCAGCTTTTTCTAACTTAACTGCATATGCAATAAAAGAGTCCTATCTTAGTCATTTTTAGGGCAAGATTTTCTTTAAGTCCCAAGAAAGTAAGCACTTGTAAATGTAAATTTTGTATGTACATAAACCTGGCCAGGATAGCCGTTGGAAGCTGGAAATCTGTTGTTGTTCCTTTTCCTTTTGTATTGAAAGCTAAGTTCCCCATTCTGAGTTCAATTTGTGAAGATCACTTTTATTTTGACAAACTCTATTAAAGTAGCCAATTCAAGGAAGACAGGTTAGTCTTCCACCTAATTACCCAGTCCAACTTTTACTCAGTGTCTTTCACCTGAGCAAAGTCTCCCCAGTCTTCCAACTGAGGATAAACCACGCAGTGTCTAAACTGAGCAAGATCTTCCCAGTGTCTTTTAAGTGAGGCTAACCCACTTGAGCAAAAGTCTTCCCAGTGTTTTTCTACCGAGGTTAAACTCTCAGTGTTTAAACTGAGTAAAAATCTTCCCAGTGTCTTTCACTGAGGATGACCCAGGTACTTCTTCTTGAAACCAAGTTTCAAGGATAACCTACTACTCAAGAGAAGAGTTTAACACCACTGAATAAAACTTAGGATCATCAACCAAAACTGGAGATCCAAGAACCAGGAGATACTCACCCAAATTCGTCTGGACTCTCGGAGAAAGCGGACAGGCCCAAGAAGCCTCTGCTGGTGCCAGGACTCTGGATCCTCATAGAGTTCAGGCAAAGAAGAAAAGTCTGCTCTGGGCCCCTTCATTGGTTGCCAAGACTGCTGACTGAAAAATATGCACAACCCAAAAGGAGAATTATGTTTTATTTGGCAGATTTTCTGAGGACTTAAGCCCAGAACACAGCCTGTCAGATCACTCTGAGGAACTGCTCAGAAGACCTAAGGGAGCAGTCAAGAAAAACCAGGTAGTCAGAACATCAAAAGATTACTATTAATTAAAGAAAACTAGACCTCTCAAGTTAAGGACTTTAGCACTTTTCTATGTATGAGAAGATGAAAGAATCTGGGCTCCGTGAAATCATTCCTTTGATATGCACCTTAACTCTAGAACCAGTACCCTGTTTTTCTCCATCCCGAATCCCCTCAAGGTGCACAGTTGAGGGTTCCTGCTTTGACGTCTGACTTGATGACTGCAACATCCTTTGTCTACTGATATGGCAGGGAACATTTTTCATCCATGGGTAAGA
This sequence comes from Mesoplodon mirus, assembly GCF_964341445.2. NCBI lineage: Eukaryota > Metazoa > Chordata > Mammalia > Artiodactyla > Ziphiidae > Mesoplodon > Mesoplodon mirus. The sequence continues at coordinate 90,452,489 of NC_138983.1, forward strand.
AATGGAGAAAATTAACATAATTCAAGATATAAAACCATTACAATACTAAAAATTCCCAAATGTCAAACAAACATAAGTACCCTTGACCTGTAAAATGGAAGATGCCAAAGAAGGGAAAAAAAGAAACAATAAAGAAAATGTAGAAAATAAAGCATAAAATAAGATGGCAGAAATCAATAACAGTAGAACAATAATTAAATAAATCAAGGTAAATGTTATCATAAGATTTTTAAATTTCAAAAAAAAAACCCCATCAAACAAAACATATTGAAAATAAAGTAATAGAGAAAATTTAGAGAGCAAATATGAATGCAAGGAAGACCTGTTAGGTAGTTAGTCAGACATTAGCAGCAAGGAGGTGACAGTGGTGAGAAAGAGAAGAAGAAGAAATTGAGTCACACCCAGCCATCTGGGGACTCTCCCTTGACTCCACCCAGAAAGGGAGAAACTATGGTCGGGTGGTGGGCAGCTTATCCTGTTAAAGAGAGGCACAGTAACACAAGGGGACTTCTCCAGGCTGTGCATGCCCAGACCAGACAGGCGTATAACCTATAGTAAATCCAAACTCATTATACCATAATTACAATAAATTACATGTGGTTTTGCCCCTCCCCCCACCCAGTAGGCATTTCTTGGGGATTCAAGGATGAGAGCATGCGCAGCAGAAAACTTGTTCCATAGCTCAGGACTGTCAATCGAATAATGATCCTTGTCACTCACCCCCACCTCTCTGCAAAATGCTCCTTAAAAGCGCTCGTAAGCCTTTATAGGAATGCTGCTTTCAATTTGCAGAAACAGTACACCCATCCCCCCCCACCCCGAGAGTGTACCTTTGCTTCGATATACTTTGCTTTGGGCTTGCTTCACTTCGCTGAAATAGCCTGTTCTCAGAAACAGCCTGCTCTTTCTCTCTCCTTCTCTCTCTCCCTCTCTGAGAGTGTACCTATGCTTAACTAAACTTTGCTTTCTGCTTAAGCTTAACATGGGAGTTTGCGATCCTTTGCTTACTATCATGGAACCAAGATAGCTGGTCCAGGCCTTCCACTGACCTCCTCGGTTGAAGCTATTTTGTTACAAAGCATGTCCACATGGTGACAGACCTAAGTCTAAATTTTGATAAAAGGTGGAATTAAGGTGAGACTATCATATGGGAGGAAAAGACTGTAGGAAAAATAGTAGATGTAGGAGATATGTTTGTGAAAGTGCACATTCATGGCAATATAGCCAAATAAACTCACATGCCCACGTTCCCACTAAAACTGTATAAAATTATGACCAACAAGCAGAGAATACACATTATTTTAAAGCCCTCATGGGGCATTAAGACATATTTACCATGTGAATCCTTCAGTGAATCTTGTGTTACTGCTAAGGGGTAGGAAGTGGTGTCATAAGGGAGTTTTGTGTAAGACTCAAAGCTCCCTTTCTATATGGTTCAGGCTGGACTTGAAGCTTCAGGGGCCTGGGAGGATGGGGCAGGAAAGGCAAGGCACACTCAGAAAAGAGAATACATACATAACACACTAGGGATATCTGAAGAGGCTGCTCAAGACCTGGCTCAGCCCCAAGGGTTTGACCCCTAGTCCTACTCTTCACCCTACAGCCCTTTAGGGTCAGGACCTTGGCTCACCCTAACCCATTCCTAGCTTCCGGGTATAGAATGAGTGCACATATCTGAATGTTAGTGTTCTCTCAAAATTTACATGTTGAAATCCTACCTCTTAAAGATAGGAGGCCGGGCCATGCAAAAGTGCTTATGAGCTTTCATGAATGGGATTAGTGCCTTATAAAAGAGACTCCAGAGATATCTCTAGCCTCCTCCCATCATATGAGGATACAGAGAGAAGGCTCCAGCTGTGAACCAAGAAGAGAGCTCTCACTATGAGGTGGCCATACTGGTGACTTGATCTTGGGCTTCCCAGCCTCCAGAACTGTGATAATAAATGTCTGTTGTCTTTAATCTACCCAGTCTATGGTATATTGTTAGAGCAGCCCTAATGGATTCAAAATTTATCTGGAGAGTGGGGACTGTCTTATCGTTGCAAACTAAGAAGTTGGGTTGAGACAACATATGAAAGATTTTTTTAAGTAGAAAATTATGGATTATTGGATTTGAAAGTACTAGATTGGTTAAGGAAAATGAGTACGTGTGTGTGTGCGTGTTTGCAGTGTGTCCCAAAAGTTTTTGTGCAGTTTAAAGATTTACTAACTCCAGAGTTATAAACACTACAAACTTACAAAAATATCATTTGAAGGTTTAACTGTTACCAGATGCAAGTCTGTGTGCCTGATGCACAGTGAGGCTAAATACTGAAACATCAGAGTTTGGAGCAGAGAAAGGTTTACACAGTGCCATGCAAGAAGACACGTGGCTCATGCCCAGGAAAAACCCCAAACTCCCTGAAGGCTTTCAGCAAAGCCTTTTTAAAGGCAAGGTGAGGGAGGGGCATGGCTAATTGTTGCAAATATCTTGGTGTTGGATCCTTTGTTCTAGCAGCTGGCCAGATGGGTCAGATCCTGGTCAGGTCACGTGTTCCTGTAAACCTCCAACAAAACAATTATTATTTTCTGTTCTGCAACTTTTTATCTCCAGGAATGGGCTCTTAAAAGTCAGAGCCTTAGAAATAGGCTATCCTGTATATTTCAGGCTCTAGGCAACATTGTTTTACAAAAAGTGCAGAGCCAGCCTGGGTCACAGGGATGGACAGAGTTAGCTCAGGCAACAAAGCATAAAGATTAAAGTAAAAAAGATCTGATGTGGAGTCAGATTTGTTCTTCCCTATTATATAACTATTTATAATTCTTTCATACTTATGAATTTTGAAAAATAAATTATTTTAATTTTTGTGTGTAGTTCCCTCTGATAGAAAATGAGGCAAAACATACACTATTCAAAATTCACAAAACTAAATAAGTGTAAAAGAAATTCAAGTTCTATCCCTGGGTTTACACAAGACACAAACATGACGTGGGAAAGTTGGAGCTGAGGACAAAGGAAATCCTGAGTAAAAATGTCTGTGAAACAGCCAGTCTTCCAGGGTCAGCTTAAGATGTTCAAGAGTTATCAAGTTGGTGGGCCTCAAGTAAAGGTCTCTAATGGATGAAGGAACCAGGTTCCAGATGGAATGAACAGAAAATTGACTAAGGTCTCTCTGACAGGATGAGAGTAGTTGGAAGGAGGGATCTGGAAGCCCCAGGAGGGTGCAGGTGTCTGTGGGTCTGGATGGGAAGGAAGGGCAGTGATTCAGCCTCTTTCTCTTATTGCCCCTCCCCCACACTCAGGAGCCCTTTGTGACAAGGCCACAGCTCTGTGATGCAGGCCTGGGGTTCTGCCATCAAGTGAACTCCCAGTGCTCTGTTGCCTGAGGGCAGCAATGCAGTTCAGAAGATGGAGAATCACTTTTCTTTGAAAAACACGGTTGCTATCTGGCTGAGATCCAGCCCAACTTCCTGGGTGATTGATATCATCCTTGGGTTCCTGTGTGGACTGGGGCTCTTCCTAATGTTACTCCCCTGCTTCCAGAGTAATCCATTCTTAGCACCACCTAGGAAACATAGAAACATCAGGAAGGTAAGAAACCTTTGGCTTAGTCCCAGCAGAGATTATCTCTTTTTTTCTTATTCTTATTTCCACTTTTCTTAACCACCTAGAGAGACTCCTGAGATGGGAACTCTCAGAAAAGTAGAGAACATCATCCTTCTAGGGAAAAGCCAGGCCAGAGAGGGGTTAGAGTGGGCATGAGGATTTCTAGCCTAAGATCGTAGACCAGGAGTTCAGGTATGGTAGAGGGCTCCAGGGCAAGTCCCCAATGCAGTGACTAATGGTTAAGGACTGGATTACTAAGAGTTCAATCTCTGCAGGAAGGCTGACCCCTGAGCCCTGGTTCACCAGCCACCTTCCCACAGCGGGTGTCTCAAGTGAGACCTTCCTCTGTGTTGGGGCTGATCTAAGGGCAATGCTGAGCCCCTGAGAGCCTGAGAGAAGAGGCTGGAGTGGAGGTCTGGCCTTGGGAAGCAGAATCCTATCTGACAAAGCTCACGTGGGCATTTAGGTCTGAGAATGTGTGTGTTTCTTGATCAGAGGAACAGTGACAGAAGAAATCTATGGTGATTAAAACTTAAAAAATCCTTCTTGGGCTACCCTGGTGGTGCAGTGGTTGAGAGTCCGCCTGCCAATGCAGGGGACGTGGGTTCGTGCCCCGGTCCGGGAGGATTCCACATGCCGCGGCGCGGCTGGGCCCATGAGCCATGGCCGCTGGGCCTGTGCGTCCGGAGCCTGTGCTCCGCAACGGGAGAGGCCACAACAGTGAGAGGCCCGCGTACCGCAAAAAAAAAAAAAAAAAAAAAAATCCTTCTTTGCACTCTTCAAAGAAGAAAAACTGAAAATATTTTTATCCACTTCAAAAATAAGTAAAAGGGGAAAAAACCCCACAGAGTTTTAGTTAAATGTAGAAAGTCATGTTGTTCATGAACACAGCTTGCCTAGATAGATGACAGTGAGAGTTGGGTGTTAGCCCCTCATTTTTTCTTCTCTCTCAGCATCAAGTAGAGCTGAAGGGGAGGAGCAGGAGTAGGAAGAAAAGTGGATCTTTGAAAGGTGAGCCTTTGCCATTCAGCCCTGCGTGCCCCCGAGAGTTAGCTTCCATCTCTCCTAATCCTGAGGGCCCAGCTTCACGGTCTCTGAGGATGCCAGTGGCAGAGCTTATTCTTCAGGAAACAGAGCCTTGGGAAGGCTCGTTGGAAGGAGATCAGAGCCCAGATACTTCCCAGAAATTTGTGCTTAGAATGAAGCCATGAGGACCTAGAAATGGGGTGTGTGGACTGTGGTGGACCATTGGTGCCTGGGTTGGGAAGTGGGACCTCCAAGTCCAACTGTGGACAAGTTGTTTAACTTTGCTCAGATTCCTCTGTGTGATGACCACTGACCTTTCTCCCCTACACGGCAGTTGTAAGGGCTACAGGGGTTAATTAACGTGAAGGCACTTTGCAAAGGACAAACCCTTTTCAAGTGAGACTTACCATCACTGTCAGGGACATGTGGCCTTGGACACTGATACTTGGGCTCCAGAGTCTAATCCTCCAAAGATTTCCCTTAAAGGGCCATTGCACTCAGCCTCCTGAAAGACTCTTAGGCCTCTGCCTTCACCACCATGACCCAGTCTCCTGATTTCCAGCTTGCAGAGATTGCCTGGAAGAACTGGAGGGGACTCACAACCTGGTTTCACTTCTGCAAAGGTAAAGAATCTTTCCCCTTCTCTCCTGGGTCGTCCTTCCTCCCAGAGCCTATAATGTGACCCCAGCCCTGGGAGGGGGAGCCATGGGAGGGCGTGGCTAAAGCCCTAGGGTGAGGGAGAGCAGGAGCATTATGAAGTCAGTGTGGGGGCAGAGGAGGGTTCTTGGGCTGCAGGTGCCCACCCCTGCCTGTCCTGTCCAGCCATCCTGGCCCCATCTGCTCTCCTACAGCTGCCTGGGGAGGCTTCCTGGCAAGGGCAACTTTCATCAGCTCTCATGTCAAGACCCTCCTGGTGAGACGTGCAAAGCAGTGCCTGCTGGAGCCTGTGGAAGATACTGCTTGAAGGGTTGGGAACCCTGCATGAACACCTCCTGTAGGGTTTCCTTCCTTGATCCAGACACTCGAGAGGTGCTGGAAGCACACATTAGAAGGTTTTGGGTAAAGCACAGGTGGACCCTCCCCCTCAAGGTCCTCAAGCCCATAAATCTCTTGAAGCGGAAAAAGCTCCAACCCTCCACCGTTCTGCAGTTTGCCTCTTCCCCTTCAGCCACCTGTGTGTCTGGGTCCCACTCAACAGTCAAGTGTGCTGAGTTCCTGGAGAAACCTCCTCAGGCTCATTCAGGAGAGAAGGTGATAACAGAAGAGTCAGTTCCTACCCTGAAGAGGCCTCTTCTTGTCCCCTCAACTGTGTGTAAGGAAATCCAGAGTGCCCTGGGAGCGATTCCATCTGCTGACTACCATGGGCCCTCAAAGGCTTCTCTGACTGGACAGGAGGGCAGGCCACCTTCTCAGTCCCTCACACTCAGCCTTGTGGGCAGAACCTGGAAGAGTGAGACTGTGGAATGGGTCAAGAGGGACAGCCTAGAGCCAGGTCCAAGTTCAGCAATGGTCAGGAATGAGCCAACGGAGGAGAGTGGTGGTCAGGCCTCAGGAGACCCCTGCCATAGGGTAACAGTGATGGAGGTGAACTTAGGATCCCAATCTTTGAGAGGTGAAGAGGCCAGGGAGGCTGTGGAGGCCAAGGAGTCTCCTGCTCTTCAACCACAGTCTAGTGTTATCTTGGAAACCAAAGTGTTGACAAAATCCCAAACCACAAATGTACATATGAGGAGTTTAGAGGTGCCAGGGGCCAGTAAACGTTTCCTACTACCTAGAATGTCTGTTTTCCAACATCCAGGTGAGCCATGCCTTAACATGGGGGTTGCCAGTGAGTTTAACTCCAAAGTAAAGGTACAGTCAGACAACCAGCTTCAGGACTTTCCCAAACACATGTTCCTTGCTGCAGACAACTTGGCTTCTCAGGTGCCTCAGTGCCATCCCCAGAGAGTCCCCACCAGAGACAGGTTAGCTTCCCAGGAGCCAAGTGGCCTTATGGAAGCCCAAAGGAGCAACCTAGGGCAGCAGGAGCCCAAAACTTCAAAACTCCAAGACTCATGGAAGAGCCAGAGCAAGATGATTGCCCCTACTTACAAAAGAGAGGACTGTAGGAGGCATAAACCAGGCGAGCATGAAGAAAGGTTTAAAGAATTAGGGACCTCTCAAGCTGGAAGTATGAGCCACCCTGCCCAGGTCAGGGGAATAACAGACTCTATTGGGAGCAGATGTCTCCAGCTCATGCCAGAGAAGAAACATAGCCCTCCAGAAAGCCTCTTCAGAAAAAGGATGAGGCTATTTTTAAAGTGGATTTTCCCCAATAAAAAAGTCAATGGTCGAGATGCTCTGCAAAAATTCAAGCCCATATCAGCCACTGCCCAGAGTCACGGATCAGTCAAAAGCAGATCAATCTTGAAGAGTGAGACTGCTGAGGGTCAGGCACTCATGACAGCTGTTGGACAGATCCCAGAAGAAAAAAGAGCAATTCACCATGGACTTCATGCCACAAAGTTAAATGAACACAAACTGGAATTCCAAGTCCCAGTATGTGGGTGTTTCTGCTGCCATAGGCTTACCTCCTACCCAGAGCAACGGAGAATGATGGGTTATACAGCCTGCAGTCATAAAGCCACCTCCAAGGGCCAGAGTTGTTCTATCAGGGAAAGGGAAGTCAGACACCAACATAGTTTGAAAAGTGTAAGGTTCGACGATGAGCAGCTGGGCCTAAGGTGCCTCCCATCCTTGCCCCCCAAGAAGAGTTTGTTTCCAGTTAGTACCTGCCAGTATGGGCCAAGGATTCCAGGTGCCCCAGCCCGCCATCAACACTGTCCAAGGCACTGTCATCTTTGGGGAGGTGTCTTGCCTGGTCGACAGTAAAATCCTTCTTTAGTCTTCCCTTTAGTAGGAAGACATGTCTCCAAGTCAACATTCAGTCCATGTAGAGAAAATGATTTTCTCCTTAGCACGTCCAAGGTATTTAATGTTCCCCAATACATGTATATATATATATATATATATATATTTTTTTTTTTTTCCTAATAAAAGCATAGTGTAATGGCTGCTGTCTGTGCCGTGCACTTTGTCTTCTAGAAGGGAGGGGCATGGAGGGAGGTGGACGGTAGCATCACAAGCTTGCTCCTTGTCTCGTGTCCCTTCATTGCACCTTATGATACTGTCATTACACAGACCAAAATTACTCTAACAATGAGACGGGAAAAACCTATGAAACCCACACCCAAGGATCTGGTTCAACCAGTCTTTCTCCTCCTTCTATGCTACTTTGAACTTTATGCAACTGTAGTGGATAGGTTTACACGATAGGGCCGGACATTCCAATTCAGGCTCCAGGAAGTGTCAGAGCCAAGTGGATGGAAGTTTGCGGGGAATAGAGTATGGGCTCTGAGTTCAGAAACAGGAGAAATCTTGCCCCTGGATCTCTTGGTAGGGAATATACAACATCTGCTCTTAAGAGTTCCTTCTCTCTCTGATGAAGGTTGGGATTGAGGTATGCCCTATGAACCCCTTTTAGCTTAGCCATAATAAAATGTACAGCATCACCCTCCCCCACCTCTGTTTTTCCTACACTTTAGAGCAGCAGCAAGGATGGCATTTCCAGCTCTGTGTGTGTAGGTGGGGGGAGTATCAGGGAGGCTGCTGAGGGCTGTGTTGAGTCCAGTCCCATATAAATGAATGGCTGCGTTCATGGGTCACCTACCTTCCACTCTATGTTAACCCCAGAGAAGGAGTTTTGGATGAATGGAATAGGGGTGTGACTGTGGGTAGTAACTATCTGATGGTCAAACACTGTGAATTTAGGGTGGGATGTAGGTGTAGAAAAATCATTGGATCCAAGGAAGGAGGCAAAGTGGTACCAGACTCCCATAAATTGCAGTTCTGAAAGAACAGCCCCCTGACATACAACCACCATCTAAAGGCCTAAAGGGGAGGAAAAGTTAAGGGTCCAGTAGCTCACCATGGCCCCACGCCAGGGTCTCTACCCTATTCCAACTCTAAGATCACAGACCTAGAGAAACCACCTTTAGGTCAAAACAGAAGGTCAAACTTAGAGAAGTAAAGCAAATCAGGGAAGGTGAATCTCTTAATACTATATTTAATGAGCTTACACATCATCACCTCTTGACTTTTAGAAAGGATAACTTAACAATAGGTGTAAAAGCCAGGACTAGGGAACTTGGGATGTGACTCCTAGTCTGGTGACCTTCACATAAACACATGGCCCAAGGACTGCTCCAGGGGAGAGGTGGGGACTGGCTTGTGATTGTGTAGTAAGCCTTGCCTCTCTCCCAGTCCTTGATCACCCCAGAGCCTGGCAGGTGAAGAAGCAATCAGACAGGATTCGTGGTGGTGTGGAGGTGACCTGTGCAAAGTGGATGGGGCAGGGTGCAATGCAGGAGTGTTCCACTGATCTGCTTCTGGCACAGCTTTTCTTGTCTCCTGACCCCCATCCATATGGAAAAGCAGGGAGATGAGGAAGAATTTCTCTAGAGTGATTTGGTGTTTTCTGCCATGTGCAGGGCGCATGGTGGACACAGCTCCAGGTGGTGTCTTTCTCATTGTGGAGATTTCTGTTCCAGCTGATGCCCCTGATCCAGGTGACAACAGAAATGGACCCCATCCCCCATACCTGTCAGGCCCCTCAACACGTGTAAATGCTGTGACCTGGGGTGGAGGGGGCAGAGTGAGCACAGGACTGCTCACACCCCTGGTTTCTCCCTGGAGCCAGGCCCTACCTCTGGGCCTCGATTCCCAAGGCAGCCTCCAGAATGGGCAGAGCAGTGAGAGTGAAGCCAGGACTTGTGGGAGGGGTCGGTACCCAGAGGAGAGAGTTGACAGGGCTGGGACCTGAGCCTGGCTGCTGCTGGGTCCTCTCAGGGGCACCCAGAAGTGAGTTCTGGGAATATGGGGAAGCTGGACTTGGACCCCCCTGGCTCCTGCTGGGAGAGTGCCACAGACAGGTGATGCTGATGGAACAGCAAGAAAACAGAAAGAAGCAAGTCCCTTTGCCCTTCTCTTGCTGCTCCGTCTTCCATAAGGTACAGTAAGACAAGAAATTGAGAGACCAAAAGAAAAAAAGAAATGGAGAGACCCAGAGACAATACACAAAGACTTCACGGACACACCTCTCGAGAGACTTCTCACGCAAACACCTTTCTCAGAGATCACATACTGAGACCTCACACAGGGACCTCATGTTGCTTCACAGACCCTCAGACAGAAACCTAGCACAGATTTAACAGATTTCCCAGAGATACCTTCCAAAGGGACCTCATACAGAGACTTCACACAGAGATCTCACCCAGAGACAACACAGAGACCTCACATCTATTCTTCAGTATCCATTGACAACTCTTTCTTAGTGAATATGAAACCACTTAGCAAACTGGCAGCATGATAAATATATTATCAGTTGTGCCCCTCTGAGATCCACCAGACACTCACTGTCAGCATTACTCTAAATGGGGAAATATTTGAGAAGTTTTGTTCTTCTGGAATGTCACTGCCTCTGAACAAAAGAATTATACATTCCAAATGTAGATTTTCAAATTTCATTCTTAGGTGTTCATTAGCTTGAAGATCACATATTACATTATTTTATTTTTATTTATTTTAGAAGAATGAAGAAAATAATGTTTATTTCTTAGAAATGCACGTAGTACTCTATTTTTTTATTTTAAAAGATTTTTATTGGAGTATAGTTGAGTTACAAATTTGTGTTAGTTTCAGGTGTACAGCAAAGGGAGCCAGTTATACATATACATATGTCCACATTTTTAAAAGATTCTTTTCCCATAGAGGCCATTACAGAGTATTGAGTAGAGTTCCCCGTGCTATACAGTAGGTTATTATTACCTATTTTGTATATAGTAGTGTGTATATGTCAATCCCAATCTCCCAATTTATCCTTCCCCCCTTATCTCCTGGTAACCATAAGTTTTCATTTGTACTCTTTTTTTAGGAGAATCACAAATTTTAAGCACAGCTAAAACACTGTCAGTCTCCAGTGAGAGAAAATATTTGTCCAGTTTAGTTATCATCCAGTCAAATGGTATCTGGCACATTTTTTACTTTATTGAGGACAGAACTTAAACTTGAGATGGCTTACTTGTTTCCTTTGGAAACATAAGAAAAACCTGCAACAAAGGTACTCTAGGAATGAAATAAACCAAGAAAGAAGCATCCGGACTCACATTCACTTCCCAGAGGGCTGTGTAACTAGCACGTTATTTTGCACATAATAGCTTGCATCAGGTTTGTGGGGTTTGCTTTAGTTTTTAACAGGCCAATAATCATGTGAGGATTTTTCACAAGTCAAATTTCTGGTTTTAAATTTTACATTCTGGCAAAAGTATGCTTCTGAATATTATTTTATTTCTTAAAATGTGGTAATGCCCTAAAATGATATTACACAATCATAACGTTCAGCTAACATACTTAAAAAGATGGGCTATTAAGGATTCATTCTTCAATAATTCTATGAAATGCACATTTTCTAAGACATGCAGTTAGGATCCATTTTATATTCATTATAGGGTTAACACATTGCTTTAAAATTTTTTGAAAGATTATAAAATATATGACTTAGCCTATGCTTGACATTATACATGTTACCTCATAAAATTACTGAGGGAAGGATATCTTAATATCTGAATTGAAGGTAGTGTACATTTAATCTACATTTGGCTTATAACAATGAATAATGAAAGGCTTTCATTTATTATATAGCTCACACTTTCCAAAGGGTACACTTCTAAAAGACTACTGATTTCTCATTGCTAATAAGCAACCTATTGTCCTTGCCTTGGTAAAATCTATTTTAATGACAGCTGGTTCTCTCCCAGATTATCCATTGGTATTACAGCGCCACGGTCTTTTAAGAGGAGCAGGGCTGACACGAGGACTCTTTGGGCTTATTTCTACAAGAAATTTAGTTTTTCTATTCTCCTAATTAAAAAATGTATAATTATTAATTTTTCACTTTCTTATGTCATTGAATCAGAAAACAATGGACTATGGTCATGTATGTCATCTAATACTCTATCAGATCACTTTTTTTTAAATAGTGCAGCTTACCCAGGTAAGTTTACTGATCAGAACAAAATGGAATCAATTAGGAAAAAGTTCATACAGGAAAATATCCTTTTCAAAGTTGACTATTTTAACACAGTTAAATAAGCGATTATTTTTTAATCCTTTGAGTTAAAATTGTTCAGGGTGGCCAAGAAAGTCTGGAAACATGAAAAATGTCCATAAAAGCACTTTATTACTATAATACATTGAATGTGTTGCTCCTCATTATTAATTCACAGTTCATTAAGCTGGGCAAAATTACAACGAACAATGTGCATTAAAGCAAAATTCCCATCAATCATTTTCCATCTGTCATACATTCTGTCAGATGATTTGTGTGTCTAATTTTCATGGAAAAACTTGTACCTTTACTCCAGAATAAGAAATCAAGGGGGATCAATCTATTAAAAAGATATTAATATTCCCAGACTCTGTGGCCTTCAGTATTTTTTTTTTAAGAAGATTCACCTAGTGCAAATCTTATAAATATTTTTACCATTTAATATGCCCAGACAAAATGGATACAAAAATTAGATAAAAGAGAAAACAACAAAAACAGATCCCCTTTGTTTTCAAAACATTTGATGTTTACATCAAAATATTTTGTTGAAAATGAAGTGATTTTTAATCTATAGTTAAAAGACACTATAATGATATTGAGAACATATTACAGATCCGGATTTTTACAAATAGATTTTTATTTAAAACAGGTCTCACACTGATATCAATAAACCAGGCACTCTAGAACAAAATGTGGAGAGATGGCAATTATGAGATGACTTCTTAATACTCCAAGGGAAAAAGATTTTTTCCAAAGTAGTCCATCTACAATATTAACCCTTAAGATCTACTCCCCTTGATAGGTTTCAATATTATTTTCTCTTTTATACACATTGACTTTATAATTAACTCCTACAGGAGGACATTTCTGGAAATGTTCCCAGATATCTACAGCCACACTTTCGGTCATGATCACACCATGGAAAAAGTAGGGAACATCCAGATCCTGATGATCCAGGGGTTTCATAATTACCCCTTTGAGGTCAGTCAGAATCATCATCATTCCCAGAACAGGGTCGGTCTTTACATTTGTGCCCCGAGACATGCAGATTGTAACACTACCCACCCAAAGGCAAGTTGTCTTCCTTACTCAGGTTTGCAGGGGCACCACTCACTGTGGTAGCTAGAAGAGTCCGTTGCCCCCAGCCCGGACCTGCATTCTGTACTCTCCACACACACATCGTACCACAGATATACCAGTGGTGCTGATGAAACTTCCAGAAAGCTATAAAATAATGCATGCCAGGCACGGTAGATGAGGATTCAGAAAATGCTAACATCTTCTCTAGGAAATAAAGGTGACATACCTATGTGGCTTTAAGCATTTTTGTGCATTAGCTGGCCCCCGGGATCTGGGAAAAAGCATCTGATTTTAAAGTTTCTCAGCCTCATTCTCTGCAGTGAAATCTGAAGCTCTTCCTTCCTTCTCTGAGTCCAGAAGCTGGAATTGATACAGTCTGCTCTCTGTGATTTGTCTCTACCATTTGTTTCCAGTGACCACTTCAACTCAGATATCTCTCAATTCAGGGATCACTCCTAAACTTCAGGACGAAGGTCACTGCCCTTTTCATTCCCACCACAATTTTATGCTAGTAACCCTTTACCGTGTCAATAAATTTATTTTGTAGAATGTGCCCCCTGGACTCCACCTGCTAAATCTGTTTTTTGGGCAAATCATTTGTTACTTAGCTAAACAAATTTTATAAAATCATATTTCATAAAATTGTATTTTATAAAATGTTACTTTCTTATTTTATAAAATTGGTAAATCCAGGGATTTAGGCTTAATTATTATTTTTAAAAATGTTGGTACTCATTTTGCCAATTTTTCTCTTTTTACATATATCAGAAAATATGTTAAGAACTCAACTGTGAAGATACCACTATTTTTATTTTTTCTCACTTTTTGTACACAGGAAACAAGAAAGTTTGTTCCTTGGAAAACATCAGTCCTAAGAACGTACTAAGTTAAAGCTTAGCATGTTAGATCTGCGAGTAGCCTTGTCTTTTTTTTTTTTTTTTTTTTTTTCGGTACGCAGGCCTCTCACTGTTGTGGCCTCTCCCGTTGCAGAGCACAGGCTCCGGACACGCAGGCTCAGCGGTCATGGCTCACGGCTCCAGCCGCTCCGCGGCATGTGGGATCTTCCTGGACCGGGGCACGAACCCGTGTCCCCTGCATCGGCAGGCGGACTCTCAACCACTGCGCCACCAGGGAAGCCCAACCTTGTCTTTTTTTTAATGATGCTTTTTTCTGAATTGGTAAAAAAAAAAAAAAGCCTTAAGGCTTAGGAACAGAAGCAAATTGAGAATTAAAATCCAAATCATTCAAATGAAGTTTGTCAGAACAGTTTGTGTGTGGAGAGGACAGCTTCTAGGCACTTCAGAGAAACCAGCAGGACAGAACTGAGAATAGCCAGCACCTTACAGGGCTTCTCACAGAAATGCTTTAATGCAAAGAGGTGACTGGATTTCACAGGGAGACCAGGGAGAGGATGCAGAGATAATTAAATCACATTCAAGCACCTGTTTACCTGGGAGGTAAGTTCCTTCATATTGTGGTCAGATGCTGTTTAGGGGGACACTGGTGCAGGGGAGGTGTTGGGAGGATGAACTCTTTTCTGAGCGATTTTGCAAGTGTGAAAATTCATCCAACAGAGATGCTAGAAAAATTTGCTCCTAGTAGCGAACGTCCAACATGATATTTTGGGACAAAAATGTGTATTTGGAAGAATTTTTCACAAAAGAGCAGTGATGGGAGGAAAAGATTCATATGGGCCTGGCTAGTAATATTCTTCCTTCACAATTTTCTTGTGGGTTCCTGAGGCCTGTTGTGACTGCTTGGAGACCTGGTCCCCAAGCAATGGCCCTCTTTGTCATACTCAGGGTAACCCAGGAAGTTGCTTGTCTGAAGCAGAAAAGGTTCTCCCTTCCACTCATGTCCTCTTGCTGATCAGATGAACACATGGCATCATCTACAGCTGAGAGGTGTTTGTTAACTACCTTTGTTTCATAGGACACAACTCATATATACTCTACAGTAATGTTTATCACTGTCTTTTATAATCTCAAGGTAAGAAGTAATCAGTGTTAAAATCATTCTACTGGAATAACAAAGCACATGATTTTTTTTTTCCCTAATAGTGATTGTATTTGTTTGCTAGGGCTGCCATAACAAAAGACCACACTGGCTACTAGGTGGCTTAAACAACAAAATATATTTTCTCATAGTTCTAGAGGCTAGAAGTCCAAGATCAAAGTATCAAGTTTAGTTTCTTTGAGGTCTCTCTCCTTTGATGGCTACCTTCTCGCTGTGTCCTCCCATGGTTGCCCCTCAGTCTGTGTTCTAATATTCCCCCCTTATAAAGATACAAGTCATATTGGATTAGAGTCCATCCATATGATCATTTTACCTTAATTTTCTCTTCCAAAGCAGTATTTCCAAGTAGAAGTTAAGCTTACTGGACAAGCAATCAGGTATTTAATAAGAGGCATTGCTATGGAGACAAAAAAACAATGGTTAATAATTGAGGCAAATTTCATATCAGTTTTTGAGTTCTGAGGGTAGACAGTTGAGAAGATCTCTAAATGTCAGGGTTAAAGCATCTTTTGTAGTTTGAATGTCCATCAGATGTTCAGGTAAACTTTCTGAGTGGTCCATATAGCAACAGGAACGAAGAAGACTGTCTAAACATGAGCTGCTGTGGAGATTTCTCTGAAGTTTATATTGAGATATCTACCTTCAGTATGCAGGACTTCAGAAAAAAAGGCAGTTTTAGTTTCAATTATTCCAAGTCAAAAGGGTGGGAGAAAATTTGGAAACATTAGTTTGGAGAGTTGTAGTCAGGTAGTGGAGGAAACTAGAAAAATTCAGGATACAGCCCAGTTTTCAGGTAATTAACAAAACTTCAAGGAAAATTAATAGCACTAGAATCTAATATCCACAATATGTATTTTGGTTTCTATCGAAAGATAATTTTTCTCTCTAAAATCACCCTCATTTCTATCAAAGATAGCCAAATTAAGACAAATTTGTTTGCAAAATAAGTCTAGATTCAATAAACTTGGTCTTATTTATATAAGTATAGCAAGGATTGTGACTGACCATATAGGCTTATTTTTTATTTTTATTTTTTGCTTTTATTAAGAGAATTTATTGCCTCTCTCTCCTCCCAATAGCTCAAACATGAAGAAGCAACATCAGAGGAAGACAGACAAATGGCTCTTTGAGTTTGTCCTGCTTGGCATTGGTGAAGGAAGAGGCAGCTTTCTCAAAGTTTTTATCTGCTTAATTGGATGTAGTAGAGAAAGGGAACAAGGAAAGTCAGAGGATAAGTGAACAGGCTCTGCACCTACCAAGGATGTGTTATCCTCCTAATAGTCCCAGTAGGAATATTCCATTTATGTTCTTTGATCTGATCCTTGCATTGGAAGACACTTCTTTTTTTAATCTCTTTTTTTTAATTTAATTTTAATTTTATATTGAAGTATAGTTGATTTACAATGTTGAATTAGTTTCAGGTGTACAGCAAAATGATTCAGTTATATATATACACATATCCATTCTTTTTCAGATTCTTTTGCCATATAGGTTATTACAGAATATTGAGTAGAGTTCCCTTTGCTATACAGTAGGGTCTTGTTGATTATCTATTTTATATATAGTAGTGTGTATATGTGAATCCAAACTCCTAATTTATCCCTCCCCATACCTTTTCCCTTTAGTAACCATAAGTTTGTTTTTTAAGTCTGTGAGTCTGTTTCTCTTTTGTAATTAAGTTCATTTGTATCATTTTTTCAGATTCCACAGATAAGTGATATCATATGATATTTGTCTTTCTCTGAATGACTTCACTTAGTATGATAATCTCTATGTCAATTCATGTTACTGCAAATGGCATTATTTCATTCATTTTTATGGCTGAGTAATATTCCATTGTATATATGTACCACATCTTCTTTATCCATTCATCTGTCAATGGACATTTAAATTGCTTTCATATCCTGGTTATTGTGAATAGTGCTGCACTGAACACTGGGGTGCATGTATCTTTTGGAAGTATAATTTTCTCCAGATACATGCCTAAGAGTAGGATTGCTGGATCATATGGTAGTTCTATTTTTAGTTTTTTAAGGAATCCCATAATATTCTCCATAGTGGTTGAACCAATTTACATTCCCACCAACAGTGTAGGAGGACTCCTTTTCTCCACACCCTCTCCAACATTTTTGTAGTCTACAGTTTGTAGACGTTTTGATGATGGTTACTCTGACTGGTGTGAGGTGATACCTCATTGTAGTTTTGATTTGCATTTCTCTAATAATTAGCGATGTTGAGCAGATTTTCATGTGCTTTTTGCCCATCAGTATATGTCTTCTTTGGAGAAATGTCTGTTTAGATCTTCTGTCCATTTTTTGATTGGGTTGTTTGCTTTTTTGATATTGAGCTGCATGAGCTATTTGTATACTTTGGAGATTATTCCATTGTCAGTCTCATCATTTGCAAATATTTTCTCCCATTCTGTAGGTTGTCTTTTTGCTTTGTTTATGGTTTCCTTTGCTGTGCAAAAGCTTTTAAGTTTTATTAGGTCCCATTTGTTTATTTTAGTTTTTGTTTTCTTTCCTCTAGGAGGTGGATCCAAAAAGATATTGCTGCTGTGAAAGAGTGTTCTGCCTGGATTTTCCTCTAAGAGTTTTATAATATCCAGTCTTACATTTAGGTCTTTAATGCATTTTGAGTTTATTTTTGTCTGTGGTGTTAGAAAATTGTTCTAATTTCATTTTTTTTACATGTAGCTGTCCAGTTTTCCCAGTACCACTTATTAAAGAGACTGTCTTTTCTCCATTGTATAGTCCTGCCTCCTTTGTCATAGATCAATTGACCATAGTTTTGTGGGTTTATTTCTGGGCTTTCTATTCTGTTCCATTGATCTATATTTCTGTTTTTGTGCAAGTACCATACTGATTACTGTAGCTTTGTAATATAGTCTGAAGACAGTGAGCCTGATTCCTCCAACTCCATTTTTGCTTTCATAGTATGCTTTGGCTATTTGGGGGTTTGTGTTTCTATACAAATTTTAAATTTTTCTGTTCCAGTTCTGTGAAAAATGCCATTGGTGGGGGCTTCCCTGGTGGTCCGGTGGCTGGGACTTCACCTTCCAATGAGGAGGATGCAGGTTCGATCCCTGGTCAGGGAGTTGGGATCCCACATGCAATGCAACCAAAAAAAAAAACAAAAACAAAAACATAAAACAGAAGCAATATTGTAACAAATTCAATAAAGACTTTAAAAATGGTCCACATGAAAAAAATCTTAAAATAAAAATTCCACTGGTAATTTAATAGGGATTGCATTGAATCTGTAGATTGCCTTAAGTAGTATAGTCATTTTGACAGTATTGATTCTTCCAATCCAAGCACATGGTATATCTCTCCATCTGTTTGTGTCACTTTCGATTTCTTTCATCAGCATCTTAGAGTTTTCAGAGTACAGGTCTTTTGTCTCCTTAGGTAGATTTATTCATAGGTATTTTTTCTTTTTGATGTGATGGTAAATGGGATTCCTTCCATAATTTCTCTTTCTGATCTTTTGTTTTTAGTGTATAGGAACGAAAGAGATTTCTGTGTATTAATTTTGTATTCTGTGACTTTACTGAATTCATTGATGTGGTGTATCACACTGATTGATATGAGCCTGTGAGCCATGGCCGCTGAGCCTGCGCGTCCGGAGCCTGTGCTCCGCAACGGGAGAGGCCACAACAGTGAGAGGCCCGCGTACCACGAAAAAAAAATCATAAAATGGGGCTTTCCTGGTGGCACAGTGTTTAAGAATCTGCCTGCCAGTGCAGGGGACATGGGTTCAAGCCCTGGTCCAGGAAGATCCCACATGCCGCAGAGCAACTAAGCCCACGCACCACAACTACTGAGCCTGCGTTCTAGAGCCATTGAGCCACAACTACTAAAGCCCACGAGCCACAACTACTGAAGCCCATGCACCTAGAGCCCATGCTCTTCAACAAGAGAAGCCACTGCAATGAGAAGCCCACGCACCACAACGAAGAGCAGCTGCCATTCGCTGCAACTAGAGAAAGCCCACACACAGCAACAAAGACCCAATGCAGTCAAAAATAAATAAAATAAATCAATTTATTTTTAAAATCATAAAATATTATAACCATCTTCTTCAGTTTACTTAGTCCCATGTAATTAATTCTTGTTTTGTTTGATCTTTTGTTAGAAGTTTTATGAAACCATCAATTTCTCCATTAGCGTTTTGTAAATTCTTACTCAGTTCAGTGTAATGATGTGAAATTCATCAGAAACTTGTGTTCTAGAATACTTGTTAGATCCTTTTCCATGAATTTCTCTGAACATGAAACACATTTTCAGGAAGCTTTTGTCAAAGCATCTGAGTAAAACCATTGTCTAAGTAATAAAAGACAAATATCCATTACTAAAAATTTGATTCATTCTAATGGAATTGACAAGAAAATTTATCTCTGTGACACAAAACATTTAAGATAATAACTAGAATTATGACTGATAACATTATACTAGGACATATCCAATTTTAGGAATTTCATATACTTTCTAGAACATTTATATTAATAACATTCACCCTTATGATATAACCTAGAGTTTATGATCATTTATTTAGCAATGCTTCCCATGTAAGTAACATACCAAATAAGCCTAATGAGTTTCATAGCTCTCTTTTCTAATAAGATAAAACAAATCTTTTAAGGTGTTCCAAGGGGCCTCTGGAAAACCTGAACGTTATTTCCAGGTCAATAAAACTTCATTTAGAATTTGACTTGGGGAAAATCTACTTTTTCAAAAATAAAAATGTTTTAAAACACTTTGTCAAATATGATCATATGTCACTGTGAATTAATATTTAGTTATCAATTTAATCAAAGTCACAAAGATTCACATGTAAATACAGATAGTTAAATAGTGTAAAAAGACTTAGCTCTTTTAATATTGAAAGCACTCAGTTTTTCTTCAAAATTATCAAAGACTCATAAAGACAAAATGTACAATATTTGTTTTGCTAGACAGATTACATTGAATGTAAAAAAAAGTCTTTGTTTACAATTTCTCATTAAGAGCAGACCAATAATTAAGAAAATTTTGCAAAAAGAGAGAAAAAACAAATTTTAATTTTCTACCAGCTTACTTTGGATATTAAAACTCAATCACTTTATTAAATTCATTCCAATTTTAGACCTGACTACACATAAAATTCCTTTCTAAAGATTCCTTTTTAACAAACCTCTTACAACTTTCTCTGTCCATTTTGATTTGTCCCTTGTTCTCTTTCCCATTTAGAAGTCACCAGCTTTAGGACAAAAATCACTTAACAAAGTTTTTACATTAACAAAAACATCTCCATACCTTACACTTTTTCTTACCCCAAAATATATTCTAATTTCCTTATAATTCCTAGTAGCTTTAACCACATCTATTATTTACAATTCTTAATCCTTTGAAGCTTTAATTTTTTTGTAAAGATAAAGTTAAAAATTATGAACTGTGTAAGTATTTTGTGGCTTGGCAAACTTATAAATACATTTCATAATTCCTAGAAACATATTCTACTTCATAGTACAAGCTTTTAATGAAGCACAAGACATGTTTACTAATAGAACCAAACATATTTAGTGTGTAATAAGAGGTCAAAAGTAGGTAAACTTAGACTTGTTCAGCAATTAATATTTCAGTATTTTGTCTTAGTTGGAAATGATCTAGACATTCAATTCATTTAATTTAACTTAGCCAAATTCTAAGGGTACAATTTATCAAAGACATTTAGAAAACTATTTAAGTTGACATAGCAAAAACAATTATTGCTAAAAAAAGTTTACCTAAAAGAATTCTTATCTTATGTCTATTTAATTAATTTGTTCTTAACAATCCCTCAGATTACTCATGACAATTTCATAAGATGTTAAAGTAGTGTTAGCCATCATCTTAAATTATTATTATTATTACTTTTTTCTGAGAAATTTTGTAAAAGAGATAACATGAGCTTATTTGACTTTTAGTAAAACTACATAGCATAAAGCTATTATACTTAATGCTGATAACTCTTAAGATATGTCTGTATTAATTAAACCATTAAACCTGAACTAGATTTTACTTACCAAAAATTATCCTAGATCATGTGAATTTGAAAAATATTTGTATTCGTTTTTGTTATATTTTTGAGAATTTTTATATTGCTTGTTGGAATAAATTAAGTTTACTCACTCAGATAGCTACAGTCTTTTATTATTTATGGAGAAGACTTTTAAGTCTTCTTGCCCTTTAAGTGTACTTGCCCTTGATAAACAATTTTAAGGAGACTGTGATTTAGAGTTTGAGCAAGAGAGGGTTTTTCTGGTGGTTTTTGTTTTAAAAAAAACCTCTTTCCTTTTTTTTCTTTAAATTTTAGTTTCAGGTTCTAACAATTGAGATAATCTGGGCTCAGTCTCAGGCAATGTGGCTGTGTTTACATTTCAAAGACATGGTAAGGTTTATAACTTTAAGGGACAGAGAAAAAAGTGTAAATTTTCTTCTGTGAGTTTTGGAGTGTATTTTTCTATTATCATAAGTCTCAGGGTAATTATTATTTTAAAAACTTTTTCTTCTTAAGTACAGGACAATTTTGCTCCAATTATCCTCAACTTTTATAATATCTACAAGAATTTGAGAGGAATAGGTTTCAGGGTTGGTGAAGATAAATGGGCCTTGACTTGTTCCTAAGTTGCATTTCTGGTTTTGTAGAGATTTGGAAGACAAAGATAATTGTTTCTATTAGCTCTTGAATATTGGCTTCCAACTGATCTTTTCCTAATTATTTGTAGGAGGGCCTAAGGAATTGCTGAGGAGATGGGGCAATTTTTAAAATTTTTCTTAAAAAGGGGAATTCATGTTGGATCTTTAATTTGTTATTTCATCTTAATAACGATTCCCTAAGGCTAGCTGTTATACATGATCTTTCCTTTCAATTTGATCCTTCCATAAATACCAATATGACAGCTGTTTATGATGAGAGCTCTCAAAAAGGGAATCTTTTAAATACAGCAAATTTAAAGGATCCATCATCTGGCCATTGAGGAGTAAGACCTTTCATTAATTTCAAATAGTGACTCAAATCAGTAAGCCTTTTTATGGAACGACCCAGAGGTAACTTTTCAGGCTTAGAATAAATCCTTACCATGGATGAAATAAGCACACTTTCAGATGGAGAGGGCACGGATGATATAGCCCCTATAATGTGAAAATTCATTTCCAAGGATAACCTAAGAAAGCAAAGGCCTTCATTGCACAGGCAGTAAGGGTGGTATAATGCAAACTGTGTCCCTGGTCTCTCCTGGGAATTTGAGGCACCTCTGATCCCAAACCTACTAATCTGTGACATCAGGCATATGCTGCTGGAATGGGACTTTTCCAACACTAACAAGGCAATGAAGGTTGAAACAACAAAGGCCCCTTATGGACTGGGTCCCCTTAGGACAAACTCCTCTGACAGCTGGCACAACAAGACTAGAGTGTGCTGTTTATGACTTTGTGTCTCAGAACCCCAGTCAATTCAACTGGTTACCAGATGCACCCCAGTAAATACACCATCCAGATGGTGGAGACCAGAGAGAATATTCTCACTGGACAAAAAACCAAACTCTCAGGACACAGAAAAATACAGAAGGAAAAATCTCATCCAGTTTTTATATAGAGGACTGACAGCAAAGTTTGTCTTCATAGGCACTGGACTGGAGAGAACTGGTAACTCACCAGTCTGTGAGGCTGTCTCAAACAGCAGGCTTATAGGGCCTATGCCTGTATTCTGCCCTATGGTTCTTTCTTCTTATGAAACACGACTCAGGAGACAGAGACAAAGAAAAACAGTGACTGTCTCTGGGAGGAAAGGATTAAGAAAAACTGAGACGAGATTACTCATTTCCAAAAACCAGATTTTCTATGTCACAAGGATCTTGCTCCATAAGTATTTTCTTCTGCTAATCTAAATTTAGAGATAGAGAAAAGGAGACTCTTAAGCACTTTCCCTCCCACCAGACTTTACAGGCCTGGGAAGTTGAGGAGAGAAGAAATTTTACCTTCTGCTGGCCTTTGTCATGTGTCCTAGGATCTCTCAGCTGCAGCAGTCTTGTGGTGGGAAGCAGGGTTTAGCCAGCCTCCTGGTTGTCTTGTCAGCTGTTGAGGAGGAAGAAATGTCCCTGCCAACCTTCTTGAGTTAAAGAAGTAACAAGGTTTATACAGCCTTCTTGACCCTGCATTCCCTATCTCTGGTGCTAATGATGTCTTTCTACCTCCTGGTACAGGGAGGGCACCATTCACATGAGATATTAATTTCCTGCTTTCATGGAGACAGATAGGAAGGTCAGTGTGTCTCTCTTGCATCAGTCATTTCTTCAGTAACTTTAATTCAAAGTAATAGTCCACTGAGGCATATTTTGGAGCATCCTGCCCTGGGCACCAAAAAGTCAAATGGTTTAGAGAGAAAGCAAGTCCCTTTGTCAGCAGTGACCTGTGCTCATGGTGATTGTTATTTCATCTCCACAATACCATTGGGCTGGGTGCTCAAGAAACAAGAGCTGTGAAAACATGGCTCCTGTCTCTTATAATTTATAGTACCAATGTTTCAAAGAAAAAATTTTATTTAGTGCCTCCTTTGTGTTAGACAATAATGCTGGTATATTTTCAAGATATACAAATAATAGAAAGAGACATGTATGGCACTTGAATTGTAGTGAGACATTAAAAATTTTCCCCCCCAAAAAATCTTTTTCTTTATACTTATAAGAAAAAAAAATGTAGATTCATTTTGGATAAGATAAAGAAAATTTATGAAGTGATAAATCTAACCTGAGAAAGTAGAAAAGAACACAGTACACAGGCTCTGAGCATTCTACTCACAGAAAATATTGTCCTGTTCTTTTGCAATATGGACTTGTTCCCCTGTCCCTATGTCTGTCTCTTCCTCTCTCTGTTTCTGCCCCTCTTCCCTCTCTCCCTCACACATACACACATTCACTCCCCTACAAAAAAACCCATTGACTAAATGCTAATTGGCAGGCACTGTGCTCAAACTGAGGCTACAGTGGTGAGTTAAAAACAGAGATAATTTTTCCATCCTCATCAAACGTATATTCCAAGATGGAGAAAGTGAATACTAACCAAAGAGTCACACAACCATAATATTGCAACCACAACGAACAACCATAACCACTGAGTTAAGCTAAGCAAGCCACTATTGTCAGCTTTCTCTCAACCCTCAGTAGAGTGTGTTCCACTTAAAGGCCTTGAGTAAGTCACTATTCTGTTGAGAAAATCCAGGAAATTTCTCAGTCTTCCACATCTGAAATTATGCAGTTTGGAATGTCAGGAACAAGAGTGAGGGGAAAGGTCATTCAGAACTGCAACTAACCAGTTTCTCTCTTTCTGACTGCTGCAATAACCTCCTGGTCTATCCTGTGTTTACTCCCATTCCTCTGGCCTGTTCACAGAGCTGCCAAAGTGGTCCCTTAAAATTTAAGCCTGATTGTGCCACTCTATACTCAAAATCATCCAGTGAATTCAATTTAATTACAATAAATCCAAAGTTCTCACCAAGGCCTCAAAGTCCTTTTTGATCTGTTCTCCCCTTCTCCCATGTCTCTCTTGGCCTCATTCCTACCACTCTCCCCCTTGTTTTCTGTAATCCAGCCAAACTTGCTTCCTCTCCAGCTTTTACTAAAACACTACTTAGTAGACAAACAATTTAATTTAAATTGGGCAAAAAATTTAATAAGACACTTAACCAAAGAAGATACAGGAATGGTAAATAAGCAACATTTAAAAATGTTCAGCATTATCAGTCATCAAAGAAAAATTAAAACCACAATGCAAATAACTTCACATCTACTAGAATGACTAAAATTAAAAAGATTGATAGCATCAAATGTTAGTAAGGATGGAGAACAACCAGAAGTCTCATACATTCCTGAAGAAAATGTGAAATGATGTACTACCTTGGAAAACAGTTCGGCATTAATACAACCCCCTAATTTCACCCCCTAGGAATTTAAATTAGAAAAATATGTCCACACAAAATTTGTACATGAACGTTCATAGAAACAACTTTATTCATGATTGTGAAACTGAGTAGGATCCTGTGGGGCCTTCCCAGTGACAGACTCCCAGTGTTCCCTGCTTCTTGTTTGTAGAACAAAGCTTTAGTCTCCTAGGCCTCCCTTGATTTCCAGAGAGCAGTTAATGATTACAGAACTGACAAAATTCAGAAACAAAGGAAAAGCAGTCAAGCAAGAAAAGTAACAATAGATTGAAAAACAGTGTTGTCTATATCCCTTTCTCCTCAAGGGATATAGATAACAGTCTGACACATATCCTTGATGTGGTGCTCCAAGGACAATGGTGCTTCAAGGACAAAGGACAACCCTCTCTGAAAAAGTGTCAGCGTTACACCCCTTATCAGACCCTTAATTGCCCTCCCCACCATGTTGTGATGGTTATGAAATTCCTGAGCCCAGCTGGGCCATGAGACCTGTCCCAAATAAGAAAAGGCATCTTCCCTGTCCCACTGCCACCCTATAGAAGGAAAGTATATGTGCCTCGACCAATTAGTAAACGAAATTTTCACCTTGGAGCATTCCTTTGTTTTCTGGCTATAAAAACTGATCAATAGCACATGTTTGGGGTCCACTCCCCCAGACTACTAGGAAGTCAGCCTGCTGTTCTGGCAGAGACACTTTCCTCTAATAAAGTCTATCTTCTTTACATTCTGCCTTGTGTCTGGAAATTCTTTTCCAACCCACGTATGGACCACGACACTTGAGCGTTTTTTGTAGACACTAAGGCTCTCCACCTGATGGAGGATTTGACTACATGCTGATCACAAGCATGTAGGTCCCAGACTGGTTGGAACAAGAAGGCTGATGATTAAGGTTCCCAAAATATCACCCTGTCACCTCTCCACCAACTAATCAAAAGAATGTCCATGAACTGATAATTCACCCTGAGACCCTCACTCCTAATGTTGTCTTTAGAAACACTTGCCCAAAAGTCTTCAGGGAGTTTGGGTCTTTTGAGCATTAGCTGCTTGTTATCCTTGCTTCGCATCCTGCAAATAAACACTGTACTTTCCTTCACCACAACTGGTATCAGTAGATTGGCTTTGCTCTGCATTGGGTGAGTGAATCTGTGTTTGGTTTGGCAATAATTTAGGCAACCATGAAGGGGCCACCATCCCTAGTGGGCATCTCAACCATAGCACACTGGCCCCTGACCAGTGGCAGCTCATGGATACTACTCAGCAGCTGCTTGAGCACCTTTGTCTCAGAGATGGCCCTGAACACTTGCCACTGACCAGGCATCATTGGCCCATGGCACTTTTGATTTCTCTGGTAAAGGGAAAAAGACACATGCTTTGCTGGTTGAGATTTCTCTAGTAAGTAGTGGAACTTGTGTGTGGTAATACCAGGGTATTCATTCTCTTAGCCATTTGGGTCTGTCACTGGCTAACCATTTGTT
This sequence comes from Mesoplodon mirus, assembly GCF_964341445.2. Lineage (NCBI taxonomy): Eukaryota > Metazoa > Chordata > Mammalia > Artiodactyla > Ziphiidae > Mesoplodon > Mesoplodon mirus. Next base: position 90,478,773 of record NC_138983.1, read on the forward strand.
GGGGTTTTCCCTTTTGGGCTGAGGAGTTTGAAACCCTGAGAGACTACATTTGTTTGTTTGTTTGAGATTTTAAGATTACCAGCCATAAACAACTGAGAATGGGTAATCAGAGCTCTGTTTCATCTTATATTCCCTACGGTGTATTTTGCAGAATCGGGAAATTCTTAGCTCTTAGTTTCATGGGCTCATACCCATGAAAAGGAGAAGGTGATATTTTTCTAAAATCATGTGGTCACAGTATTCTTTAGGCTCTGGAGAATAATGACCCAGAAGGGGCACTTTTTGACATTCTAAAACTTGTTTTTGCGAATGAAAAAGCTGGCTTGTTAAAAGTATCTCTTCACTATTCTGACCAGAAGGAAACAAATCTTACTAGGAGGAACTTACATTTTTCTCCCTGTGCCTTTGAAATGTAAATGTTCTACCCTGGGCTCTAATGTACTCTCACTCACTCTTGTCTATACCATCGCCAATTCCTGAGACTGAGGGGGAAAAAAAGGGAGAAGAGTCCTTTTTAAACTCAGGCAGGAAAACTGTGAGATCTCTGTTTGTCTGGAATGTATGTATGTCCATGTGTACATTATAAATATATCTCTTTTCCTTTGGATGGTATTATCAAAGTTAGTTTGTAAATGAGCTCTATTTAATTGACTTAAAGGAAATTAAGCACTTACAGAAATTCTCAGAAATATAAAAGAAACTAACTTGAATGAATTTCAGATTCATGTGATCTGAAAAATATTCAATATTAAATTTGGGATAATGGCTGACTTGGTCTAATGTCTCATAAAGTTTTCTTGGGTAATCTAAACATAATTTTTGAGAACAAGTGAATAAAATAGAGGTAAATGAGACAAGAGTTTTTAGGTGAACTCTGGGAATAATTATGTTTTAGGAATGTCTACTTAAAAATAGCTTTTCTGGACGTTTTAGTAACTTGAAATTTTAGAGTTTAACTAAATTAAGCTAAATGATGAGAATTCATTGAATATCGAGGTCTTTTCCAAATAAAATAATATACTGAAATATTAATTACTAAACATTGGCTTCCTTTTACAGAGAAAGTAAAGATATTTAAGACTATTAATAAATATGTTTGGTGTCACACTGAGTCATTTTCCATAAGAAAGCACATATTTTTAGAAATTATAAATAGCATTTATTTATAAATTTGCCAATCTACAGAATGTTAATGTAAAGAACAGCTCATAATTGCTTACTTCTTAATTTTCACTAGGAATTTAGGTTTTTAAGACTTGAGAATTCTAATTAAATATGTAATTAAAGCCACTAGAAATAATGAGAACATTTTAGTATACAGGGTAATAGGATGTGTGTTTTCATTAAAAGAAGGTATGAAGAATAGGAATTAATTTTGTTAAAGAAAAAGGAAGTAATTTTGTCTTAAAGCTGGTTATTTCTAAATAGGAAATAAAATAAAGGGCAAGTTAATATGAATATAGAAAGTTGTAGATTTCTGGGGAAAAAGTAATCTTTAGAAAGAAATTCTATGTGTTGTCAGGACTCACTAAGATTAGAATGAATTTAATTGAGTAAATGAATTTTAAGATTAAAAGTAAAGTGGTACAAAAACTTAAAATTTTTTTCTCTCTCTGTTAAGAGAAAAAAGTTTTCTTGGAATATTGATTTGCTTTTGATTACAGATGGTAAATTTTCTTTACCTTTTAAATAATCTGTTATAACTTTCTGTACTTGCTTTTAAAATCTTTCATTGTAACTTTGGTTAAATGGATAAGCATTGTTTCACAGTGATCTGTAATCCTATTTGACCAAGTGTCTTGAAACTTTTTAACATTTTGGATAAACTTCTCAAGGATAGAATCCTAATTAAAGATATTTTGACCTCTGGATAGCTTTGGGATGTTTCAGAGGACCCCTAAGTCATCTCAAAGAGAGATATTAAACTAATTAGGATTATTTGGTATGTTATGGGAGGCACTGTCAATTGATTAGAGATAAATGTATCTCCAACCTTCTTAGGTTATACATTTAGATTATACTAAATATCATTAATATAGATATTCTTATGTTATATGAAATTAAATAAAATTTCTAAAATTTGAATATGTCAAATTTGTATGTTACAGAAGTAAACAAATTTTTTTTGTCATTTGCATTTTAACCAGCTCTTTAACTGTGTCAAATTTTTAAGTCTTTTTATCATTCATAGATGCTTTTGCAAAAATGCTTCATCTTCAGGAAGATTCATACTAAAGACTTTCTGACAAGTGCAGGTTTCTGATAACTTTCAAATCATACCATTGAATTGGGTAAGAAATTAAAGAATTCTAATGGGAATCCCGATGGTTTCATAAAGGTTAAGGCTGCAAACTGTAAACAGCTCAAATGTTCATCATCAAGTGAATGAGTAATTCACATCAGCAATAAAGGGGAATGAAATATTAATATACATAACATGGATGAATCTCAAAACATGCTGAGTGAAAGAAAACAGGAACCAAATACACACTGTTAGATTCTATTTATGTAAATTTGAGAATGGGAAAACTATAGTCACTGAAAGCAAATCATCATATCACTTTTTTTTTTTTTTTTTTTTTTTGCTGTACGCAGGCCTCTCACTGCTGTGGCCTCTCCCGTTGCGGAGCACAGGCCCCGGACACACAGGCTCCGCGGCCATGGCTCGCGGGCCCAGCCGCTCCGCGGCATGCGGGATCCTCCGGGATCGGGGCACGAACCCGTGTCCCCTGCATCGGCAGGCGGACTCTCAACCACTGCGCCACCAGGGAAGCCCCTCATCATATCACTTTTGTAGGAAGGTGAGGATTGACCACAAAGGAGCCTAAGGAAACTTTCTGGGTAATGGAAATTTTCTGTATCACGATTGTGCTAGTGATTACACAACTGTATATATTTGTCAAAATGTATCTAACTGTACTGTACACTTAACATGAGTGCTATCAGTTGTATGTAAATTGTACCCCAGTAGGGGTGATTAAAAGGAAATATATATTATGTATGACATATAAATATATGTTTACATATATTACATATACATCATGACAATAGAATAAAACATGTTCTTAGTGATTAAATTGCCATTTAGCCAACATCCAGAATGCCAAACATCCTTATTTTTTTCTTGTTTTTCCTTTCTCTAACCTTTCAAAAAGCATCATTTTTAATAGTCACATCAACATTGCTGATTAGATTTGCAGTAATTTGAAAACACAGAAGACATTCCTTTTAAAAATATAAACAAAAGCTGCTTTCATCTGCTCTCTAGATCTTTTTATTCTTATGCCACATTCTTTTTTTGTTTGTTTGTTTTTGTTTTTGTTTTTTTGCGGTACGCGGGCCTCTCACTGTTGTGGCCTCTCCCGTTGCCGAGCACAAGCACCGGACGCGCAGGCTCAGCGGCCATGGCTCACGGGCCCAGCCGCTCTGCGGCATGTGGGATCCTCCCGGACCGGGGCACGAACCCGTGTCCCCTGCATCGGCAGGCGGACTCTCAACCACTGTGCCACCAGGGAAGCCCTATGCCACATTCTTTACATCAGTTGACCAATTGAGTTAGGCACTCATTTACTTTTTCACAAATCTTGTTGTGTTTCTGCTAGTTCTGCATTAGGGACTATTAAGGAGGAAAACCACTGACACAAAATGGTTTCATTTGTGCTGAAGCCCACGATACCATGCATATATTTAATACCTAACCTACTTGCAATTTCGACCTTCACCAGAAATGTTATCTTAATTCTGAAATCTGGAATCTTCTGGTCAGCACCAATGTGGTAATCTATCACAGGGGCCCTCTCCATCTCCCCCAACCCAAGAAGAAGAGGCAATCTGCAAGATAAAACTCAAGGCTTCCCTTCCCTACAAAGAGAAGATAGTACTGGTCCCAAATAACCTTTTTTTCTTTTGCTAATGACTTTCTTGCCCACCCTCCTTTCTATAAAAACCTTCCACTCTGTGTAACTTCTCAAAGTGCCCTTCTATTTACTAGATGAGATGCTGCCCAATTCATAAAGCATCAAATAAGGCCAATCAGATTTTCAAATTTACTCAGTTGAATTTTGTTTTTTAACAAGACATGATCTTAAACAAGATAAACATTGCCCCTGTTTTCATCTCAGGTGGCCTCAGCCTGCAGCTGCTTGAAGCAGGATTTTGGTTCCTGGCCAGAGATTGAAGTCAGGCCGGGGCAGTGAAAGCACTAAATCCTAGCCACTAGACCACCAGGGACTAGTGGCCAGTGACAAGGTCCTGGCCTGTCTGCTGTGTAGAAATGAATTTCCACAGAGATGGAAAGTAGTGAAACAAGTAAAGTGTTTATTAGGAGGACAAAGAATACATGTGGATAGACACATGGGCGGGCTCAGAGAGAGAGTTGCGCTCACATGGTAGTTTGAATCACTTTTATGGGGAATTTCTTCCAGGTTTCCTTTGACCAATCATCTTGCTTTGCCTGGTTCTGAGTCCATATTTGGTATACCTCAGGGTCCTCCCGTGTTCATGTGCATCTCTTAGCCAAGATGGATGCTAGCGAAGAGGCCTATGGGTAGTTGACATCACTTACTATGGGGTGGTGCCCTCTCCCTTTTTGACCTCCAAGGAACCCTTCTGCACATGTGTAGCTGGGAAGGTCTCCTTGACTACGAGAATGAGGAACATCTAGTCTTTTATCTCTTATCTGGGCAGGGCACAGCCTCCTTTCTCGATTGCCCTGTTATTGATATTTTGGAGTTTCTGTCCAGAGGGAATGAACTCCTGCTGCTTACCCTGGGGCCCATCTATCTCCTGCCTCACTTTCACAGAACTCACAATCTGCTGTGAGAGACAGTCAGAATATGAGCACACACACACACAAATAATTTTAAAGCCCGATAGATTTGAAGTCAATAGAAAAGACATTGAGGGCTTCCCTGGTGGCACAGTGGTTAAGAATCCGCCTGCCAGTGCAGGGGACACGGGTTCAAACCCTGGTCCAGGAAGATCCCACATGTCGTGGAGCAACTAAGTCCGCGAGCCACAACTACTAAGCCCGCATGTTGCAACTACTGAAGCCCATGAGCCTAGAGCCCGTGCTGCGCAACAAGAGGAGCCACCACAATGAGAAGCCCTCACACCGCAACGAAGAGAATCCCCTGCTTGCCGCAACTAGAGAAAGCCCACGTGCAGCAACGAAAACCCAATGCAGCCATAAATAAATAAATAAATAATTTTTTTTTAAAAAAAGGAAAGACGTTGAAAAAGAAATGGGCCTCCTTTTGATAAGGAAGTCAGAGGTTTCTCTGTAACTTCTTTTGAGAACAATAAGCCATGTCTTTTCCTTCTTCTACATTTTCTCTCCCCACTGCTGACCCCAACAAAATGCTGAAGACAGAATTTGCACTCAATAGATTACCTTTTAAATTGATGTAAAAGTATAAAGTATATTTAAGTGCATTAAAGTATGGAAGGGCATACATTTGGAGCATAAAAGCTCAGTACCTGCTGGAAATATCACATAATTGATGAATATAAAACTAATTATATAATAGGGAAATTAAAAAGAAATTTCAGGCTGTGTAGAGACTAAATTAAGAGAACAATATCATATATAATAGCTGAATATTTTGGCATTTGAAATTGGAATTTAAAAAATAGATAAGAGAGGAAGAAATAGGAGTCTTAATTAATAACTGAAGGACAAAGGGGGGATAGGTAGCTTATTTAGCTTATTTCTGCCTTTTTAGTTGCAGAAAATATCAGTTTTGAAACCAGATATGGTTGCAATGTGTTATTTCTGCACAAAGTGCTAGGATGAGTTTCCCCACACCCACAGTTTAGGGGTAGTGCTTTACTCATAACTCATCTTTCATGCATTTGCCTAAATTCTTGTGGAATACAGCTGGACTTGCAGCTCATAAACGTGACCTTTGGATGTGTTTTAAACACTACTGAACTCCATTTTAATTTTACATATTAAAGCCTCTGGGCTCTATTTACTCTTTCATTATATAACATTCATTTATCTTATGAAAAACGCTGTGATTCACTGTTGGTCTAGCTTTTTTTTTTTTCACTTATTTGGATGATTTTTAGAATCCAAACTGTATTGTTATTTATCTTGGAAAACAGAAACACTTTCGGGAGTCAGTTCTCTGAGTCCCAAACCCCTCACCTGACACCCTCTTGTGGTGCTGTGCCCTGGGGGGAGGATACAGCAGGATCTGCAGGTGGAGAGGCCTAGAGAGCTGAGGGTATTATGTGTCTGGTTTATCGCCAAGATCAGTCAAGCCCCAAATTATAGTGTTGAGGGAGAAATTTTTCACGTAATGGGGTATGGGGAAGTCCTTTAGGCTTATACATGGTTCAGTGTAAACTTTGTGTGAACTGAAAGAGCCTGTCAAGCACACAGCACATCTGCTTTAACCATTAAGGAAAAGAAATGCCTGATTCACAAAGGAGGATAAGTGACTCCCTTCTTACGATGCCCGTGTTCACACCCTCTCGAAGACGAGGCTCCTTTCCCACGTGCCAGGATCCTACTGTCTCACTAGATATGTCCTCAATCTGTCTCTTTTGAAATCTTCAAGGAATAGACCCCTGTCATGTCTGATGTATGTTCTTTGTTCTGATAAAGTACAAGACTACCATGCTTCAGTGGAGAAGTTCCTTAGAGCCTTTTGAGGGGCTGCCTCCCAGATTATAGCCCTCAGCTTGGCTCAAACAAAACTATTTTCTGTTCCTATTATAAATTCTTTATTATTTCCCTCCACAGTGTGTTATTCCTTATGAAGTCCAGCTGTTCTAGGCTGACACCAAGCCACCCTGAAGCAGCCATCGTGTCTTCATTGCCTCTTTCTCACATCTGGGTCCTTGAAGGTTGCTGAGATCACACTTGCTTGTCTGTGTCCATGGAACCCAGGGCAGAGCCCAGGTCCTCCCACCAGGGCCCTGGATTCTGGTACCAAACCCAGGAGAAGGTGTGCTCTAGTTATATCAGCCTCACCTGGCACCAAGGCCAAGATCGTCATGTGTTTTTTCCCAGACTTCTTCTGTGGGAAAGGGTTTTGGGACGTTTTGTTTTCCCTAGTTCACCCTAGAGAGATGCAAGGAGGAAGTCTGATGCAGACTTTCCAGCTTACAAACATCTGAGGGCTGTGTCTCAGGTCAGGATCAATGTTCCCTTTTCCATGGGCATTCAAGTCAGTGAGGCAGCCTGACTTGAGGGCCAGGACTCTGCCTCTGTAGTCCTGGAGGTGATGGCTGAAGGCTGGGGACAGGGGCGCTGCAGTTCTGCCCAAGGGGAATTAAAGGCCAGAAAGCCCTGGTTTCTGCAGGAGTCTGATCATCGCCTGGAATGTATGCCAGTTAACATATAATTTCTTTATCCTATTTATTCATTATTGTTATTTCTCATTGTACTTTGGGACTCAATTTTTTATTGTTATAGAAATCCAGTGTTTTCAAAGATTCTCCCTCAAGGATTCTACTGTTAACATTTTTCATTAAGAGAAATGCCTGTCTATTCCAATCTTTCTTTCCCTCCATTATTTACTGTGTCTTTTCTAGGTCTTGTCCTTGTCTCCTGGGCCACAGTCAGTAATGTCTCCACTTATGTATTCTGAGTGTGTGATCATTTGGTCCAAGGGATTCTGCTGAATGAAGTATAAATTCTGATATCTTTCTCTTGCAAACTTTCAAAAACTACAAATAAAATGAAGATATGGGCAATATAAAATGAAAATATGATTTTCCATTCTTATTAATATCTATCTCTATATTTCAATAGAATTCAATTATTAGCCCCTGGTGACTATATTTTTCAAAAGAATTCCCTAAATAATTACCAGGAATTCACTACTCCAATGTAATGTAGAAGATATTCTTAGTGTATTCTTCAAATTCATGTTGATGGAATGCTCAAGTTCCCTATATCAAATTGAGCTCCTATATTCCCTCTGAATAATAAAACTAAGATATGTTTGCTAAAGATTGTTGAAAAACAACATTTTAGCTTGACATGGACAGTACAAATACAGTATCACTAAGGGTGAAAATTTAGTATATGTCCTGTGGACTACCAATTTCATGTTCCACAAGCACAATCTAACCGTTTAAATACAGAATTATTTCCTAATTCTCTATTATATAAATCTCATTATAAATAACAAGCATTTTAAAAGCTTTAAATTTCTAACTATAGCTAATTAATCTGTACCTTTTTTCCTCTATCAACAAAAATTGACTTTCATGGTTAACTCAGTTAAAAAATAAAACAGCACAATAGGAAAGAAGTAAAATATCTCCATTGCCTACAATATATAATAATATATATAAATATGCTGATGACAAAAACGTGGGTCTGCTCTCCCACGTGCAGTAAAGCAAATCTACTGACACCAGGTTATGGAGAAGGAAAGTGCAGCGTTTATTGCAGGTGCCAGGCAGGGAGTTCAGGTCAGCTAGTGCTCAAAACACCTGAACCCCCTTTCCTGATGGGTTTCATGAAAGCATTTTTAAATACCAGGTGAGAGAGGGGAATCACAGGGTATGTGATCAGCTCCTGCACAATTCTTTGGTTGATGTGAGGTAACAGAGCAGTGTCACAGGGGTTAACGTTATCAATCCTCAGGCTCCAGTAAAAGATCTCCTACTTAAAACAGTTTCGAAAGTTAATAAAAATAAACACTAACTGAGTAGAGGGAAGGTGTCCTCAACTTCAGAACAGTGTAAAGTCAGCAAATATCACAGCTGGTACACCCCTCGAAGAGACTGATCTTGACTGGTTGCAATTTTTAAGAAAACACATTTGGGTAAAATTAACTCTGCACTTAAAAAAACTGACTCACAGGTTTTAGGTTTTCTAAATGCTCTAAAAGTACTTCTTTTTCCTTTCCAAGAAGGGACTTTCAACCTCCCCCAAAGTAAAAGGGCAGTGCCTCTTGGATTGCTTTCTCTCGCTGAACACACCGAAGAAAAACTGCATCATGTTGGTGTCTATCTGAATAATGTGCTCAGGGCTCTCCCTGAGTCATTGCATGGTTCTCATTTGCACGTGGGAGCCAATGGGTCTAAGTGCAGGCCACCACAAGATGTGCCACTATGGCATGTGGATTATTTTGAGCTGAAAACAATCAGGCCCAAAAGACTCAGGAAGAGCCTTTGAACTTCCCCCTTACTGCCTAAAATAATTTAAGACAGGAGGCCTGTCCCAGGAAGAAGCTATCACTAGAGATAAATGTAGTATAATATTAGGTGTGGTAGAACAGGAGGAACACTGAAAAGTCCATTTGATCAAAATCCTCTCTGTGGGGCTTCCCTGGTGGCGCAGTGGTTGAGAGCCCGCCTGCCGATGCCGGGGACACGGGTTCGTGCCCCAGTCCGGGAAGATCCCACGTGCCGCGGAGCGACTGGGCCCATGAGCCATGGCTGCTGGGCCTGTGCGTCCGGAGCCTGTGCTCCGCAACGGGAGAGGCCACAACAGTGAGAGGCATGCGTACCACAAAAAAAAAATTCTCTCTGTGGCTCATTGTCTTTGGATGGATCAGCAAACATTTGTTTACCAAACATTAACTCTTTTTAACTTCCTGTGAATTACCTTACTTCCCCTTGAAATTTCAGACCCATACCTCCTTCTGATGCCGAAATTTGGCCTCTGTGCACTGGTATGGAATCGAATTCGGGGGCAGAGTTTGGGTGAAGTAGAAAAGAATAGGTTTATTGTGTTGCCAGGCAAAGGGGGACACAGCAGGCTAATGCCCTCAAAACTGTGTGTCCCAACCTGGGGGGATTTGGTGAGGAGTTTTATAGCAATGGTTCAAGGTCAGGGTTGCTGATAAGGGTTATGGTGTGTTCAGGGCCTGCAATCCTTTAAGCTGGCCTCAGGTGGTCTCCTGATGAGCTTCTATGCTTCTCAAGGTTATCAAACTGTGACCTTCTCTCTAGAATGAAGGATGCTTCATCAAGTAGTTAACATCTTCCATTTGTTGGGGGTTTTAGTTCTGTAGAAGAGCTCAGTTATTGTTCTATGTTTCCCTTGAGGCAGAACCAGGATCTTGTCCCAAAGCTGCACTATTGTTTCTTGACAGTTCCTCCCTTGTCTCTGCAGCCCCTCCCTTCCCTGATTAGCAACTATTTGACCCTACCCTTTGGAATTCAGGGAAGGTTGTGGAGGCTGAAGCCTAGTCCCTGCAAACAAGAAATGGGGGACACAGAAAGACTTTAGTGCCCAGGAGCCCCACAGGGTCCTGCTCAGTTTCACTTCTCTTTAGTCAAGAATATATATATGTCACCTTGTCTTGCTGTCTTTGGAATTCTTCATACTTATGTGAATTCCCCATGTGCACATAATAATTTAATTGTCTCTTGTTAATCTGCCTTATGTCATTTTCATTGCCAGCCAAAGAGCTAATGTTACCCAAAAACCTGGGTTTGCCTCTTGGTGGCTGTCAAGCTGAAAGGCACAACAAAAACAAAGATTGGGAGAAGAAAGGATTTGTTACTTGCAGCAAGTAAAGAGAACACCGGGGGTCTTTCCCAAAGCAGTGTCTTCCTGAACAGCAAAATTGGGGAATTTTTAAGCTAAGGGTATATGCATATTCATGAAGGGGTTTGGGTGGTCCACAGAGTCCAAGCTTTAGTGGACTGAAGTCATGAGGGTCAGAAAAGGTCAATATCATCATTCCTTATGTTCCCAGCTGATCAGGCTAATCTTTACCATTGAAAGAGAACTGGGAGTCTTTACAATTATCTTTGTTATTGTTACTTCTTTTACCTGAAAACAGTCCTTTGATTCTGCATTATTTTGTTCCCTTAAGATCATTAATTACTGAGACCCTTTCAACGGCAAGCATCCTGGCCAGGCTTACATTGCAAAATGGCTTAGGCCAAAAATGACTCCTAGATATACATATTATTAAACTTTTGTTTTATTTTCTCCTGTTAATCAGTCTCACGTCAATTTAATTCTTAGACCAGCTAAAAGTGTTACCTGAAACACTTCTTTTGTTGAGCCAAAAGACACAACCAAGCCAAAGGGCAGGAGAAGGAAGGCTTTATTACTTGCAGCAAGTAAGGAGAACACCAGGGATTTTCCCAAAACGGTGGCTCCTTGAACAGCCAAATTGGGAAAGTTTTAAACTGTCAACTGAAAAAAAAAAAAAGCACAAACTGAGAGTTGTGAGTTAAGTTTTATTTGGGGCAAAATGAGGACTATAGCCAAGGAAACAGCCTCTCAGATAGCTCTGAGGAACTGCTCGAAAGAGTTAGGGGGAAGGTCAGCATGTATGTGATTTTGGTGAAGGGGGACACATGGAATCAGGGACACATTTTGGCAGAAATTTGCTGCTAGTCACGAAATGGTGGCTGCTAGTCACAAGGAGCAGATGTCTCCATTAATGACTTTAGTGCTTTTCTAGATATGAGAAGATAAAAGAAACTGGGCTCATAAAATCTTCTGAAAATATCTAACTATCTGAAGGCCTGTTCTGCCGGGTTTTCCCAGAGCATAGACTGCCTCATTCCTGATCTCTGTCCTGAATTCCATTCAGGGTGTGTTGAAGGTTGTGAAACAAAATTTATATTTTATGGCAAGACAAGAGAAATTTAAACATAAACTCTTCTCTGCCCTTTGGTCTCCTCTCTCCCCACACTGTGCATTGTGCATCTGCATTATACATTGACCAAACCTCCCCCATAGGCGGGGACACTTGCTCAACCATAAAGAGCAACATTCTCCTAACATCAACAAGACAACTCCCTCCTTAAGAGATAACATTTCTTCTTGACCTTGTAAGGGGTTACATGACCAGCAGGATGGCACTTAGATCTGAATTATGTAAACGTTCAATAAAATGTCATTTGATGTACAGCCCTCTGTCTCCAAAAAAACTTATACACCTCCCTGGGTTTCTAATGGGCAGAACAGTTTTCAGAGTTTTCTGAGATGCTCTTCCCAGGTTATAATCCTCAAATTTGGCTCAAAGAAAAATTTCTAGTTCTCTTTTAGATCAAGTGATAACTTTTTTGTCAAGGTCAGCGACTACAGTGGCTAGTGACTTCATTCTTATAGAACCAGATGGTAAGGGACAATTTTATTTCACAAGATCATTAATTACTGAGACCTGTTCAAGAGCAAGCATCATGACCAGGCTGAGATCACAAATGATTTAGGCTTAAAATGGATTCTCTTATGTCAAAAAGTTATATTTGATTCTTTTTCTTTGGGGACCCCCTACTCCATTTGCCTACAGAAGGGCAGAGGAAAAGTTCTTCCTCTCTGACAGTCTTCATGACTGCCTGGAGAAACAATGATGGACTCAGGAGTTCTTCTCAGCCTCGATGTGCACAGAAATCTTTATGCCTATGGTAAAGGGGCATGGAAAGGAGAGGGTTCTCAATGTGTAGAAGTTCAGATGCTTTCAAAGGCAGGCAATGTGCCCTGCACTATAATGCCTGTTGGGCAGGAAGAAAGTTTCCTGTACCCTTCTAGATTTTTCTGGTTAGTCTAGGAATTAAATTGACATGGGACAGATTAAGATTAACAGGAGAAAATCAAACAAAATTTAATAATATGTATACATGGAAGAGACCCAGGAGAACTCAGTAAATCTCCCAAATGGCTGAAATCCTCACCTTAAATACCACTTTCAACTAAAGACAAACATGTTGGGTGTAGTGGTTTGGGACTTCAAAGGGGAGGAAGGCAATTCTTCCCCGGACCTCATACCTGAGGTCACCATACCTCAAGGGGAAATTCAGCTTGCACTGCAACTTCAACTAAAGAACAGTTCTTCGTGTAACACTGCCGGATACTGGAAGATACACTGGCCCCTCGGCCGACCGAAGGCATTCCTTCATTGAGGCCGTTCGCTAGTCGCAGAACACCCTGCTTTAAGAAGTTGATTCAGTTTAGGGCACAGTGGGTAGCTTGTGTCTCTTTTACTTGTTAGAAAACACACGTATTTAGGCTGCGTGTCAATCTAGACATGGCGTCTATAGCGAAAAGCCTGGTTTTCCCATTTTGAAAGCTCCATTCTTGCAGCCGGAAAAAACCTGAAAAACACTGTTGTTGCCGTGTTTCTAGTCCCTGCAGGCATGGCTCTGAGAAAAAAAAGAGTTTTCTCGAAAGAAAGAGGGTGCTTCCAGGTCCTGGGTGGCAGCTCTTCCTGCCCTGCTCTAGAGCTAAGGGGAATCTCAACGGGGGCCCTAGCCTCGACGTAAGGTCTTGATTTGGCATCCAGAAGGGTAGGCGTGAAGCAGGTTCCCTGAGGCATTAGTCGAAGTTCTGCATTCGTTTAACGGCAGTAAGTGTCTAGAGACTCGTGGCCCCGTTGCGTCAGTGCCAGTTTCAGGACAAGAACTCTGAGGACCCGCTGGCTCCCCTGGGCTTGCTGGGCCACACTCAGACCCGTAGGCCCTTCAGGGTGCCCCAGGGTAGGCCGAGGGAAGGGTAACACACTGCAGTCTACCTTGGGGGAGCTAGATGTTGATGTTCCAACTACCGGGTTTGTTTTTTTTTTTTTGCAAAAACCCCTAAATATCCTGTGCCCTCCCTTACCTCTTCAGAACAGTCCCTCAGAGCTATCTGAGAGGCTGTCTCCTGACTTGTCCTCAGTATGTCCTCCAAATAAAACATAATTCTCAACTTTTAGGTTGTGCATTTTTTTTCAGTCAACATTTAATTGTATGGCTCATGTAGGTACTATGCCTACATGTAATGGGATGAGCTGTAAATTATTAAAACTAGATAAATTCTGTCAGCTCTACCACTAGCTGAGATCAGGCTTTCTTCTCTGGATACTTCTGTCATAGACCTTGGCAGATATGGGGTCTGTGTTGGTCTTAAAATTATTCTTAGAATTGTGGGGACTCATTCATTCTTTCAGCAAATTTTACTGCTTATATTCTATGTGTCAGTTACAGTGCTGGGTCTTGAAATACAGAAGTCAACACACGAAAATACAAGGATAAAACACATTTTCTACCATATTAACTTTTTTCATTCATTAATTCATCCTTAAGTCATTCAACACGCATCTTCTTATTGAATACTGATGAGGGATCAAATGCTATGCTAAACACTGAGTATATAACTGCAAATGAGATGGACAGGCCCTGATTTTGATGTCACTACTATCTTTTGTTGTGTCATATAGTGGGACAGCTTCATTATTCCCTTTACCGTAAGTTTTGTTTTTTTTGCGCTACGCGGGCCTCTCACTGTTGTGGCCTCTCCCGTTGCGGAGCACAGGCTCTGGACGCGCAGGCTCAGCGGCCATGGCTCATGGGCCCAGCCGCTCCGTGGTATGTGGGATCTTCCCAGACGGGGGCACGGACCCGTGTCCCCTGCATCGGCAGGCAGACTCTCAACCACTGCGCCACCAGGGAAGCCCTACCCTAAGTTTTTATCACAAATTGCTAATGAAAATAAAACTGTTAGTGGAGTTTCAACATGCATAGGTAAATGAGAACACAGAACTCCCCTTTCGCATGCCCCATTCTCCTCCTTCTAACTCCCTATGTGAACTCACTTTGTGCCAAGACCAAGATGTGCCCCAATAAGAACCAAGCTGATTTCCTCACACTGACAGGGGCTATTGCTCACTTAGAAGACTTGATGCTTAAGTTTGATAAGCAACTAGAAGACCATGGAGACAACCTATAAAAATGATTTGTCTTGGGAGAAAATACTAAAAAGGGTTAATGTGCTGTTCCACATGTCTAACCTCCTGGGATTAAACCACAGGCACCAAGGTCACCAAGGGTACTTGGCAACAATGAGCTAAAAATGAAAAGAAAAGCATCATACTGTTATTGTATTCATCTTCCCCCAAGGCACTCTCTGATAAACACCACAACCACTAAGGGAATTGAGAACAGCTTCCTTGTGGGGCATCTTTTTCCAAGAAGTTAAATCATATCCAGCTATCAGCACACCTTACTTAAGGTGATTGTAATGTATGAGATTAAATGTTCCTACCTGATTGGAAAACTTCTTGTCCTCAATTCATTGGCTATACTGGATTATTTTTCTTGGGTCAGACCTTCAGACTTCTACCAGAAATCGTTCCTTTGGGGAAACCAGGCCTTCCCAGAAACTCAGGAAACTGAAATGGAGACAGAAAGAGAGAAGGAAATTATTTGGACATATAGACCTCAATTGTTTGGTTTTAAGTAAACGTCCCAGCAAACATCTTCTAAATGGTATAATAACTTTAGGGAAATTCACAGTTTATAAGTTTGTGTACTCATAAACTGAACATATTATGATAAGAGTACAGGTTGCATTTTGTGTCTTCAACTCAAGCAAAGACTTCAAAAAAGTCCCAGTTATCCTTTGTTCATTAAGACACAAAGAAAGGGCAAAAAGGGCAAGTTTCTAAGTCTTTTTCTTTAAAATTTACTTCCTTTCTTCAGCCTTCATCAAGATCTTCAGGAAATTAACTTTACTAAAGTTAATTATTCATAAAATAAACATAGGAACCTGCAGAAGACTATTTCAAAGAGACCTGTAATGTACAATACCCATTGCATACATGCACCATGAGCTTGTCTTTTCTAGCACTGGCATACACAAAACTCTGTGTGTGTGTGTGTGTGTGTGAGCACACATGTGTGTCTTTTTTTGTGATGGAGCCATAGGGAGAAAATAAATCTATTGGCTGCAATTCAGCGATGTAGAAAGATTTAAGGGTAAAGGAAAAGGCTACATCAAGTAAAGCAATAAAGTCATGAGGTTGTGCCTCCATAATAATAACAATAGCAGTCTTCTGTAACCAAGGGAGCAGGCTCCTCAAATTATAGTCACACCTGTTAGACCATCTGCCCATAAATTTCACACTATCATTAATGGAAAACAAATGGCACTGTCTCTCCTTCCCTTTATCCATTGGCTATTCTCATATAAATGATTTTTCTCTTCAAGGTCGTGCTCTTTCCTATCTGTTTAAAAATATTAGGATTTAGGAGGGGTGATACATAATGTGCCATGCCTTGGTACTTGTACCAGTGATGGCTCTGTAAGGAGCACTGGATTGTTAGGAGGCTATAAATTGAATTCCCCTAGAAGCAGAACCTGAGGCAATAATTTGAATGCAAACTGTTCATTTGGGAGGTGCTTCCAGAAGACTCAGAAGTGGAGTGGGAATTGAGAATGGAGGCACGGAAGGAAGCCAACAGAGGTGCATTACTGAATAAATTACTCCTGCAGGGAACTGCTGCCAGTACTTCAGGGGAGTTCTGTGAAACTCTATAGAACATGTCTCAGAGTTATCCCAAGAATTGGTGAGAAACTTAAAGTACTTATCTTCCAGTCCCCTCTGTCCTTGGTTGAAAGCTACACCCAGATACATTAACTCCTGTACATTTCTGGCCTGCCCTAAGGTGGATAATTGCAGGTGGTAACATGAGTCTATCAGCATATACTGGAATGATGAGTGCTGGGGAGATATGAGTGGAGCATTGAAACCATCTAATACAGTCGGGGCAGGAGGTATTAATTATTGGCTTGCAAGTCCAAATGGGTAACCTTAAATTCCTGGGTTAATGGTTTTACTTTGAGGTATTTAAGCATGATGTATGAGTAAAAATTTCCTCTATTAAATCAAGTTGAAGATCCTAAGTCCCTAATCTTCTGGAAAACTGTGGGTATCTTTTTAACAGATTTTTGAAAAGTAACATGATTAAGATTTCAAACTGACCATCCATTCATTCATTCATTCACTCATTCAACAAACATTTATTGAACACCTAAAGTATGCCATGGGTTAAACTAGGCACCAGTGTTACCGTTACTAAAATCATTATTGTGCCACCTAGAAGTCAATGTATTGTGACACTCAAATAAGAAAATCCATAGTTACCGTAAAAATTATTACAGAGTGATATAGGAAGACACAGTAAGACCTTAATTCATGCTGTGGACAGTAGTATATGGGGGATATCAGAAGGGCTTCCTGTAGAAGGCAATTGAAATGGATATGTAACATGAAGGAAGGGTGAATTTTTGAGGAAAAGAGAAGATAAATTCATGTTTGCCAGAAAATGAATGGTTAAGCATCAGTCCAGAAAGGAGTTCCATTCATAATCAGTAAAAGAAATGTCACTGGGGCTTCCCTGGTGGCACAGTGGTTGAGAGTCTGCCTGCTGATGCTGGGGACATGGGTTCGTGCCCCGGTCCGGGAAGATCCCACATGCCGCGGAGCGGCTGGGCCCGTGAGCCATGGCCGCTGAGCCTGTGCGTCCGGAGCCTGTGCTCTGCAACGGGAGAGGCCACAACAGGGAGAGGCCCGCGTACCGCAAAAAAAAAAAAAAAAAAAAAAAAAGAAAGAAATGCTCACTGGAGTGTAAGAAAAGAAGACAATGGAGAGGGTGGTAGAAGCCAGACCATGAATGGTCCATGTATGTATACTAAGTGCTATGGTCTAGTCTTTGTGTTCCCCTCCAAATTTATATGTTGAAATCTTAATTTCCGGAGGTGATCGTAGTAGTAGGTGGGGCCTTTGGGAAATGATAAAGGTATTAGTGCTCTTATAAAAGAGACCCCACAGAGCTCCCTAAGCTCTTCTGCCATGTGAGGTTACAATGAGAAGTCTGTGACTCAGAAGAGGGCTCTCATCTGACCATACTGGCACCCTATTCTTGAACTTGCAGCCTCCAGAACTGTGAGAAAAAAAATCCTGTTGTTTATGAGCCACCCAACCTGCAGTATAATCTTACAGCAGCCCAAAAGGACAAAGAGAGTTGGGATGTGAGATTTTACTCCAAGAAAGATGGGAATCCATTGAAGGATTTTAACTGGTAACTTAGAAGAGAGACAAGTTTCATAACACAATCAGGTATTTTTATAAGAAACATTTGTTTCATTTTCAGAAAGATCACTCTGGAAATACTGTGACTAGATTTTTGGAGAAGGGTGATGGCAGTCCCGGATATAGAAAGATGAGTTAGTAGTCCATTAACGTAAGTCAAACAAGAAAGTGGAGATAAAAAGTGTGAATTTGTGGCTGAGAGTTCTTTTCTTTTAGCACTTGAAAAATGTTACGTCAATGCTTCTGACTCCAGAGTTTTAGACAAGAAATATGCTGTCATTGGAATTGGTGTTTCTCAGTAAGCAATGCATCGTTTCTTCCTGTCCACTTTTGAGATTTTTTTAGTCTCTACTTTTCAGAAGTTTAGTTATGACACGTCTTGGCAAGGATATCTTTGCGTTTTTCCTCTTTGGGTTTGTTCAGATTCTTGAATTTGTGTTTATGTCTTCTAAAAAATTGGGAACTTTTTAGCCATGATTTCTTTGAATACTTTGTCAGTCCTACTTGCTCTCTTTTTTCATTCTGGAACTTTGATGATATGAATGTTAGTGCTTTTGTTACTGTTCACAGGTTCTTGAGATCCTGTTCTTTCTCCTATCTTTACCCCTCAGTCTATTTTTCTCTGTACATTTGGTACATTGTATTGATCTCTTCTAAGTTCATGATTCTATGCTTTG
This sequence comes from Mesoplodon mirus, assembly GCF_964341445.2. NCBI lineage: Eukaryota > Metazoa > Chordata > Mammalia > Artiodactyla > Ziphiidae > Mesoplodon > Mesoplodon mirus. The sequence goes on from NC_138983.1 coordinate 90,497,236, forward strand.
TAATCTCCACTCTATTCTTTTTTTTTTTTTTTTTTTTTGCGGTACGCAGGCCTCTCACTGTTGTGGCCTCTCCCATTGCGGAGCACAGGCTCCGGACACGCAGGCTCAGCGGCCATGGCTCACAAGCCCAGCCGCTCCGCGGCATGTGGGATCCTCCCGGACCGGGGCACGAACCCGTGTCCCCTGCATCCGCAGGCAGACTCTCAACCACAGCGCCACCAGGGAAGCCCTCCACTCTATTCTTGAGCAATGTTTTTTGATTGTTGTATTTTTCAGTTCTACTGTTCTCATTTGTTTTTATTGTTATAGCTTCTAGTTCTTTGTTTACATTTTCTATTTTTCCCATTTCTGTCAAGGAACACATAATTGCTAATTGAAGCATTTATGTGACAGCTTATTTAAAATCCTTGTCTGATCATTTCAGTAGATGTTTTATCTCAGTGTTGGTGTATGTTTATTGTCTTTTCTCATTTATTCTGTGATTTCCTGGTTCTTGGTGTCATGAGTATTTTTCCATTGTATTCTAAACATTCTGAGTTATTATATGACTCTGTAACTCATTTAGTTTTATTATTACTTTTTAGAAGGAAGTCATCCTATTTGAGGCGTAGTATGAGGACTGGGGGGTTACGTACAGATTTCCATTGGGCCCTACTGACAATACCCCAGCAAAAGTGGGCACTTACATTGTCTCACTGCAGACAGGTCAAGTAGAAGTTCAGCTATCCTATTGGCCCTTCTGACACCTTCCCCCCAAAAGTGGGAGCATTAATATCATTGTGTTGCCTTTTAGTAGGAGTGGAAGTTCATCTCCCCAGTAGATTTCTTGACACAGGGGAGGGGAGAAGTGAAGTGTTTGCTCTCCTTCCTCCCACTTCATTCCTTCTTGTTGACGCCGGGTGTGGGTAGAGGGTCAGCTCCCTGCTGGCCCCACTGACGCCAGGGTAAGAGGGAGAGAACTGACGACTCGCCCTGCTCGTGCCGTCTCATTCTGTCTTGTTGCCTCAGGGTGGTTCTGGGGATTCAGCACCCCAGTGGGTCTCACTGACACCATGTGTTGGGGGTTAGTGGGGTGCCTACTCCCGCCAACCTGTAACATCCTATTCTTATTGATGTCCGGGAGAGATGGACGCTAAGTCCCACCATTGGACCCCACGACTGTGTGAGGGCAGCCCAGTGTTAACAAGCCTGTCAGGCACCACTTTTTTTTTTTTTTTTTAATAAGTAAATTTATTTATTTATTTGGCTGTGTTGGGTCTTCCTTTCTGTGCAAGGGCTTTCTCTAGTTGCGGCGAGCGGGTGCCACTGTTCATCGTGGTGCGCGGGCCTCTCACTGTTGCGGCCTCTCTTGTTGCGGAGCGCAGGCTCAGTAGCTGTGGCTCACGGGCCCAGCTGCTCCGCGGCATGTGGGATCTTCCCAGACCAGGGCTCGAACCTGTGTCCTCTGCTTTGGCACGCAGATTCTCAACCACTGCACCACCAGGGAAGCCCAGGCACCACCTTTTAAAGTCTGTTTGCTAATGGAAAGGGGTGGAGGCTCAGCTCACCACTGGACCACACTGAAACAACCCTGGTGGGGAATCAGAGCGCTGGCTCTTCTGGAGGGCAGGAGTGGGGTGGTGTGGAAGATCAAATCCTACCTTGGCCCAACTGAAACGACAGGACATAGGGGATGGGTGCAATATTCCACTGGCACTTGGCTCGAGTAGTGTGTATATTCCACTGGCACTTGGCTCCAGTAGTGTGTATATTATTGCCCAAACGGTCTTCTGTCTTTAGCAACCCCTTTCCTCATACTTTGGCTAGGGGGAACAGGGTTTTGTGTTTTTTTCTGAAGCTTTTTTGTCTGTTGTTCTGTTGGTGGTTATTGATTGGGGGTGCCTGTAATACCCTCTCCAGGATGTATGAGAAGCAACAGGAAACACAGGGGACTCATCACCATGTTATTCCTCAAGTCCCAAAGTCCCTAGTTAAGTCTGCCTTCTCATTTCCACCTTTCAGCATCTTCCTATGTTTGTTTGTTGTTATGTTCAGGGCTTTAGTTTTAAGTGGGAGAACCTGGGAGAAATGGGCTATTTCATCTTCTTGGAAGCAGAGGTCTGGAGGCCTTTTGATGTTAAAAAGTACTGCTGACTGTAAATTAAAATTTGATGATATACACCTTGCCCTTTAAGAATTATTCTACTAGATGATGTGGCTTCCCAAAGTTGCTACAATTTGATTTTCATACTTCTAAAAGCCAAGTGTTTTGCTGGAGTTGAAATTTAAAGATAAGCAAGAGATGAGGCTAAGATGATCTATGTGGTAACAGATTAAAGTTGGAAACATCAATATACATTCATGTTTAGCTTAATATTGCTTCATATTACCTTAATACACATGGTTATGTAGAGAGATACTTCTAGATATGTGCGTATACATGGGTAATGTGCACACATATTATCTCTTTGCTCTGTCATCTGAGAAGATCTAGAAGCAATGACATCCGAGCAGCAATTAGCACACCCCACACCCAGATCCTGCTTTCTAATACTGTTCTCCACTAAAAAGACCTAGTTATCTTTGAAGAAATAGCTGATTCTAGGACTAGGGCAGTAAATATACAAGATTTATAGACAAGACCATCTTATAGTGTCAGAAAGTAAGGAAGTTCCAAAAAAAAAAATACAGGATGGGGATACCTCAGAGTGGCACAAGAGCCAACTGAAAAGAGTTCACAAGGGTCAGGACTAGAGCAATTTGAGGAACAAAGTAACTAAAGTAGAATTAGATTATAACCCAAAGTGTAAAATGAAAATCCATGAGTTCTTCTGATATAAATAAATAATTGGATACATAAATGCAGGAGAATAGATAAATCTCCAGTGCAAAGGAATTCCAAATAGTTTATGTAGTACTCCATCTTAAGCATAACTCCTTATTCCTTAGTTGTGGGCTGAGCATATTGACTTCCTTCCAAAAAAGTACAGTATGAAAAAGGGAAAACAGTCATCTTACGATGGAGAAACCTGAAAAACACTACCTCAGCCTGGTGATCCAAGTCGACCTCAGCATTCATAATGCATATTCATACTTTGTACACTTGATGTGATCTGACAAAATAACCCTTCTACTCTGTGGTCTTCCTCCCCAAAACACATAATCCCAATATTATCATGAAAAATGCATCAAACAAATTCTAGTAGTGGGCATCCTACAAAACCCTAACTACTCAAAATTGTCAAGGTCATCCAAGGAAAATCTGAGAAGCTATCAAACCCAAGAGGAGCCTAAGGAAACATGGCAACTAAATGTAATGTGATGCTTTGGATGAAATCCTGGAATAGAAAAAGGACATGAGGTAAAAACTAAGGAACTGGACTAATGTATGGACTATAGTAAATGATAATGTATCAATATTTGTTAACTGATTGTAACAATGTAACATACTAATGTAAGTGGATCATCATAGAGGGAAATGGGTCTAGTGTATATGGAAACACTTTCACTATCTTCTCAATTTTTCTGTGAAATTAAAACACTTCTAAAAAATAAAGTCTATAAAAACGCTGTGTTGTCTTGTTTTATGATTATGTGCCTGTATTTCCTAATGAATATGTAAATTTGCTTTACCTTCCTTGATACTGATATTACAGAAAATACTAAGTAACTCTGAAAGAATTTGTAACTCCAATTCAACAAGCAATAATTCTTGTATTAACTTTTTGGAAGAACCCACTGAATAAATCAAAGCAAATTGTCCTTAAAGGCTGAATTTCTTTTCAGTGTTTAATCTTTTATATGATTAATGCATACCACAAGCAAGATTCTGTTTCAAAGGGCAGAAAACATTGATTGTAGGCGATGTCTAAAGTACAGTGAAATATTAATGCATGATGCTATAACAACTTTAATGTATTTTATGTTTTCAAAATGATGAATTGTTATTTCAGTCAATAAAGTATTCACTTTTATACATTTCCTACCCATCTTTTCCCAAGACACCCACAAGGAAATGACACTATCATCTGACATTAGGTTCATCAATTTAAATTGGAGTTTTTGGTAGCTGTGGTTGCCAATGGTACTGGAATGTGTGATACTTTTACAAATCCTCTCCATGGCAAAATCTGATCCTCACAAGGTAAATCACAGTAGGTGCCTAAAGCCAAATGACATATTGCTTTGTAGCTAGATTACCAAGCATTTCACTTAGAGGCACAATAGAATGTAGAAAAGGCCATTTCTCTTTCTGTCTTTTTCTGCTCAAAGGTCACTCACCATCTTACTTTTTATCAGCCATTTCAGAAGTTTTCCATAAATTTAGACTATATAATGTCAGTTAATGTGAATGTAGCTCAACATTCTGTTTTAGTACAGCTAATCTCACATTATTTTATTGGTGCTAAATATGTAAATCATCAGCAAATTTTTGTACTTAACTTTTTTTTTTTTGGATGTGGACCACTTTTTAAAGTCTTTATTGAATTTGTTACAATACTGCTTCTGTTTTATGTTTTGGTTTCTTGGCTGTGAGGCATGTGGGACCATAGCTCCCCGACTAGGGATTGAACCCACACCCCCTGCATTGGAAGGTGAAGTCTTAACCACTGGACCGCCAGGGAAGTCCCTGCCTGTACTTAACTTTTTTTTTTTTTTTTGCGGTACACGGGCCTCTCACTGCTGCGGCCTCTCCCGTTGCGGAGCACAGGCTCCGGACGCGCAGGCTCAGCAGCCATGGCTCACGGGCCCAGCCGCTCTGCGGCATGTGGGATCTTCCCGGACCGGAGCACGAACCCGTTTCCCCTGCATCGGCGGGCGGACTCTCAATCACTGCGCAACCAGGGAAGCCCCCTGTACTTAACTTTTAAAAATAATTAAAATACGCTATTCAACACATTTTTCCTTAAAAAAAAAAAAAAAAAAGCAATTCTCCTTAGGCTGGCCCTGGGCACATATGTGACTTTGTCATTTTTTCCATGGACTATTTTCTTATCTGTTTTACGGTGTCACATTTGTTCTACCTTCTCAAAAAGAAGCATTTAAAAATTCCTCTACGCGTTCATGCATTCATACATTTATTAAATAAATCTATTGAACACCTACAGACGGCACAGAAAAAAAGGCAGAAAACTAATCTGGGTTGCACAGAAAGTAATGAACTCAGTTAAAATTTTTGGTGAAAATAGGTATTACTCAATCTACTGGAAATTACATTTCATTATGGGGACTCACAGACTCAAGGAAAACCAAGACCTAAATAATAATAAAGTAATAAAAGCACTAGCCATTTACTGAGTGCCTGCTTGTACCTGACTCTGAAACTCTAAAATCATTACGGATGTTCTGATGATTGTCTGATATAATTGTAATCTCCATTTTACAGATGAAAATAACAAGGTTCAGAGACATTAGGTTACTTGCCTAAAGTGAAGTGGCCCAGAAACTACAGAACTGGAAATTGAACCTTAGACTTCATAATGCCAAAGTCTGTGCTTTTAATCACAATGTGTGTGTGTGTGAGAGAGAGAGAGAGAGAGAGAGAGAAAGAGAGAGAATGTGTTTAATAGAGAACCTCTGAGAAATGGCAAGAAAACTGCCAGGTATCCATAAAACAATAATTTAGGAGCTTCTTACTATACAAGTAATTGTTAATCATATGGCTGAACTAAGGATCTCTCACTTTTGAACTAAGAAATCAAAAGCTTCCAGAAGTTGAGTCTAAATTTTACACTTACATAAGATACTTCATACAGAATGCTCAAGTATAATAACTAAAGAGCTCTGAAAATACTGGAAGCATTCATATAAGTATGATTTCAAAATGTGGATAATAGAGGATTTAAGAAATTGGCAGATGCGACTGCAGACTCATTTGTTATCATTTCTGTGAAGGGCAAGATAAATGAATAAAATGAGAAAAGTGAAAAAAGAATGGCTAGCAATTTTAGGTAGTTTGCTGAATCTCCATACTAGGAAAGACTAAGCAAAAAAAAAAAAATTCTCGAAATATTATTTTGAAAGCACCTACAAGTGTATATGGTCTTTTTACACCAAATAACTCGGAATTATGAACTGTCAAATAAGTCTATTCTTCTCTGATGATAAAATTGCTGACTTTATTTGAAACTATGGAATGAAAAATGAGGTAATAATCAGAAATTCTTAAGAAAAGGAGTAGAAAAAACAAAATTATAAGAGTTATGTTAAAAAATATTTTGAAACAAACATAAAATCCTCATTACTGGTACAGAGCTTTTAAAACTTTATTTTGGTTTTAAGTTTTAATAAATATTTATATGTTTACATAATTACTGTCATAAGGAAGACACAACTGTAGGTCAACTTTCTTCATTCTTTCTTTATTAAGCATTATTCTATTTTGCTCCATCATCTTGTAATTATAATATAGTAACTGTGTAACTTTCTACTAAGTGGATATTTCCTAAACTGTTTTCCTATTGTTAACAATTAAAGGTGTTTCCAATTTTTTGTTATTACAAATGACATGACAATGAGCATCTTTATATAATAATTTTCTGGATTATAAATTATTTATTGGCATAAGCTTCCAGAATTAGAATTAATGTGTAAAAAGCTATTAACATTTTTATCTTGCTAGACATTGCCAAATTACTTGTCAAAAGATGGAACCAAATTATATTGCAAAAATCTTTGCCAACGGAAGACATTATATATAATTTTTGATTTTGCTAAATTAATAAGTTGGAAACCTATGTTCCATTTCTTTGAATGCTTTGATAACAGAGTGCTGCTGGAGGCTGGGAGGGCAGCCATGTCCGTGAAGGCTCCCCAGAGTTGGAGCGGGGAAGTGGAAAAAGGTAAAAAAAATATACGAATTGTATTTTCCCTCCATTGTTATCTCTCACTCTCTTCTGCCTCTGTGTAACTTATATCCAGGTAGCTGGAGAAAAATCATGTGGCAGGGCAAATTGGTATTCCAATAAATTAATAATCACCAGCTTCAAATGGATTTTCAAGACTGGAAATATTGCTCTGACTTACAGTAAGCTCTTTCTAATTCTCCTTAAGGACTATTTTCTTAGAAGCTTTACTTAACCTCCATCCTCTCTACTTCCTTCACTCTGAGCCGGTGAGGTGCTTCATAGCTCATTAAGAACACAGAAGTCAGTAAATAGTCCACTGCCAAATCCATTAATTCATTAGCATTTGCGTTGACCTTTGTATTCCCTTTTACTACAGGAGTGAAAGTTAAAAGGCCATGTGCACTACAGAGAGCATTTCATTCTCCCTCATCTTCTCAAGTACTTCACAGCCCTGCATCTTCTACAGCCCATCTACTCCTTAGGAAGGATTCTTGCCAAAGTTCAACCTCATTCTAGACTAGTAACTCCACCTTAAAATGTTAAAAACTATACGTGTGACATGAAAGCCTCCCTCCTCCCCTAATCCCTGCATATCTTCTTTAGCCAATTCATGTCTGAACTTTTCAAAATTGTTATCTTCATATATTGTTTCCATTTCCTCACGTCCCATTTACTCTATAATTTCCATCCATCTGACTTCTCTCACCGTAATCTCACTGCCCACTGTCCTGAAATTTTACTTATGAAGGTCACCAACGATCCCCATGTCAGTATAGCCAATGAATAGTTTTTGTCCTATTTCTAGGCTCTTTCCTTCTTTAAAAAAGAAAAATAATAAGAAACACAAAAACCATTTTTTTCTTCTATGCTTTTACACTCTCAACTTCTGTCTTGGTATATTTTATTGGCTTTCTGTGTTTCATCTGCTTTCTAACATTCTATTCGTTTCCTTTATCTCCAGTGGAATAAACCAGTATATGAAGGATTATTCTCAACAGGTAGTTCTCATAATAACTGTTCTAGTAGCAGCAGTCAACGCTCTGTGATGCTTATCACGTGCCAGACACTATTCTAAGACACCGTTTAAATTCATATATATAGACACACACACACACACACATATATGAGGGTTTCCTCACAGGCCTATGAAATAAGCCTATTATTATACCCATGTTACAAATGAGAAAACTGAGGCAATGAGAGGCCAAGGTCACAGGATCAGTACTTGGTGAAGCCCCGCCTGAGTTAATGCTGGAACTTTAGAGTAGACAAGTTCATAATGTCTCACAGATTGGCCTTAAATGTGAGCAACATTTAATTAATGACTTGTGAAGTATCAGAAAATAATGGAACATTTTAAATTGATTGGGAACTACTAAGTCATGTATCAGTAACTAAGAAGGACTCTTATTGAATGAAATTATTTTTCATTATTCTTTTGAAAGGAGAATATTCTTGTGTTAGTGTTTCAGTTTTTTTTCATTCACATATTTATTCATTTATTAGACACACATTTCCTACACACCTTCTATGTGCCAGTGTCTGCTGCAAGCCTTGGAAGATTCAGTGGTGAGCAAAAAATTACAAAGTCCTTGCTCTTAAGCAAATGTCCAGTGGTGGAGGAAGACAGAGTAAACATGTAAATAAATTTTGTACAGCGACAGAAATACGACTGGACAATGGGACGGAGAGGCAGTGAGGAGGCAGGTCTCTTTGGTCAAGATAGTAGTGGTGGCGTTTGAACCGAGACCTTAATGATCAGAGGGAAATTGGTCTGGGTAGAAGGATTAGCCAATCTAAAGCCGGGAGAGCAAGAAGTAGAGCTTGTTGCATCTGAGGGACTGAAAAAGACAACTGTGCCTCGAACCCCATGAAGGTCAGGGAAAGATGTAGTAAGTGACCAGAGCCCATGGTCCCTGTGAGCCTGGCTAAGTAGCTGAAAATTTAATCTCTTTACAATAGACAGCCTTTAGAGGTCAGAAGCAGTGCGATAATAGCATCTGATTTGTGCTTTTTAAAAGACTACTTTGACTGCTGAGTGTCCTACAAAAGCAAAATACCTGTGTCTCTATGAAGTGCAGATAGTAAATTTTAAAAAGCCCAATGAGCTCCTAAGCAGTTGGTTTACTAAGTGTAATCATTTATCTTAACTAGACTTCATTAATATAAGCTTGGTGACCTTGGGGCCCTGGGACATATTAGATTAGGGAAACCCAACTATTTTCAAATAGTGTGATTTGAAAAAGTCTCGAAATTGTTCGGGTTCAGGAAGATTATTTTATTGCTGGGCCTGGATGAGAAGTTTAGAATAAGAAAAGAAAGTATGATGGCTGGCTTCCATCTATTCTCCCTTTCTGTGGGAGAAATATTGATGGGGTGACTACTTTGCTGTTGACCCAAAGCTTAAATTTCAGAGCTAGTTCAATCCAGTAAATATTTGCTGAACAACTATTATATGTTAGGCACCTAGCTGAAACTGGGAATATAAAGAGAATAATTAATAATAAAAGCAGGTATTACTAACAAGAGACAGGCACTGTGCTAATGCTTAACATGCACCATCTCAAGTTACATTAATTTACACACTAACCATATGGGGTAGATGCATTTATTATACCATTTTCCGGGTGAGAAATCTAATCCCTTTAAGGATTAAGTTACTTCTCCAAGGTTACACAGCTATTTAGGGGCATAGGCAGGATTTGAACTCAGGTCTGGTATCAGCACCAATTCTCTTAGCCATTATGCTCTATAAGGACCTTACTTGAGAAGTTCAGGATTATACATATATGGGTACAACCAACCCTAAGACCATCTGGCAAAACTGGCTGCTTGAGAAGTCCTGGATTTATGTAAGATGCTCTTGGAATGGAGAAGATCGTGAAGGAGGGTCCCCAAAACACACTCTCTATACTAAGGGGCAACAGAAGAGAAAAAGAATTAGCCTACAGCAGTATGATATTGAGGACGAAGAAACAGTGTTTTTCTCTTTTGTGAATAGTTATTAAATTATTTCTACTTCAAAATATCAGAAAGAAATCACAGTACTATGGACAGTTTGCAGAGCCACCCTATCTTAGCGTGAATCCTAGCAGGTGTAGAGTTCATAGTATGACCCTGGCACCTAAGTGTAGTTAAGTAAGCTTTCATTTTTCTTTAGCCTTAAAGCAAAGTAGCTTTCTGATAGGTATAATTTAGGAAAGTCTTCAAAGAAAATATTTAAAGTCCACTATCTCAGAGAAAAGCAATTTTGCAAAAGATCTATCAGCAAAAGCAAGGCCAAACACACCAATTATTTAGTGAGACTTATATGGTTATACCATTGCTCATGTTGTTTCTTTATGCATTTACCTGGAAGAAGACTTTTAATGTTCAACAATTCTCAGAGATAAAGACCCACACTGATGTGTCAGAAAGAGCTTTGCCCTGGAATTAGATCAGTTTAGGCTTGGCTACTTACTAGAATTAGGTAACATTCTTAATCTTTCTGAACCTGTTTCCTATCTGCAAATAGGGATAACACTATCTATTACAGAGGGATGTGGTTAAATTAAATGACACATGTAAATGAAATATATCCTTCCAGACTGAGAACATACCTAGTAAATGTTAAGTGATCTGCAAATATTCTGCTTTCTTGAAATGGATGAAACCTGTTATCATGTTCTTAACCAATGGTCTAAATATCAAGACAATATTTAGTTAAAAGTTATATTTGTTCTTTCACTGTCCATCTGCATTTTAACATATTCTAACATATTCTCCTTGATCAATTGTGTCAATATTAGTAACATTTGTCATTTAAGCTATTACTGTTCATATGTTTAAAATATTTCAATGAGATATAAGTCATTACTCAAAGGGATGCCTAGCTGGCTTTGTCAAAGATTTACTTTAAGTAAAAATGAAAGACGCATTTTTCATTTTCACCAAGTTTTACTGAACAGTGTATTCATTAACTGTATGAACTTTGTGGCCAACCCAATACAGTAGCCAAGACATGGAAACAACCTCAGTGATTTTTGTGGATGAATGGATGAAGAAAATGGGGTGCATACAACCTACTATTATTCAGCCGTGATAAAGAAGGAAATCTGGCTATTTGTGACCACATGGGTGGATTTGGGGGGCATTATGCTAAATGAAATGTCAGACAGAGAAAGAGAAATACTTTAGGATCTCATATGTGAAATCTAAAATACTGAACTCACGATAGAAAGAATGGAATGATGGTTGCCAGAGCTGGGGGTTGGAGGTGAGGAAAATGAGTGAAGATGATCAAAAGATAAAAACTTCTAGTTATAAGATAAGTGAGTAATCGTGATGTCATGTACAGCTTGGTCGCTACAGTTAACAATACCGTATTTTATGTTTGAAAGTTGCTAAGAGAGTAGATCTTGAAAGTTCTCATCACAAAAATAAAATTTGTAATTATGTGAATTAAGGTTAACTAAACTTATTGTGGTAGTCATTTCACACTATATATATATATATCAATCATCACATTGTACACCTTGGACAGATACAATATTATATATCAATTCAATCTCAATAAAACTGGAAAAATCTCATTTATAGTTTAGCATAAATATATCAAATGGGTTTCTTGACAAGATTAATAATAACTATAGATAAAAGGAAATAAGATATTGTTGTTGCTGTTGTTTGCTTTTCCAGAGTGCAAAACACTAAAAAGGGGGGAGGTGAGTATGGGCTTGCAAATGCTGCTTCATGGGCCCTAATGCTATGATACAGACATTTAGTCCAGATCTGAAAGAGAACTTGAGTCATTTCAACAAATCTGCAAAACAGTCATGTTCAAACATGAAGAGATATCAGTAAGTTCTTTTTCACACTGCAAGAAATCTGCCTTCAGCTTTCAGCAAAACCTCAGTTTTTGGGTTATGAGGGTAACAGTTCTTAAGCAAGCAGCACAATCCTTCCGCCAGTGCTTTCTCCCTATGATGAATAAGTTTTCAGTCTCCCCACCAGTGCTCATCCCTTCTCCCCTTAATGTCTTGGCCAAAATTCAACCATCAGCCCAGAAAACTCCTTCCCAGTTTCATTGCCTGTACGTGACCACGTTATTTCAATCACCTTGGCACGTTTATATTACCTACTTCCTAAGGTAGGTATTATATATATGAGATTTTAAATAAAAGAATGCCTGTAAAGTACTTAATGCTCAACTCCTAGCACAATATGAATATTCCGTAACTGCTGACCAGCATTATTATTATATCATTTACATTAAAACTAACCTGTACTTTCTTTCACACACCCATGTTCTTTGTCCCCAACTGGGGTAAAGGAAATAAATGAACATTTATTGATTATCTACAGTGAGAGTATAGAATGCAGTGTAGGCTATAGAATTAGTGGTGTTCAAGACTGAAACTGACCTGGATTTGAATTCCAGACCTCTCACTTACTTAGACTTTACGACGCCTCAGTTCCCTTACTGATAATTAGAGATAATAGACATTTTCAGGGACCACGGTAAGGATTAAAAACATTATAATGTTTGGATCCAGAAAGGGCATTCATTACCTCATTTAATGTAAACTCTTAGATAGTCTGATTGAGTTTTGAGAATCTGATAACGGCTCTGCATCCTTTTGCTATTTGCTAACTATTCATAGCATTTTGCATATAATTCCAGGGCTTTGCTAATATGAAAATCAATCAAAGGCTTTAGTTGGCACAAAGAACTCAGAGAAATTGTTATGGGGCAAGAATTAAAATTCTTCTTGAAATACAGACTATCATCCTGGAGAAGAAAGAACAACATTTTAATGTGGTCAAATTTGGGTCAAAACTATGCACTTCCATAATGGTGTTTCTACCAGGTCTTGATTTGACTGGGATCGAAATTTGTGACATTACTGTCCCCATCACAGACTTGAAAACCTGGCAGACAATCAAGTGCAACCTACAGTTAAAGGTCGCTCATCTAAAAAAAAAAATGAGTATGTTACTACCATTCTGACAAGAGCATTATGAAGATTAAGAAAAAGCACAAATAAACTCTCCTAACACCTGACAGCCAAGTAATACATCTTTCAGCTCTTTCAATTCTTTTTCCTTCTTACCTGCCTTATTTCCTTCCTTGCTCTGAGTTCTCACTGTGTTTCATGTCCCACAGTGCTGAAGTCATTGTAATGCTTTTACTCAGAAATCTCATTTAACATTTAGCATAGTAAATAAGAAAGCCTAAGAAGTGATTGAGGTAAACTGCCATTATTACATCATTCTGATAACCTGATTTGTCCAGAAATGTAACTATGTGATCCTCCTTTACTTCTAGTTGCTCACCATTCATGGGCACAAATTGAGTGTATATCATATATATTAAATTCCTGCAAAATTCTCTGTGGTGTGATTTGGGGTTCTATTTGTGTACCACAGCTTTCCTAAAACTAAACTATTATCATTTCTAGTCCTCTTCTGTCTGAAAATCCTCAAAACATAATTTCTAATTAATAGTTATACTAATTGGCATTATAGTCATTCTTTTTTGCTTTTTCTCTGATTATAAGTATCTTCTGATGCTTAAGTCAATCAAATGGGTTCTCTACATATGAGGAAGTTCAAAGAGGAAAGTAGGAGGAGTAGGGTAAGAAGACATTCACACATAGAATTAGTGGAAGCCTTAGCAGTAACAAAGCTAGTGAAATTAGAGCTAATTAATTAGCAGTCAGGAAAATTTCATCATGTGTTGTCATTAATTGGTCAACTAGGGTAATTAGGCTTACAAACAATAGAAAGCAAAGAATGGAAAATCTGTTGTTTCTGCCAGCTTCTCCTGCTTGTTATAAGCGTAATTTTCTCCTAGTTTATGAAACAATAACAGTTTGGTATTAGAATTTAAATGCCATCAATATAAGATATGGAGATATGTGAAGCCTACTACACTTGCTTCGTAAACTAGTAGTATAGCATCATAAATTCCACAGTAGAATGATTTAGTTGAAAGATAAAATTCATGCGGAGTACACTATTTGTTTAAACTTCAAAAGAATCAAAAAGGATTGCTATATCTTGGCACACTCTTCTTTGTAGAATATGTTAGAGCCGGCCTTTTTTTGATTAAGAGCTACTGTTCTGTAGAGAACACTTTTTTCATATTCATAATCATCAGGCAAATCAAGGATCTGACTTCCTTAGAATCAGTAAGTGTTTTTTTCCTCACTTCTTAACAAAGAACAGAACAGCTGATAAGAAAACTAAAATACCTCTTTTTATTGATGTATAAATGATTTACGATATTATATTAGTTTCAGGTGTACAACATAGTGATTCAATATTTTTATAGATTATACTACATTTAATTATTATAAAATGATGGCTATATTTCCCTGTGCTGAACAATAAAATCCCTCTTTTGTTAAAAAAAATAGCAAATGATGGAATGTTAGAAAATTAATTTATTTCCCATGAATAATGATCAATAACTATGGGACACTGACCCATGTAAATTAAGAGGCTTCTTTTTCCATGTGATTCTGAATACAAAATGTATCCATATTCAGGAATCGTTTTCAAAGTGAATTTTTTTTGGTACCTTAATAATCATAATGGGTAGTAAGATCAATTTGTTTTAACACTTATGTAGATAAGTGTTGAATATAAAATGATAAAACGTAGGGTCTTTTCACTTTTTAATTTTAACTCTGTATATGAGACAAAGAAAATGAACTGCTTTCTATCATACTGTAGTTTTTGCTCAACTACTACGACCAAAATCCTTGAAAAAGAGAATTACCTGTTTGTGTCCTTTCAGAACAACCCCCTTGCATACCAGGGCCATAAAAAAACAATAGCCTTGGGCTTCCCTGGTGGCACAGTGGTTGACAGTCCGCCTGCCGATGCAGGGGACAAGGGTTCGTGCCCCGGTCCGGGAAGATCCCACATGCCGCGGAGCGGCTGGGCCCGTGAGCCATGGCCGCTGAGCCTGCGCGTCCGGAGCCTGTGCTCCGCAACGGGAGAGGCCACAACAGTGAGAGGCCCGCGTACCGCAAAAAAAAAACAAAAAACAAAAAACAATAGCCTTGAGAGACCATTCAAGGAAATCATTGTTATTGATTCATCCCTCAAATAGGACCCAATTGAGCAACAAAATGATGCTGAAGTTTATCGTTTCTTCTCAGTGGATTTATAACTCTGGAAGATTTAAATGTCTTTTCCTAGATGACAGAGGTGGCTTCTATACACATACACAAGGGACACATACACACAAATAACATCCTCATATCCATTTTACATCTGTAATTCCACTCTGAATTCTCCCTGCCATTAACCAACTCAAATGCCACATTATTCATCTCCTTTCCCTTGCTGGTTGGATTGGGTTCAGGAAACAGGGAGTAATTTTAATGTCCTCTTTAGTAAACCTACACCCTATTTATGAACTAAGAGGAAGTAGTTTTGGTTTCTATTTTCTGATATCTTGAGCCTTTCGTATGGTTGCATCTCTCCAACTATACAGCTTGCAGAATTAGTATTATGACTAGAGATGCAGAAAAGTTTTGATGCCTAAAAATGTCTTCTCATCTACTAACTGATGGTTGGCACTCAACTCTCATCCCTTTATCTCGGAATCTCATCTCTTTAGCTTAAATCTTTTTTTCCCATTAAAATTCAAATACTGGTTGTGCTTTAAGATCGTAGTCATTTCTACCTCAGCCTGAATGATCCAAAAGCAAGTTTTGATGATGTGCAAGAGGGAAGAGAACTTGAGGGCAGAAGTGTTCTGCAGAGGGTATCAGGGAATAGAGAAGACAGAGCAATAAATAGACTCACAGGGGAAACTCAGAAAGTGGAGCTTGATGAAACAAGCAAACATCACGGTTTTGCTAAGGTCTATTCTAATTAGTTGTTATTCGTGTGTAAAAGTTTGCCTAAAAAGCAGAACCTATGAGTGATTTGTGCCCCTGCATATTACGGATGTATAATATAATTCAAACAGTGCAAGGAACACACAGATTACCACATGGCCTCAGCCATGCTCCATTTTGTAGTCTGCCCACTTTGAGCATCAGAAAATGGATTGTAGAAATCTGGTTCATCTTATTTTAAACTTCTCATTCCCCAAATTTGAAATAGTATTTATTTAAAAACTAGGCTCTTTATAAAGATCACAAAAACACTATAAAGTATTCATTGAAAAGAACCTAACATTTACTACTGTAGTACATTATGTACAATTTATTGACTGTTTCTACTGAATATACATTTATGTATTACATAATCTAACATTTATATTAAGTATAACTATAATATGATTCTTGTGTCAACCTTGACAAAGCTGGTGAAATCCTTTGCTACAAAAATATGTCTCTGCCTTCTATTTTTGTTTCAGTATTAGTTTCCACATTTGCCAGCAAGATACTTTTCATCCTACTAAACTAATAGGCCACTTAGTCGAATACTGGATAAAATACAAATTGCAGAGAATTCTCCATTTTTGTTTATAATTTTAAAAATTTCAACTAAAAGTGCAAAGCTTTTATCAATTTCTGTAGCTTGCTCTCTTCCTAAACCTACTTGCTTCTTCCATCAATATTTAAGTTTCTGGTTTTAAATAACTGTGACTCTCCTTTAATGTGTTCTCTGTTAAAGGCTTTCTCTCCCTTTAGAATTGTTAGTAGGAGAAGTGGTATTTTTGTGGGAGGAAAACTGCATCTTCTCTACTACTCAGCTGTCAGGACTATAGAGCTACATCCTCAGTTGTATAATCAAAAACCTGGCCTGGCATCAACTAGTGAGATTAAAAACCACTTTTTCAAATTCCTTGCAATTAAAATATTTACATCAACTTCTCTTGGTTTTAACAATAGAATATAGAACCCAGTGTGGGTGTGGCTCATGATTCTGCTTCTCTGACTCATGATCTTAGACTTCTTGCTTCCAACTTCCTAATGAATGTGCCCTTTAGCAATTGCTGGGGGCCAGGTTTGTTTACTGCTACTCCTTTCCAACAGTTCAAGGCCATGAGGCATCTCTTGAATGTATTTCTTTGCTACAAAGTATTTCTCTCCCCTGCCCTCACCCCACTCTCAGGTTCTGTTGCTTATTTAAGATTTGCATCTGTAAAAAGTCCTTTGGGTTTGTTTCCTTGGTGGACTGGCTGCCTTCCAAGATTTTGTTGTTAATATCGTCTGACATTTTAAAGATGACCTTTCGGTGTTGTTATAAAACTTCTCAAGGAAAGGAAAACAGAAGTGCTCATCTAACCCTCTTCTAAAGACTATGCAAAAAAGCCAGTTGTTTTAAAACATTATGGCTGGTGATATAAATGCCTGCAGCATATTATATCTACACATGCATGTTTTTAACTTCCAGAAACTAAAAATCACCTCTGCAACATGCAATCAGCCGTGAAGAAAGAAAGAAACAAACAAAAACCCAGTATTGAAAATTTTCTGCCTGATACTTGAATGTACTGGCGAACAAGCCTGCTACTTCTAGTATTTACATAAAGACAGTAGTCAAATAACCAATGCAGTCAAACAAACAATTCTTCTGTGAGAAAAAAGAATGATGCTACTTAGAGTTGATGGACATGAACTTTAGGAATTTTAGAGCTGAAAATAATCTTGGAGGCCTCCTTTTAGAGATGAGGAATATGAGGTCTATGGTGGTTAAGTGAATTGTCCAAGCCAGAGATGGGACTAGGGTCAAAGTTGAGGTCTTCTGCCAGGATGTTGAGCTTACTCTTTGAACTTGCTGGGTGTTTACATATTGCATCAACAGAGCCCAAATGTACTGGATTTTCTTCCATTTACTAATAGAAGGAAGTTAGTGCCTTTACAGGTATTGTTGTATAAAATCAGCCCATTCAGCCAAAAATTAGTCAATCTAGGAGTCCCAAAGAGACAATGCTTTGCAGGCTTTTTCTTTTCTTTTCTTTTCTTTTTTTTTCCACTGGAAATGGGAATTAGATAGATAATGCATGTTTGTGTGTATGTATGTATACATATATATATATATATATACACTTATATCTTGTTCAAATTTAAAAGAATACAATTTTTATAGTCTACTTATGTATGACATAAAAATAGAACATCGTTAATCAAATACATTTGCAGTATTTATTTTTGTAAGTAACTTCCTTTCTTTATATATCTATACAGTTTTAAAGATAATGGGACAACACAGAAATATTCATTTTCAAGCTAACACTGATAAATAATGTTTTGTAAGTGCCCTAAATTATGTAAAGACTAAAAGTTCCATTGTTCTGTCTATTCTATGGAAAGTGGTTGATGTTTAGCTATGAAATAATGTATCAATCTCAGGAAACAATTCTTAGGTTAAAAAACTCATTTTCCCTATGATGTCGTTTCACAAAGATTTAATTCAAAGAATTTGCCTTTGTAAGATCTCCATCACTTTTCACCATTGTTCTCATGCATGTTCCTGTTAAGAGTGCCTGATTCTGTTGCTAAGCAACCTTGCAGTCTTGTTGGGTCATGATGGTGAACTAATAATTATTTAAAATGTGTCTGCTTGGATAGGGTCTTTTAAAGAATATCGTGATACTTTTGTGTAAGAGGCTGGGTAAGAGGGTTCTTCATTTCAACTTACAGTTCTACAGGAATATAAGTGATAGAATGATGTTTTCCAGAAGAGTTGGAAGAATGCCAAGAGTACACTAAAAAGCACTAGGTCTTACTTCCTCCCGGTATGCTTTTTTTCTAGAAAAGGGTAAAAGTCAGTCAGATGACAAGTCAAGAAATTTAGCAAAGGATTTCAAAGAAATAAGAGGAACATCAATATTCCTTTTATTGACTAGATTAAATTATTGTTTTTCCTTCTCATCCCAAATTCTTAAGAAAAATTGTCAAGCCATATTATGTTGAAAAATAAGTCCCATGTAAGCGAGACATGGGTATTTGAATTTTATCAGGCTTCCAGATAAAACTAAATTGTTGATTAAATCCTCTCCATCCTGCTTGCTCTTGTCCCAGACATCCCTCTCCAGTTCAGGAATATCCTCCTTTAAATAGCTTATTTAACCATACGGGACTGATGCCAGTAGCCTTAATATTTTCTGTACGGTATACTGGGATATATAAGGGGACTACCATCATATCTCTAGCATGTAGTGAGAGTTGGTAAATAGCATTCCCAGTGTGTATCTGGAAAAACAAAAAGGTTGTTCCTTTAAACAATCTTTTTTGGTGATAAAGCAAAGAATCAAAGGTATTTCATTACTAAAGAATCAGAGAATGTCCTAACTCTAAGAGAAGAGCACTTCTAATGTCATCTCAATATCCATCCAATCCAGAAGCAGAGCTGATGGTGCCACCAAGAGACAGAGTCTCCTTGTGGTGACACCACCTTCAAAAGTTTTGGAAGGTGCCCCCAAACATCACCCGTTTTCTTTACACCCTTGCTTGTCTCTAGTATTTAAAGATACATCTGATACTTATTGATTCTATTTATATTTTGAGGGTGATCCCTTCCTAGGGATATCATCTCATATGCAAAGTTAAAAGTATTGATCATTTTTCTCTCCTAAACTTAAACTATTATAATTTATGTTTAAGGCAGCCACGTTTAATAGCTTTATGACTTGGGGCCATAAAGGTGAGTGTTTCAATCTTGGTTCACTGTTCTGTAGGTGGTATATGGCCACTCCAGGAATCAGTTTTCTTACTTATAAAATAGGGTTTGCAGTGCTTTCTTCACAGATAAACGATTCAATTTGATATGCTAACATAGTGTCTACCATATAGTGTACATTAAATGTGAGCCCTCTTTCCTATCTCCACTGGGTGTGGCCAACTTCTAGTTTTCTAGGATTTACTGGAAAATTTCATACCTTCTAGGAATATATGGCTTCTGATCATATTCCCTTACCATCTTCATTTTACTAAACTAAAGGCTCTTAATTTTTTTGTAATTCCCACATTCTTATTTCCTATCTCAGTTACTTTTCTGTTAATTTTATAGAATTCAGTTTATTTTAGCAGGCATTCATTGAGGTAAGGGGAATTACAGTAGGTCCTATGGTTACAAATGTAAACAGGATCCCTGTTCTCAGGTACCTTACAGTCTAGTGTCAAGAGTAGTAAACAGACAAAAAATTGCAATTTGACCCGATAAATTCTGTGATATTGGTAAGCCTGTGACAACACAAGTGAAAGACCTAAATCAGATTAGGGAGGATGGGAAATTAAAGGTAAAGGAGCTGGTCGTACTTGTAGGCTTTTCTCTAGAGTTGGCAAACATCTGTACCTGTGTTCAAGGTTTAGATTGACCAAGACAGCCTTAACATTCCTTTCAGCTTAATAAAACTTTAGACAGGTTTCTTCCTGACTTATAGGCCCTTGACCTCCCCTTATTTAGAACGTTTACTCTAAAAAACATGCAAATTCTTTTTTCACCCCTTTGACACGTAAATCTTCTTCTAGTAATCTTGCCAGATTTACAACCCAGGAATGTCTTTCTCACGGACATGGGAGCCATTTTTCGAAATGTAATCATCAAGAAAGATAGCACCGCATTCTCTGTGGGAGGGCAAGAGTCTAACTTCAATAAGTGCTGATTAGCAAACACAGATGGCCTAATCACATTAACCAGTCTCCTCCTAATGTCCTCCAGTACCAGTCCACTAGCTCACTCCAGAATTGATAAACTGTCCCACCTTTTGTTTCAGCAGAGTTTAGTCCAATCTCTCTCTCCAACTGCAATCGTTTTCAATCAACTTTCCCTTGCCTGTTTAAGTCTGTCCTTGGACAGGATGCATCCAGGTTGTGTACAAGGGGAAAAAACGGATTTTTGCCCAATAATCTACTCACTGATGCCTGGCACTTGGTCAACTTTTGTAATTGCTGATTAAAATAAGTCCATCATGTCAATGTCTAGGGGGAAATGTTTTCAATGGCTCTAAACACTTTGAGCAGTGATAAATGAAATCTCTGAGTTCACCATCTTCTAACTGGAACTAGAATTAGTTTTCCAAAAATATATTTCTTTACACTTATGCACAAAATGAGTCTCTGCCTCAAAGAGACTCTGAGCAGGCTCAAGTATCCACTCGTCCTAATAGCTTTATACTCATTCTTTTGGTATTTCAATTATCTCAAGTGTTCAGAATCATGAATAAAGTTGGGAGCAATTCGTGAGGATGTTAATCAAGTATAAATTACTCAACAAGGGCTCCCCTTATTATACTCTCCATGAAGCTCTCTAGAGGATCAGCTCAGGTACTGGCCTCAGGCACAGTCTAGATTGAGAGAGGATTTCAAATAATTGATGGTTTTAGCCAAAATTTTGAATTCTAAAAATGGATGGAAATTTGGAAATTCTAAATCAATCATAGCAAATTACAAATTATCATCAAGAAAGACTGCATAATAAAAATTTCTAAAGGTTACTGTAGAAATTAAGCTTAAATTCAAATTTAATTCTAAGGTAAATAAAAATATGTATTCCATTTTCTTTTTTCATTATAAAATTTATAAAACCAGAATTTTCCTTCTAATGTGCACATTTGGTGTACTTGCTTTTTATTTCCAAAAAAAGTTTCCCTAACTTAAGGACATATACAACATATGGTACCTTAGAATTAAGGAAATATGGGAGAATGATTTTGATTACCTCCTCATGCTACATGAAAATTCATTACTTCAAACTTTCTTGAACAGTTTTTTTAAAAGATGCCAGTTACCTAACTCATACAAACACCCATATACATATGTACATCTTTCTTGTTGGGGAACAGACTTATATTAGTGTAAATAAGTGGTCATTAAAGTTAATGTGTTCCTTTTATATAGTTATAATTTAAGATATAGTAGAAATTCGTTTGAATATGATATATACCTTTTAAAAATATATTAGAGACTTATAGAACCACCTCACAGTGACTATATTTGTCCATTATGAGGTTTAGAATATACTTTACTACTTAAATGAGTTGAGTATGATATTTTATCATTATACCTTTGCTTTTATCATATATTGTGGATGTAGAGTCTTTGGTCAGAAACATACCCTCTATATTATAAAAACATCATTATAGAAAAATGTAGTATTCTTTTAATATATAATTTAACATGAAACTAGGACAGATTTTCAGCAAAAGAAGGGAGCTGCATATAGTTGGCTTTTACTGGCAGGCCTCTTTCTGCCCAGTAATTACCCAGTCTTTACATACATGTTACAGTTAGTTCAGTGCTTTTAAGGAAATCCAGCTTTCTTTGCTCTCTGATCTTTTCTTCTCACAAAATACTTAGCAAACACATAGCTATTAGCTCCATAGGAATTGGTTGTATACATCAGTATTTTTCACAAGCCCACTTAACCAAGGTACCAAGTAATTTGACTAGAATCCAAACCAAATCAGTTGAAGAGCTAAGTGTGCAAAAAATCCTGTAACACACTAGATTCCAATGAGCCACAGTTTTATTAACACTGCATCACTTAGCAAACTCAGATGGGGTCTTTGGGTCTTTATGTTGAGTTTCTTTAACTGGCAAATGCTTAAGAGCACACTTTATTTATTGATTGATTGATTTATTAAAGAATCATCTTTTTTTTAAATTTATTTATTTTTGGCTGTGTTGGATCTTCATTGCTTGCTGCACGTGCACTTTCTCTAGTTGCGGGGAGTGGGGGCTACTCTTCGTTGTGGTGCGCGGGCTTCTCATTGCGGTGCCTCTCTTGTTGCAGAGCACGGGCTCTAGGCACGTGGGCATCAGTAGTTGTGGCGCATGGGCTTAGTTGCTCCACGGCATGTGGGATCCTCCCGGACCAGGGCTCGAACCTGTGTCCCCTGCATTGACAGGCGGATTCTTAACCACTGCGCCACCAGGGAAGTCCCTAAGAGCCCACTTTAAATGCAGTTACACAATGACATCATGATAAGAAATGCTATAGGAATATAGGCATAGAAAAAAAAATTATCATCACTCACATATGCCCTGAGCATTTTCTGCTGGAGAATCTGAACTTCATAATGAGGGTACTAATATATTACCTGCTTCTGATAGTAAGTTCTTATCACTTGAGAAATATCATTAAACGTTATATCTCTGCAGCTTAATCCTTCTTAACCTGAAATATACCTTTAGAAATAATATTTTAACAGTTTGAGAAAATTCAGCTATTACATAGCTATTTACCTAAATATTTACGTGAGATAATTATGAAAGCATTCTATTAATAATTTTTTGAAGACATTGTAATAACAATTTAGTCTTAGAATTTTAGAAAAAAAAATAAACCAATAAAGGTACTTCTTCTGGTTCAAACTGTACAAATGAAAATTCTGAAGCTAAGTAAATTGGGCAAAGTATGTTGCTGTTTCATAAGTTAATGAAAGTAAATTTATTTATTAAATTTTTATTTATTTATATTTTCATGGGTTTATAACACATAAGGTTCATGTGTATAATATTATATTTTGACATTTATATAAACTACAGTGTGCTCACCACCAAAAGGTTGTCAACTGTCATCATATTGTTGACCCCCTTTACCCATCTTGCCCTCCCTCCACCCCCTTCTCCTCTGCTAACCACTACTCTGTTCTCTGTATCTACTTGTTTCAGTTTGGTTTCTTCATTCATTTTGTTTTGTTTGTTTCTATATGCCACATATGAGTTAAATCATATGGTATTGGTCTTTCTCCATCTGGTTTATTTCACTTAACGTAATACCCACAAGGTCCATCCATGTTGTCCCAAATGCCAAGATTTCATCTTTTTATGGCTATTATTCCATTGTAAGTCTGTGTGTATCTTCTTTATCCATTCATCCATCAGTGGACACTTAGGTTGTCTCCATATCTTGTCTATTCTAAATAATGCTGTGATGAACACAGGGGTGCATATATCTTTTCAGATTAGTGTTTTTGTATTCCTTGGATAAACACCCACAAGCGGAATAGCTACATCACATGATAGTTCTATTCTTAATTTTTTGAGGAATCTCCATGTGATTTACCATAGTGGCTGCACTAATTTACATTCCCACCAAAAGTGCACAAGGGTTCCCTTTTCTTCACTTCCTCTCCAGCACTTATTTCTTGTCTTTTTGATAATAGCCATTCTAATGGGTGTGAAGTGATATCTCCCTGTGGTTTTGATTTACATTTCCCTGATAATTAGTGATGTTGAACATTTTTTACATGCTTGTTGGCCATCTATATACCTTCTTTGGAAAAATATCTATTCAGTTTCTCTGCTCATTTTTTAATTGGATTGTTAGCTTTTTTGTTGTTGAGTTCCATGAATTCTTTATCTATTTTGGATATTAGATACATGATTTGCAAATATCTTCTCCCATTTGGTAGGTTTTCATTTTGTTGATGTTTCCTTTGTTGTACAGAAGCTTTTTAGTTTGATAATAGTCCCATTTGTTTAGTTATGCTTTTGTCTCCTTGCCTGAGGAGGCCTATGCAGAAAGATATTGCTAAAACCAAAGTCAAAGCGAATACTGCCTATGTTTTCTTCTAGGAGTTTTATTGTTTCAGATCTTACATTGGAGTCTCTAATCCATTTTGAGTTGATATCTATGTATGGTATAAGATAGTGGTCTAGTCTCATTCTTTTGCGCCTGGCTATCCAGAAAAACTAAATTTAGATGCTCTCCATCCTTTCATCAAATTTTAAACCCATTCAGATTAATCTGCAAAACTTTATCAAGAGGTTTGAAGGTAGAGAACTTTTTACTGTCTAGCTGATTTTTAAGAGTGATTAGGGCAGATTTAGATATCAAATTACTGCAAAAAACGTTCTGGCTAGTCCATGTCAGTCACTTTCCTAAATTTCAAGGTTATTGATTGCTCAACTTATCTTATGACTTTAAATTTAAAAGCCTGAAATTAGCAACAAGTTTTCATAGGATTCAAAGCAGTAGGGGTTTTACAGAATGATTCTATTAAATTAATCTTTTCCTCATTTGAAACATACATGATTAAGATACATATTAATTTATTCAGAAAAGTCATACATTTTTTCAATGGAAAAACTCTTCCCTTCTGTGCTCCCTAGGGCTATTTGTGTGCAAAATTTAACAAATATTGGTTCAACTCTTTTTTTTTCTGATTCAAAACTTCAGCATGAGTGAGGATTAGTTGGATGGCTAACGAGACAGTAATCTCCTCAAACATCTTTTAACCCACTTGTACATTCTACATGAAGCAGCAGCTCAGTAACTGTTGAATGAACGAGTGGACAGATCCCACTTACCCAGAAGACAGAATTCTTCTTTAAGAATCTGAGGTTTAATTTTGTGATCAAATGTTTAGAAATGGAAATCGAACTCAACGTTCCACTTGACTTATAACGTGACTTCTGTTCTCAGCAGATGGTTAAAAAGGTTAGTTCTACCAGTGACTTCAGAAAACATACAAAAGGTGTTAGCAGAACCATGATATTTACGGTACATATTTGATTGTTTCAAGAACTGAGCGAACAGGTAGTACTTGTAAGGGCAATCAGGTGCCAGTTTCAATGGTCAGGCCTGAACCGCAGGGGTTTCCCACTCCGCCCGCTGCTTGTGAATTCTGGCTTCACTCATTATGCCTCCTGATGCTGCCACACAGCTCCTTACTTTGAGGTCACAGGTGATCTGACTATGCTTTTTTGTTTGTTTGTTTCTCTAACGTTACACAGAAAGCTAGAGTCAAAAATGTGTGTGTAGTCTGAGAATGATACTTTGCATATATTGCTATTTATGATAAGCCCAGACTTACATGTTTACCTCGAACTGGAAAAAAATTGCTAACTAGAATATCCCCCGTAAAAGTAATTACTGACAATGTCTTCCTCCTTAACCACATGGACCTATATCAAGGCTGCTTATCTGTGCAAGATACCAAAGTTGTTACCACAGGACTATGCTATCAGAAGCAGATTTTCTGCCAGTGGGCTGGGCCAGCTTTTGCAAACTACAGGAAACCTGGGTTCATAAAATAACCTACGGGACACTCCTGGTCTCAACTCAAACAGAATGGGCTTAATACATAAATCCTTGCAGGAAGTTTGGACACTGAAATGATCTCTCACTGAGGATGGCGATTCAGCTTAACAAATGAGGCAATGAGACTGATGGAATACGCCCTTTCCAAGGAAGAAGTTACAATGATTTCCGTTGATACTATCAGTATTTCCACAGTCCTGTTTCCAGGAGGTTATATATAGTATCACAGAAGAACCCTGAGAACAGATAATCAAGCCTTCATTATAAAGAATCAGAGAAATATATTAAATGTCTCTTAACAAGGAGAATTGAACTTTTTTACTTATAATAACCATTATTATCATTATAGAATTATTATATTGTTCTTAATATTTTATTATTAAGTAAATATTATCTGCATGGAAGGCAGATTGGCATCACATACGTGTTACGGCACTGAAAACTAATCAATACACACACACAAAATAATGTGCTAAGGCTACACTAGGGAGTCTCACTTCTGATCTCAAGGTTATGCCAGTTTATCCCAAGTTCTCAACAAAACTCTTTATCAAACTTATTGTATCTTATCCCTCACTGTATCAGAACTGTTTCAAAAGGGATCTTGTTAGTCATTTTCCTTAAAAAAAAAAAAAAAAGAGAAATCCAAGTCATGCCTTTTCTATGAAATCTTTGGAGGTTGCTATGACAATGTTATTTGTAGCTCAGCCCACAATTCATATTCTTCAGCTTTTACCCAAAGTAACCTGGTTCTGCTTGCTAGGTATCATCTTCTAAGTCTCCAAGAGATATTGCCAAAGTTTTCTCCAGAGACTGGGATTGGAAAAATGACGGCATTATTAAATGCTGCACTTTACAAAAATCATTTCTATTTTGAACACCCTAACATAGTTATCTTCATTTTGATTAATCCTTTTTTTTAAACAAGGATGTACATTTTTACATGGTTGCAATTACAGCAAACACAGGGTTTTGTGTTATTCCTTCACTATTTCCAATAACGAAAGCATTTTTCATATATTACAATTGGGGGATTATTTTAATGTTAAAGAATATATGATATTTAATGGATACAATCTATATTTAATTTAATCAGATTCCTATTACTAGCCATTTGTCTTCATTTTTTCCTTATTACAGATAGATTCACAAATAACATTATTATGAATATTTTTTTCCTCTACAGAATTGTTTCTTTGAATGAGACAGGGGTTATGGTTGTTTGGCTTGTATCGACAGTATTTATAAAAGTGTAAATCTGAATGTGTTTAGGTGAGGCAAGTACAGTAACCCGTATTCCTATTGCCTTCCCCCCCCCAGGCCAACATGGCACATTTAGATTACTTGCTTGACCCTGAAAGCATGTGAATTTTTGACTCCTGGATTACTGGGTCAAAGGCGTCAGTATCTTTATGACTTTCAATAACAATGATCATTTAACTCTTCTAAACCAGTTATACATGTATTTCAATGTCACCAACTTTCATTTATTTGAGTACTTTCCAAACCTTAGGTGCTGTATACGCATTGGGGACACAATGATGAAGACAATGAACAGGGAGTTACAATGCAGTCTGAATTAATAGAACTTAGAATAGGGTACTAAGGGAACCCATAAGAGGGGCAGAAACAAGTCTTCTCCAAATCGGGTCATTACATGGGGAAGTGGTGGCAAGTAGAAGAACGGAGGAAGGAGAGAACTCCAGGCAAAGAGAGCACCACGTGCAATGGCCTGGAAAACATAAGGCAAGCATATTTTAAGTATTATGAGAATGTAGAGGGTGAGGTTAGTGTTGAAAGACATGGATATATATGAAAAGGCATATATATATATGATTTTGTAACGTAGTCATCATTAGGTATCATTTAATAATTTTTTTGTCAAATTTATTAACTATACAAACATGTTATACATGGAAAGTAGATTTAATATGCATCACATCTAAGAAAATCCAATTCCTGACATAATCAGCAGAATGAAAAGTGACAGAGATTAGAAAACTCCCCAGCACTTGAGAGAAGAGAGGTTTGTGCAGTTTGATGGCAGCACAGGCCCATGTGTAGGAGAAGGGGAGGTGATGGAACAGCAGGGATAGGTTAGAACAGTTGGAGTGCCTGGAGGGCCAGGCCAAGGAGTTCACTTTGTATTAACTCAATGGGCAATGAAATTATATAGCAATTTTAGAGGAAACAAAATTATAATTAAAACTGTAGAGGAAACACTCATTCCTTTCACTAAAGCAAATTCAGAACATCCTGGTGTCAGCACTGGAAAACAATCTCCAGGTAATTGAAGCAGGAAAACCACATCCATTTAGGCGTTCTCTCATTTTCATTATGATTGCTACCACCATAGCAGCCTCTAGGCTTCCATTCTAACACTTTTGTCCAGGTATGGAGCAATCAAAAACATCTCGCTTTGTTTCACTTTAGTACAAATGATATAGAAAAGACATCAAAAGAATTTATTAAGTGATAAGAGAGAATAACTGGGAAACAGAGTGTGTATGAAATATATAAACAGTCTAGTTTACAAAGAACTACTTTATTCTTTAGAGAACATTGTTAGCCCATAGTCCATGTTATTCTACATTGGACACCAAGTATCTCTTAAACCTATGAAATAATATGTAAGACATTATGTGCATTTATATAGTCTTTGTATAAAGGATGTCATGGAAGAGGACCTCTACCAATAGATAGAAAAGAAATTCTTGCAATTGTCTGTTATGCAAGCCAAAAGCAGATGGGGTAATTTGCCAGAAATAATACTATAAGGGATATAAGTAATTTGGTCCAAGTACACCGCTCTCTGGGTTGCATTATTCAAGAATAAATTTTAGAACGTCTGGAAGCAGAGGTCTTACCCAGTGTTCGAGACATATGAGGTCTCTGAGAATTTCTCTGAAATCACACTGAACATCTTGTGTACATGTATGTGTGTGTGTATATCTCCTGGGAAGTCTTTAAAAGGCTCATAAGCTCTTTTATGGCACTTCTTCATTTCACTTCTGTGCTGGGCCTCCCCATTTATGAAAGCAGAAGTTTCCGCCTCGGAGACTTTGGGCACAAGTCAGCAGGTGGTGACAGCTTTCTCTTCCAACACTGCATCTTTTAAGCATTCTTAAGAAAGCAAGCAGCCATCAGTTATGAACATCATTCAGGTGACGTTCTGTATGTATGAACGGCATTTGAGATTAAAAGACGGGGAAGAGATGGGAAGTGAGTAGACATGAGACTATTATAGGGCTGAGGAGAAAAGTGGCAGAATCTAATTACGATGGGATGAGTGGGAATACAGAAATGAGGATGGGCAGAGGATGCACATCTTGGTATTTGGTATATGCCGCAGGGTTTTTTTCACCAAGTTGTCATTCTGTGTTTGGAAAACAAAATTGGGGGAAAAATGAAATCAAAGAGTAAGTCAGTGCTTGGCATATAATAGGAATGTAATAAATTTTGGAAAGACTCACACTACCATGGTGAAACTTTTAGTATTAAACATATATTTAGTATTAAATATATATTCATTTGCAGAACAGACAGTAGTTGGACTTTTATATTAGTAATGTTTACAATACTTCAACTTCTGGTCATCTTATACAAGTTCAGTAGACCACTGATCGTTGTTGCAGTAGAGTTCTGAAAGTTTAATTTTGAGACGTGAATGAGAAATGAGGTCATGGCATAGATGCAGACAGGCAATGAAACTATAAAATTGGTAAGCTTGGTCTATGAGAACCTATATGAGCAAAGAATCTGAAAAAGAATAGATATATGTATATGTATAACTGAATCACTTTGCTGTATACCTAAAACTAACACACTGTAAATCAACTATACTTCAATAAAATTAATTTATTTTAATTAATTAATTAAAATTAAAAAATGGTAAGCTTGGTGAACTGTAGTTGACCTCGTTCAGGAAAGTAGAAGTGGGCACTGGTTCTGAGGATACAGGAGTGGTTTGCATAGAGAGAGGGCCAACTTTACTTCCTAACAGTAAGTTAAAATTAGGGGAATGCAGAGATCATAGAATAATAATCAGAAAGTGGCAGACATGTAAGAAGCAGGCTGGCTCTTCTTATATTAGAGAAAGAGAAAGCTAAATTTGTGGTGGAGATGGTAGGGCAATCATTTGAAACAATCCAGATTTCAACTGAAGTGAAGAGGTCAGAAAATATTAAGGATAAATAAAGCTTAGTTTATTCATTAGGAACATGGCAGTTAGAGTTAGTAAAAACCAGTCTCAAAATGATAATTCTCTAATTTGATAACTCTGAACTAATCAGAAAAAATATGAACTATAGTGCACATTAAGTCAATGTTGAGGAAAACGATGTATTTATTTGAGTACAATTCAGTTGTTATTTTACAATGCTTTAACAAAAGTACACGTTAAATACATCGAATTTTATATATACTGTAAGTATACTTTTTAGCATAGAAAATTACAAAATTATCTAATCTCTTAAAAGAAAATAGCATTATCCTTCTCACAAAGTTCTGAAATTAAAGAAAACAATTATGAAGA
Source organism: Mesoplodon mirus (assembly GCF_964341445.2). NCBI lineage: Eukaryota > Metazoa > Chordata > Mammalia > Artiodactyla > Ziphiidae > Mesoplodon > Mesoplodon mirus. The sequence goes on from NC_138983.1 coordinate 90,527,539, forward strand.
TATAAACTATTCACTGAAGTTTCTGAAATAATCAGAAAGCTTGAATCAAAGAGAGATTACATTTAAGGAGGATGTGTTATTGTTTAATTCAGTGGTTAAAGAAATAGAAAAATTAAATGGGAGCACTTTTCTGTTAAACTTTCCCCTCTGGAGGCTGGTATAAATAAGGGAGCTAGTATGGACCCTCCATTTCCCTTGAACAGGTGTTAACTTCTTCCTAGAGGGTTTAACTTCATGGTTAAGAGCATGGCCTCTGGGCTCAAATCTTTTGTGCCTGAATCCTAGACATGTCACTTGTTAAGTTTGCAACTTTTGGCAAGTTTCTAACTTTCTCTAAGTCTCAGTATTTAACTGTGTAATGTGGATAATATTTGTGAGGGTTAAATGCCACTGACAAACGGTAATTGGTATACATTTAAGCGCTCAATAAATTTGTCTATCAGGAGGAGTTTGGACATAGAGGGAGGTGGTAGATAGATTCTGAAGGGAAATGTGAGAATTCGTTTAGAATGAACAGTTTCGAGGAAGATAACAACTGAAACGGGGGTCCTCCTTCCCATTCAGCTGCTAGAAAAAGAGGTGTGTTTAACAGGACAGAGAAAACAGGTTGAAAACTGGTGGCCCTGTGGGCACTGGAGTAGGGGAAACAGGTTAGAAGTGTTTCACACACAGACTGAAGAAGCTAAATACTACACATCCAGCAGAGCTGTGGATATCTATTTCAGTATGTCTGTGGGTCTATCTGTACAATGTTTCTCTTGAAAAGTCAGCAAGCGCTGTGAAGACAGAGCTCCAATCCTCTCTGACACTTGTTTAGGGGAGGGTCAGCAGCAGAGAAATCTCAGAGTGGAAGACAACCTACAAATACCTGCAGGGACATACATGACTACTTGCCACTTTCCTCCTGGCATCAGAGCTCTCAAAGTAGTTTATCCCCTTTCATTGCCTTATTCATTCCCTTCATGCATCTTCCACAATCAGGCTTCTGTTTCACATTTTTTACTTCATTTTCCTCTGTAATGTTGTCATTGCAAAAATGAAGTGAACTTGCCTCTATCCTCCTCCTTCTTGTCCTCAATAAACTATGAACTGGTAAATATATATCTTCTCTTTCTCTTATCGAGAAATCCACCCTTTAGGGCGTGAAATCCTACAATGTGTAAGACAAAATTGTTCTCTTATACTTAACTGTGTATATATAAACCTTCACATTCATTATATACATTTATTATATTCAGTTGTTATTCATAATATATTTATTATATTCATATATATATATAATGAATGTGAATATCAACTTTATCCCCTTAAATTTAAGCCCTCCAGGTAATAAATATTTTTGTCTTTATGAGCTACATAGGTCTGTAACACATATTCTTTCTTTTTTTCCTTTTTTCTTTTTCTTTTCTTACAACCTTTTCAAAATGTAATAACCATTCTTAGCTCAAGAAGAGATTTCACCTTTAGGCCATAGTTTGCTTACTGATGCTTTAAAATAAATAACTCTGAATTTGAGAAAAATACAACAAAACTCAATAATCAGTTATTGATGTTGGCTATGGTCCACTTTAATGCAAGTGAGCGACAACAAGTACTACGGTGAGAATATGCTTATCAGTTCCCAACACATCTGAGGAGTGAAGGTAAGTTGTGTGAAAGGAAAATAGAAATGGAGTCATTACTGGTAGGGAGAGCTCTCTCACATGGAGCCTCTGAGGAAGCCACTGAGGAAGTGTGACTTAGGCACATCTCAGCCGAGATGGAATCTGAACTTTGACTACCTATTGCTTTGACACAGGCATCCAGAGCATCTGTCCACGTTCCAGAAACTCAAGATACTTACCGGACTCTTACCCTAAAATAACTTGTGACAGAGAATCCCTTAAGGACAAATATTTCCTTTCCTGCGTCACAGTCAATCATAATCCCTGACAGACAGCTTTAACAACCTTGTACCTTTTATCTTTATAAGTCCCTGACTCTTTCTCTTCCACAGAGCATCTCTGGGTTTTACCTGAATCTGTGTCTCCAGGATTGCAATTATCAAGACCCCAAATAAAACTTTGTTCTCTGCAGCCTCCATACTGATTATTGTTCGACAGTTGGGCCCCATAGTTTACGAATAAGTGAGACAAGTTCTTATCTCTTGGTTCATGCCTCTGATCTCCTTTTACTTGTTCAATTTAAATGTTATTTCCTAAGAATGACTGCCTCCTTATATTGAGATAAAGTTCTAATTTTCACCTTAGATCTAGTCATGTGACAAAGGAATTATTTTATTCCTTTGTCACATGACAAAGGAATGAGAAAATATACTCATTTTCTCAATCTCTTAAGGATTGCTTTCACTTTGATACAGCAAAAATGTTACTGTTGAGAAAATTGTTTCTTTTGCCTGTTAATTTGATCCCCTCAACCTTTTCTTGTACATTTTCTATGCTACATTTAATCAATTTAAATTACTGACAGTTGATTTCCAGGCCTACCGATATACCACTTCTGCCTTTCAATACTCACTCACCTTGTTTCTTTGCACTTCTCTTTTGTCATTTTTGCTCCAAATTGCTCATATTTAAAAAGTCCTCTTGCAATATCATGCATAATTCACTCAAAGATGTGAGGAGGAACAGCTGTAACATCTTTCTGCCAAGGCATACACTCATTCACAATGCCCAGTGGTTTCTCAGTTGTGTGTAGGATTTTTCTGCTGGGATGGGTCTTTTATCATCTTCAAACGTGCATGACTCAGCCACACATACTAGCTTCACAGAGTCTTCCCAGCTATAAAGTTTAGAACAAGCTTCGACTCCCAAGTATCTGCTATGGTCTGAATGTTTTATACATTGAATTCCTATGTTGAAACCCTAATGCCCAATGTGATAGTATTAGTAGGTGGACCTTTGGGAAGTGCTTGAGTCGTAACAGTGGAACCATCATGAATGAAATTAATGCCTTATAAGAGGCTCCAGAGAGATCCCCTGCCCTTCCTACCATGTGAGGACACAGGGAGGTGGTGTCAGCTTATGAACCAGGAGGAAGGTCCTCACCAGAAGGCAAACACGCTAGTCTTGGACTTCCCAGCCTCCAGGACTGTGAGCAATAGTTGCTGTTGTTATCATCTACCAGTTGGTGGTATTTTGTTATAGCAACACGACTGGAGTAAGATCGCATCTTTCTACCCTAGAGGAGTAATTCCTAGACTAATTACCTAGTAAAATTTGAGCATTACCTCAACATACACCAAGTGATGCTGGATGAGGTAAAATCCAGAAACAAGGTTGCTGAAGAGTTCTGTCACGATCTACTCCCACATACTATCACATACCTCAGAGATACTACATATTTACTCGTGTTAGGAGCTTCACATGGCAGTGGTTTTCTCCATGGCAGTGTGAACACCAGCATCACTGCTACTTGCTACTCCTAAAGGAGCTTGAATGCCTCACTCCTCTTCCTTGTTTGAGAGCTATTCCAGTTTTCACTTGGCTGACCTTCAAGCTACTTATCATAAGTGCCCATTCTCTTGATTTTCAGGAACACTCATTACTATTATATCCCTTGGGGCAATTTTAGAAGTTTAAAGCAAGGAAGAGTAGCTTCTTATGATAAGAAAAAGAATAAGGTGGATTGTTGTTCATTTATTGATCATTTATCAGTAGCTGTCATATGCCAGGCATTGGCGCATTGTGCTTTTGATGTCAGAAGCAGTCCCTGCTTTCAAGTGGTCTCTGGTAAAGCTGGAAGGAGTTTCAACTGGACAGAATAGTATAACATAATGAGTACATAAGTGCCAGGACAGGGTGCCAGGGTGGGAAGGAGGACACAGAGAAAGAACAAGTTTATCATGAAATATTTTTGAAGAACAGGACACCTGATTTGTGTTTTGAAGGAAATGTAGAAGTGTGAAAGACAACAAAAAAGTTTCAGAAATGAACAGCCTAGGCAGAGGCTACAGCAAGATTTAAAAAGCAAGAGGGCACAAACCACAGAGCTGATCTCCCTGTGCTATGTGGCTGCTTCCCACTAGCTATCTATTTCACATTTGGTAGTGAGTGTATATATGTCCTGTGACCACCTAGAGGAGTGGGATAAGGAGGGTGGGAGGGAGACGCAAGAGGGAAGAGATATGGGGATATATGTATATGTATGGCTGATTCACTTTGTTATAAAGCAGAAACTAACACACCATTGTAAAGCAATTATATTCCAATAAAGATGTTAAAAAATAAAATAAAATTTTAAAAAAGACACGAGGGCATACAGAGCAATGGTGGTCCTAAAGAACTGCCAATAGGTACGTATGACTGGAGTATAAGATCATTTGAGCAAGTAATGCAAAAGATACCAAAATTTGCAGTGGATAATCTAAGGTCAGGATATATCATCTTTCTTTTTTTCACTCTAGAAATACTTACTGAGTGACTCTTATGTGCCAATGATTGTTGTAGGTTCTGCAGTGAAAAAAATCATGACTCTACCTGCACAGAATTTGCATTCTACCTAGGGAAGAGACCGAAAATAAACCAATACCAAAATATTGATATATCGTTTGGCAGACGGGAACAAACATATGGAGAAAACGATATCAGAGATGGAATGGAGCATGTGTAGGTTAATGTGTGCACCTGCATGGGGATGCACAACAGCTGTTTTTTATAGGATGATCAAGGTCTCCCTGATGTGGTGACATCTGACCAGAGACTTGAAGGTAGTCATATCCTATCTATTATCATAACCTCTAGTATCATATTCTATTTATATGTGTATGGATTACTTTTCTAGAATATTTCCAGAAGATGAAATCGTAAATGCAAGGGCCTTTGGATGGGAGAACGTTGAGTGTTGAAAGTACAAACTAAGAGGCTGGTGTTCCTGGTGTGGCAAGAGTGAGAAGAGCAGTGGATAAACTGGAGAGCCGGTGGTGGCGAAGGGGGTGCAGAAAAGATAGGGCTTTTTAGAGTCTCTTTAAGTACTTGTTCCCTTGTGGCTCCCCACCTCTTAGACAGAATCAAGGAAATGTCTAGGCCCAGGCAGTGGAGAATAGGCATTTGGTAGTTTTTGCTGAAGAGTTAAGCTTAAAAGCCTAAAATCTTTATGGACAGAGAGAAATTTTGCTAAATTTCTTCTTTACTACATCAGAGTAATAGATGGATAAATCCAAAGAATTTTCCACAAAGGAAAAGCACCATCAGGATTTGCATAGTTTTTGTTTTGTCTTGTTTTTTAACAAGAGGGAAGGGAAATTACCATTACTATTTTGAATCTGAGAAAGACTGGGGTAAAGAGAGGTTAAATGGCTCATTCACGGCAAACCTGGGCTTAAGAGTAGGACAGTCAAGAGTATTCTACATGATGCCCTCGGCCAATCACTTACTCAGAGGAAGGCCAATTATTATTTTTTTAATTAAATTAAATTTATTTATTTATACAGCAAGTTCTTATTAGTTATCTATTTTCTACATATTAGTGTATACATGTCAATCCCAATCTCCCAATTCATCCCACCACCACCACCCTTGCCCCGCTTTCCCCCCGTGGTGTTCATACGTTTTTTCTCTACATCTATGTCTCTATTTCTGCCTTGCAAACCGGTTCATCTGTACCATTTTTCTAGATTCTACATATATGTGTTAATTTACGATATTTGTTTTTCTCTTTCTGACTTACTTCACTCTGTATGACAGTCTCTAGGCCCATCCACATCTCTACAAATGACCCAAGTTCATTCCATTTTATATATGTACTACGTCTTTTTTATCCATTCGTCTGTCAGTGGGCATTTAGGTTGCTTCCATGACCTGGCTATTGTAAATAGTGCTGCAGTGAACATTGGGGTGCACGTGTCTTTTTGAATTATGGTTTTCTCTGGGTATGTGCCAGCAGTAGTGGGATTGCTGGGTCCTATGGTAGTTCTATTTCTAGTTTTTTAAGGAACCTCCATACTGTTCTCCATAATGGTTGTATCAATTTACATTCCCACCAACAGTGCAAGAGGATTCCCTTTTCTCCACACCCTCTCCAGCATTTGTTGCTTGTAGATTTTCTGATGATGCCCATTCTAATTGGTGTGACTTTCAATACGCTTCCCTGGGGCAGTAGTGATTATCTTCCCAATAGCTTGGGCAGCTTGGTGAAGAAGATCAGAGGCTGACTTCAGCTTTTCATAGCTCTCCATCTTTCTACTTCCTAAATTCCCATTCCTTTTACTTGAGCAGTGGTTCATCAAATATGTAACAGCAGCAGAAGTTTCTCCTAGAAACTTGTTAGAAATGCAAAGTCCCAGCTGAGGCTCCGGAAATCATTGTTTTGACAAGCCTTCTGATTCTCACTAAAGCTTGAGACCCCTTGCTCTCCTTCTGATCTGAGAGAGAGGGAGAGGGGGAAAGAGAGAGAAAGCCCAGGAAAGAATGCTGGAAAGTAAATTCAGATAGCTTTTTATAGGGGGTTTTTACTGTGGTAACTCACAAATGGTTGAAAAAACCCCACAAATTGAAACATGTAGCTACTTTAAGCACTCTTTAGCAGAAATCAATCTTATTCCCGATCTATTACTTAATAGGTCATTTCCTCATAGGGATGACTAACAGCAATTCATCAGAAAATGCTTTTTATATTTAAATAACACTTTCTGTTCCAAGATGTCAAAATGTTTGACAAGTGGGCAAAATGCAGCTCACTAATATTCTCAACCCCATGGTAGTAAATAACCCACATCTACCATCACTGCTGTTTACTGGTGATTGCTTGTCTGGGAAAGTTGAAGCGCCTTTGCTATCTCTGTAAAAAGTCAATCACTAAAGGAGAAAACCTCCTTCATCTTGGTTCCCATAGGAAACCAAATTGATAAATTACTCACTGACGTCTATTATTGCATCTCAAGGATAGTTAACAATGCTCATCAAGGAAAAATCCCTAAGAACACTCTTGCCCTATCTCTGATTAACCCTGATTTTGGAAAATCACCTGGCTCAATCTACACTGAATTACAATATGAATGCTACTTAATTCCCTATTACTTCTGATTACACAGGATCAATGCCACTTGAAGAGAAAGAAGCAAAGGTTCACTACATTGGGGTCTCCTTGACAGCCAAGCCTGTGTCTTAGTCATTTTGACTCCCTAGTGACCAGCCTGGTATGTGGAATAGTATATGCGATCAGTAATTATTTCTTGAATGTATGATGTAGGAATGAGTCAAGATATTTTTAGAGTTGGAGTCATGGATCAAGAGGAGAAAACGTGGTTTAAAAGAAACTACTACAGGACTTCCCTGGTGGCACAGTGGTTGAGAGTCCGCCTGTCGATGAAGGGGACGCGGGTTCGTGCCCCGGTACGGGAGGATCCCACGTGCCGCCGAGTGGCTGGGCCCGTGAGCCATGGCCGCTGGGCCTGCGCGTCCGGAGCCTGTGCTCCGCAACGGGAGGGGCCACAACAGTGAGAGGCTCGCGTACCGCAAAAAAACCCACAAAAAACAAAAAAACTACTACATTCTCAGAAGCCGGTGCTGCAATGAATGCTAATAACAACTTGACAATGTCCTCTGTCATTGCAAATGATGTGATACCAACATCTACTAATCAATCAAAAAAAAGACTTTCAGAATTCAAAATTGGATAGGATTTTGAGCTGGGGATTCCTCGCACCCACCTTTTCTTAGGATAAAACTTCGAACCGTAGTGTCAACAGATAATATGCCAGTTTTCCACTTAAAATTGGAAAATTTAATCTAATTTCGGAGGCATGAAATAAAAACTGATGGGCAAATATTAGAATTTCCATCAATGAAAAAGCTTAATTTCTAAAATGCTGAAGGTTAGTTTATCAAAATACTGAAATTGCCTCATATCACAAGTCAAAGCACCCTCTCTTTACTAAATAAGGAGCTATAAAGTTGCACAATTACTGTCCATTTTTTTACTTGGTTTGAAAAAAAGTTGCTTGTTTTAAATAAAACAAAGTTCAACTGAAGTGACTATAATATCATGAGTCTTGTAAAACTCCTTGTGTTAGATTTCTTCTATCCCCAAGATGCCAACCACGCATATTAAACTGACTCTTGTTTTTTGCGTATGATTTCTGTACATCTTTCCTATTGGAATTTTCATGTTAAGTACCCTTGCTTAGAGTGTGGATTGTAACCACTCTGTTTAACACTCTATCACCAGTACCTAGAACAGTGCCTGCCACATAAGAAACACTTCATAAAATTTCTAAATTATCTTGATTAAAATCCATACTCATCCTAGCTTTAAGCACCTGAAGACAGAAATAGGTTCCAACTGCATAAGAACACGTGAATAATCCAGAGAAAATGTTAACTATAAGTACAAATTATCTGTTGATTAAAATACAGAACATGTCTGAGATTTGGAATTACTTCCTAATAACCCTGAGTCAGAGCTGTGGTAAAGGCTTACTGGGGGCATGTTACCATTTTCTGAGTACACACTCAGAAAAGGAAGAAGTTGATGAGAGAGCATGCAAGATTTTCCAGGCTCAAAATGGAACTTGACTCATCTGCATGGAACCATCCGGCGAAACACAGAAAAGCTCACTCTTCTGCTGGATTAAGCTCACCCTGGTGGAACGGAATGGAACAGAAACAAGAGACTGAGGTCTAGGTTTTGAGGATCTTCACTCCACTTACCTGCTTTCACAGGACCAGGCAACGGACAAGAAGAAATGTGCAACTGTTGCTGTGTACCTCTAAACAAATACAGTCACCCTATGTAATAGAATGTGTCCTAAATCTGACCAATTAGAATAATTCCTCCATTCTTGGTGGAGTAGCTCTGATAGAAATGGACAGAGCTGGGCTCGGGGTGGGAAGGGGGTGGTTTCCTTCTGTTACAAGCTCTAAACTTTCTTCAATTTTCCTATGATTTAAGCCTAACTAAAATGTATGGACTTTTGAAAAAGAGTAGGTACTAAAATTAAATAAGCTGAGAGTGTTGAGGGTGAAAAAAATGATAACAAATTTAAGAAAATGTAGAATTATTACTATGAGAATTACCAGAACTGTGTTTGTTCCAAATATGAGCCTGCTGTAGCATTTTAATTAGGAATAGAATTAAACAGAAATTCACTTGCTGTCACCATCTGATAATATTACCAGAGACTTCCCTTAAGGAAATTTAAAATTATTTATTCTATGTAAATCTCTACAAGTCCTTAATTTCAACCTTATTATAAGAAATAACACACAGTATCAACACGCTGGCAGAATTTTGACAATTCTCCTGCCTCCCTCCATTCCGCCTGCTTTTCCTCTTTCCCTCCCTCCCTTTCCCTCCTCTTCCCTCACTCCCTTTCTTTCCACAAAGCAAGGAAATGGGTATATAGCAAATAGTAGGGATCACACGCTTTCATCACAGGGCTTGGGAATGTGGACTCTCACAAAAACAGACTTGATTTTAAATACTGTATCTGTGCCTTACTAGCTGTGTGACCATGAATAATTTAATCATTCTGTGCCTCAGTTTGTCTGGCTGTAAAATAGGTGCAAACAGTACCTACCTCTTAGGATTGTTGTGAGGGGGGATTCCCACTGGTTTTAAAATAGTATTTAGCACAGAGGAAGCATAATAATTATTATTTTTCACTTCTCTGAATATATAAAACATTTAGTATTGGGATTCATAGTCTCAAAATCTAACACTCACTGATGTGAACATCTGATTAGCTAAATGGAGAAAAACATTGTTATAGTAATTATTTCTTTAGTTTCTCTTTTGTTTTTTTAACTGAAAACCAGAATCACAATTTCTTGTTATTATCTGTTATCAATGAACAGTATAAGACTATAATATTACTTTTGACAAGGCACTGAATATTCGAAATGAAGAAAACTAAGAAATAGTAGTAAATAAAACTTTTCTTGTGCTAATCCCAAGTGAAAGATGAAATTAATGATGATATATATGTGGAAACTCTGGAGAAGTCATATAGAAAGAACCTCAAGTACTTGAGGCACACTTGAAATTCAAATGATACTAAATGACTAATTCTTAAATCAAGAACCCTTCACTAAAATTAAAAACACAAATGCTTTCTTTTTCTTGATTTCTTGTAGGAAGTGAAAGAGTACTCGGTAGGTGTCAGACTATTTTAAAAAGCAGGTTATAGAGATGATATTTCAGGAGTGTAAAAATACTAAGGCGGATCTCATAAATGATTGGTATATTATTTAATTCAGGTTAGCATCAGAATTGTCAATGTTTGTTTATTAAGCAATGCAATCCTTTAGGGAGGAAGCATGGTTCTTTGGAGAAGTTGATAGACACAAGATACACAAACTGGAATATGGTGAAAAAACAGACAGTAAAGATTTTTTTAAATTAAACCTAGGAATTATTTAACATGGCCATTTCTTTGGGTTGAAGAAAGAAATTCATATAGATTTTCCTGGTTCAGGCTCCAGTGAGGTCTATAGGCAAATTTGCAACTAGAGCAAGATTCAGACCTATTTCCATTTTTGTGCTTACGTCTTAAATATGTCCAGTTCCTAGAGCATAGAGGAAAGCACTAGATTGGCCATGGCATGAAACAGGTTAGAATTCTGGCCCTGCCACTTAATAACTGTGTACGGCTTAAATGGGCAATTTGCTAAACTTCATGAATTTCAATTCCCACCCTCCAACCCCCACCCTGGGCAAAATGAGTATAATCCTTTTTCTACCGACTCTAGAGAGTTAGGATGGTTTGAGGAGAAAATGTACATAAAAGTGCTTTGAAAATTATTTAATGCTTTAAAAATATTATTTATCATTATTATTTCAAGATGAGGGAAAACTCCCCCTCCGCTAATATATTCAGTTTTTTATGGCCAGCTAGATCTTCCAGAAAGCTACATAAAAACTGAACATTTTAACAATACTCGGCAATGTTTAGATGTTAAAAAAAAATTATCCAAACTGGCACATTTCTTCTTAAACAGTTCTAAAAGTAACACATACATAGTGCAATGAATTTGGAACTACAGAATGAGAACGGGAGGAAGTAAAGGTCACCCTGACTCTCTTATTTCTTGAGTTAACCATTGATAAATAATTTTTAAATTTTCTTTGGGTCTTTTTGCTCTATGTGCGTGATATTCAAAACCAAGTTGTGAATATGCTGTATTTATTATTTAACATTCTTCTCTTCTCACTTGACATTTTACAAAAAACAATTTTAATTTGTTAGTTTCTGTATTGTTTCCGATTCTAAGCATCATAAAATACTTAATAGTGAAGGTTACCTATGAGCTATTATGTAAAAAAAAGTTCAGCATATATAACCTAAATAAATATATTAGAAATTCATATGCTTTAAAGCAGTGATCCCCAACTGTTTTGGAGCTAGGGACCGGTTTCGTGGAAGACAATTTTTCCACCAACAGGGTGGGCGGGGGAGGATAGTTGGTTCAAGCTGTAATGGGAGCGATGGCGAGCCATGGGGAGCAGCAGATGAAACTTCGCTCGCTCGCCCGCCGCCCACCTCCTGCTGTGCGGCCCAGTTCCTACCACAGCCAGGGGGTTGGGGACCCCTGCTTTAAAGGATATCCCTATGCTTTTATGTGATTGACCATTTCAAAAGCTTCATAGACAATTCCAATATTTATATTTAATTAAAGACCATGAAACTTTTTTTTAGTATTTTTAAATAAAAGATAGTTAAAGATTACTTCATTTAAAAGCTAATAACAAACCTCTAGAACACTTCCTTCTACTTAAGTGAGGTGTTAGATTAAAAAAGCACTATAGAAATATAGATTATACTTGACTTTAAATAAAAATCTGAATAAATACTATAGAATTGTTATCTCCCCTTTATTCTGTTAATAATTGGTAATAGGAATATTATGGAGAATGATTGAAGCTTAATAGTCATATGTCAATTACCAAGATCACATCTGTGTGGTACAATGAATTTGCAAAGGTAGACTATCAAATATATTTTATTGTCAAAGGTGGTCTGCCAACTGGCAAGTCATTTAGTAAGTTATGCTCTAAAATATATCATTTACTGATACCCAAGAGACATCTCGGTATGTCATTAATAGTGCAGAAACTCGAAGCCAGGGATATTTTTGTCTTTATAATTAATTTGAGACAGCAGCTAATAAAAACCAGAATAATAACAGTAATAACCTTCAAATTAATTTTGACCCTAAGCAATTTCAACAGAAGTTAGTATATTTACATACAAATTAAAATTCCTAAACTTGTTTTACACTTGATGCAATGTTTTTATGAAATACTACCTGTATAATATTTCATTAAAATAATAGAATGAGAACAATATAGAAATGTCATAAATGTTTGTGTCCTAGAAAGTATTTAGAGGGAATTTCTGGTAGTATAAATTAATACATGATTATTATTATTAATCATATTACTTTTATTTATAAAGCATCCAAACATACACATCTGTAATCTTATATGTCTTTACCATCCAGAGAAATATATTCCAGAATTAATTTTAAAAACACTGCTTTTACTGTGCTTACGTTTTCTAGTTGAGAAGTCTGGACTTTAAGCATTTTTAAATTATAGAACTAATCAGAAAGCAGGAGGAAACCAACAATACAACTGATGGCATTTGTTAATATAAACCTTTGTGTAAAAATGTTATGAAACTAAGAATGGAAAAAGAATAGAATTATTCATCAACAAATGGCTATTTTTAAAAATCTAGTTAATAGTATACTACCTGGGTTATTCTCTTACTTGAAAAAATTACAGTATATTAGGTTGTCCTAATTTGGAACTATGTAACTGCCACTCTCATGTTTCTAGTTTTACTAGAAGAGTGCATTTTTTTGGTATAAGCGTAAGAAAAAAAAAAAAAAAACTGGAACATTCCATAGTGCAGTTTCCTTCCTCCCTTTCCCCAACAGAAAAAATAAGAAATACTGTACCTAACCAACAGATCTGATGATTCCAAAAGGGACAAGTCTCTATTCTGAAACACTATTCAAGTCAGAACATTCCAAATTACGATTTTGCGAGACACTGGAAAATTATGGCATGAAAAATAGAAGAATATTTCTAATGCACTATAAAATGTATTCCTCAAAGCAAAAGAGCTAATGGAAGGCCAGAGCACTTAATGGATAAAATATAATCAAATGAAACAGAAGCATGTTCCAAGCTGAAAGGCAACAATATCACTATTCTCACATAATTGGATAGTAGACATAACCCAGTAAGATCAGGTTTAAAAACATTTAAATATATATAAATACACATATGTATAAATAACATATATAGCACCTGAAGTAAATACATATTCGTATTCATATATTAAAGAATCACTTTGAAATTTAAAAATATTTTTTTAACTATTGAAAAATAAACAGCTAGTGAAAAAATAAGTTTTCTTTGCAAAACTTGACTCTGGAAACAAAGATTCTTCAAATGCTTCTCCAAGAACTTGTCTCTTTATTTTAAATATAACCAAATAAAAAAATAAAAAATATAATCAAATATTTGAAATAGAAGGCAAATGTTCATGAAAGCAGACATATATACATGCACATATATGCATATATATATTTATACACATAATTGGATAATATAATTAATATATATAATACACATAAAACACACATCTTCCTGAACTTACTATGGCATTGCATCCTGATAAACCCATCATCAATTGAAAATATCATAAATTGTAAATGCTTGTAGTATACCCAATCTACCAACCGTCATAGTTTAGCCTAGTCTACCTTAAATGTGCTCAGAACACTCACATTAGCCTAAAGTTGGGCAAAATCATCTAACACAAAGCCTATTTTATAATAATCTGTTGAATATCTCATTTGTTTTATTGAATACTGTACTGAAGGTGAAAACCAGAACGGTTGTAAGTGTGTCAGTTGTGATCGAGTCGCTGAGTGGGAGGAGTGGCTTGCTGCTGCTGCCCAGCATCACAAGAGAACATCATGCTGCATATCAGTAGTCTGGGAAAAGTATAGTTTCTACTCTAAATTCAAAGTAGACTTTGAAAAAATGAAAAAATTCAAACTATAGTTTCTACTAAACGAGTATCACTTTCACACCATGGTAAAGTTGAAAAATCGCTAAGTCGAACCATTGTAATTCGGGAAATGTCTGTCTATAAATTTTTGTATAATATATGTGTATGCACATGTATATTTCAAACAGGAATTTAGACTGTTTGCTACATCTCTTCTTAGAAGCAGACTATGCCCAAAATCTATGCCTCAAGCCTTTGGTGAATAGCTAATGAATTCAGTATTCAAACAGGGATTAAAAATATTGACTTGGAAATTCAGGACAAACTTACTACTAAAAATGTTTTACACTTTTTACTTAAAAGAACATAGTTAGGTACACATGATTAGACTCTACCAACTGAAATAAATTATTGCCGATTTGGCTAGAGTTGTTGATAACCACAAAATTCTCTCTTGTGGACAACTATGGCTTACATATTAAATGGAAGGCTTTAGGCAGTTTTTGTACTTGTTTCCTTAGACCTAAATGGTCCACATAATGATAAAAAGCCAAATAAGAAAAAAATGTAAAATGATGTGCTTTTCAAGTCCAACAAAATTGTTTTTTTTTTTTTTTTTGCATTACGCGGGCCTCTCACTGTTGTGGCCTCTCCCGTTGCAGAGCACAGGCTCTGGACGCGCAGGCCCAGCGGCCATGGCTCACGGGCCCAGCCGCTCCGCGGCATATGGGATCCTCCCGGACAGGGGCACGAACCCGCGTCCCCTGCATCGGCAGGCGGACTCTCAACCACTGCGCCACCAGGGAGGCCCCAAAACTGTTCTCATACTAAAGCTCATCCGTGTGCTAACAGTGCAGTTTCCATAGGCAGGTGTTCCTGGTACTAAAGTTTTCACGTTAACTGAGGCTCTATTTTTGATTTCAGTTTAAAGGTGTTGCTAGTGATTGAATCTACTCAGTAGTGCACGTTTATGAATAAGACTCTGAATATTAAAATTCTTACATGTACTCTCTAAATTCATTGAGATTCAGTCAAATAGAAAGATATCATATACCAAGAAGATTCCTTTGTATATGACGTACAATGGAGTAACAGATTAATTTTCCTTTCTGGACAACTTAATGATACTGATTAACATTAAAAAACTTCAACAGTTACATATTTAAAAAAAAAGACTGGGGTACAAGGCAGATAATTAGTAGTATTACCTTTAAAGGCTTTTGTTAGAGGAAGTGAATGTTAACAACTCTTCATAAATTAAAGTTGCCCTCTCCCAGGAACGTCAATACTGTATCAGAAAAAAATAAAATAAAATTGTCAACTATTGCTTTGAAGAAAGGGAACAATTCCCATTTTCTATAACATTACTTCTGAAATCAACACCCTTATTCAACAACCTTGATATCATTTCTGATAATGAGTCAGTGAAAAGAGTGATTAAACAAATGGTACAATTCAGAAAGAAAATAAGATGCAGAAAGAAATTCAGAAAGAAAATAAGATGCCACGTGAGTTCTCCCGGGTCATCCAATCAACTCCTTGCAGAGTTAAAAATAGAAGTTAAGACTAATTCCCACAGCTACTGCCAAATCAGAGCCTGACAACTTTGCATTGTGGTAGCTTCAACCTCTCCTGCTACTGGGATTACCTGCATTGAAACATCTTCCTATGAGGTTCAGTCATTTCAAGGTTTGCTTTAAAATGGAGAGGGGTGGGAAAAGGTTCATAATTTTAGGGAAAATCTGTGGTAATGAGATCTCATCGTAAACTGCTCACGAGAATTAGAAAGATAAAAACTGGAAATGTTTACTAACCCTTACTATGTCTCAAACACTGCAATAAGTTCCCTTTTATGTTATCTTCTTTAATCTTCGCAACAACCCTGTGATTTTCCTGTTTTAAATATCCAGAAACAATTCACAGTGGTTAAGTAACTTACCCTAAGTCATAGAGATAGAAAACAATAGAGGTAGGATTCAAACTAGGTGAGGTTCAAAGTTCAAATTCACTTCCTGAAAAACATGATTAGAACATAAATGGTAGCCAAAACTCCCCAAAATAAACTAAAAGATTAAAAGAAAGAGAGAAAGGAGGGGAGGAGGGCCTTGTGAGCTGCATACCTTAAAAATAATGTTTAGACTTTTCGATTGATCTTAAAAATGACCAAAAGCTAGCTGCCTGAGAGCTCTAAGAATAAAATTATTAACAAACTAAACAAAAAACATTGATTTTTATACTCACTTTGAGATCAACCCAATTGCTTTCCTTTCATAACACTGTACTGCCATTTTATTTCATTTTCTATTATATTTATTAAGGGATATTTTAAAGACAAGTATTTTGCCTAACAGGTTAATGATTTTTTTTCTTCTAAACAATGACCAAGATGCCAATCCTCCTCCCCTTATTCAATGGACTAATTAGTGTCAGATCATTTTAGGGTCATATTTAATTTTTGTGGTGAAATAGTGATTTCACAAACCCTGTGAAGATGTTACACATCCACTATAACATGCATGCAGGTGGAAAAAATTTTCAACTGATGTAGATTTTGCTTTCTCTATGAGTGTATTCTTCACAATCAATGAGATAGAAAAAGACATAGAGATAAGAGAACTGTTGACTAATATTTTCTTATGAAAATCTGTATCTTGGGCTTCCCTGGTGGCGCAGTGGTTAAGAATCTACCTGCCAATGCAGGAGACATGGGTTCGAACCCTGGTCTGGGAAGATCCCACATGCCGCAAAGCAACTAAGCCCATGCGCCACAACTACTGACCCTGTGCTCTAGAGCCCGCAAGCCACAACTACTGAGACCGTGCGTCGCAACTACTGCAGCCGGTGTGCCCTAGAGCCCGTGCTCTGCAACAAGAGAAGCCACCGCAATGTGAAGCCCGCGCCGCAATGAAGAGTAGCCCCAGCTCCCCACAACTAGACAAAGCCCATGCACAGCAACGAAGAACCAACACCACCAGAAATAAATAAATAAATAAATTACTTAAAAACAATAAAATCTGTATCTTGCATTTTCAATTTTCTAAAAGTTCAAATCCATTGTGGTTGAAAAAAGAAGAGTAATGTCATATGTTTTCTTGTCCTGGGAAAATGGACTGTGCTTGGTTGAGTGTGTTTATTTATTTATTTATCTTATTGCCAAAATTTCTTTTTTATTATTTTTATATCTACTAGTACTTATTTGAATTCTACTCACTGTTTTTTTTTTTTTCATCTTTGTTGGAATACAATTGCTTTACAATGGTGTGTCAATTTCTGCTTTATAACAAAATGAATCAGTTATACATATGTTCCCATATCTCTTCCCTCTTGCATCTCCCTCCCTGCCACCCTCCTTTTCCGACGCCTCTAGGTGGTCACAAAGCACTGAGCTGATCTCCCTGTGCTATGCGGCTGCTTCCCACTAGCTTCTATTTTACGTTTGGTATATATGTCCATGCCACTCTCTCACTTTGTCACAGCTTACCCTCCTCCCTCTCCATATCCTCAAGGCCATTCTCTAGTAGGTCTGTGTCTTTATTCCCGTCTTACCCCTAAGTTCTTCATGACATTTTTTTTTTCTTAGATTCCATATATATGTGTTAGCATATGGTATTCGTCTTTCTCTTTCTGACTTACTGGTTGAGTGTCTTGAACTGCTCAAACTTTAAGGTCCATCACCTCTAATTTGCACCTTACCAAAACCTCAGACAAGAAACAGGAGAAAGGGTAGTGCCATCCATAATTCCTTCCCACCACACCTACAAAAATAGTCACAAGGAACTTGTGTAGAATACCAATTCTTTTGTATTAGGAAGGCAGTTTTCAAAATTAACTGGTATTGGTTCATTTCGTTGTTTAATAAATATCTTGCAAATGCCTATAATAAAGCCAAATACTAAACTGACCATTTAAGTTGCAGGAATTTTTACGGCCTTGATATTTTACTATTTTAAAGTCACAGTTTACATTTGAGCGCTCACCACAATATATAATACCAATGAGCTCCCGAGAAATCTAAACGTTTATAGAATACACCAAATGCTACTGTCTCATGCCTTGCTTTGCAATCCTGGATTGCTTTCTCCTATGGAGATGATGTAAGAAATATAAGCTAGATATCTCTTCTACGGGATCACCAGCCATGTCTCAACTAACTTTTATCAGTGGAGACTCTCAGTACCTACATATTTATTTATTATAAAACTCTTCGGTACTGATCATTAGGTAATTCTGGTAAATGTGGGCCCGAAATAATAGTTAAGAATGTCAGCCCCATTTCATTTCAGCTTGATCCACTGCAGAAAAGCACAAATTAGATGAAAGCAATTTCCCCAAGAACAACTCACTTCCTTGAGATGAGAGATAGATAAACTTGGGTGAACAATGATTTGTCACAATTTATTTTTGAGGGTAGTGGTTTAAAAAAAGTGCTAATGTAATCTTTTCAGAATGAATTCTTTTAAAAATGCATTAATTCTCCAGTGAATATAGCTTATAATTAAAAACCTATACATGTAATTTTACTTTTCTACATTTTTACATATGACCATATATAACAAATATTGAAATCTTAAAATCTTCGTTATCTTTGAAATTTGATGGCCTTTAAATCTGAATTTGGATTTGGTGAGTCTGACGGATTATTCTTAGTGACTCTATTGGGTACCACCAATTCAGATTCGACATTATTTCTGCAAGTGTCAGAAGCATTAAGTTGTGTGAATGGATAGAGGGTATTAGCATCCTGGTGGTCTTTCACTACACTGAGATGACCAGAGAACCTGAGTGTGAAAGAGCATGGAGAGGAGTGTAAGGAATGGCCTAAAGGTATCACTGGCTTCTCTCTATACTCAGACTCCGCAGTGCACAACAGAGGGAACAAAGCGGGTCGTGTTGCTGCCACTGTTGCAATGACCAAGCATCCTCAGTCTCATCGCCATTGCAGTCCATTGTTTAAGATGTGAGCTTGTTGGTGCTTATTCGGCAAAAGTCAGAATGCTTATTTGTTTTATGTCTGTTTTTTAATGAGGGTTTGATGAGACAGCAATAAAGACAAAAGTAAATAGGAGAAATGTTTATTAATAGGTCCCTCCATCCCTATCAACCAAAGAAAAGGCATACCTTAAAATATTGTTGTGAAATGTCGAGGGTGTGTCTGTCTGTGTTCTCGCCACCCTTCACCTTTAAGTAGCTTTTCAAAACTATGTTATAAACATGTTGCTTCATCCTTGCCCTTTTAGCCTGTTAATGTCTAATTTAAGTAAAGCAGGATGCAATCCCCAGCAAGTTATCTGTTTCTCCTTTCTTGGACCATGCAAATCAAAACAGTCTTCTTCTATGGAGGGTAGTGAAAAGTTGTGCCAATTGTGTTCCTACTTCAGCTATTCCAACATTCTTTAGTTTAGCTTAAATGAGACATTCTCATCTTTGGGCTTTAATTATTCTGTTTAAAAATAAATTTTAAAAGATACTCTAAAGAGAAACTAAGGAAAAATACCACCAAATAAAAGATTTACCATAATGCAGGTACATAAATATGAACTAAAAATACTTTTAAATTAAAAATTAATCTTTTTTATTTTAAAAATTAATCTAATTAAAATTACAGATTAGGCTGGATAGAATTGATCCATTGCTGAAGCTTAAAAAGAAACTAGCTATAAATGTTACTAGTTTTCTACACTGTTGTTACAAGACTTGACTGACATCCGTGATGTACTCTGTAATATTTTTGAAATGATGAAATGTGTGATCCAGAGACTTTAAATATTTCAATACTTGTGTATAGGAATTTTCTTCCATGAACTAGAAATGAAAAAAGTGAGAATGTTTCCTTGCTCAAATCACATGAAGTGGATTCCCTTATATTACTTGCATTCATTGTTAAGATAGTCATAAATGGTTACATAAAATACAGGAATATTATCTGTTGAAGAAGTTGATGGTTTTTATAGTCAATGTATGTATTCAAATGATAAATGTTTCTGCATAATCTCTGACCCAACAATACCATTCCATGCCACTCCAAGAATTCTTCCATCAAAAGTAAAAGCTCCAGCACATAAAGACATGAACCTCTATGTCCATTACCACATTTCTTGAAATCATAAAACTGTTTGGAACTTAATAAATGTTTATCAATGGGTTTTGACTGAATGAAATTATGGCTCACTCATAGTACACATTACTGGGCATCTACTAAAGGTAATATGGTAGTGATGTATGCTAGATATCATTAATATAATAGAAACACAATGTACTAAAAGTGTTTTGCAACTAAAAATCACTATACATTGTATGGCTTTAGAAAGGAATGAAATGCTGCTACGTGCTATAACATGCATAAACTTTGAAAACATTATGTTAAGTGAAAGAAGCCAGACACAAAAGGACAACTATTGTATGATTCCACTTATATGAGGTAGTTAGAATAGGCAAATTATAAACCCAGAAAATAGAATAGAGTTAACCAGAGGCTAAGGGGAGGGGAGAAATAAGGGGTTATTGTTTAGTGAGTACAGTTTCTGTTGGGGATAATAAGAAAGGTCTTAAAATGGATAATGGTCATGGTTGCTCAACATTGTGAATGTACTTAATACCAATAAATGATACACTTAAAAATGGTTAAAATGGTAAATTTTACATTATGGGACATTTTACCAAAATAAAAATATACTATAAAGTAAAGTCAAAATTTACCTCCTACTAGGCATACTATGAAGTTTGCATAAAATTGCACTTATTTTAGGAGCTTACACGGTTATTATCATATTTGGGGACATGTAAAGAAAGCAACAGCTTAAGTAGTCCTCTTGAGTTCTTTCTCTCCATCTTTCCAACCCGGTGTTTTCCAGATTAATGGTTTTGTCACACCTCTCTTTGAATACCAGCATCAGTAGGAATACTAGCTAGTACTGGTTTCCTTAAGTATCAGCTAAAAATTTTAATGTATTTTTATGCTGGTAATTGTTTTAGAACCTGGGAGGGATGTCATTGTTTTCTTAACTTGGCAAAAGCAAATATATTACTGTAGACAGCATTACTAGAAAGAAATAGTAACTTTGAAGTAGACATATGTCCATCCTAAGAAAACTGAATATATTTCAAAGCAGACCACACCACTCAACTGCTGGCAATGTTCTTCCACATACTTGGCAGTATACTACTCGAAGTCTGAGAACTGTTTCTTTTTTGTAAAAATGATTTTGATTGGAAAACCCTGAATAAATCCT
Source organism: Mesoplodon mirus (assembly GCF_964341445.2). Taxonomy (NCBI): domain Eukaryota; kingdom Metazoa; phylum Chordata; class Mammalia; order Artiodactyla; family Ziphiidae; genus Mesoplodon; species Mesoplodon mirus. Next base: position 90,548,734 of record NC_138983.1, read on the forward strand.
TTGGAATGTGTAACGTTTAGAGCTCCTTCTGGGATTCCTTTTCCATGAATCAAGGTTCTTTGATTCACTATCCTCCTTGGCACTTGCTTCCTAGTCATCTCAGCAGCCTTTGTGCCAGTGCTAAGGAAGAGCTCCCATTTTAGGTCCTAAAGCAGGGAGAACAATAAAAGGAGAACCTCATTTCAAGTACCAGAAATGTCTGGGCTATAAAGAACACACATATTGTCAAGGTAAGCCCAGAGTGGGGTGACATCACCAAGGTCATTCCTGGCTCTGCGTCCCCCCCGCCCAGGAGGAACAACTAACAATTATTTGGAAACAGGACACTAGTCGAGAGAATCCTAGAACATGGAGGTGAGGCTGAAGCACCCCCGTGCACCACAGAGACCAAGACAGACTGCATTCGAAGGGTGAGAGAAGGAGCTACACGTTGACCACGCTGCCCCTCCCCCAGGTCAGTGGAGCACCATGGGTGAGGCCTCCCGTGAACCTCTGGTTCCTCCAGTAGGAGAAGAGAACTGGGGGACAGCAAGCTCCACCACTAACATCGGGGCTGCTTTGTGGGAGCCACTGCTCTAACCTGCTCCACTGGGGCTGCAGGGGAGTCTGCAGGGCTTGACCACTACAAGTCGGGCTGTGATGAAGGGGGAAGGGGCGTGCAGCAGCCAGCACGTGGATTGTGACCGATGGAATTCATACCTGCAGTGCCCAAGTAGGGATCACAACGGGCATCTTTGCTTATCTACAGAGCCAGGTCGGCAGGGCACTACAACCAGGGAACTCAGGCTACAGATCCACCTGATACGCATCTGGCCCTTGAACCTGGTTTGCCCATAGCCAGGGAAAGAGCAGAGTCACAGCCCACCCACTGTGGACAGTGTCTTCTGGCCATCTGACCAAAAGGGCTGGCAATAAATCCTGGAAGCTATTTGGCCCAGTCGTGCTCCAGCCAAGAGGCAGGCAGCCAGAGCTCATCACTGGCTCTGGTACAAAGCACAGCCAGTATCAGGTGTGGAGGGATCCTGTACCATGCACAGGCACGGAGATTAATTCATATCCAAGGCTGAGAGGAGCTCCCAGCTCCTCCCAACTGGGGAGCCTGTTTGAGAAATTAAGAGTAGCCTAGAGCGGCCCCTCCTCATCCCACCCAGGCAAAGGAACTGGGACTAGCCCCATCCCATCTGCTGTGGAGAGTGTCTTCCTGGCCCATCTGACTAGAAGGATTGGTGACAACTCCTAGAAACTGTGCGGCCCAGCAGTGCTCAAGCCTAGAGAAGGGCAGGCAGAGCTGATAGTCTGCAAAGCAAAGCCAGTGGCCTTGTTCAGCCACAGAACGTGGAGTGTGGATCAGCTTGAGTTAAGACAACAAAGAGCTTTACTGCCTTTAGAGCTGCTTCTCCTGCTGCACCCAGGCAGGAAATCTAATTCATAGCCCTACTCATCACTGAATACAGCCTTCAGCATGTCCAACTGGGGAACCTAACCAGAGAACATGGGAAGCTGTACAGCCCATTAAACAGCCCTAGATACAGTGGCACTTGAACACACAGCACAGCCTGTGGCCTCCCCCATCTGCAGGGCAAAACCAGTGCCCTCACCTGACCAGGGAATTAAGTGCACACTCTGGCCTGATTTGGGTTCCCAAACAATGAACTATACAGGCTCTGGGTCCTGTCCAGAGCCAGGTCCTAAACAAGCTCTGATTCTCTGCCAGGAAACTAATTCATAGCCCCATCTACTACTACTACTGAATATAATACCCAGTAAAGTCTGGAGGAAGAGCCCAATTACTCAGATATGCAGATACCAAAGTAAGGAATCAAGGATCACAAAAATTAGGCAAATATGACACCACCAAAGGAAACTAATAAAACTCCAATAACTGACCTTAAAAAAATAAAGATCTGGGCTTCCCTGGTGGCGCAGTGGTTGAGAGTCTGCTTGCCGATGCAGGGGACGCGGGTTTGTGCCCCGGTCCGGGAGGATCCCACATGCCACAGAGTGGGCTGGACCCGTGAGCCATGGCCGCTGAGCCTGCACGTCCGGAGCCTGTGCTCCGCAACGGGAGAGGCCACAACAGTGAGAGGCCCACACACCGCAAAAAAAAAAAAAAAAAAAAAAAGTATCTATGAACTGTCAAAGAATTCAGAATAATCCTCCTAAGGAAGTTTAGTGAACTACAAGAAAGCACACACAGCTAAGTGAAATTAGGAAAACAATGCATGAACAAGACAAGAAGTTTGACAAGGAAATAGCAACATCAAAAAAACAGGAGCACTAGATTTTAAAAATACAATAACTGAACTGAAGAATTCAATAGAAAGTTTCAAAGGTAGATTCGACCATGCAGAAGAAAGAATCAGCAAACTGGAGGATAGAACTTTAGAAATTACCCAGTGAAAGGAACAAAAAGGAAAAGAATAAAAAGAGTGAAGAAAGCCTATGGAAATTATGGGACACAACAAAGTAAACAATGTTCATGTTATGGGAATTCCAGAAAAAGAAAAGAGAGAAAGGGAAAAAAAGTATATTTAAAGCAATAATGGATGAAACCTTCCCAAACCTAGGATGAGAAATGGACATCCATATCCATGAAGCCCAAACAAGCCCAAACAGGTTGAACTCAAATAGGGCTACTCTGAGACACATTGCAATTAAATCAACAAAAGTCAAAAACAAAGAAAGAATTTTAAGACCAGCAAGAGAAAAGAGAGAAGTTACATACGAGGGAACCCTGGGATAATTGGATATTCACATGTAAAAGAATGAAATTGGACCAATATCTTATACCACTCGCAAAACTAACTTGAATTGGATTAAAGACTCAAATGTAAGACCTGAAACTATGCAACTGCCAGAAGAAAACAGGAATAAAGCTAATTACATGGGTTTGGTAATGACTTTTTGGACATGACACTGAAAACACAAACGACAAAATAAAAAATAAACAAATAGAACTACATCAAACTAAAAAGCTTCTAAACAGCAAACAAAAACAAAAACAAATCAACAAACTGATTGAAAAGACAACCTATAGAATGGGAAAAACATATTTGTAAACCATATATCTGATAATGGTTAATATCCAAAATAAATTAAAAATTCATACAAATCAATAGCAAAAAAAAAAAAAAAAAATTACCCAATTAAAAAAATGAGCAAAGGACCCGAATAGACATTCCTCCAAAGAAGACACACGAAAAGCCAACAGGTACATGAAAAGATGCTCAATACCACTAGTCATTAGGGAAATGCACATTAAAACCACATTGAGATATTACCTCACACCTGTTAGAACAGTCATCCTCAAAAATGTCAAGAGATAACAAATGCTCGTGAGGATGTGGAGAAAAGGGAACCCTTGTGCTGTTGGTGGGATTGTAGATTGGGAAAGCCAGTATGGAAAACAGTATGGAGGAGCCTCAAAAATTAAGACTAGAACTACATATATCTAGCAACTCCACTTCTAGGAATATATCCAAAGAAAATGAAAACACTAACTCAAAAAGATATCTGCACCCCCATGTTCATAGCAGCATTATTTATAATAGCCAAGACATGGAAACAATCTAAGTGCCCACTGATGGACAAATGGGTAAAGAGGTTGTTTTATATATTTATAGGTATATACATATTATAGGTATACACACACACACTGAAATATTATTCATCTGTAAGAAAACAAAGAAATGCTACCATTTGAGACAACAGAAATGGACCTTGAAGGCGTTATGCTAAGTTAAATAAGTCAGAGAAAGAAAGGCAAACACTATATGATCTCACTTACGTGTGGAACCTAAAAAAAAAGAAAACAATCATAGAAAAAGAGATCAGACCTGTGGTTACAGGAGACAGAGGGTCAGGGGAGGGGAAGTTGGAGGAAGACGGTCAAAGGTACAAGCTTCCAATTGTAAGATAAATACATACTATGGACATAATGTACAACATGATGACTATAGCTAACACTGACGTGTGATATATAGAAAAATCGTTAAGAATAAATTCTAAGCATTCTCTTCACAGAAAAGTATTATTTGATCTCATTTATATAAATGTGTGTGTTTGTGTGAGAGAGGACAGAATACAAAAATGCAAAAAGAAAAGTTGTAAAGTATGAAGCTGCTTAGGTTTATACCTCAACTATAACAGATAATAATTTGTTTAATTTTAATAGGTACAAAAATAAATGTTAAGCATAGAACAAGCAAAAAGAAAAACTGAGCCCAGCGTAGATGTCCTTAAAGCATTTGCAAAGGAGGGCTTTATTAGGTCCGCAAACACCTGCAATTACAGGCAAAATTCTGTGTGTGTGTGTTGTGTATGTACTTGGGGAGTGGATGCATAGCCTTTATTGAATTATTAAAGGGGATGTTAAGACCCAAAAGTTTAAAAAGCACTGGAAAGCCTGATCACAAAACCATTTTAAACTACCCTGATTATGTTTTATAGTTTTCCTTCACTCGTTAACACTTCAAAGAACAGCATGTGAATGTGGAAAGAATCTCTGCCATTTAGGTAAGATCTCTGAGTCTCAGCGTAAAATTAGCATATAGTAGCAGGATGAAATTATACACCATAGATGAAAGTACCTAGCAGAGCGCTTTAAGACTAGTACTTACTTATGCAAGACATCTTCCCCTGCTTACTTGTTTTCAGTAGAATGAAAGCATACTGAAAGCTGGTACAATGTCTTCTTTGAAGTTTTCTTTTGTAATGCTTACTATGCTTTTTGATACGGATGAGCCAATATCCACTTAAGGGCATGTAAGCTCACAATAACTTTTGTTGAATATAACTGTTTGAATGTACTTTCACTATATTATTATATAGGGATTTTAAACTAAAATGTACTTGCACACATTATTTAGAGCCTAACTTGGATATCAGAGTAGGTGGATATACACCCCTGGAAAATAATAGCTTATTTCTTCACTAACATCAAACTGCTGAACATCTACTTTGCATATACATAGCTAGGCACTGTATTATGAGTTGCAGGTAATAAAAAGTCGTTAGTCAAAGACTCTGCTCTCTAGGGTTATTTTACAACAGCAAATCATGTTCAGACTAAAGGATAGACCAAAATAGGAAGTGCCATAGGAATTTAGACAAGGGAGAAACACATCTGAAATGAGAAGGAAGGTGGGTATGGGGAAGGGTTCATGGAAGAGGCAGTGTATGCTGTGAGCAAGGTTTCAACGTGTAGCAGGGTGAGTGAAAGGAACAAATGAAGACATATAGTCGTGATATCATGAGGCACAAACTAGAAATAAACAGCACTTGTTTTAGACTGGTCATGAGGTAATTTAAGGGGATTAGTGAGAAACTAGATAAAGAGATATCTCTTTATATATTACTTATTAACAATACTTTTGAACACAAGTATTTAATTTAAAAAAAAGAACAATATAGGGATAGGAGATTAGGAGGTACAAACTATTATTATAAAATGAGCTATAAGGATATATTGCATAGCACAGAAAATATAGCCAATATTTTAGAATAACTATAAATGGAGTATAACCTTTAAACATTGTGAGTCACTATATTTTACACCTGTAACTTATATAATATTACACATCAACTCTACTTCAATTAAAAATGCTATTTTAGTGAATAAAACACTAAGCAGTAAAATTTTTAAAAAAGAACTTAGAAGAGAACTTAAAAATAAAGACATAAAGAGCAGGTTGAAACAGCGCAGAAATCTGGCAATTAAGAGGCCATTGATAACTTTCAAAATAGCACTTTTTCTACCCATTCTCAGTGGAGGCAAAGCCTTATTAATCCTACTATCTCTTTTTCTGTTTTTCAAAATCTCAGGATAAGTCTATTTCAATTGTAGCTAATGGCAGTAATGCAGCACCAGAAAATGCCTTTTGTAAGGAGAAGCAACTTTGAATCCTAAATCGGTACTCAAGTCTTAAATTACTGATAACACTGACCACCCACCAGACTAAATGTTTTTTTTTTTACGTGATTGGAAAGCAACAGATTGATTTCAATTCTATCTTGTCAAATCTACAAAAAAGTTCCCATAGTTCATTTAGCAACTAATAGCGTACATCCTTCTATTTGGTATTACTCCTCCTCCTTAACACCGGGCAATTAATTTTGCCTTTCTCTGGGAAACGTTTTTAACAAAGGAAATACAGTCATAAATCAGTTTCGGATAGGAAATCATACAACTATTTCTACCTAGGGCTTTGAATTTAGAAACTTTCCTCAGAAATTGTTGAAATATAACGAAGTCCAAACTCAGAAATAACTTAAATTTAATTATCTTAGTTGCACTCAAATAACAAATTCTATTTTCTATCTTGTTTTCTTTCTTCCCCAGAAGGCTTCTCCAACCCTAATCCATAACTTAATGCATTCATCTCACCTATAAAATCACTGGCAGGTATGATGCCGGCTTTGGCGGCTCCAGTCCCCTAATCCTGACCCATTTCTTGCCAAAGAATTCAGTTTCTTCAGAAACCAAGTAACAGACATTTCAATTTCCAACCATCATTAGCATATTTTCATGTACTAATACTCAACATAAAAACACCTTTTAAAATTACAGAAATTTTTACTGTACTTAAGATCAATTGCACTAACCTGTATTTCATAAACCTTGGGCTACTTTCTTAAAAATGAATTATTATTTTAATATGTTTTTCACTTATTATTCAGAATAATTATTCATATAATTAAATATTTTACAATTAGGTAAGAAAGGTGGAAAATAGTTTTGCTATTCTTGTTCTTTGTTCTCTCTTCTACTTGGTGTGCCTGAGTCAAAATTTTAGAATATTGAAAATTTAATATTTCAAACCCAAACCAAATTTAAAGATAATAATAACAACCAGCCAAAACAATTTCGGTCCAGAGCTTTGCATGGTCCGGGGAACAGTTCTCTGAGTGGGCCATTTGGAGTGGGATTTGCCCACCCGCCTCCACTCCTTCTGCCTCATATACTGAAGATAGAGTCAAAGAAACCAACTCAAGTCTTTCCAAAGTGTATTTATAAATAGAGAATTTGTAATCAGAAAAACAATAACGATATATAATAGAAGTAACATGATTCTTCAGAACCAGTATCTTGTTCTAAAGCAATATTTAAAAAAGAAGGTAAGGGGCTTCCCTGGTGGCGTAGTGGTTGAGAGTCCGTCTGCCGATGCAGGGGACACGGGTTCGGGCCCCAGTCCGGGGAAATCCCACATGCCGCGGAGCGACTGGGCCCGTGAGCCATGGCCGCTGAGCCTGCGCGTCCGGAGCCTGTGCTCCGCAACGGGAGAGGCCACAACAGGGAGAGGCCCGCATACCGCAAAAAAAAAAAAAAAAAAAAAAAACCTAAGAAGTTTAGCTATAAACCCTGGCCCTCTTTTTTTATTGATCTCCTATTTTAATTTGTTAAAATAAAATCCATGGCCTTTTGAGTCAAACTGTCTCTTTAATTTCAGATTTAAAGATAACAAATCTCTTTTTAAATGGAATATTGGCACACAGACACCACAGTCTGGCTTATTACAACTGTTCTCTGTTGGTGAAGTGGCACATTTGCAATCCCCACCATAGCAATCTTCACCATTTCACAGAATATCATTCAATTGTACATCCCTAGGTGAGCAACAAGAATGGGCACTTGAGCTCAGGAGCAAAGCGTTTGTGGGGAAATCCTAGGTCAGAACCCCTAAAAGGGGAGACTAACTTGAGGATGCCCAAATAACCTGAGGTTTACCTTGGCCACCTCCCCTGGCTTTCTGACTGCCTGGGGGAAAAGTCTCTCTGGAAACTCTTTTGAGGTTATTGGGGGAATCCTAGGACAAACACACTGCTTGCTTTTGCAGGAGGACTTGCCCCATACCCTACCCAGCTAGCTGTCTCACAACCTAGCTGGACTAAAAAACCTTCAAGAAAAACGGGATAGACTGACATTTGCATTTCTACTTCCACCTATTCTTATGCACAAAATATGTAGGTAGAGCCCTCTTTCTCACACCCCAATAGATTCTGCTGTCCTTGAAACCCATCTGGTAGCTGCAGTGACTACAATGAAGGGAGTTATCGGAAACCATATTGGTACTGGGCTTAAAGGATTTTTCATGCCATGCATTTTGGGGAAGGACACAGATAACAGTCCAAACGTGGTATAAGGCAATGCCCTTTCTGGGTCCTTGAAAAATCAGTCACGGAACACAGGTGGTGGACAGGAGCTGACAAGAGCTGGTTTGTTAATGAGCACAGCATCCCCGGCGGGGGGGGGGGGATCAATGAAATGATTGACAAGAGAAGATGGTAAATGAAGGGAGAAGTGGGGACAAGTGCTGCTCAACCCAAGCTGAACTCCAGGAGGTAAATTTCTCCTCTAATTTGAGATTCTTTCTAAAGGTTCAGTATTGAAGTGGATGTTTGACGTTGAAATGTGCAGACCCATTCTGATAACTGGAAAGGGAGGAGGCTGAGGAACGCAAAAGGAGAAGGAACATTTCCGATTACTTCTCCAGGCTGCTGACAAGAACCTGCTGCTCGCAAACCACAAATTAACCAAGCGAAGGTTGAAGGTAGCAACGTAAAAGTGCAACTCAAATTATTTTACATTCGGAATCCTCTTCAATATCTAAGCGAGTGTAGCACAGCAATGGTTGATTATTTTAAGATTACAGAGGCTGACCGCCTTCTTTGTTTGCCCAGTAACACCGCTCCTCCAATAATCTCAAGCACTTGGCTGATTAACATTTCAATTTCAGTTGTTGCTCCTTTTCCCATTGCAGAAGGCGGCAGGGATATTCCCCTTCTTCCCTCTGTATTACAAACCCCATTACTAACCAAGCAGAAAGCACCGTGCAGTGTGGCCGAGGCTAATAATAGCCGGGCTGCTTACCTTCTCCGGAGGGATCGAATCAGCGCATGTCCCCGGCGCCGGCTGCCCGGGGGCCGCAGTGCCGCCGCGCCGCGTCTGTGTGTGGTCAGCTCGGCCGGCCCCCACCCCACCTGCCAGCTGCAGCACCTGCTCCCGGCGCCGAGCTCCGGCCGCCGGAAGTCATCCCCCGCCCCTGGCCGGATCGCCACATTCCGCGCCAGCCGCGGGGGGAGAGGGGCCTCTCCCGGCACCGGCTCCTGGAAACTGCGCTCAACGATCGCTACCCTTCCCGGTTGTAGGGTTATTTTCTAGGAATGCTTTTACAGAAGAAGCGTCGCCGGCTGGTGGACCGAGAGAGAAGAGCCAGAGTGACTTTCCCTGCAGAGCGCCTTTCCTCTGAGCGCTCCCCTGTCACTCCCGCGGCATGGACGGCTCCATTCCGCTGTGTGGGTTTTCCACCCTCTTCATCTTCCTTATCTGTATTGTTCATTTCGCTGAATTTGAGAGTGGGATTAGCTCTTAAGATATTCAAACACTCCGAAAATATTTTAAATTGGCGACTAGTTTTTCTAAGCCCCTTGTAGCGAGCTCCACTTCCCCCCACACACACACAGTTACTCGCACGTACACACCCAGCCAAACCACTCACAATTAGGAAAGCTGGGACCTCTCGCCCTCTTGCTTACGTAATGGAACAGGAAACTCCCAAAGGAGTGGGGAAGTAGGACCGGCTAGCGAAAGCACTCGAGGAAAGAGAGAGGGGTCGCCCCAAGATTTTGTTGCTGTTTAGTGGGGTCCTTAGTGGACAGATGTTCCCCCTCTAACCCCCTGGCCTCGCCCCAAGTGGAATGGCTGGTCTGGTGACAGCTGTAACATTTGAAGACAAAGAAGCTGAAGCCACATTAACAGATGGCTGCATCTCTTTCTTTCCCGAAGGATTGATCAGAATTGGCTTTAAGAATCATATTAGCATATACGTATATAATAAGCCCTTTCCTTCTCTCTTTAAATTGGCACCAGCTATTAACAGGTTTCTCTCTCTCTCTCATCTTCCTCCCTCCCTCCTTCCCTCCCTCCCTCTCCTAAGCTGACCAGATCATCAGTTTCCGGATTTAAGGGGGAAAAAAGGCCAAGGATGTGCTCTCTTTACAGCTGAACCAGGGTTTATTTTCCCAGTGTTGAGCCATTCCCAAGTAGAGAGGCTCTTTGACACTAGGGTTCTCTGAGTGAACTTCTCACATTCAGCTTGCTTTTGGAATTGCCCATCACTAGGTCCAGGCCAGTTTTATCCTTGGATTTGTCCAGCAACCTAAACAGTATAATTGCACAGGGCCAAGGCAGTACTTTTACTCTAGGAAGCCTTCCCAACTCTCTGTTTAGCAGTTCCAAAATTAGGAGGTAGTGTAGCAAACAGTTTCAACAAGGCTCAGTAAGAATTCTTGACCCTAGAATGCGGGCTTTTTAAAAGCTGGAGCAACCTAATTCATCTCTCTGTGTTTCACTTTCATAAAATTAGACCTCACCAAAGAGCAGGGGATTCTTAATATGTATCAAAGTGTATGTGGAATCTGGATGGGAATATTACATCTTTAATTTCACTAACCTCTAACTGCAATTTAGTAGTTAGCATATCCTTTAAATCTAAATGCAGACAACAAACCACAATAATATTAGGAGTACCTGTGCCTATATCCCCAGCAGATATCACAGACAATTTCCTAAGGCAGTTTTATAGATATGTCAAAGTATCACTACTCTGATGTCACAATCAAATCATCATTACCTTTTTTGTTTTATCTAATAGACTATATCTATTTTAGAATGGTTTTAGATATACAGAAAAATTAAGGGGATAATACAGAGTTCTTATATATCTCATTCCCAATTTCCTCTATTACTGACACCATACACTAGTGTGGTACCTTTTTTTACAATTAATGAGCCAATATTAATAAAATAATATTAACCAGAGTCTGTACTTTATTCAGATTTCCTTGGCTTTTGCCTAGTGTCCTTAATTCCATTTCAGGCTTCCATCCAGGACACCACATTACATTTAGTTATCAAGCCCTCTTAGGCTCCTCTGGGCTGTGGTAGTTTCTCAGGCTTTTCTTGTTTTTGATAACCTTGACACTTTTTATTTATTTATTTATTTGTTTGTTTATTTATTTATTTATGGCTGTGTTGGGTGTTCGTTGCTGCGCGCGGGCTTTCTCTAGTTGTAGAGAGCGGGGGTTACTCTTTGTTGCAGTGCGCCGGCCTGTGATTGAAGTGGCCTCTCTCGTTGTGGAGCACGGGCTGTAGGCGCCTGGGCCTCCGTAGTTGCAGCACATGGGCTCAGTAGTTGTGGCTCATGGGTTTAGTTGCTCCCTGGCATGTGGGATCTTCCCAGGTCAGTGCTCGAACCCGCGTCCCCTGCATTGGCAGGTGGACTCTCAACCACTGTGCCACCAGGGAAGCCCCAACCTTGACGGTTTTGAGGAGCAGTGATCAAGTGTTTTGTAGCATACCTCACTAATGTAAACTGTCCAATGCTTTTCTCATGGTAAGGCTGGGATTATGGTTTATTGGGAGGACAACCAGATAAAGTGCCTTTTTTATAACATCTTATCAAGGGTACATGCTATCCACGTGATTTGACTGTTGATGTTGACCTTGATAACCTGGCTGAGGTCGTGTCTCAGATTTCTCCACTGGAAAGTCACTCCTCCACCCCTTCCACACTACACTTGTTGGAAGGAAGTCACTATGTGAAGCACAAACCCAAAGAGTGGAGAGTTATGATCCACCTCCTTGAGGACAGAGTATGTACATAAAATATTTGGAATTCTTCCACACAGAGTTGTCTATTTCCCCCCAAATATTAATTTATTCAATTATTGATATTTATTTATATCAGTATAGACTCGTGGATATCTATTTTATCCTTTGGGTTATAATCCAATACTACTTTATTTTGTTGTTTGAATTGTTCCAGCTTTGGCCATTGGGAGCTTTTGCTTTTGGCGCCTGTGCTCCTTTGACATACTCCCTTTGGGGTGTGTGAGTTTGTGTGTGTCTGTGTATCTGTGTGTATATGTGTTTAGCATGCATGTGTGTGTGTGTGTTTAACACTTCCTGACTTTCTGGTACCACAAGGTGCTCCAGGCTCATTTTGTGTATTTCCTGCCCCAGTCCTAGAATCAGTCATTTCTCTGAGGAGCCCTGATTCCTTCTATTGGAGAGTAGTAACAGAAACCAAGAGCTGGGCTCTAGATGTGCTGTTGCTAATGGGGTATTGTTTGATTAGGCTCTCTTAACTGAGAGAACAAAGAAATAGATACGTATAGTAACCCATGTATATACACATATCAGTAAACATTTCTATATATAACTATCTATATCTATATTGAGCTGAGTGTATACTGATGTCTGCAACTATAATCCATTAATGCTGAGATTAGTTTAGCTTTCTCCTCGTTTATCTGTAAATTCATACTTCAATATTGAGAAATGTGGCTACCACCATCCACCATCTATTTATTTAATTGTTCAGTTTCAGTACACATGTATCAGAATTGTTAACCCATCACCCCAACATCACTATTTTTAAGTATAGTAGTTAGTAGAGTCTCTGTTATAGCTTGCTATTTAATGAGTTTAAATACCCATTCGTTTCTATATCACAAATTTGGTTTTTAAAATATTCTAATGACTGCATTTAAAACATAGTAACTAGTTTCTTTTGAGATTCTATGTATTATATTTTATGAATTTAAAAGTGTTATTTTAAGACTATTTAAATGGGCTACTCCATATTGTCAAAGGATCCACAGTAAAAAGAAGGTGAGGATCTCAACCTCACAAAGATTATTGTCAGTTTATAAGGAGATGATGTGAAATTGTCTGGTGCAAATGTTGGGAGCTCATGCGTGATAGGTGTTAGCTTTGTCCACTTGGGCAGGCTTCTTTCTCCTTTAAAGTTCTAAATACCTTGGAAGAGAGAACATGCTAAACCTTATGGTTAATAATTTATAATGTAGTGGAAGGATTTGCTAGGTATCAGTGTTGGAGGTAAAGGTCCATATAAGGTTGACAGAGGATGAGAAGAAGACAAGGATGACCCTGAAGGTCAGGGGTTTTGTAGTTGAACAGACTGGGGATTGGATCCTTCCATTCACAGCCTGACTTTGTCTCATTTTTGAAATAAGGAGAACAATGGCTATTACATAGGCTTGTCCTTAAGAGTGAAAGTAGATGTTTAATCTTTTCTTTCAATTTGTTTGAGACAGTGGGGATTAAGTGTGGCGATTTGGGACAGTTACATAACATATTGGATTGTCCTTCCTTGTATAGTTTTCACTCTGTGAAGCCAGACTCACTGGAGGTATAGATAGTTTCTCATGATAATTCAGGCTCCTTCATCCATGAAAGTACTCTTGCCAGGTGCTTTTTACTCATAGAAGACAATCAATGTTGATGGTGCTTGGGATAAAACACAAATTAAAGATATTAAATGGCAGGAATTAACTGCTTCAGATGCTATACCATGGCGAGAGACATAGGGGAAAGAGAAAGAAAAAAAATGAAATGAGAAATGTCTTACGTCAACATGTACGGTTTGAATCTATCTGCTTGGAACTTGACATACACCAGTATGCCAGATATTTTAATTTAATGAATAGTGGCTAGGGTGAGGTGAAATAGATCAGTTTTTTAATCTATGACTTTTCATTGAAGAACCCTTTTTTTTTTTTTTTTTTTTTCTTTTTGCGGTACGCGGGCCTCTCACTGTTGTGGCCTCTCCCGTTGCGGAGCACAGGCTCCGGATGCGCAGGCCCAGCGGCCATGGCTCACGGGCCCAGCCGCTCCGCGGCATATGGGATCCTCCCAGACCGGGGCACGAACCCGTATCCCCTGCATCGGCAGGCGGACTCTCAACCACTGCGCCACCAGGGAGGCCCGAAGAACCCTTTTTTAAAAAACAATCTTCGGATCATGACTTTGAGGTCTGCAGTAATTCCTTTCTGATATTCTGGAATTACAGATCAAATGGCCTCATGATATCATGCGTCTCCGCAAAGGACAATATGAAAACCTGAGCCAGAGGCCCTGGGTGCCTGAAGCTGTCAGCATTAGAACCACTCCTTTGGTTTAAGGAGTCCTTCCAGAAAGGACTCATTTAAATGCAAATATACTATCAAGAGGGGTAACCATGTATCCAGTATCTGATTAGCAGCCATTAACAATTTAGCAGAGATTAGCTTCTCAGATTTATTATGGAGAGGAGTTGTCAGGGTGATTTGGCCCAGGCATCTGTCATCCACTGACTGCCAGGTCTCCTGCCCTCTTCACTACATAGGGATCTGCCTAAAGCTGGGAATTTAGTTTACTAGGAAAGAATTGGGCACTCAACGCATGACAATCAATATTGTTTTACATAATTTTGACTTATGAGAAAGGGTAGGAGGAGAATTTCTATAATAATAGTACCTTTGTGTGTGTGTGTGTGTGTGTGTGTGTGTGTGTGTGTGTGGTAGCTGCTCAGCTTAGGTTGATTAATCATACTCTACAGAAATCTTAAAATTTTATGATAATCATCTACCCTTTCAATGAGGCCAGAAATTATATCATGTAAAATATGCACAAATGTAGTCTAGGGATGGCAAAGCTATAGTAATAGAAATAGAATTGCGTTCAAGTAATTATAGCTGGACTAAAAATTTCCTGCATTAATATGAAAGCACGGATACAAGAGTACAAGAAAATGATCATTCATATGAAGATTGATATTTCATATTGAATATCTGTAACACAAATAGGAAAATGGAAGAAGGGAAATGACTACAAACAGAACAGTAACTGTTTCTTTAGACATCGCTAAGAATTCACCTTGTTTTTACTGGTAAGGAGTTCACATATAATACCAGACCTATAGAATACAGGTAGTATTCTATAATTGGAAGCCTAGATTTAATTGAGAAATGTATGTGTACTTAAGTGAGATGCTTGGTAAATGGCATATGATACATTCAATAGTGTGGTGTAAGTAATTCTCAAATAAACCCTTTTAAAAATAAATCATCATGTAGAAGTCATGAAATAAAACAATGTACTTAGGCATTGCTCTTTAAATTTTTTAACCTTAAGTTTTTAAAGAATCTAAGAAAACCAAAAAATCCCTTCTGGAGAAAGGTATACTTTGAATAAAACTTTTGCATTGTAATGAATAGATTATTAAATAGTATTTATAAAGAATTATGTCTCTATAATTATTCATTTTTTAATAAAAAGGAATATTCAACTTTTCAAATCAAATTTAAGCTTATAAGAAGAGGAAATTGAAATTTGATTAAAAAGTAAGTTTCAATGAACTGTGTTTGGTCATCAGGCAAGTGGATGTTCATCCATTCAGCAGATATTGATGGAGTGTCTAATATGTGCCGCTGTTCTAGGCACTAGAGCAGTAGGCTCTAGGAGTGAACAAATAAATCTCTTCTTTATGGATCTTATGTTCCAGTGGAAGGAGACCACCATAAATACATAAATATAGCATGTTAGTGGAAGGACCATGAAGGAGCAGCGTAATGATGCAAGGTTTAGGGCAAGTATATAGGGTGGTCAGGGAACATTTGAGCAGAGATTTGAAAGAAGTATGGGAGCAAACCGTATGAATACACTGAAAGAGAGGCTTGGTGTATGCAGGTGGGTGGGCTTATACTTTATGTGTTCCAAAGACTAGGAGGTTAGTTGGTTTGTAGTGAAATGATCAAAGGGGAAATTGTTAGAAGGTAAGGTTAGAAAGCTAGGTTAGCGAAAAATCACTTAGGGTCTTTTAGGCAATGGTCAAGAGAGAACTTTAGAGGATTAAGAATTTGTTTTTGGACATACTAAATTTGTGATGGCATGTGTGGACATGTGAAGTAGACAACTGGATATACTAGTCTGAATTTCAGCAGCAAGAGATTATCATGGCTTTAGATGAAAATTGGTAAATCATCATGGTATTTAAAGTCTCTAGATTTACAGATGAAATCACTTTATAAGTAGGCATAGGCAGAGAATACATGATGTTGAAGGACTGAGCCAGGAGACACTCCATCCTCTAGAGGATTCGGCAAAGGATATAAGAAGTGAGCAGGGAGATAAGACGAACTGTCTCATGAGCCAAGTGGTAGGTGTTAGAAGGAAGAGGGAGTTATTATTAATCCTACTGGTAGATTAAGATGAGAACTGATCACTTAATCTAGGACTTGGCAACATATAATAGATATCACTAATAACCTTAAGAAGAGTAGTTTCTGTGTAGTGGAGAGGACAAAAATAGGTAAGTGGGAGATAAGGAAATGAAACGTTAAGTAGAGCTGTGTTGTTTGAGTCGTTTTGCTCTAAAGAGGAGCAGAGCAATGGGGCAATGGTTAGAATTGGACATGGGAAGAGAGGAAGACTTTTTCCCTTTAAGAGGAGAGGTATTAGACCTTTGCATGCTAATGAAAGCATCTGGTAGAGAGCAAATAATGGAAGATACAGGGAAGAGGAGACACAGTAGAAGAGAAATCCCTGATTCGGCCAGAAGGGAGGGATCCAGTGCAGAGTAGAGGGTTCGGCCTTAGAACAGAGGACAAACATTTCTTCTGCCAAAGGAAGAAGGAAAGCAACACACGTGGTTTCAGATAGATCCAGGTAGGATGGTAGACTTGGTGTTTGGAGTTCATGGATATTCTATTTTGATCCCTCCTGTATTCTCAGTGAATTAGGAAGCAGCTGAGAATTTAGAGGAAGACATGCTATAGACGTAAAGAAAGAGGAGTTATGAAATTGTTCTCTAGGACAGAAGAAAAGAGAATTGATTCAGCAATCAGTTTTCTAGTAAGTACTAAGAGTTCACATGGGGTAAAATGATTATGAATTTAAATGAGGCAAATTAGAAAGGTTGCTCATTTTTTTCTCCAGCCATGTTTAGTTGTTTGGCCCAGACGCTGAATTGGCATAAGTTCTATTTCACTAGGGCTGGCATTTTGCACTGCCAATATGACTAAGAGTGAGGGCCAAGGGACTTCACAGTGTCTCTGCAAAAGAGTGATTCTAATGACAGACCATGGGCTCTAATCAGGGTAAGCAGAGAACTGAGGAATTACGCCTTGAGCGCTACACTTGATTTTAACTGCAGGTTGGAACACAAAACTGAAAATCTTGACTGATAATGGTATGGTAAGGGCAAACACAGCTAGAACCTCCACATTTCACTCTGTTACACAGGAATTCTCCATGTTTCTTTCAGCTGAATTCCTGTCTCTCATTTCTTGATCCTTAATTCAGTGACATTATCTGAGGGGAGGTATGCATTTTTGATAAAGTCTTTCAGAAATGCATTTTACAAGACTACTTTTAATTTTAAAGTTGTTAGACTAGAAATAAGTTTAACAGAACTTGCAATGTTTTCAAGTGCTTTTCTTTTCTCTAAAGAGACATTTTTTGACTATTACACCGAGCACCATCCTTCAGGTGTTCTTCCTCTGGCATTGAAAATAGGAGTAAAATGTAACAATTAAACAAACATCTTATCTTCAAACAGATATGGATCACTGTTTTCTTTCTAATATGGGCCAAATCTTGCTATTGACACCATGTCCATTTTTTCCCCAGTGTAACTAGTTTTCCCTTCATTGTGTGTATGAGACATGTTTGCCCCCTCATGGATGAATCTGGAACTGTCACCGTGAACTTTTTCTTGTTTTTATAGGGAAAAATAGACTGAAAGTATAGATATTGTGGTCAATGGGAATTATTTTTGAAGGAAATGTTGAGGCTGACCAAAAGAGGTTGAAATCACTAGATGTTTAACCTTCAATTAGTTTCAGAACTTGGGATTATGTTAAGAACCACACTTTAAGTGAATCTGGAAGAAGATGATAGACAAAAAAGTTTAAATTTTGACATCCTTTTAAAATATGAGAACACAGAATTGTGAAGAAAGCTAGTCTCACTCTTATTTAAATATTAAAATGCTTAATGTTTGTAACTTAACTCAGAAGGATGAGATGGCTTTTCTTCAATTAGTTTAAGATTATATAAATATAAATGAAGGAAAACCTGCCATTGATTAATCTTCACTTGCTACATATAGAATTATACAAGTTATGAGAAAGTCCATTCTTAGGACTGTGGGAACAACAATGAATCTGACTTTCCCTTAAGTGTTTTCCCTAACATTCTAGAAAAAATAACTTCAATGTGCTGATTTAGACATTTATGACTTATTTGCTTGTCACTGTTTTCGTTTCTAGGAATAAGACCCAGTTTCTTTCCTCAAAAGAGTTGCAAGTTGATATAGAGCCAAAAATTGCAATAAAGTGTAATCAATTCCACTGCAGAAGTTTGTACTTGATATAAATTAATAGAAGTGCAAGCAATGTATTTTAAGTTCATTCTAGAGGAGTAGTTCAGAATAGCTTCATAGAGGAGAAGACCTGAGCTATCTTGGGAGATGTTTAGACAGATGAGGAGTGGAGCCGGAGTTGGGAAGGCAAAGGCAGTGTAGCCTTAGAATGCAAATGTTCACAGACATGATCTTGTGGCTTATTCACCATTCTTACCGACCTAAGAAGGACACCTGCTGGTAGCTTCATCATCATCATCATCACCATCATGTTAATAAAGAATGGATATTTTTGTCAGGTAGTCAAACAAGCTCTTTACATGTAGCACCTAGATGTTTTCTACGATCCACCTTATGAGTTCAATCATTGTAATTATTCTCATTTTTCACATACAAAAATGAAGACTTAGAGAGATTAAGTAATTTGTTCAAATCTTGGTGTGTGCCCTTTCAACTCCATGCTCTGTACCTCTGTGCTTAACAGGCTAGGATGATTTGCCCATATTAAGGGCTCAGATATTGGTTGATAAGTATAATAATCTCATAAAAGGTAAAGTGAAGTAATCTGCTTTGATGTTTATGATGCAGTTTGGTGAATGCACTTAAGTGCCAATAGATGAATAATAAAAGTTAGAAACACACAAAACATAGAGAATAAAAATTCATATATGTATGTCTGTTGGGAACAAAAAATCCTCTTGAATGTCTAACTTCTTAGTAAATATCAGGATATCACATACACATCATTAGGCAGCATCAATGGAGTATCCTCTGTACCCTGCAAGAGGGCACTGTTACAGATGCACAGAAAGAAAATTCATATTTCCTGCACATTATAAATAAGGACATACTATGATCACTCTTTAAGAATGAAGTAATTTGAATTTTTAACTTTTCCTTATCAATTGGTGTATATGAATCATGTTAGGTGAAGAATTATTGGTTGACTGGACATTTTATGTTTTAATTCTTTTCAGAAAACAGTAAACAAATCCCTTTAGGATCAAAATATCACATTCAGCAAATGAGCTATTATACTGAAGAAAGTGATGAATTCAGTAAAGTGTCTGCAATCTAAAATATTGTTATAGAAGAAGTAATTGAAGGAACTGGGAATAGATGACATGAAGCAAGACCAGGAGAGAAGTAGGTGGTCGCTCTAAACTATTTTAGGAGTTGTCCTATGAAAAAGGGTTTAGACTGTCCCACACTGAAGATTTTAGACCAAGTAGACAGGTTTAGGTTGATAAAAGGATGAATATTCTGACAAGTAGAACCTTTCAACTCTAAAATGGACCGACTGCATTTTAAACTCAAGAACTCCCTGTTACTGAAGTGCTTTAACAGAGGTTGAAGTTAAGCAGTTGGAAAAGGAAGAGCCTTTACAGTGAGAAAATTCTATGATTCTATGGTTTTCAACTCATAAATTTGTGTAGTTCATCCATTTTATTCATTGTATGCACTTAAGTATATTGTTCCTTGAAATGGCCATTCAAAGTTGTTTCCTGTGCCACACACTATGAATGCTAGGGTTGGTCCTGTGTAAATCTTACCCCCATTGAATTAGTATTAACCCTAAACAAGCAGCTTTCTTCCATAAGGAAACAAGAAAAGAGGTTCAGAAATGTCCAAACTAAGTTTCTATAAAACGGTGTTATCAAATCTTATTTATCAAAAAACTTCAAACAGGGGCTTCCCTGGTGGCGCAGTGGTTGAAAGTCCACCTGCCGATGCAGGGGACACGGGTTCGTGCCCTGGTCCGGGAAGATCCCACATGCCGCGTAGCGGCTAGGCCCGTGAGCCATGGCCGCTGAGCCTGCACGTCCGGAGCTTGTGCTCCACAACGGAAGAGGCCACAACAGTGAGAGGCCCGCGTACCGCAAAAAAAAAAAAAAAAGGGGGACTTCCCTGGTGGCGCAGTGGTTAAGAATCCACCTGCCAGTGCAGGGGACGCGGGTTCGAGCCCTGATCTGGGAAGATCCCACGTGCCGCAGAGCAACTGGGCCTGTGCGCTGCAACTGCTGAGCCCTGAGCTCTAGAGCCCACGAGCCACAACTACTGGAGCCCATGAGCCTAGAGCCCGTGCTCCTCAACAAGAGAAGCCACCGCAAGGAGAAACCCGTGCACAGCAACAAAGAGTAGCCCCTGCTTACTGAAACCAGAGAAAGCCTGTGCACAGCAATGAAGACCCAATGCAGCCAAAAATAAAATAAATTAAAAAAAAAAAAAAAAAAAAAAGGGAAGATGCAGACCTGTATGCTTCAGGATTTTCTCACCAAAACCCCACACAATTGCTTTACTATTCCAGCCAAGTATGGCCTAGCCCTACCCTCATCCCTGTTTTTCTTGGTTTAGTAATAAAGAAAGAGATGGAAATAAAGAAGAGATATTAGGTAGAAAGATATAAAATAGTGGGGAAAATAATATAAGTGAAGTCATGTACCACCACCATTTACTAGAAGTGAACTTTCAGCACCAACATTAATATTTTTTCCTGTTATATCTGTAAATGATAATAACTAATATGTGCATAACAATTTTCAATTTAATCAAATCTCATTTTTATAACTAACTACTTCGCAACAAGTAACACGCTAAGGCAACATCAATAGATGAAAAAAGGTAGTCCCTGGCCCCAAGGAATGTTGCCCAGGAGAACACAGATATATGTAAAAAATACAATTATAATACAGTGTAGCGAGTGCAACAACCAGGAATGAAGAAGTGCAAGGGTAGCAAAAAGGAGCGTGTGATCACAACACTCAAAAGAAGACTGCACAAAAGACATAATATGTAAACTGAGGTTTGAAAAATGAAGTGGGTTGCCCAGGTACCCCATAGGGAGAAAGGAATTCTTGGAGGAGGGAAAAGCATAAATGAAGACAGTGAATTGTTCATATAATCCAGAAGTGAAGTAGGCAATGGCAGGAGAAATGATTGGACACAGGCGTCATGAATACTTGCAGGTCTGCATTTTAGCAAGTCCATTCTAAAGGAAACTTTGAGGATCAACTCGGGGGTGGGGGGCCGCGGTGGGGACAGAACTAGTCATTCCTGCAAGAAACACTGGAACCAGTTTCTACCAACCCACCAATAGAACGACTTCAAAGGCAACATGGTATCACAGAAAGGGTTTGTTTTTTTGTTTGTTTGTTTTTAGTTCATTAGGCCTCACTTAAAATTCTGATTCCACAGTGCGTTTGCTTTGGGATCTTGAACAACACTCATAACCTCTGCAAGTCTCAGTGTAGTAAGTTTATGTGATTACCTTCATCTGTAATATCTCTGCGATGCAATCTTAATGGAAACTCAAGTTCAGGTCAAAGACAAGTTTCTCTGTAACTTCTCCTCCGAATTGATTCAAAAGCCATCTCTCCCGTCCTCATTTGGCTTCTCTTATGGAATCTCATAAAAACTTCTAAGACCTCTTTGGGTTTTTGTTGTTGTTGTTGACTGTTTGTTTGTTTTTTAATTTAAGTATAGTTGATTTACAATGTTGTGTTACTTTCAGGTGTACAGCACAGTGATTCCTTTTTTCACATTCTTTTCCCTTATAAGTTATTACAAAATATTGAGTAGAGTTCCCTGTGCCATAGAGGAGATCCTTGTTGTATCTATTCTACGCCTTCTTTGAATGACCGTAGCACTTGTTGTCTGTATCAGTTTTATGTCTCTGGTTGCTTTGTGACTGAAAATGAAAAATTTCTATTTGTTCATGTCCTGGCCCTTCCTTAAAAATCTGTTCATTTATGCATTTCATATTTATTGACTACATCTTAGACACCGTGTTAACTGCTGGTTCTAGATGTTAGTAAAATATAGACCTTCCTGCTCAAAAGGTCGCAGTATTTGTGGGAAAACAAAAAAATGAACAACCTATGTCTCAAAGAGCTTTGTACTTCCCAAAGAGAACACACCTAGTAGGTACAATAAATACACGTATCATACATAAATGTATAAATAGTGAATGGGATTGAAAACTAGAGATAACTGCTTTTCGATTCTGAGGAAATGATGATTATATTTCACCAGGAGCTCAATACCACTCTGAGAATGAGGGCTTAACCCCCGTCCTGACTCACTGCATCGCTTTTCTGTATAAAAACACACAAGTCTGTACGTACGCTCTAGAAAAAGGCTTATCTGGCATGAATTTCAGATAGCAAGAAGAAAACTTCAAGAGGTTCAGAGAAGCATCCGGAAGCTCACGTGATTATCTGGCACTAATACAACTTGCTTGACAGGAAAATAGAGCTGTAAATCTCACAAAATTAGATCATCTTTGAAGAATTTCAAAACCTCCTGCTATTAATTGGAAATCCTAGAAGAACCGCTTCTTTTAAAGCACACTGATAATATGCTTTACAGCTTAATATTCAGAAGCCTATGTTTTGGCTAAGTGAGCTTCAGGAAAGAAGGAAACTTGAGGTTCAGTTCCATCTACTCTGGAACCTCTGGTCAAGACATCTACTTCTGTGCTCAGCCATCTTATCACCTGTAAAATGGAGGCAACTCTAAGAACACATAGTTACACAGATGCTGCACAGTTTCACGTGTCATTGTCCTCATTTGTTTCAGAAAAACCAGTAACATCTAAGCTACGACTGCAAAGAGTGCAGTGTTCCTTGGGGTCACCTAGTGCAGCTCTGTCAAAGGAAAGACAAGGAAAGGGGCCTAGAATAACTATAATTTTCCCAAGAGGACACTATTATTTTATGGTAAATCTGAGTCAAGAACCCTGATCTCTTTGATGACATTCCATTGTTCTTTCATTGGGTTCTGAACAACCCAGAGAAAGAAAGAGAAATAAAACTCGTATGTGCTGTGTCACTGGTACAGGACGTGACAAGATTGGAATTGGAGAACTACATATTAACAGGTATTTGGGAAATTCTTCAAACTAATTAAGATATATACCAGGTCCATAAAAAACAGTATGTTTTCTCAAGATGATTCTGTGGAATGAACAGAACTGGTAACTGAAGGTGTCTGTGTGCTGCAGTTCCAAACAGGATGGGTGAATGCTTGTCTTCTGGCACCTTGAAGACTCCACCCCAACATACACATTAAAATAAAATTAACATTTCACCTGGGTCATATTTAATTCTGCATGTTCTTGTAAGTCAGCAAAATATTTCATATATCATTTAAGTTGTCATTCAGTTTTTTTTTTTTTGTGGTACGTGGGCCTCTCAGTGTTGTGGCCTCTCCCACTGTCGAGCACAGGCTCCGGACGTGCAGGCTTAGCGGCCATGGCTCACGGGCCCAGCCGCACCGCGGCATGTGGGATCTTCCTGGACTGGGGCACGAACCCGTGTCCCCTGCATCGGCAGGCAGACTCTCAACCACTGCGCCACCAGGGAAGCCCCTATCCATTCATCTCTTGATGACACTTAGGTTGCTTCCATATCTGGGTAATTGTAAATAATGACGCTCTGAACATTGGGGTGCATGTATCTTTTCAAATACATGTTTTTGAAAACACGTGTTTTTGTTTTTTTCGGATTTATACCCAGGAGTTGAGTTTCGAGGTCATATGGTAGTTCTATTTTTAGTTTTCTGAGAACCCTCCATACTGTTTTCCACAGTGGCTGTGCCAGTTTACATTCCTACCAACACTGTACCAGGGTTCCATTTTCTCTAAAAATTGTAAATTTTCTTCCTAGGGGTAATTGAGATGGTAGTTCAATAATAACATAAGATCAGGTGATGTCTAAAGAAATTTTAGAAAACCTGGATAAAGTAAGAAAACATCTGTTCACTGGCATCTGAATGTTAGAGAGACACCAAGACATGTGGGCCAAGTTCTGGAGAGAAGGGAAACACAGACGCAAGCTTGACATTTGGTGCAGCTTTTCTCCTTGGGGCATTTGCAGATTCAAATCTTACAGCCTAGGAGCTGAAAAGCCAAGGAGTTCAAAAGACTCTAACCACGGAAGCTGCTGGCATCCCTTGACTTGTAGGTGCAGCACTCTAGTCCTGCCTCTGTGGTCACTGCCTCCGCCTCTTCTTTGTATATAATCTCCTCCTGTCTCTCACTTATAAGTACACTTACAGATGGCACTTAGGGCGAGGATAGTCTCAACTCAAAATCCTTATATCTGCAAAACTTTACCTTGTAAGGTAACATTCTCAGGTCCCAGGGATTAGAGCCTGAGATCTTTGGGGCCACCAGTCAGCCCACTGTAAGCCCTAAACGTCTTCTCTCCTGAGGAAGGTCTAGGCTGGGCAGAAACCCCGACAGACATCTACCAGAGGCCAGATTGAGAGCCCTTTTAGAAGGTCATTTCTCAGCTCATTTGGAACCTTGCTATTGCCCTTTTTTTTTTTTCTTTTCTTTTCGGTACGTGGGTCTCTCACTGTTGCGGCCTCTACCGCTGCGGAGCACAGGCTCTGGACGCACAGGCTCAGCAGCCATGGCTCACGGGCCCAGCCGCTCGGTGGCATGTGGGATCCTCCCGGACTGGAGCACGAACCCGTGTCCCCTGCACTGGCAGGCGGACTCTCAACCACTGCGCCACCAAGGAAGCCCTGCCCTTTCTTTTTTCCTCCTGTTTGTCCTCAACAGGGGGAAGCATTAAGAGGAAATGAGGGGCTTCCCTGGTGGTGCAGTGGTTAAGAATCCGCCTGCCAATGCAGGGGACACAGGCTCGAGCCCTGGTCCAGGAAGATCCCACATGCCGCGGAGCAACTAAGCCCGTGCGCCACAACTACTGAGCCTGCGTTCTTGAGCCTGCGAGCCACAACTACTGAAGCCTCCATGCCTAGAGCCTGTGCTCCGCAACAAGAGAAGGCCATGGAATGAGAAGCCCGCGCAACGCAACAAACAGTAGCCCCTGCTCGACACAACTAGAGAAAGCCCGGGCGCAGCAACGAAGACCCAATGCAGCCATAAATTAAAAAAAAAATAATAATAATAATAAAATAAACACATTAGCAGATTTTGGGTTTCCTCTCATCGTTAGTGTATTGCTTTCATTCCTAAGACCCTAAAAAATTGGAAACCACTCCACTTACCAGGAACACACTTTGCAACACGGATCCAGGGGAAGCTGTTTTCTTCCGTAGACACTTCATGACCCCGGTTTCCACAACAGCAGGCACTGCTGGCTCTGCCAAGTTGCTGGAGAAGGGCACCTTATCTGCAAAGCCACGAATCCAAATGGGCCCCCATTGGCAAGGGTGGAAGGAAGTTGTTTGGCTTAGCTTCTTGGGGGATCAGAAGATTGGGAGTTCTGGTGGGGGGACTGCAGGTACCTTGCTGTCCCTTGGTACAACGTCAGGGGAAAGAAAGGTCGCTGGTAGCTTCTCAGAGCTACCAGTTGGGGCTGTGCAGAGCGTCTTAGTAAATGCCATTTTGGTTGCAAATAACAGAAACTCAAACCGGCTGAAGCAAAAAAGGGGACATCTACGGGGAAGAAAAGATGGCTCCTGCCTGTCCAGACTCCTCAGCTTTGCTTGCCCGTTGATTCTCTAACCTTCCGCATTTCCTTTCAGTAAACTCCTTTTCTTTTTTTTTTTTTTTTTAATTTTATTTATTTATTTATTCATTCATTCATTCATTCATTTATTCATGGCTGTGTTGGGTCTTCGTTTCTGTGCGTGGGCTTTCTCCAGTTGCGGCGAGCGGGGGCCACTCTTCATCGCGGTGCGCGGGCCTCTCACTATCGCGGCCTCTCTTGTTGCGGAGCACAAGCTCCAGACGCGCAGGCTCAGTAGTTGTGGCGCACGGGCCTAGTTGCTCCACGGCATGTGGGATCTTCCCAGACCAGGGCTCGAACCCGTGTCCCCTGCATTGGCAGGCAGACTCTCAACCACTGTGCCACCAGGGAAGCCCTAAACTCCTTTTCTGTTTAAGTTAGCCACAGGAGATTTCTGTTGGTTGCAACCAGAGAATCTTGAGTGATACAAAAAGTCCTAGTGGAACCCAAGGGCAGGCATTAGAATGGGCCTTTCCAAGGAAAGAAACCAAGAACCAGAAAGTCATCAGGAATCAGGGCAACTTTCTGCATCAGTTGGAATGCCTTCAGCTTTTTTTTTTTTTTTTTCCTTCATGGAGCTCATAATCCATTCATTTATTCAATAAGCAATTATTGAGTGTCTACCCTGTGCCAGGCACCCTGCTAGGTCTTAGAGTTCCATACAGGTGTAAAATATGCCAAGACCCCTGCCCTCAAGTAGCTCACATTCTAGTGAAGATAAGACATGTGAGCACATAGAGTATATTCACAACACAGAATAAGAAGAGCTATGCCATGGACACATATACACCAGCAAACATAAAATAGATAGCTAGTGGGAAGCAGCCGCACAGCACAGGGAGATCAGCTCGGCGCCCCGCGACCACCTAGAGGGGTGGGACAGGGACGGCGGGAGGGAGGGAGACGCAAGAGGGAAGAGACATGGGAACACATGCACATGCATAACTGATTCACCCTGCCACAAAGCAGAAACCGACACACCATTGTAAAGCAACTACACTCCAACAAAGATGCAAAAAAAACAAAAACAAGAGCTATGCCAGAGGGATGAAGCATGACTGTCTTCATAGACCTAGAAAGCCCAGATGCAATTATCCTGGTAGAGAGGGCCTGGGCAGAGAATCGCAGGTAGGTGAACCTGTGTGCACAGAGAACATGGTGTGTATGAGAAGCTGCAAGTTTGCAACATCCGTGGAGCAAAAGAGTTCTTGCAAAAGTAGTGGGAGACATGGCTGAAGAAATTGGTTGAGGATGAAGCATAAAAAACCCACTGAAGTGTGATCTTTTTTTCCTGAGGAGGCATGGGGGAGCCATGGAAGACTTTTAAGCTGTTTGAGGACATGGTCCATTCTCTGGGTTTCAGAAAAGTCCCTCTGGAGTCTGGAATGTGGTGAAAGCTGGGCTGGACCTTTCACCAGCGGGCATGCTCAGTCGCTCAGGAAAGGTTTTTGCTCTGCCTTGGGAAATTTTTCACGCCGCTCTGGCAGCGGAGCTCGCCCCGCCCACGGCTTCTCCTCACTGGATTGGTTGAACTCAGGGAGGCTACCAGGAGGCCCAGTTGACCTCCCAACTCCACACCCCCGCCCCCGCCCGTTAACGCTCTGGGCGCACGCTGCCTTCAGCTTTAAATAACAGAAACCTGGATGTGGGTAGATGGTAAAAATTTGGAGCCCCTCCCAAATGAACTCTAGCCATGTGGCTTGCTTTGTCTGATGAGATGTTGGCAAACACATGGCAGGTGGAGACTTGAAAAGTGTGCTTTGGGGCTTTCTCTCTCCTCTTGCTCTTGGAAACCTGTACCCACCACACGTGGCCTGGTCTGGCCTGCTGGGTGATGAGGGACCACACCAGGCAGAATCAGACGTCCCAGATGAGGCCTTTCTAGACCAGGGTTTCTCATTCTCGGTACTATTGACATATTGGATCAAATAAGTCTTGGTTGTGGGCAGCTGTTCTGTGCACTGCAGGATGTTTAGCAGCATCCCTGGCTTCTACCCCGAGATGATAGTATCACCCCCACCCCAGTTTAACAACCAAAGTGTGTCCAGACATTGCCAAATGCCCCCTGGGAGGCAAAATGCCCCCAGTTGAGAACCACTGTCCTAACCCAGCTTGCCTGGCAATGACCAGGCAGGCATGTACGAAGCCACCATAAACTAGCCCCAGCCAAACCAACCAGACCAGTACAAGTGGCCAGCTTGACGCCTGGAATCAGGAGAACTAATAGTCGCCATTTTAAGTCACTAACTTTTGAGTGCTTGGCTCCACAGCACAAACAGGTACATCTGACTACAGTGGCTGAAACTGATAGGATTGATTTATTTCTACAACAGGATGTACAGAGGTAGGCAGTTCAGGTACAGTGCAGAGCACAGTGATGCCACTAGGCTCCCACCCAGGCTTTTCATGTCTTTCCACTCCACTGTCCTTTGAGGTGGGCTTTGGTCTCTTGCTTGTTACCTGGTGATCCCCAACATGGCTGTTCCAGCTCCAAGACCGAGCTCCAGGAGAGGAAAAGGAGACAAGGCAAAGGGACAAAGAGAAAAACTTTCTCCTAGCAAAGCCTTGCCTTTAATTCCAGAAGGGAAGCCCTGCCCAGGGCCTTCACCTGCATGTCACTGGCCAGAACTGAACAACACAGCCAGGTCTAGCTGCAAGGGAGGCTGGGAAATGAGGGCATTTCGCGTGCTGCTTATACAGTAGAGGGAGGCAATGACTAAGGGGCTTGTAGTGTCTGCTGCACTGTCTCACTGGGGGTCGTCTTGGTTTCTTCTTCTTCTTTTTTTTTTTTTTTTGCCACACGGTGTGGCTTATGGGATCCTAGCTCCCTGACCAGGGATTGAGTCCGGGCTCTTGGCAGTGAAAGCGCAGGGTGGACTGCCAGGGAATTCCCTGGGTCTTGGTTTCTTGTCTCTACCTGTTGCTTATCTATCCTGGCCATCTCTTTCTAAGACTGGCTTTGTTTCTCCAAACACAGTGGGAGAAATGGCCACCCCAGCTGGGAACTGCATCAAGACTTTCAGCTCCGGGCCATTAATGACCTGTGTGGTAACTCCATGTCCCACTTCCAAATATCAAGGGCACAGGTGCTGATTGGCCCAGCTTGGGTTAGAAGAGAAAGCTGATTGGTCTGGCTTGGGTAGAATATCTACTGATCAGCCAGTCAGGTGTGGCCAAGAGAGCAGCAGTAGGTAGGGTAAACCTGGTTGGGGAATGTGCATTCTCAGAGAAAGCGGTGTGTGGCTGAGGAGACACCTAAAGAACCATCTAGTTCAAGGAGTGAAGAAAGGACATTGCCATTGTGGGTTGCAATGTTGATATGATAAAGATTAACACGTCCTTTGAAAGACCTCAAATACAGTGGAGCCACATAGGCATTACATTTAACTTATGCAAATTCAAATATTTGTATTCAACCAAAGTATTTTTTTCCCACACAATTTGGCTTCCAAACATGAGCCAGCTACTTAACTACTGCCTGACCAAGTGATCTTTTCTGGTGCTGGAGATTGCTGTTTTGGATTTTGGGGATATGGTACAGTATAAGTAATATGTTCTTTATGGAAAACTGCTGGGATTTTCAAGATTATTTTTAAGGTCAGGTGATGCTCCCCCTTCTCACTGTGTAAGAAGTACCTTTAGTGGAAGATCATGCCAATCATTTTTCCCATTTCCTTCTAGTTTTAATCAGTATAAAGAATGCATTTGGTTTTAAAATATCAAAATACTTTTATTGTGCCTTTTTAAAAATAAAAAATAAATGATATTCATGGCTTCTGGCTCTTGCTCCTGTTTTGTTTGGTGGTCTCTGGCCGTACAAGAAAGTCAGGGAGAGAGCAGATGGCTGGAGAGAAGGCAAAAATGAGGGTCTCTTCAAACACCACGGGAAAGGGGTGTGTCCACCTGGGCAGTGTGTGTTCTTTGATGACTGGGTACTTGGTCTGTCCTGATGGCCTGGGACTTGACCTACTGGGCTGTCTTGGTGCGGCAGAATGGGCAGCGTGAGACGGAGTTAGAAACCTGGGTTCCAGACCCAATTCTTGAATTTACTAGCTGTGTGACTTTAGGCGGGCCATTTAACCTCTCTGGGCCTCAGCTTCCTCATTTGTAAAATGGGGAACATAATGCTATTTACCTCCCAGGGCTTGAGAGAGGATTAGACGAGAAGTGTTTTGAACACCGCAGAGCGCCATATAAACATGACTCACTGTTATGGAAGCGATAAAACTGGTTGCTGTTCACATTTATTATAATCAATTCAGATATAAATGCACTATACCATGGCCCCAACAGCCCTGAGGTTACCATTCTGTCCTGTGGCCCCAGTACACGCCCTGGGTTTTCTCAACTGCGGGCTTCTCAGAGCTCCTTGGAAGTGTGACATTTGGGTTTGTCACTACCCAAACACATAATTGCATCTACCAGGCCTAGGAGTCTGAATTTCAAACTTATTCTTCATATGCCTGTGTATGTTTACATTCATAATATCTGTGAAAAGAACCCCTCTCCTCACACACTCCAAAATACAGTATTGTGCAAAATACCAGTCTAGGAAGCAACACACTAGGGTAGCAACCTTTAATGTCCTAAAAAAGCATCTTAGTAGTTTGACGCAGAAGAGTTACACTGACTCACGGAGGATCACGCGAGGCCCAGCGGGACGACGTTTCTAGTTCCTTCCACCAGGTTTAGAAAACAGAAGGCTCTGGCTGGATTTGCTGGACATTTCTCTCTTCAGCATCTCCCTTCCTTGGTCCATCTTTGGGGTGCCTTTTCTGGCTCCAACCTACAACAAGCAAGAGCAACAAATGCCCAAACTCTATAATTGTAGGGAGATCCCCAAATATTTCTCAAATGGCATTTTTTTTTACTGAAAATAAAATCTTTGTTGTAAAAAATATTTATATATACACATAGACGTGAGCAAAACGAAGGTAAAATGATCCACCATTATCACACTACCCACAGGTAACCTTATTCACATTTTGGTGTACACTCTTCCAGATACACAGATAACGTTTTCTTCTGACATTTGCATCTTTTTTTGAACCAGGAGTTTCTGATGATAGGCAATTTCATTGGGATGGACTTTCTCTCGAAAAGCTGTTACTGAACTGAATGCCTTATGTCTCTGATGTCTTAGGAGGGTAAAATGCAGCATACTCTAGGGGGTCTGTCTAACCCTTTTCTGAGCACTACTCCTGGATCCAGGCAGCCATGTGTGTGACTCTGTCCCTGGTCATAGCTGATCGGGCACTTGGCACGGGCTGGGCTTTTAAGATGGTCACTCCCAGGATTTGGGTTATGGGTTCTAAGATGCTACTTGCTTCCTGGGCTGGTCCTTTGAACTGGGGGACCATGAGGTCATTCCTTCCTGTCACATGACTGGAGAGAGCAGAGATCAGGGGAGCCACACAGAGACACAGAGAGGAGATACGGCCTATGTGTGGGTGTGCGCATGCTTGTGTGTGTGTAAAAGAGAGGATGCCTGAGATCTGATGGCTTACCAGTTCTATTTCGAGGCCAGTCTCTCTTTCAGCTCCCAGTTTTTATGAGGCACTCACCCCTATATCCTTAAAAAAGCCCCCTCCCCCACTTTTTAATTTTTTGCGGTACGCAGGCCTCTCAGTGTTGTGGCCTCTCCCGTTGCGAAGCACAGGCTCCGGACGCGCAGGCTCAGTGGCCATGGCTCCCAGGCCCAGCCGCTCTGCGGCATGTGGGATCTTCCCAGACCGGGGCAAGAACCTGTGTCCCCTGCATCGGCAGGCGGACTCTCAAACACTGCGCCACCAGGGAAGCCCAAGGCCCACTCTTGGGGAAGGAGTCGCCCAAGTTACACTTGGCAAGGAACCTGGAGGAAACCTTTCTGTACTGAGGAGATCTTAGACACCAAACTTCTAAGCTCAGGCTGGAGGGCAGGGAGAATGGGAAGTTGGCTCTTTGCTCTTAGCCGAAGCACCATTTGCCCCGCTTCTGTTAAAGCCAGAGGCAGCGTGAAGTTCCAGGGGGTCTCACATCTCAGAGAAGCACAATGTTCCCACAACATCCGGGGCCCATCCCAATATCTCCTCTGCCATTTCACATCCGCAGGTGGTCCTCAGACAAAACCTAGATGTAGGGCAGTTTCTGCCTCCTCCCAGCTCAGTCATATATGTGAGTGAATAAGTAACAAACTTCCAGTCGTTTCCACTTTGCAGGGTGGCAAACGTCTCAGATCAAGTGGGGCCCTCAGGATGCTCTCTATCCTCTTAACATCCTGCTCTGGGGAGTAACCACCTTCTGGTCTTAGCACAAGGATGCTGGTTGAGAAGCTTCTATTTTTCAAATATATCCCTCACCTAGAATATCTTCGTTTCTTCCCATGATAATTTGGTCGCCTCAGCATGACTGTGGCCTTTTATCAAACTTGAATGTCTCCTATCTCATATTCAACCAAAATGTGTTTGGCTTTCTAGCTTCCTGAGAGCTCGCCTCTACTGTCTGCAAAGTGGGAACGTGGACTGGCTTAATTCCAGTTCCAGGGCTGATTTGTCAATGGCAATGTTTCAACATGTTCAAGATTTCATAGTCTTAATTCTCAACTTTGAAGAGAATTCTAGAGGATGCTTCCTTGAAATTTAAGAGAAATACCACTGGAAATGTATCAGGTTTATTACCTGGAGGTTTCTAACCTAAAGGAGGAAAAGCTAGCACTCACCTGGGTGTCAGATCTGCACTGATTCCCAGCTCTCCTACTGAGCTGTGTGGCTCTGGACAAAGAAAGTCTCTGAGCCTCAGACACCTCATCTGTAAATTGGGTATAATAACAACACCCACCCCATAGGGTTGTTGTGAAGCTTAAAAGAGATACTGCACGTCGAGTGTTTGGCTCTGTGCCCGGCACATGCCAAATGCTCAATACATAATAGATGTGGGATAACTGTCCACTGGGCTTCCTGCTGACGTCCTAGGGTTTTCTCTCTTCTCTCTTCTGGCTCACCTGGAAATGTGAGTTCTGCATCTTTGAGTTCTTCATCAGCTCTCCAAACATTCGTCTCTTTAACACAGAAAGAATATTGACAAAATTTAGTGTATGTTCTTCTTTGCCTTTTACATCAGAGAAAAATGGATTTTTCTCAACTTTCAGATGCTACCCATTTGGATGGAATGTTGAGCCTTCCTAGGTGAGGAGGTGAGGATAGAGATCTGCAGAAGGGGGTGTGGCTTTGGGGCAACGCTACACTGTCCTGCTGCACCTTTTAGGGAATCTCTGTTCCAGATTCCAGCAGAGAAGGAGGTGGTCAACCAAGAAGGCTATGAAGGATACTGTATTCTTCTTGGAGGACAGATCTGCTTTAGCTGGAAGCAGAGCCTCCTAGATCAGTGGAAGAGGCTGTAGATGTCCAGTGGCTTTCCACCCAGTGGAAATGTTGAAAGCCCCAGTGGCTAACCTCCCTGGCAGGGACTACAGGGGCCTGTTGGGAAGCCAGCATCACTGAAAACCTGGAGCTTGCCGCTCCCCTGGGGTTTGATTACTATTGCTGACCCTGACCTGCTCAAGACCCTGCACCTCAGGGGCAGCTCATCAAAGAAAGAGCATCCCCTAGGCACTGGAGACACAAAAGTGAGAGGGAACTGGGGTCTCCCTTGCAGACTGACACTCTGCAGGTGAATGTGCAGTGGTGTCAGGAAGGAGACGTTCTCCTAGAGCCCTGAGCATCCACTGGGGTCGCCAACCTGATTCCTACAGCGGCCAGGAAAGGAAAAGAAGTGGGTGAAGTGAGCTGGGGTGGTGGTGGACAGCAGCAAACACACGAGCCCAGGGCCTTTCTAAGGGGCCTGGAAGATGGAGGCTTGTGATGGTGGCTTGTGGGTCTGTGGGCCTAGGGTCACCAGATCTTCCAAGTTTCCCAGAGAAGCTGGAAATCCAGAGTATTCCAGGAAACTGCCCTATTTTGAAATGTAACTTCAAAAAAAATCCCATGAGCCAAATGGAATATATCTGTGGGCTGCCATCTTGCGACACCTGGTTCAGAACCTCCCTGCTTGGTGTCTAGTTGGTGCTCAGTAAATGTTGGAGGGGTTGCCAGATAAAATACAGGATGCCCAGTTAAATCTGAATTCCAGAATGAAGCCAACAAATTTGTGAGTGTGAATATGCCCCGTGTAATAGTTAGGACATTTATACTGAATAGCTTTTGTTGTTTATCTGAAATTAAAATTTAACTGGGCATCGTGTTTTTGGTTTGTTTGTTTTCCCCTAAATCTGGCAACCCTACCGGGTAGTCACAAAACTCAGGGAGGAAATAAGGCTGTCTTTTGGGACAGGGCATAGGTGCTTACAAGACTCTTCCATTCTCCCAGAAGGATGCTAACTCTACCCTCAGAGGACTGTCTGTGAAGGCTGATGGGCCCGTATTGAACTGACAGTTGCCCTCCAGGCATTTTCCGTGGAGAAGGCCTCGAGCCTGCAGCCACTCAGTATTTATCACAAACTCAGTTGAGACAATCACTATCCAAATTCCCAGATATTATAAAGCAGGGGTTAGTTTTAAACCAACAGCCTTCTTCTCTCCCACCCCATCCCCCGCCTTTTTTTTGGCAGAACCGTTTATCCAAGCAAAATCCCATGAGGAACTTGGGGTATAAGATAATGGAGAGCTTCTCTGGCGGGAGAAAGGTGTGTGTGCTTTGAGAGTCACACCTTTCCATGGCACCCAAAGGCTCCAGGGAACCCCAGTTTGAACATTGCTGCAAAATTCCTTCCTGGATTAAGTTCCGTCAGTGGGCAACTGGGCACTGAAGGGCAGAGCCTGGCCCCTGTGCACCTGCTTTTCCTGAACTTTACTGAACACACTGGGATGTGATGAAGGGGGTGCGGGAGGGTCTTTTTCTTTAGCCTTCTTCTATCCGTATGCTGCATAGGCCTGGCCACATGGTTCTACTTCATCATTGTGGGCGGAAGAGTACCACCCCAAGCCCCTCCCATCCCACGCTCCTCCTACACAACATCTACCAATTGTGGGGCTTCCCTGGTGGCACAGAGGTTGAGAGTCCGCCTGCCGACGCAGGGCACACGGGTTCGTGTCCCGGTCAAGGAGGATCCCACATGCCGCGGAGTGGCTGGGCCTGTGAGCCATGGCCGCTGAGCCTGCGCGTCTGGAGCCTGTGCTCCACAACGGGAGAGGCCACAACAGTGAGAGGCCTGCGTACCGCAAAAACAAACAAACAAACAAAACACAGAAGTGGCACGGAGGAAGCCAGAATCTTGAGAATACCTGGGCCCAAGGAAATCTTGGAAGATAGTGAGTTAAAGAGAATAGTGAGGATAATGACGATGGTAGGAGAGGGTGAATGCTTTGTGGTCCTATGTGCTAAGGCTTTTGTATACAAGCTCCCATTGGGAAGGCTACGAGCTAGGTGCCATTTTTATTCTCGTCTTAAAGAAGAGGGATCTGAGCTAATTAAGCAGAGGGAAGGTTAGGGGCTTTTCCTGGCTGAGACCACAAGGCAAAGCGGTGGTCACGCGTCCTAGCCAGGACTTGATTGGCTGCAGATTTGATTGGCAGGAGAGCTGAGCGGCTTCTCCTGCCAGAAGCAGCCGGTGCCCTTCAGCCTTTCTTACACTTCAAGCCCTAAGAAAGGGCTTGCGTGCTTCCCAAGTGGCAACTTCTGTGCATTTAAAAATTTCCTCTTGAAAATCCCAGCCTTAGCCCTTTCACAAAAGGTATCTGGGTCCTTTCTTGGCCGTGGCCTAGTCGTATTCACCAAAGAGAAGAGCGCGTCCCATAAGAGCTGGCGGCTTTGGGAGGACCGGGGAAGGCGTCAGCTGGCAGGAAGCTCCCTGAAAGAAATAGAGGAATCCCCACCCATCCATGAGCTGCCTATTCTTCCCCCTTAGAAACAGGGCTTGTGATGTGTCAGGCACTGCAGGCATTTTGCCATTTAACCCTCCCACTGCCCCACGGAGTAGGCCCCTTGCTAACAGTTTTGGTTGCTTTTGTTGAGGAACCTGGGATACAGAGGTCAAGCCACTTACTCAGGGTCATTCGGGGCAGCGGTGGGGCTTGACCCCTATTTGTTTGACTCCAAATCTGGCCTCTGAACTCTGAGAGACACTGCCGGCTTCTTGGGTGATGTGGGAAGTGGATTCGAGTGAGCACGGCCTGGGCCGCGGTTCCCGTCCCTCTGCCACATGGACAGAGCCACAGACCCAGTTCGCTGTGAAGGCCCAGCATCTTATACCAAGTCTCATTTTCACAGCCAGAGATATTAGTGTGGAAATAGGACTTTTGATTCTTGAAAGGTCTGCTTGGTGAAGAGATGGTCAAAAATTAAAACTACAAACTCCCTTTTTTTGGGGGGGGGCAATTCTGAGGCTAAAGATGTGTAATTTCATCTCAGTGCTTCAACACTGCCACCTCTGTGAACGGGTGAAGAGTTTCAAAGTTTCATACAGGAGGCTAAAAAACTAAGGCTCCTTGTGAAAATACTAAGTGTAAAACTTAGAAAAGAGGAATTCTACTTTCTGTTCATTTCTGCTTAAAGACAACGAAGATATACTCCCTGGAAGGAACGGATGCCAAGACAGATATATACAAGTGCCCTTTAGGATCCAGCAAACTTTAAAATGTATTATTGTTTTCTTCCTGACAAACAGGCTGGCCTGTCCCTTGCACTGTGTATGAATGAGGCAGCCCATGAATAATGCATGTGAAGCCTGATTATGTAAATCCTCAGGTTTTCAGTACATGACAATGGCTTTTTTTGGGCCCTTCTCTGTCCCATTCTGTGGTCTGGTGTCTCTGCTTTGGGGCCTAGTCTGCCAAGCCCTGGGGGCGGGGGCGGCATTTCGGGGAGGGGTGAGCTCTCCAGAGGGCACATCAAAGGGAAAGTCACAACTCTGTCACTGGCCCAGCTCTCCCTGGCATTGCTTGGTGTGAAAGGAAACTGTCCTCTGCCTGAGGCAGCCCGATGACACATGCAGACTAAGGCCTGTGATGTTTAATTCACAGCAGTGAGCACTGGAAACACCGCATCCAGTCTCCCTCAGAGCAGGACAGCCACTTTTCATTTCTGGGGCTCTAAGCCAGAGAGCCTGCTGTCTGGAAACCTATTGCCTGGAAGGTTCGCAGGATGGAGGGCAGGCTTCTGCAAGGAACTATCTGACCATCACCTCCTGGTTGAGGAGAAGGGCACCCTTCTATGACCTTGGCCTCCTTAGAGCTCATGTAGGCAACAAACACACACATGCAAATACACACACATGCAAACACATAGCACATACTCACATGTACACAGATACACGCAAGCATGCGTGTACAAATACACAGCCCCAAGTCAGAAAGACTGGAGTACTATTCTGGCTACTCAGAATAGCAAACCCAAATCTTTATTCTCAGAGAGCTTATTCCTCGGTGTATCCCTGGCACCTGGCAGAACAATGAAAATCAGAAGCGCCGCCTTTAAAAACACTCGGGCTGTTCACTCAACTGATTGTGGTCATCATTGCAGGAGGCAGGGAAGTCAGATCATGATGCTGGACACCCTTAAGCTCAGTACAGTGCTGTGTGTCAATTATGTCTCAATAAAACTGGTAGAAAAAAGAGTTATCTGGATAGAAAAAACAAGATAAAATACACGAATTATCAAAAGTTAAAAAAATACAGACGAGCTAGACTATGAGTCTCAGAAAGCACTGTTCACAACAGCCAGGACATGGAAGCAGCCTAAATGTCGATGGAGGAGTGGATAAAGAAGATGTGGTACAAATATACAGTGGAATACTACTCAGCCATAAAAAAGAGTGAAGTAATGCCATTTGCAGCAACATGGATGGACCTAGAGACTATCATACTATGTGAAGTAAGTCAGACAAAGACAAATATCATATTATATCACTTATATGTGGAATCTAAAAAAAATGATACAAATGAGCTTAGTTACAAAACAGAAAGAGACTCACAGACTTCGAAAACAAACTTATGGTTACCAAAGTGGAAATGTGGTGGGGAGGGATAAATTAGGAGTTTGGGTTTAACATATACACACTATTATATATAAAATATATAATCAACAAGGACCTACTGTATAGCACAGGGAACTCTACTCAATATTCTGTAATAACTTATATGGGAAAAGAATCTGAAAAAGAATAGATATATGTATATGTATAACTGAATCACTTTGCTGTACACCTGAAACTAACACAACTCTGTAAATCAACTATACTCCAATATAAAATAAAAATTAAATTAAAAAAAAGAAAGTTAAAAAAGATAGAGGCAAGCTAGACTGAGTCTCAGAGAGGTTAAGCTAACACATATATATGGAATCTAAAAAAAAAAAAAAAAAAGAAGGTTCTGATGAACCTAGGGGCAGACAGGAATAAAGACACAGATGTAGAGAATGGACTTGAGGAAATGGGGAGGGGGAAGGGTAAGCTGTGATGAAGTGAGAGAGTGGCATGGACATATATACACTACCAAATGTAAAATAGATAGCTAGTGGGAAGCAGCTGCATAGCACAGGGAGATCAGCTCATTGCTTTGCGACCACCTAGAGGGGTGGGATAAGGAGGGTGGGAGGGAGACGCAAGAGGGAGGGATCTGAGGATATACATATGCATATAGCTGATTCACTTTGTTACACAGCAGAAATGAACACAACACTGTAAAGCAATTATACTCCAATAAAGATGTTAAAAAAAAAAAAAGCTGCCTGAAGTCACACAGTAAATGGCAGAACAAGAGTCTAAACCTAAGTCTGCCTAACGCTAAAGCTATTCTGCCACCTTCCTTTGCAATGAGCGAATGCATTCTGTGCTGCCTGGATCCCACTGGGACCTCAGTTGGCTGTTTCTAAAGGGAGCTGAGGGGCAGCCTCAGAGGCTCTGCTCCGAGCAGGGACCTCTCACCTTCTGCTGCCTGATCGCACTGGTGACCCTCTTCTCCTGGTGCAGCCGCTCTTCCATGTGCGCCAGGGCCTCCTTCAGCAGCGCCTTTTCTTCGGCCTCTTTGCAGATGTCGTCCTTCAGCTTTGCCACCTGTGACTGGTACATCTGAACCGACACTTTGCTCTGCCTGAGCACACAGGAGAGACAAAGTCTCTTTTCTCCTCAGCTTTCTCACTCACCACCAATGCTCCCGACCTGGGAGATCCTCAGAACACTTCCATATATGCCTGGCTTCGCGGTTTCCTTACAAGTGGGGGGAAGGCTGAAGATGTGGGGACTAGAGGGCAGAATAAATAGCCCATTGGCTGTGGACGTGCAGCATGAAGGGGGCAACGGTTATGCTACCAGCCCCTCCCAATTTTCCAGAGAGGGTGGGGGAATGGATACCACTGAAAATACGATGGAATTACGAAAAGCACACACATGGTGAAACAGCAGACACATTTATAAAAGGTGCACCTTATTCCTTAACAGTAGGGTACTCTAACTGCTGCTTTCTTGCCCAGAGACTTGGGTCCATCAGGCCCTGAGTCACCATCCCGCCTGCCCCCCTCCACACCCAGGCCTCTGTCCTCTTGTTCTGGTCCCTAAGGGTCTGCAGCTGCCCCGAGGTTTAGCCTGGAGAATGGAGGCCTGGGCCTTTTGCCGGAGACATGGGCCATATTTGAGCTGTTCAATGTCCTTCTCGTATTGTCTCAAAAGCTCTTTTCTCTGCAGCTGGTTCTTGAGTAGGGTGATCTTATCAAACACCAGGTACAGGTCTCTTTATCGAAGCTGGTAGACTCTCTCCCTCTCTTTTGGGGAGAGGTGTTTCATGGACACGTGACCTGACATACCTCTGATGTTCATCAAAGTCCCGAGGGTTTTGCTCATGTCCATGTACTACGAGAAAGCATTTCGCAGGTAAGAGGCCTGGCCCAAGACCGCTGGTGGCCCCTTTGAGGAGGCAAACGTCTAATTCTGTTTCATTCATTTTCTGCAGTTGCAGAGAAGAAACACATGCTTTGCAAATGAGTGCATTTGGGGTTTTTAGTACGACTTTCATTTTCCCCCGCATCCATTTACACTATGCCTTTTTGAGAATTGGGGGGAGGGGTGGAGGGGGAATGACAACAGACATAAACATTCATTCTTACTACCCAGTCTTCCAAGGAATTGGGCTCTGCAATTTCCAGCCCATGCTGGGATAGGAGATGGGTCTCGTGGACCTACTGTAACAACTAAAATGTATGTGGAGTTGATGTTTAAACTACCTGCAGGGCACGCAGGTTTGGACAGGAGGGGACTGATGCTGGGTATACCTACCAGCTTTTCACTAAGATCTAAAGCCTCAGCCACATCCATTTTCCTTAACTTCTCAGAGACCATGATGGACCCTGGGCTGGAAAGGCCATTTTGAGGCTGAAATTAAAAAAAAGAAGAAAAACTCTCTTGGCATTCCATTATGATTTTCTACATCCAGAAGAATAACCCAAAGAATAATGGAAGAACTGGAAAGATACTAAAGAATAATTTGAGAGAGTTAATTTTTTTAACATTTTTATTGGAGCATAATTGCTTTACAATGGTGTGTTAGTTTCTGCTGTATCAAAAAGTGAATCAGCTATAGGTATGCATATATCCCCATATCCCCTGCCTCTTGCGTCTCCCTCCCACCCTCCCTATCCCACCCCTCTAGGTAGACACACAGCACCGACCTGCTCTCCCTGTGCGATGCAGCTGCTTCCCACGAGCTATCTATTTTACCTTTGGTAGCGTGTGTGTGTATATATGTCCACGCCAAGAGAGTTGGTTTTAAATCCAGTCTGACTCTGTGAACTGCTTTCTATATGACTGTGTTCCTACCACTTCAGAGCACGACTGCCTTTGAAATGATGCATCACTTATGCCATTCTTTGGCCACCGTCTCGTCTGTCTTCCCTTTAGGCCAGTGGTTCTCAACCGGGGGTGACTCTGGCCACCCGACCCCCTCCAGGATATTTAGCAATGCCTGGACACATTTGTGGTTGTCATAATTGCTGCTGGCGTCTACTGGGTAGAGGACAAGGATGCTGCTAAACACCCCACGATGCATAGGGCAGTCTCCCAAACAAAGAGTTACCTGGCTCAAAAAATCAGTACCGCTGATGTTGAGAAGACAAGCTCCAGAAAAATGGGGACCATGCGGCTTTTGCTCACTATCTCCCTCCTTGTGCCCAGCATGGCACCTGGCACCGAGTGGTGCATAGTGGGCATGTTTGTGGAATGAACGAATGAAGGTTAAGTGGAAAATAGCCTCCCTCCTTTTTATTAAAGGAATCTCATTTCTGTGCAGCAGAAACCATACCCTCACAAAATTTGGCCCAACCTTCTCCTAGTTCTGGAACCTGGTGGGTGAGCATCACTTCAGACCCTTTCCAGAGACAATGCAGATAGTGTCTGCAGCTGCATCTCCCTAAGACCCCAACCAGCCAGCTGGCTGCTGGAAGCCCAAATGAC
The DNA here is from genome assembly GCF_964341445.2 of Mesoplodon mirus. Classification (NCBI taxonomy): domain Eukaryota; kingdom Metazoa; phylum Chordata; class Mammalia; order Artiodactyla; family Ziphiidae; genus Mesoplodon; species Mesoplodon mirus. The sequence goes on from NC_138983.1 coordinate 90,589,833, forward strand.
TGCATGGAATGGCCACCAGTCTGAATAGGTTACCCGATCTGAACGACTACAAATAACCATAATAAGCCTCCTTAAAAAATAAATTGGCTTTTAATGCTTGTCATGAGCATCTCTTAGCCCTAGCATTTGTTGGCACTACCCTGAAAACCTCTGAGATTAAAAACAAAACAACTAAAAAACTATAATGGCCCCCAAAGTGACTGTGATAGATAAGAGTGGACATATTTGTCTATGTATCTATGGAGATGAGAATAAAAGAGGGTATCTGAAGATGACAATAAACCGGGCAGATCTGCTGCAAAAAGAACCTGAGATGCTGCTCAGTGTCTTCAGCTACCCTGAGCTGCATCCTCTGTACCTCTCCAGACGCCCCCTCTTTTCCTGAGTGGAGGGTCACTAAGGAAGAGCCTGGGCTACAGGATCCAAGCACACAGTCCCCACCCGGTCTCTGCAGGCTAGCAGACACACCACCAGGGACACACCCCTGGTGTGTCTTCAATCATTATTCTGTGACCTTGGGTGAGGTACTTGACCTCCTGAAGCCTTAATTTTTCTTATCTGTTAAATGGGGACAATAATAGTAACTATGACACAAGGCTGCTACGATCGTTCAATGACATAAGGCATGGAGCCGGCTGAGCTCAACGCCTGGCACACAGTAAGCAGTTCACAGATGTCAGCTATTCTTCCTCCTGCTCTTTCCTTTAATTACTGCCAACCTTGGAGGATTGAGAGTTGGGAGGTTTCCTGCTCTGTGGTGTCAGTGGTGGGATGAGGGCTTGTTGCCAAGGGGAAGGTCAATCTTGGAAGCAGGACCATCAGGACGTGAGATCCAGCTGAGCTCCCCACCTGGAGACGGTCCCTCCACTCCCAACCTCAGAGAAGGAAGGTTCGATTTTATCAGGAAGACCAACACGTTTCTGAAGACTCACACCTCTAGACGTGTGAGCAAATGTCTAGAAAAATTGTAGGAGAAAATGCTGGTACAGATAGGATGGCTTTATTATGTTTTCCCAAACCTGGTTTAGACCAGCTGCCACAGCAAGCCACGCTGACCTGAGCTGTCCATTGTCATGTTTCAGTCAAACACCCGATCAAACATCCATTTAGGATACAGGGCACCTTCAACCTAACAATCAAATTACTTCTGAAAATCCTGGAAAACACAAACTATGCTCCCTAAGAAAGGAAGGTTTTCTTGGATAATACTCTTTAAATACTGTTTGACAATAATAACTATCATCTATTAAAGTGCTCGCTATGAGCTAGGCACTGGGATAAGCACTTTACATAATGATCTCCTTTAATTTTTCCATCATCATTTTACAGCTGGGAAATTGAAGTCCCAGAAAGGTTAGGAGGCTGCCCAAGGTCACAGAACTTGCAGAGCTGGGATTAGGACACAGGTCTCTGATTCTAGAACTTGTGTCTTCTTAATCATCATGGCTCCCTTTGGCTGCCCTTTATGTGTTCATGTTTTTCAGTTTATAGCAAAAAGCAAATGTTAGGCAAGCTCATGACATACTGTTGTACATTAGCTTGTTGGATATTTTCTGCAGAATATAACATGTGATGTGAAAAGGAGGGCCCAGAGATTGACCTGGCCAGCATCAGTGCAATGCTATATCATGCTGTACATGATGGCAAGCCGCCTTTCTATTCAAACATTGGATTGCTGGTACGGCCAGGCACCGATCAGTCCATACAGGTGCCAGCCCATCAGGGAGGACCTGGCCTCGAACCAATGATGTATACACTGGTGCCAGGGCACACGGCTCGTGTCTGTCCTCATGCCCACCCTCCCCACGTGTCAGTCAATGCAGAGACAAAGTTTCTTTGGTTACCGTTCCGATCTCTACTCTTGAAAAAGTTGGCAAGTCAGGTTTTACATCCAATATTTTCCGAACATTTTTTTCCATCCCGAGGGTCTTTAAGTCTAGAAATGATCCATCCATGTGGTCCTTGTGATCTATAAAAGAAATAATTTACACTCAAAAGAAAGGCTCAGGAAGAAGTTACTGCATGTAAAAGTCACAGCTGCTATTTACTGGACACTTACCCCAGGCCAGTACTAATGAGCTCACCATCCTCCCTTGGCAGGTGAGGCATCGAGGCCCAGAGAGGTGACATGACTTGTCCAAGGCCACACAGCTCATATGAGGCTGCAGCCTCCCAGGGCGGGGGCACTGAGGGGGAACCTTCGGCCACAGGTGTGAGGATGGACTTGAACCCAGGCTTCTGTGTCCTAGCCCAGGGCTCCACCCAGCAGCAAGCTTGGCTTCTTGAAAGCCCTATTCCCTCTAAACACGGTATTTATCCTGGGAAGTTCCCCAAGGTTGGTCCTTGCACAGCATCCGTCTATGAAAAAGTCCCAGGGGAGGCGCCATCATTCACCTGGTGTGATCACTGCTTGGCTGAGGCCCCACTGGGCGTGGGCACGCATGGGTATGCAGAGTTGGAGGGGATGGCGTGTCAGAATGGAAGAGGTGGTTGGGTGAATGATGCCTCCCCCCAAAGATGTCTGGGTCCTAATCCTTAGAGCCTATGAACATTACCTGACAGGGCAGAAGGACCTTTGCAGATGTGATGAAGGTAAGGATCTTGAGATGTGGGCTTATCCTGGATTAGCTGGGGGGACCCAATATAGGTGCATGGGTTCTTACAAGAAGCAGACACAGGGAGTCTGACTACAGACAGACAGAGACGGTGATGTGACAGAAGCAGAGAGTTGAAGGTGCTCCTCTGCCGTGAGCCAAGGAAAGCGGGGAATTTTTATTTCCTCGCCTTTTCCAGTCTAGAGACTAGAAAAGGCAAGGAAACGGATTCTTTCCTAGAGCCTCCAGAAGGAACCAGCCCCTTGCCTTTACCTTAGCGAAACTGATTTTGGACCTTTGGCCTCCAGAACTGTAAAAGAATAAATATGAGTTGTGTTAAGCCCCTAAGTTTGTGGTAATTTGTTAGAACAGCCATAGGAAACTAATATGGGGGGTGAAGGCAGGAGGTAGGATGAGAGGTGGGGAAATGCAGTGCATGTTCTGGAAGAGCTTAATTGGGTTAGAGCAGATGATGGGGGAGGGGAGGAGTAGAGGGAAGAGTTGGGATGGAAAGCTGAGTTCAGTTTGTGGCCAGCCTAGAACAGTAGCCTAAAGAGTATAAACTTGATTTAAACATCACTGAAATGTCACGAGTGTGACCTGTGTGCCCGGCCCTCTGCCAAGCAATCAACGCATCACCCCACTGTATTGTCCCGCCATCGCCTCCTTTTACACATGAGGCGGTCGGGCTCTGAGACCTGTGGCTGCTGGACGCCACACAGCTGGCAAATGGCTGAGCCAGGGCTTGGGATCACAGTGGTGTGACTCCAGGGTCTGAGTCACTGCTATTTCAGCTTCTGATGGAGCAGTGAGTTGGCTTAATGAAGGGTGATTTTTTTTTTTCAGAAAAATAACCGGGATGTATCAGAGACGAAGGAGCCAGCAGCATTTCTCAGCTGCAGCATCTCGACGTGTTGGGCTGGACAGTCCTCGTCGTGGGAGCCGTCCTGGGCACCGTAGGACGTTTAGCAGCATCCCTGGCCTCTACCTACTGGCTGCCAGGAGCATCACCCACCCAAGCTGTAATTATCAAAGATGAGAGGGTTTCAAGAAAGCAAACCGAGAGGGTTGGGTAGGCCAGAGAGAACATGGCGGGGGGAGGAAGCTGGGGCTTCAGTGCGGGGGGGCCACGTCAGTTGCCAAAGAGGCAAAGACAATGTGGGAAGTTGGTGGTGAGCACACAGGGTGTAATGCACTTCAAGGTCTTAGTGGGACAGGAGTACAAGCAGTAGAAAAGGAGCTAAAGAAGCAGTGGTCCCAGTGAAGATGCACCAGCTTGAAGTGCATGTTTGATGACGAAGGAGAAAGATGGAGTGGGAGGCTGTAGACGCTGAAGAAGGAGGTCGTGATTCAGGAGCTTGTGCACAAGGTGGTCTGGGAGGGAGAGAGAAGGGGAGACTCAGGGAGGGAAGAGCTGCATTTGGAAAGAGAACGTAGTGAGGGAAGATGGAGGGAAAGGAGGAAAGGTGGGTGCGGAGAGAGACAGGAGGGGAGCTGAACAGGCTCGTGCCTGGGCCCTTGACCTCTGACAATGCCACTTGCTGAGAATTTCCAGCTTGGAAGAGTGAGAATAATAATATTATAATAATAGCTATTCAGTATTAACCACTTGCCGTGTGCCAGGCACCATGCCAGAAGTTTACCACGTGATATTTTCTGATCATTACAAACAGCCCAGCAAGGAAATGTGTTTGCATTTATAGGTGAGACACAGACGCCCAGCAAGGTTAAGCTATGGAGCTGGTAAGCAGTAGGATCAGAATTCAGACCTAGGTCTCTCATTCTCTTTTCAGAGAGACTAGAGGCTGGAGAGTGAAGGGCTGGGCTGGCTTATGTGAAGGGTGCGTGAGGAGAGGGGCACTGGGTGGATCCCGAGATGGCAGAGATGGGTGATGCAGACTTGGGCTGTTGGAAAGAGGGATTTTCTTCTCTGGGAGAAGCAGCAATTCTTGATTATAGTTCTGGTTACAAAATTTACACATGCCTGTTACACAAATCCAAACAGGGCAGAAACCCATAAAGTGGAAAGTGTCCCCCCGCTGTATCCTCAGTGGCCGGCACACAGTAGGGCTGCAATAAATAGTTGTTGAACGACTGAGGGAAAGTCAAGGCTCACGCAGTCTTATCATGCTGGGATAATACTCTCAACACTTTTATGTCTTTTCCTCCAGATTTCTCCTGTGGTTGGATATTGGCATTTGAAAAAAAAAAAAAAAAGAAAAAAAAGGGGAGAACACTGTGCATATTGTATTACAACTTTCTTTTTTTTCACATAAAAATACTGCATATCTTGGATATCTGAGAAAGAGCGATTTTCTATGTATGCAAGGAATCCTTTTATTTGCAACAAAGTCTTGCAGAAATAGACACAATCAACTGAGCTTGCAAAGATAAATGTAAAAAGTCCTTTCTTTCCCTTATCAAAAGAAGCTGAGAAACCAGGCAGGAGGAGAGGGGAGCTGACTTTTAAGGTCCTCCTTAGATGTTTCCTGTCTTCCAGTGGGACCACACAGTAATCCTTCACCAATTAGATTTTTTTTTTTAGGTCGCAGCTTTTTTATTTTTTAATTGAGATATAGTCAATGTAAAATATTGTATGTTTCAGGTGTACAACATAGTGATTCACAATTTTTAAAGGTTATATTCCATTTATAGTTATTATAAAATATTGGCTATGGGCTTCCCTGGTGGCGCAGTGGTTGAGAGTCTGCCTGCTAATGCAGGGGACACGGGTTCGGGCCCTGGTCTGGGAGGATCCCACATGCCGCGGAGCGACTAGGACCGTGAGCCGCAACTACTGAGCCTGCGCGTCTGGAGCCTGTGTTCCACAACGAGAGAGGCCGCGATAGTGAGAGGCCAGCACACCACAATGAGGAGTGGCCCCCGCTTGCCACAACTAGAAAAAGCCCTCGCAGAGAAACGAAGACCCAAGACAGCCAAAAAAATAAATAAATAAACAAATGTGGGGTTTAAAAAAAAAAAAAGAAAAGAATTAAAAAAAATTAGTAAAAAGTGAAATTAAAAAAAATATATTGGCTATATTCCCTGTGCTGTAAAATATATCATTGTAGCTTATTTATTTTATACATAGTAGTTTGTACCTCTTTTTTTTAAATTGGAGTATAGCTGCTTTACGATGTTGTGTTAGTTTCAACTGTACAGCAACGTGAATCAGCTCTATGTATTCATATATCCCCTCTTTTTTGAATTTCCTTCCCATTCTGGTCACAAAAGGATGGAACGCTTCATGAATTTCCGTGTCATCCTTGCACAGGGGCCATGCTAATCTTCTCTGTATTGTTCCAATTTTAGTATATGTGCTGCTGAAGTGAGCACGGTAGTTTGTTCCTCTTATTTCCCTACCTCTAACTTGTCCCTCCCCCTTTCCCGCTCCCCACTGGTAACCACTAATTTGTTTTCTATATCTGTGAGTCTATTTCTTTTTTTCTTATATTCACTAGTTTTATTTTTTAGATTCCACATAAAAGTGGTATCATACAGTATTTGTCCTTTTCTGTCTGACTTATTTCACTAAGCATAGTACCCTCCAAGTCCATCCATGTTGCTGCAAATGGCAAAATTGCATTCTTTTTTATGGCTGTGTAGTATTCCACTGCATATATATATATATATATATATATATATATATAGATATAGATATAGATATAGATATAGATATATCACATCTATTTTTCGGGGGTGGCCACACCATGCAGCTTGTGGGATCTTAGTTCCCCAACCAGGGACTGAACCTGGGCCGTAGCAGTGAAAGCGTCAACTCCTATCCACTGGACCGCCAGGGAATTCCCTACTGCATCTTCTTTATCCACTCATCTGTTGATGGGCACTTAGGTTGCTTTCATGTCTTGGCTATCGTAACTAATGCTGCTATGAACATTGGGGTGCATGTATCTTTTTGAATTAGTGTTTTCCATTTTAGGGGAATAAATACCCAGGAGTGGAATTGCTGGATCATGTGGTAGTTCTATTTTTAGTGTTTTGAGAAACCTTCAAACTGTTTTCCGTAGTGGCCACACCAATTTACATTTCCACCAACAGTGTACAAGGGTTCCCTTTTCTCCATATCCTCACAAATAACAGTTGTTATTTGTGTTCTTTTTGGTGACGGCCATTGTGACAGGTGTTAGGTGATATCTTAACCAATCAGATCTTTAGTAGTGACCCCAATCTCCTGGGCTGCTCATGACATGATCCAACAATAGTTACTCAACCTGGATTTCCCTGAGGGATTTATTCCAGGATTTTACAGACCTAGCTCGTTACGTGCGTTTTATCCCTTAGGACAATATTTTAAAAGGCAGGTAGTATGGTGGTTCAGAGCAGGGGCTTTGAGGTCAGAGGGACCTGGATGGAGTCCCAGCTTTACCACTCGGCAGCTAGGAAATGCAGCCCATTGTCAAGAGCCGAGGAAGAAGGCCTGGGAAGAGAACTGAGTGCTCACGGCTAAGAAAATCTGACTAGCTGTCAAATAGAGATGCGGCAGGGGTCACAGGTAAAGGCACCTCGGCGTGAGTAAATCAAGCTGCCCTACCTGTGTGCATACCCATCTGCTTGCCATCCACATTTAGTTCACATTAAATCAACAAGTATTCAAGGCTGATGCGGATGGCAGCTACCGTTTCCTAAGGCTTATGTGTGACCCTATGATTTGGGTACCACGTCGTTTAATCCTCACAACTACCTGGTGAGATCTTAACCCCATTTTATAACCAAGTAAACAGAGGCACACAGAAGTGGAGACCTGCTCACACAATGAATAAGCGCACACTTGAGAGTCACACCTTAGCAGCTGGTCTCCAAAGCCTGAACTCAGAATTATTCCCTCTAATGCAAATGGGGCTTTGCTGGGGCGAGGCCCGCGGTGCGCATCAGACACCCTTCACTCCAGGGAATGAAACTCTCAGGTTTGTCTCTGTTCAAGTTAACGACAGAACCTGTCCTCTAGGAGCTGGGCATGTACCTGGTACCCCTCTGGATCTTCGGAGGGCGTGTGGGGTCACAGAAAAAGCACAAGTGCCAGGATCACAACGACTTCAGTTTGAGTCCTGACCCTACCATGTACCAGCTGTGTGACTTTGAGCAAGTTCCTTAATGTTATTGATACTCAGTTTCCTTACTTGCAAAATAAAGACGACAATAGTACCTGGCTCATTGGGCTGTTGGAAGATGAAAGTACACAGTACATGTAAAACAACTAACACAGTGACAAGTACCCAGGAGGAGTTAAACAAACCATGGTTCCTACCCTCCTCTTAGGAACTGTGAACACACAAGGCTCTTAGGACTGCTTGCGTATGGTGATGAGTGACTGGGGGATCCCCTGCTGGCCTCAGTAATGGGAAGTACCTTGAATCACTTATCATGGTGGTCTAACACATAAAAAGTTTTTGAGCCAGCTTCTTTTTTTTTTTTTTTTTTACGGTACGTGGGCCTCTCACTGTTGTGGCCTCTCCCATTGCGGGGCACAGGCTCCGGATGCACAGGCTCAGCGGCCATGGCTCACGGGCCCAGCTGCTCCACGGCATGTGGGATCTTCCCGGACCGGGGCACGAACCCGTGTCCCCTGCATCGGCAGGCGGACTCTCAACCACTGCGCCACCAGGGAAGCCCCTGATGGCTTAATTTTGCAACCCATGTTTCTTTACGGGAATGTATGACTAGATTTAGAGACAGAGGCTTCAGTGAGTCCTAAAGCCTGGGGAGGGGACAGTGCACACATTGCTTGGCCCCGCTATTACTAGGATAGAGATCATGGTCTTTCCTTGTTTTAGTTCTGATTTTGAAGAACAGCTAGAACTGTGGGCCACATCTCTCTTGGTTTCACGCACACTCAGACTCTGCCATGATTACAACGACAGTAATACAGGGGTTGGGGAGGGGCTGGGTTGCCGGGAGCAATGCAGCGCCCCCGTTCTCTATGCTATCTGTGAGGGGCAGGCACTTACAGAAAAGTTCATCTGGATTTTGCCTTTTTTTTTTTTTTAAACTTTTTTTTTCTTAAACCCCACATTTGTTTATTTATTTATTTTTTTGGCTGTCTTGGGTCTTCGTTTCTGTGAGAGGGCTTCATCTAGTTGCAGCAAGCAGGGGCCACTCTTCATCCCGGTGCGCGGGCCTCTCACTATCGCGGCCTCTCGTTGCAGAGCACAGGCTGCAGACGCGCAGGCTCAGTAGCTGTGGCTCACGGGCCTAGCTGCTCCGCGGCATGTGGGATCCTCCCAGACCAGGGCTCGAACCCGTGTCCCCTGCATTAGCAGGCAGACTCCCAACCACTGTGCCACCAGGGAAGCCTTGCCTTTCTTTTTAAACACGTTTAAAAGAAATTCACACCACCTTCTGGATTACCTTAGACATATCCTGGCTGGGGTTGCTTAATCACCAGAGTTGAAAATCACTCCTCTATTCTCATTCATTATTGTAAGAATGTCAAATTTGCGCAGCCTCTCTGGAGAGCGCTTTGGCAAGTAGTATCAAGGATAAATGTTGGAGTTTCCCAGGTGTGGCCCTGGGCTCTCCCTTCTCATTCAGTACTTTCTTCCTAGTGATACCATTCACACGTATGGCTTTAATCACCATCCATCCATCCACCCGTCCATCCATCCCATCTGACTAAGCACCCGCTATGTGGCACATGTTCTTCTGGGTTCCAGGGCCACATCACTGATACGGTTGGATATCCAGGGTGACAGCTGCGTCCTTGGCACCTCACTTTGGATGTCTACAGGCACCTCACACTCATCTTCCCTCTCAAACCTGGTCCTCCTGTGGCATTCTTTACTCTGGATTTTAGTGAAGGAACCACATCTGTACTTTTAACACAAGCCAGAAACCTGGAGACCTGTAGCCCCCTTTCTCTCCATCACTTCCCTTCTAGCCATATCTAACTCCATCACTGAGGCCTGTTGATTCATCTCTTAAATGCCCCTGGAATCTTCTCTCTTGCTCCGTCCCCTCCATTGCCACAGTGAGGGCCACCATCGTGTCTTGTGACAGCCTCCTAACTGCTCTCCCGGGGTTCTGTGCTGGCCACCTTCCTGTACATTTTCCACTCGTGGCCAAGATGACTGTCTCCAAATGCAAGCCTGTTCCATCAGTTCCTTACTTAAAACCTTTCGTGGGCTTCTCTCTGCTCTCAGGTTAAAGCAGAGCTTCTTACCAGTGCTCTGCAAGCCCCCGGCCACACCATGATACAGCCCCTGTGGACCTCCTTCACCAGTCCCTGCCCTCCGCCTCCATTTCTTTTAGTCCCATGAGTTTTCCATGCTTCCTGCGATCCCACCACGCTGCTCCCTCCACCCAGAATGCCCTCCCCTCCCCTCTTTGGCAAATAACTCCTATGCACCCTGCAGGTGCCCTGCCGTCCCTGACCAGGTCAGAGCCCTGCACTTCTCCTTCAAAGCAACTGTCATGATTAAAGTTTTACATGTGAGTGATTTTTCAGTTAATGCCCCACCCTATTCCTCCCTGAGACCCTAAGATCTACAAGCGCAGGGAGAGTGCCTGTTAGTTCCCCAATATTTTATAATGAAAGATTTCAAATGTACAGTGAAGAGGGAGGAATTTTACAGCCAACATCTATATACCCCATAACCTGAATTCTACCTGTTTCTGACCCCATTATATTTCCAACCTGCACTCTGCCTGGTATCTAGGAGGCCTGCGATAAATCTTTGTTGAATGAAAGTGGTTCATATCCTTCCACATCTAGGATGATAAAGATAAGATGAACAGGTATGTGTGAATAATATTTATGTCAGCCTCATCTATTAAGTGTGAAAAACTGGAAGCAACTTAAATGCCCATTATAGAGGACTGGCTAAATAAATTACGGTACACCCTTCAGAATGGGGTTCCTTGCCATCAGTGACAGCGATGATGTAGATCTGTGTGTATTGACATGGAAGGGTGCTCCAGATGTACTGTTAGGAATGAAACTAAAGGAAATTGGGTATAATATGACATTATTCTTTTGTAAAGTTAAAAAATCAATACACGTGGATAGGTAGTGCCTATTTTATGCCAGGTACTATTTTAAGTACTTTACATGTATCAATGCATTTTAATCCTCACAAAAATCCTAAGGGGTGAGTATTCCCTATTATCCCCATTTTACAGGTAAAGAAACAGGCACAGAGAGGGGAAGTAACTTGCCTAGAATCACACAGCTCTTTCCATGGGAAAATGCCCTGGAAGTTCCACACAAAATATGATCGTAGTGACGATACCAAACGCTAGCGAGGATGTGAAGCAACAGGAACTCTCATTCATTGTTGGCGGGAACGCAAAACAGCCACTTTGGAAAAGAGTTTTGTGGTTTTCTTAAAAACTAAACGTACTCTACGGACTTCCCTGGTGGCCTAGTGGTTAAGAATCCGCCTGCCAATGCAAGGGACACAGGTTCAAGCCCTGGTCTGGGAAGATCCCACATGCCACGGAGCAACTAAGCCTGTGTGCCACAACTACTGAGCCCGTGCTCTAGAGCCCGTGAGCCACAACTACTGAGCCCGCCTGCCACAACTACTGAAGCCTGCGCACCTAGAGCCCACGCAACGCAACAAGAGAAGCCACTGCAATGAGAAGCCCGTGCACCACAAGGAAGAGTAGCCCCCGCTTGCGGTAACTAGAGAAAGCCCGTGCGCAGCAATGAAGACCCAACGCAGCCAAAAATAAATAAAATAAAATAAATTAATTAAAAAAAAAAACTAAATGTACTCTAACCACATGATTCAGCAACCGCGCCCTTGGTATTTACTCAAAGGAGTTGAAAACATGTCCACACAAAACCCTGCACGTGGACGTTTATGGCAGCTTTATTCATAACTGCCAAAACTTGGAAGCCACCAGGATGTCCTTCAGTAGGTGAATGGATAATGGAATATTATTGGGCACTTAAAAAGAAAAAAAGAGCTATCAAGCCATGAAAAGACTTGGAGGAAACGAAAATGCATATTACTAAATAAAAAAAACTAATCTGAAAAGTTGTATGATTCCAACTACATGATATCCTGGAAAAGGCAAAAACTATGGCGACGGTAAAAAGATCTGTGGTTGCCAGGGGCTGCGGGGGGGCTGGGAGGGAGCACAGAGGATTTTCAGGGCAGTGAAACTATTCTTTTTTTGGGGGGGGATAGGTTCTTTTATTTGGAATAAAAATGTCCAGTTTTGAAAAGAAAAGACGTTATCTTAAAAATTTAAGTGCTCAAACCACAGGTTTCCCCATGACGAGTTGAATTCCTGAACACTGCAGAGGGATTACTGGAGATGTTGATTACTTAAGGCACTAATAGGAAGGCACTGAAGAACAGCAGGGCCAGGCTTCAATCAGACAAACATGCGCTGCCATGGAGGAATTGCATAGGCTGGCTCTGAAGTTGGCTTCTCCTTTGCTTCTTTTTATTTTGTTAAACTTGTAGCTTTACTTTCCTCAGTTTCTAGAATATCAGTTTCTAGATATTTGGGTTTATGGGTTATCATCATTTTGCTTTATTACCACGTCCCTGATCTGTAACTTCACCCACCCCACTTCCCCTCTATGGACTCCACAGGTGGCTTTTAATGAATTCTGCGTACTTTCTGTTACTGTGTAGTTACAGAGTGACCTGAGAAGTGAAACTCATAAATCGAGTTGACCTAATACCAGGGCTTTGTGCACAGAATCCACCAATCTGCTCAGAGATGGCCTGATCTGAACCACATCCCCCGCCGTGCTCCCTGGCTTCTGCTTAGGGCAGTAGATTTGGGATCAAAGGCACCTTCAGGACTGGACCATCTTCCCGGTGGAGCACTGTGATTTACAGGGCCTCTGGGTCCTCCCCGGGGTGGGCCTCATTATTGGTGGACTGCTGGTCTCAGGACTTAATGAAGCTCAGGTTGTTGATGTCTCATCGCAGAAAGAATTCAGTGAGAGACAAAGTGATAGGTAAGACGTGGACTTATTTAGAGAGAAACACACTCCACAGACAGAGCGTGGGCCATCTCAGAAGGCGAGAAAGGCCAGGGCAGGGAAACGATTCTGTATGATATTATAATGGTGGATACATGTCATCACACATTTGTCCAAGTCCAAACCCATAGGATGTACAACACCAAGAGTGACCCCTACACAGCACTGTAAATCAACTACACTCCAATAAAATTAAAATGAAAAAGAGTGAACCCTAATATAAACCATGGACTTTGGGTGATTAGGACGTGTCAATGTAGGTTCATCAGTCCTGACAACTGTACCTCTCTGGTGCTGATGCTGATAAATGGGGGAGGCTGTGTATGAGTGGGGACGGGGGTACCTGGGAAATCTCTGTATCATCCTCTCAATTTTGCCATGAACATAAAACTGCTCTAAAAAACGTCTCTACTCTATATATGTATATATATGGTTACTTCTGAGAGAGAAGATTTAGCATAATTTCGATTTTTCCTTTTGCCACTGTCACGTCTCATTTTTCTCCAGTAATCACGTCTCACTTGTGTACTTTTTTCCAGCAACACTGCTTCTCAAGTGGTGAAGCAAAGTGAAGTCTGGAGAAGGGAACACTTGGCCACATACCTAAGAAGCCTCCCTCAATAGATGTCCCATCGTGATCAGATTCAACGCAATATTTCAGCCATGTAACTATGTGAGAAAAGAGTTTCAATCACCTTTGTCGGAGCTGGAGAACTGGATCCCCACCTCGTGGAGGAGATGCTCCGTTTCCTCCAGCCAGGACAGTGACAGGCGCAAGATGTCCAGTGCCACCTTCTGGAGCCCTGAGACAGGTGGGCTCACCTGCAGGTGCTGTAGGAGGTCGACCTCCTTCTTCAGCTCATTGCTAGAGCAAGACATTGTCATGCACGCCTGGAAAGAGATGAGGTCGTGAGGAGCCCGGGCACCATCGCCAGAAATACCACCTGACGGTTGTGACCCACACAGAGCAGTGTTCTTGACGGGCCCGTGAAGCAGGCAGAGCCGTATGTTGGCCGCCCTGTGACGGCCCAGTTTTACTTCCCTTTTTCGGGGGGCGGAAGGAAGGAGGCAGCTTTTATTTCACGTGCACTCTAACTGGGACTCTGGATGGACAAATAGACCCTTTGTTTAGGTATAGGCAATTCCAAAGCCAAATTGCCAAGGACGATTTGGCTGAAAGGAGAAGCAAATTTGGTTACAGAATTCCTGCTGAGATCAACACACAAGCTGGTCATAAAGTGCGGTTTCCTGATTTGAAAGAGTGCTGACAAGCCAACATTTGCCCAGACTCCCCAAATAGTAGCTGCATATTTCCAGAGAAAGCAGAAGCAGCTGCCTGATGTGATAAGCTGGATCCCTGCGTGGGGGCCATGAAGTGGGGGCTCTGCCAGACCCTCTGGTCCAATAAGGGTAAGAGCAGCCTTCCACTGCTGGGACAGAAAAGAAAAGTGCAAATAAAGAGCAGAAGGTTTCTTTGGTTTCTCTGGAAATAACACGGGGCTGTTTTTTTTCCCCCGGGGTCTGGGGCCTCCCAAAGGCAGTACTTGGAGTGTGTCGGGCAGCTTCTCCTTGGCCACACCAAGTTCACCTGGGAGGCATTTCTGGAGGTCCTTTGTTTTCTGATCTCAAACAGATTTCTCCAACAAGAGAAAAGGTGGACTAAAAGCAGAGCTGGACAATTTCCTGAACAAGGAGCACAAAAATGAGACACAGGGGACATTTGAGGAATGGAGAAGGGGGCACCTGGCAACTGTCTAAGGATGTCTTCAGCTTCTTGATGTTCTGGGTGATTTCCTCCTCTTTGCAGCTGCTCAGCTGGGTCTCCTTCTGCAGGGTCTGCTTTTTCTGCCAAACGTTGCTATTGTCCTCTGTGACCCTGCTGCTCTTTTCTGGTAACTGGTGAGAAAAAGAAAAAAAAAAGATTTAAAATGCAGGGTGGGGCTTCCCTGGTGGCGCGGTGGTTGGGAGTCTGCCTGCTGATGCAGGGGATGCGGGTTCAAGCCCTGGTCGGGGAAGATCCCACATGCCGCGGAGCAACTGGGCCTGTGAGCCACAACTACTGAGCCTGCGCGTCTGGAGCCTGTGCTCCGCAACAAGAGAGGCCGCGATAGTGAGAGGCCCGCGCACCGCGATGAAGGGTGGCCCCTGCTCGCCGCAACTGGAGAAAGCCCTCGCACAGAAACGAAGACCCAACCCAGCAAAAATTAATTAATTAATTAATTAAAATGCAGGGTGGCTCTGGGGGGAGGGGACCTGGAGGGCTTCAGCTTAAGCTCGGAGGAGGGAGGTCCTGGCGTGTTTTGGGGTTGGCTCTGGAGCGTGGATATTGGCTCTGTCACCGGGGCATGTTTCCCAGGATCAGAGATGGTGTTTTAAGAGCCAAAGGCCTGTCATGTGGCCACGAGTGTGTTCTAGATTCTTCTGCATTCTGGGAGGGATTCATCACGCTGAGCCTGATGCTGTGGGCTCCTAAAAAGGAGGTCGTCCGAGAGAAGCCCGTGGTATGATCTTGTGACCCGCGCGCTGACACCCAGGATTGGAGAGGATAAACGGAAGGATAATAAGGCATCGTTACAGCCAGAGGCCCACCCTCACTGCCATCCGCCACTTCAGGAGGAACGAGCGAGCGAGGACGCACCGTCCATGCTGAGGCCGCCCCTTTCCTCGCGGGGCTAACGGAGGTTCACCGTGCGGGTCTGCCGACCAGACACAGTCCTGGGTGGTTTAATTTGATTTTCACAGAAACACTGCAAGGGAGTTTAACTGGCTTTTACTTGAAAAGCCAGGAAATCCCAGAAAATAAAAACAAATCTTTATGGTGTAGCAACAGTGTGAAAATTATGTGCCACCAACAAAAAACAGGAACATATGCTCCCAGTGTCTGGAGCCCCGGGTCCCTGAAGGAGAAAGTGGGGAAGAGAGACGAGCCTGCTGATTGGAGACGGGTGTGTCCTGGAACGGTTTCACGCGTCCGCAGGTGGCCTTGAGGACCTGACCTCTGAAAAGCTCCAGCTGCAGCACAAAGAAAGGGAAGGGGATGAGGTGAGGGGCGCAGCTGCAGCTGCAAGGCGGGGGAGGCGCCTCCGTCGCTGGGTCTGGGAGAAATCGGTGAGAAGGCTCTGCACGCCTTTAGTGGTCCTTATGGGTAATTAACACCTTCACCTCTCACCGGAAGGGGCAGTGCCCACACAAGAGAGGGGGACAGCAGGTTTTAATGACTTTTCAGGTGTGCCCGCCTAACCTAGCCGACGCACACGGTCAGCACACACACGTCTCGGGCTCTCGGAAGAGCCACTTGCTGCCAATTATCCAGTGGGAAGTCCAGGGCCGGGAGCGCTCTTCCGTAATTGCTACGTTGGCACCAGGCTGTGAGATAAACATTGAGGCTGTCAGCCCGGGTAACTCGTGTCATCAGCAAGGGCGCCTGGGGAGAGAAGGAGGAGCTGCCTGCTGCCGTTTTGTGCCTTAGACCTTGTGTCCTGAAGACGACGTCTCCTGTACTCCTCTCCAGGTCCCCGGAGCCTGGTGCAGCGCCTGGCACACAGCAGGCACTCAATAAACGTTCATCGAATGCTTAGAACAGAAACACCTGTCAAGTCAGATGTTCAAAGTCCTCTCCTTCAGTTCAGCCAGTTTTTACTGAGTGCCTCCCTGATGCTGGTGTCTTCATATTACGGATGATGAAACAACGCAGTTAAATTAAGTCAGGGCTTCTAGAATGACGAGTTCAAGATGCCCCAGGCTCATGAGACTTGAACGGCAAAGAAGCCCAAGTTTCTCTGGAAATTTCCCAACGTGATGGCCCTTGGCCTGGGTTTTTGGCTCACTGGCAAAATGTGGTCATGAAAGGCTCTAAAACAGAGCCCTGAAGGACCACAAGGGCCACAGAATCAATGAGAACGTGAACAGGTCCTAAGACACAGGAGTCTGCTGCACACCAGGGAGCTCTGGGAAGCCAAGTAGAGGAATTGTGACTCTCCTAAGGACACCTCTGCAGTCATCCTGCCAGAAGCCAGCTGGGTGATTGGAGGGACTCTGGGTCGTCTGCTGGTTTCATGGCCAAGGGAGGGTCCTAGCTCACCCGAGGAAGAGGTTATGCAGAGGGCCCTGTGGGCAATGGCCCGTGTTATCACCAGAGGCGCCCTACAGGACTGCTTGGTGGGGGGTGGGGGTGGGGAGGGACAGGTCCTGCTGGATGGTGGGCTGAGTCCTGTGGTCACTGGCCTGGGGAAGGGCAGGACCTCAGGCCGGGAGCGGGCTGTGGAGACAAGGGGGTGAAGCAGCAAGGCCCAGGCAGCGCAGAGAAGCCTTGTTCGTCCTTTCTCTCTCGAGTCTAGACCTGGAGGAATCTCAGTGTCTCTGAGGGTCTTCCTGCATGACCCCTGGCCAGAGCCATGACCAGGCGCTCGGCAAGTGGCGCAGATCATGCCCTCAAGGCGGGTGTTCGCCGTGGGTGCAGAGTGCCAGCAAGGTGAGGGGTAGCCCAGGTGCACGGAGGGAAGCCCAGGCTGGCGGGCTCTCTGCCTTGCTAAGGGGTCGGCACCCTGCAGGAGAAAGGACACCGGGGGTGATGGTGTGGAAGTTGGTTGAAGAGGCTTTCAAACCTGCCTGAGGGTCAGCATCATCATTTAACTTGTGGGTGCCTCTGAAGTTCAGCGCGTGGGACAAATTCCGGTCACACTGATGGTTCAGGCTTGGATGCTACCAAACTCAAGGGCTTTGGGAGCTGGGCTGGGTGGGACGGAGGGCTCCTTTAAGGATCGTGGTTCTTAACCTTTTTTGGTGGTTTACAAATCCTTCTGAGCATCCAATGAGTGACGAGGTGGACTCACTCTCCCAGAAAAAGAAAAGCACAAACACATACACGCAAAACGTTCTTGGTCCCCCTGGAGCCGTGGCTGCCAGGAGAGGATGCCTTGTGGAGGGGGCCCAAGATGGGCTGCCCTCGGTGGGCTGTGTTCTGGAGGGCCAGTGCCCCGTCTTGGGTTCTCGTTTGCTCTCCCTTAGCCTTTGGTGAAGGCTCGTTTGCATGTTCTGGCCCTCATGTCTGTGCCACGTGTCAGAGGAAGGGCCACTGGGCCATCTTGGGTCAGAGCCCTGGGAAATGGCCCTCTCCCCACCCTGCCCACCTCCACCTGGCATAAGCTGTGGTATTCTGGGTTTTACTTTATTAAGAAAAGTGGCAGGACTTCCCTGGCGCTCCAGTGGTTAAGACTCCATGCAGCCACTGCAGGGGGCACGGGTTCCATCCCTGGTCGGGGAACTAAAATCCTGCAAGCCACGCGGTTCGGCCAAACAAAACAAAGAAACAAACAAACAGAAATGTGGCAATTCCCTGGGGACACTGACTGTAGCATCTCTTTGGGGGCCCAGAGGAAGAAAGATCGCTCTAAATGTCAGGACAAAAAATGTGAAGGAGAAAGTGCTAGAAACACCACCGAGGTCAAGAGCTCAAACCCTTCCCAAGAGGGAACCGCACAGCTGGTTCACTGGGGTGGGCCTTGAGCTGGGACTGGCTGCTTGGTCAGGGTCTCAGGCAACAGCAAACACTGGAGTGGGCAGCTCCCCAGAAGGAAAAGCCTCTTTAGTGAAATCCACGGGGACGCGGAAGCCGCACAAAGCCCTGCCCCTGAGATAAGCGGGTGAACTAAGCCAGGCCGTCTTCCTCCTCATTCATCCCTGCCGGCCGCTTGGGTGCGGGATTCCGTGGAGAGCACGGGCCCGTGAAGGGGCTCTGCAGCACACCTACCTGACCTACTGCCCTTTCCAAATTGGCTTTAATGAGGTTTTCTCTGTTCCTCATTTCTTTCAGCTGAAGCAATTTCCTTCTGGAATCCTCCCGAAGCTTCTCTTCCACCTGAAAGGATGATGAAAGCGTGGGCTTGCTGCTAATGTGATCATCATGCCCTCTGGGGAAACTCTTCTGGGTGGGCTAATGGCAGTGGGGGAGTCCCTGAGGGGTAGGGACAGCTGCAGCCCAGCAGCAGGGGTCACAGGCATGCACAGGGTGGAGGCAAACTCACAGGGAGTTGCCCCCTACGGGAAAGGGCCGAGCTCTGCACCCGGGGCTCAACTATGTTCTACCGCACACTCCCATCCCAGCTCGGTCCCTAACCAGCCGTACGACACTCGGAAAGTTACTTCACTGCTCCGTGACTCAGTGTCCTCATCTGTCAAATGGGAATGATGATACTAGTATCACTGCATAGAGTCATTGTGGGGATTCAATGTTTGGAATAGTGCTTAAGGGCTCTGTGAGAGTGTTAAGTACCGTTGTAACCTATGAAAGGTGGACGGGAATGTCCGCCGTACAGTCTCGTTCTAATAACTCGTGATGGGTACTTGGAAATGTTATGATTGGGTTTATTATCATAACTGTTTGTCGTCACCACTTTGAGCACACTCACTGGTGGTAACCTCTATGGAGGCTTGCCAAAGCAATGTCTATTAAGAACTGCAGCCTGCAAAGGAAGGCGTTTAAAGTGGAGAAGCTTGCCTACTTTTCCCCCCTTGCTTGGGTAACAGTCAACGCACGGTAAGCTTGGGAGTGCTCCACGCTACCCTTGGCTGGCCAGTGTAGGCCTCGCAGCTGCTCAATTCTTGGATGCACCTGCTGAGCCCTGGGCCCTGGCACTAACAGGAAATGAGGCAAACACTCGTAAATAAATGGAAAGTTTTTGTGCTGAAACAAATTCACAGGCTGTGTTTTTACGGATCTGAAGAGGGGGATCACAGGGATGTAATAAAAGACCCAGAAAAGCCCTTAAGAGCTTTCTTCTGAGTAGTGTGGCCCAGTGGAAGAGCCACTACCCAGCTCCGTTACCTTGGAAAAGTCATCTAAGCTCTCTGGGCCTTAGTTTTCTCCCAGGTCTAAACATGCTCTGACTTCTATTTCAGCAGCCTGTTTCATATGCTGCAAAAGCCAAGTCCAGCCTTGGACTCTGCCCCTGTTTGTGTTCTGCATGAACAGCCCCCGTTCCTGTCCCCAAGCCTCAGAGTCACCTTCAGCGGCCGCCCTGCTCCCTCTCTCACACTCGGGGGTCTCACGCCTGTCCTCCAACCCCTCTCAAATGCAAGCTGGACTGTGACAACTGGCCTCCTCGCCTCAAGTTTAGTTTCTTCCAGTGCAATCTTAACGGTACTGTGAGAGTTACCCTGCTATAAGGCAGCTCTGTCCACCAGAACTTTCTGCAACGGTACAGGTACTCTGAGCGAGGCTGTGTTGTCTAATACGGCAGCCACCAGCCACATCTGGGGATCGAGCACTCGAAATGGGGCTGGTGTGGCGGAGGAACTGAATTAAAATTTTATTTAATTTTCATTAATTTCAGTGTAAACAGTAGCATGTGGCTGTTTGCTATGCCAGGGTAACTGAAGTCAGACAAACCTGGAGTCAGACAAAACCGACTGTGCCATTGGGCTAGTTACTTTACTAGTAACTAGT
Source organism: Mesoplodon mirus (assembly GCF_964341445.2). Lineage (NCBI taxonomy): Eukaryota > Metazoa > Chordata > Mammalia > Artiodactyla > Ziphiidae > Mesoplodon > Mesoplodon mirus. The sequence continues at coordinate 90,609,835 of NC_138983.1, forward strand.
AGCCTTGACTTTCTCATCTGTAAAATGGAGAGGATGATTTCTAGATCACAGCGCTGTTGTAAAGATTAAGAGGTGAAAAGTTCAGGGTAACGCCTAGTACATGAGAAATTGTAACTCTCATTTTCACCCTAATTACTGTCCACGAATGTCATTGCATCAGTCACTTGTTCAGGAGGCTTAGTAGCTCCCCACTGCCTGTGTGGTACAGAGCCCAAGCGCCTGAACTAAGGCAAAACACCAAGCCAGAGATTCAAGAAGCCCCTACGAACTCTGTACGAGGTAAATAAAACTGAATCCACACCTAGATAAACCATAATAAAACTGCTGGAAATCAAGGAAAAAGACAATCTTAAAAGCAACCGGAGAAAAAGACAGATTATGCAAAGGTACAACAGTTAGGCTTACAGATGACTTCTAAATAGAAATAATAGGAGCCACAAGACAATAGTGACATATCTAATGCTGTATCTAATGTGCTGAAAGAAAAGAGTTGCCATTGTAGAATTCAATACGCAGTCAAATGTGTTTTAAGAATGAAGGTTAAATATACATCTCCAGACAGACACACAGGCACATTTGAGAATTTGTCATCAGCAGAGCCACAATGAGGGAAAACATTAAAGGGTATTCTTCAGACACAAGAAAAATGAACCCAGGTGGGTGATGAGAGATGCAGAAAAGACAAGCAACAGTAAGGGTAATGTGTGGATATGATACTGACTATAGAAAAACACTAATAATGTCCTGTGGGGTTTTAACTATCAAGAGGAGTTTAGAAAATGACAGTAATGGCTTATAAATCTGGAGGGGGTAAGTGAAGTTAAGGTGTTTGAAACTCATTGCACTGTCAAGGAGAAGGGCATCATTATCAACTACTATTGCCTCTTGGTAAGTTAAGAATGCAGGGCTTCCCTGGTGGCGCAGCGGTTGAGAGTCTGCCTGCCGATGCAGGGGACATGGGTTCGTGTCCTGGTCCAGGAGGATCCCACATGCCGCAGAGCGGCTGGGCCTGTGAGCCATGGCCACTGAGCCTGTGCGTCCAGAGCCTGTGCTCCACAACGGAAGAGGCCATAACAGTGAGAGGCCCGCGTACCGAAAAAAAAAAAAAAGAATGCACTTTATAGTCTTCAGGATGACTACTAAGAGAATAGTAGAAGAGTGAAAAACTTAATTAATGTGTGATTTTGGTGAGTCAAGGATGAATGCTATTGTCTTACTATGACTAAAAGAATAGTAAAAAAGTGAAATATTTCCAAGCTAATAGAGGGGGAAAGTGGAATAAGAGAAAACCATCCACTCAGAAGGAGGCAAGAAAGGAGAGAAAAAGGAACATACCACAGATGGTACATCTGGTATTGAGCAAGAAGGTAGATTTAAATCCCAGTACACGAGTAATTACATAATATAAATGGACTAAAAGTCAAAGATGGTCAAACTGGATTTTGTAAAAATGATACGCTATTTGAAGGCATATGTCTAAAACTTAAGACAAAAATTGACAGAGAACGTATGAAAAAGATAAGGTATGAAAACTCTAACCAACAGAAAGCCAGTGGTGAAGCTAAATGACAAAGGAGACGTTAAGGGAGAAACACTACTAGAGATGAAAAGGGACATTTCATGATGATCTAAAGTTTTGCTCTACAGGAAGTATTAGGATCCTAAATTTATATGCACCTAGTAACACAGCCTCAAAATATATAAAGCAAACATCATTCATATTAAAATAAGAAACACACAAATTACAAACATGTTGAGATTTTTAAAAACATTCTCAATGATGGAACAAAAAGACAAAAAAAATCAATATGAGAATTTAAGTTGGAACAACATCATTGGCAAACTTGATTTAATGGATCAATTCTTTCTTAGATAATTTCACAATTAAGATTTGAAGGCAGTCTAGGGTAGTGGTTACACACAGGAGCTTTGGAGTCAGGCAGACCTGGATTCAAGTTCTGCCACAACTACTTTATGCAAGTGAACTTGGATAACTTCCTTCACCTCTGTGAGCCTCAGTTTTCCCGACTGTAAAGTGGGGATAATACCAGTATAGACCGCATGGGGTCATTGTGAGGATGAACAGAGATGATGCAGGTGGAGTGCTGGCCCCAGAGTGGTTCCCAGGCCGACCTGTCCCTGCCATACCTTGCTCTTTTCCCGCAGCGTCATAGAGATCAGGCTCTGCTCGGTACTGCTCCTTTTCAGCTCCACCCTGAGCTTCCTCATTTCTTTTTCCATGTCATGGATTTGCTGAAAGAGTTCCAACAACAGGGAAGTCAACTTCACAACTCATTTCATCCGGTTCATTAAGGCAGAAACCTAGTCTGGGATTCGCTTCATTCCTTCCCTTGGGGGACAATTCCACATCTTTGAGGCAAAGTAGACTTTCTTTCAACGGATGCAATGAAAGGGCTGGGTGAGGGAAAATTTGAGTTTCTTTTGAAGATCAGCATGGATCCTGGATTAAACAGTACAAGATACCTATCCACTCATTAGAATCTCTTTCCTTGGGGTATATTTTTGAGTTCAATCTAAATAAGGGCTGTTTGGAAGACACAATGGGCACAGTTTGGAAGAAAAGAACAATGACATTTTTCTTTTTTCTCATTTGAGGCAGAGAAGTGTGCTCCTGCCAGAGAGAAGAACACACGTCTCCTCCCCCTGTCCCAGGCACCGGGCTTCCCAACGGATGGAAAACGTATGCCTGGTGATGTGCACGAGGGTTCGGGCCGGTACAGGGGGTGAACATTTACATTGAGTGGTCATCTTTTCATTGTATTCATTTTTATGTTCACCTTCCATACAAGGCCAGTGATACATTTGCTTTTTATTTTGTTTTTATGAATTGTTGTAAAATTGAATGTATTTAAGTAAAAATACTTCAAGAAGAGTTGTGTTAATAACAGTGCTCAGGGCTGTGATAAAACTTGTGACAGTGGATCATGAAAGTCTGGGCATCACAAGTCCAGGGGTAGGGACCACGGTGAATTTCTAGCAGCATATGGTGGCCACCTCCCATCCCTTTCCCCAGGGGAAAACTGATGAGGGGCCTTGAGCCAACTGCCCAGAAAATCTGGGGAGAGTGTGTTTTCCATGGTCTTTTCACCCATCTCTTTGAGGCTAGCAAATCAAAGCATTAACACACAAACACCCAGAAAGCCCCAGAGCTTGTGCTAGCTAACGGGCCAAGGAACCCCTCCAAAACCCTCAAGGCCCCAATCTAGGCTTTCAGTGGACACCTAGGGGTCAGGAGGTTCAACGCACGGTTTTGCAGAGTTTTAACTCTTTCTCTTGGGCTTCCCACTTCTCCTTCTGGGCATCTTCCTTCTGTAACTCTTCTTTCAGCACTGAGCACTGTGGAGAAAAAGGACAAGGCCACGGGGGCTTGGCTGGGGGTCCCAAGTAATTGTGTTCACGCCCAGGAGTGTTTCCTGCTGTATAACGCAATCACACCTCTGAATTCTGAGAGGCGAGACCATTTGTGTGATGGGAGCACGGGATCCTGCAGTCGTTCCCAGTTCACCCCTCTCATGAGTTCTGAGGAATAGAGCGTCTAAATTCCTCTTCAAAAGCCAGCAAACTTCACTGCAGGGGAAATCCAGCTTTGTAGAGTCTGGGGACTTAGGGTGCAGGAATTGGGATGTTTTCACGCTGTGAACGGTGAGGGTGGAGGGGGCCGAGGCAGTGAGCTGGGGTCCATCTTAGGGCTCTTGTGCAGGTTGCATCTCAAAGACACAACTGCCCCGACTGGTGTGGAGGGGTAAACGGAGCTGTCTTGCCTGAGGGCGGCTTGGCAACAGGCATTAAGGGCGTAGGCATGGATGTGCCTTCTTTTGACCCAGCAATTCCCACTTTAGGAATGTACCTTAAGGACAATGACTGGAGAAATAAGTAAATCTGTAGTTTCAAGGATGCTCTTCACAGAATTGTCAGTAACAGTGGAAGAAAAAAAAAAAAGAGGAAACAACCCAAGTGTTGTTTAGAACAGCAGACCACTTTATAACACTGGGTACATCCAGGAGAAAGTATGTAGCTTTTAAGACGAATGATAAGAGCGTTGATTTATTAGAATGGAAAAATAATAAGTATTTAAAAATTTAAAAAATGTGCATAGTATAAATTCACTATAAAATGATTGATTGATTGATTTCTAGGCAATATATAGAAACAAGACTGGAAGAACATACATGAAAATATTAACACTGATTTCTCAAGGTAGCATTTCCTCTCCTCTCTTTTTATTTTTTGTTCTCAATGTCATCTACTTATTTTTCTAAAATTAACACACATGATATATGTCATTAAAAAAAAGGCATCTCAAATGTTCACAAGAGCAGTATCCTTGGTGGTGACGAGCCCTTGTGCTATTGGCCAGCACAGTCTAGAGGAGAAGGGACCTCATTCCAAGGTCAACGAGGAAGGGGAAATGGGGACATAAATCTTCCAAATGCACTTCAGGAGGTAGAAAAGCCAAGCAGGTGCTGTCTTTGCAGATTCCTTCTACTTAGCACCAGCTCTGCATCCCCTTCCCGTCCCCAACACACACACACACACACACACACACACACACACACACACACACACCCCACATTAAACAGCTATAGCACATGCCTGGGAAGACAGTCTGCTTGGGAGAAACGAATGCAGAGGGCTTGGCCAGGCAGCCAACCCAGGGCAGAGGCAGAAGAGCACAACTAAAACCAGCCGCCCACTTCTTGGAAAACGATTTTGTCATCCCCATTTCACAGATGGGGAAATGGAGGCCAAATAAGTTACAATAAAAGAAAGCTCTGGGATTGGACCCTGGTCTGTCTGATCCCAAAGCTCGTGCAGTGCCTTTCACCAGCTCCAAACTGGGTATGGTACTACGTACCAGGTATTACTTACTGTGCCTTTTCCTTGGAACCTCAAGATCTGTTCTCACCCCACCCCCATGCAGACCTAGCTATCGGGTAGCCTCTGGGAATCTCTGAGTTGCCACCTGAGATGAAAGCTTTGAGGTTTTACCTTGACTCACAGAAACAGGCACATCATGCAAATACTGAGAAATCTTATCCTATAGGGGCAGGATTCTCAAGTTAGCATTGAAGGCAAGATTTGCAAATAGTCAAAGTTACATGTAAAAAGCTCTTGGCTTGCCTACCACGTTCATCTTCCATAGAGACATTCCACACACTAAAGTCTAAGGAAGGAATGAGCGTCTGCGTGTTTGCATCTGGATCTTCAGACGTTCTGCTTTGAAGACAGTTATGAGAACCAGCGGTGCTGGGACCACGATGCAGCCGTGTGGTCATCCGTGCTCACAGGGAGATCGTATTCTGCTTAATGTTAAACTTTGCAATGGCAGTATATGCTCATAGGTGGGTTTGTTGCTGGGATTAAACAAACTCATTTATAATAGGGGTTAGAAAATGTTTGCTGGATGTGAAAATCTATTATGCTTATTCTGAGCCACATACATGCTGTCCTTTGAAAGGCTTCAGAGAACTTGGCCACCTGCCCAGCAGCTACCCTCCCTGTGTCCTTGGGCACTGGCCTCATCTCACCACCGTGTGTCATGTGACTCCACTGTGTCTGCTTTTTGCAGCTACAATTTGCTGATGACCCGACACTCACTCTGGAGCTGAGGGCTTCGAGCTGGTGATCCTTTTCTTTGTTCTCACTTTTCAGTTGATTCACCTCCTGTTGTAATTGTTGAACTTGACCATCCTTTACTAACGCGTCTCTTTGCAAAGATGACACCATCTCTGTAAAAGAACCAAACCAAACCAAAACAAAAGACTCATGGAGGTCAAAGAGGCAGGAAGGATTATTGGCAACACCATGGCTGTCAGCCAATGTTCGGAAAAGACCTTCCAAGCCCAGGCCACCACCGCTGCCTGCCTACAATTGGGGAGGCTTTTTCCAAGGGTCCCAGAGCAGGAATGGGAATGAGAGCGAAGTCCATGGAACAGGGTTTGAGGCTTCAGTGAGAATGAGGGGCAGTCAGCACCAGCGAGAGGAGAAGCCTTTGGGGGCCTCTTGTGGGCACAGGCCAGGCAAAGCTGGGAGGAGAGGCCACACCATGGGCCTGGGGAACAAAGGCCCAGCACAGGGAAGGTCCAGGAATTCTTCTCCAGAGGCCAGGAGACGGGCGTGTGGCAGAGGGCACTGCTGGACACTATTGATGGGGTGGGTGGTTGGTTTCTCAGTCCTCTGAGTTTGGACCCCTCTCTACCACTTATTAGCTTCGTGGTCTTGGACAAGCTATTTCACCTCCCACTGTCTGTCCCACACAGAGTTATTGTAAGGGTCAAATGAGACGGTATGCCCCAAGAACACAAAGTGGCTAAATTATGTTTGTTACATGGCGCCTATTATTTTTCTCAGGAGCCAGCTTCCAAAATGGCCCCAATGATCCCTACCACCTAGAATTCATGCCCGGTGTAGCCCCTCCCACCGTGAATAGGGCTGCCATGGGTCACCAATATGATACTGTGGAAATGACGGACTGTTTCCTCTCAGGCTGGGTCATAAAAGACACTGTGGCCTCCTCTTTGCTCTCTCTCCAATCACTCACTCTGGGGGAAGCCAACTGCTGTGTCGTGACGACACTCAAGCAGCCCTAGAGAGAAGCATGTGTGCTGAGGGACTAAGGCCTCCAGCCAATAGCCACATGAGCAGCCATTCTGAAGGGGGATCCTCCGGCTCCCCCCGAGGCTTTAGATGACATGACTGATGCCCCAGCCGACATCTTGCCTGCAACTCATGAGAACTAAGTCACCCCCTGCTCAAATTCCTGAACTACAGAAACTGGAGGAGATAATAAATATTGGTTGGGGTTTTATCCATTACATTTTGGGGTAACTTGTTATGCAGCAATAGATAACTCCTCCATTACTGTAGTATCATTTTTTTAACATCTTTATTGGAGTATAATTGCTTTACAATGGTGTTTTAGTTTCTGCTTTATAACCAAGTGAATCAGTTATGCATATACATATCTCCCCATATCTCTTCCCTCTTGCATTGTAGTATCATTTTGAATAAAAGTGGGAAGAAGGGTGCATAAATGCAGTGGTATTGGGTTATCTCCTACGGTTCTTTTCTTGAAAGAACATCAGGCCCAGTTTTAGTGGTAGGTATCAATCAAGAATGTCTATGAAATAAAGCACAAAATGCTCCAGAATTTCAGTTTAAAAATGAGCTTTGCCTCCAGGACAGAGTTCAGTTACTTGGAAATCCCTCTGGGGCTTGCCACACTTTGAGTGGGTCCAGCCCATCTCAAGCGTTATCCCAACCCAGGCCTGTCCGACTCCCTGACTGGAGAAGGTGGGATCTGAGACAGGCTTGATGCTTGGATGAGGTTTCACTGGCCGACATACGGGAGGAAGGTGAGGACCAGCGAGTTCATCCTTCCATTCCTGGTGCCCAGAACAGCACCTAGCCTGGGGGAGGTGCTCAGAAAATATCTGAGGACATCCCAAGTGAGGGAGGAGCATAAGCAGAGACCTGGGGGCAGCAGGGGGTGGGTGTGGGTGTGATTAAGTTGAAGAGTGAGGCAGAAGAAAAGCACAGATTCATACAGAGATGGGGATTCACGTGCGACTCAATGCTATGCCTGGCTTCTACAGCTGTGGGCATGTTTCCTGCTACGCACTGGCTGCTTTCAGAGTGATGTGCCCCTGCGAGGCTCACTGCCTCCTCCCTGTCACCTGCTTCTCTTTCTCCCCTCGTCTGTGAGTGGCCCCAACCTCTTCAGGTCTCTAGACATGTCAGTTTCTGCTTAAAAACCTCCACTGGATTCCCAACACCCTTGGAATAAAAACCCAGACCCCCCCGACCCTGCCCAGCCCCACAATCCCCTGTTCACTCCACGCAGGCTCGCTTGCCCTTGGCTTGTCCTTGCCCACCTGAAACAGGTCCTCTCTAAAAGAAGGACATAGCGGTGGAGGATACAACATGAACTGGTTAGAATCGGCTAGGTCCAAGGGGGCGTAAGATTCGACTTCCAGGGGAACTGGAGCCCCATTACAGGCTCATTGTAACACATGAGCGAAATGACACACCCATCAGCACCAGGACTGTTCTGAGGCTGACCATAAAGGTCAAAAAGTGGGTGGTGGGGCTTCCCTGGTGGCGCGGTGGTTGAGAGTCCGCCTGCCGATGCAGGGGACACGGGTTCGTGCCCCGGTCCGGGAAGATCCCACATGCCGCGTAGCGGCTGGGCCCGTGAGCCATGGCTGCTGAGCCTGCATGTCCGGAGCCTGTGCTCCGCAATGGGAGAGGCCACAACTGTGAGAGGCCCGCGTACAGGAAAAAAAAAAAAAAAGTGGGTGTTGGCCCAATTCCTGGAAATCCCCGCCCCTTCCCCAAAATATTAGAGTTATCCCAATCCTCCCACTCATTAGCCTATAAAATTACCCAGCCCATAAAAACTAACTGCCCCATATTTGGGGGTCTCTAGCCTTCTGAAATGGCCCACACTCTGTCTGTGGAGTGTGTTTCTCTCTAAAGAAATCCACTTCTTACTTTGTCTCTCACTGAATTCTTTCTGCATGAGACATAAAGAACCTGAGCTTTATTAAGTCCCGAGACCAGATGCGTGATCTCGATTAAAAGATAGTGGGTTCTGAGTGGGTTCGAGTCCCAGCCCACGGGTTCAAGTCCCACCTGAGTTCCATGGTTGCACACCCACTAAGCTGGTCCCCCTTGGCCTCCCCCCTTGAAGCGCTGGCCACCACGACACACAGTTTATTTTCTCCACAGCACCACTGCTCTCTGAAGTGGGCTTGTTTATTCATCCCTTTACTTTTATTGTCTGTCAACCCCTCCCAAATCTGTGAGTACAGGAATCTGACTGTCTTTTTTGGCTCTCCCTCCCCGGAGCCTGGAACGGGGCCTGACACCTAGTAGGAGCTCAAGAAACATGTGGAAGCAATGAAGGAATCCAGGGAATCAAAGCTCAGCCACAGCTGTGCGTTGGCTGCCCCTCTCCCAACCCAAGCCCTTTATCAGGGAACCACCTCTGATCAAATTAGAAAATGGTTTCCCTTGGGCCCAGGTGCACTCGGCTGAAATGGGTGAGACCATGGGTGCCTTAAAGGAGTGACCCCAGTTTGTCCACGCTCTAGTTTGCACTCAGGCTGCTTTGTGGAACCACCCAAGCCACAAGGCGACCTGTGTTCTCCCTGGTGGGGCCAGTGCTCAGGAGACCTTGTAGCCAAGAGATACCATTCTCTCAAATATTTACCAGGCCCTGCCCTCGGAACTGGGTGGCAAGAAACCTCCACTGAGGGAGAACTCTAATGCACCGACACGGGTGATCCCTGAGGCTGCACCCAGGTCACGGGCACAGGTGCGCTGGTTGACTGGTGATGTCTGCAGGGGGAGGGCAGAAGCTCTGGGGCCTGAATGCAGAAGGGCCTCACCTGACGTGATGGCGGTCTCCCTCCTTAAGTTCTCGGCCTCGTGCTTCAGGGAGGTGATTTCTAAGTTTCTCTCAGACAGGGTCTGGCACAGCACCTGGTTGTAGCCTTGCTGTAGGGCACTGATCTGTGGAAGGAGGCAACACACAGTCAGAGGGGGCCAGCCAGGCCTGCAGGACACGCCGGTACTTCTCCAACGTTGGGCAAAGAGTCGGGTTGATCTTGGATCGGGGTGTTGGGGAAACCAAGGTTTTCCGTTGTCACTAGTGGAAGGGGCAGGAGGGGGCCTGTTCCTTCAGTGACCACCATGTCATCGGTCCTCGAGACACGGACCTTATCTTTGTGGCCACCCAGGGGCTCGGGTGCTGCTGTCTTCCTATGACCTGTGGGTTTTCAGCCATAAATAGACCAGCTGTTGGTTCCAGATCATCCAGCACTGACTGGATGCACAGCAAAGTTCAAGAGCCGGGAGCAGGTTATGAAATGAATTCCCTCTAATGAGAATAGAGGGTAGTTTATACCTCACAGAACACTCCAGAGTTTACAGAGCCCGTTCACACATTCTACACTGATACTCGTCACAGCGTTGCTGAAGGCTGACGTTCCCATTAATGTGCCCATTTTGCAAGGGAGCCAGGTTGAGACTCAGAGAGGCGAGGCCCCCTGCTCGGGATCACGCGGCTGGTCAGACGTGGAGTCTGATTCAAACCCAGTCTTTAGTTGCCTGGTTCCTCCTTCCCAGGTGGCTCTAGGAATGAGCGTGAGAAGTTGGAGGCTGTAAAGCAAGGCATGGACTCGGGAGCCGGACTGTGGCCTTCAAGTCCTGTCTCTGCCAGTTAACGGGCTTTGGGAACACAAGCAGGACACCATGTACTGTTTCCTTTTGTTCAGTCTGTACGTGGGGTGATGGTAGTCCCAACCTGATAGGATCGTTAGAAGTATTTTAATAAGTTAGCATGTGTACAAGTGCTCAGATCAAGCCTGGCACACGGCACAGGGGGATGAGCTGTGACCATCCTCTCCTCTACCTACCACGGGGTGTTTTTTTTGTTTTCTTTTTTTTTGTTTTTTTTTGTTTTTTTTGCGGCACGCGAGCCTCTCACTGTTGTGGCCTCTCCCTTTGTGGAGCACAGGCTCCGGACGCGCAGGCTCAGCGGCCATGGCTCACGGGCCCAGCCGCTCCATGGCATGTGGGATCTTCCCGGACCGGGGCACGAACCCATGTCCCCTGCATCGGCAGGCGGACTCTCAACCACTGCGCCACCAGGTAAGCCCTCACGGGGTGTTTTAGCTTCAGCTTCCCTCGTGCGTCTCTGGGGAAGGTAGTTGGTAATCTTTATGTGTGCATTTGTAAGCCTTGCCAGGCTCACTTAAACGCCAGTGTGGTTGTTATTAAGAGGAAATACAAGGGCTTCCTTGGTGGTGCAGTGGTTGAGAGTCTGCCTGCCGATGCAGGGGACACGTGTTCATGTCCCGGTCTGGGAAGATCCCACATGCCGCGGAGCGGCTGGGCCCGTAGCCATGGCCCCTGAGCCTGCGCGTCCGGAGCCTGTGCTCCGCACTGGGAGAGACCACAACAGTGAGAGGCATGCGTACCACAAAAAGAAAAAAAAAAAAAAAAAAAGAGGAAATACAGGAATCGTGGGTGGGAGCACCACAGGCCGGCTCTATCTATGGCTGCTGTGAGCACCCTCTAAATCCATGGATCAGAGCCCCCTCAAGGGCCGGTCCCTCTCCAGGGGTCTAGGTCTACACGTGGGGTGCGGAAGGCTCTCCATCAAATGCAATGTTGGTAAGGGCCCGAAAGTAGCTGCCAGGCCTCGGCCTCCACAGAGCAGGTACCCGAGAGGCCGGGAAAGAGAGCTGGGCCCAGAACCCCCTCCCTCTCGGTCTGATGTGGCCAGACTGCTTGTTCTGAGTGGCCCGGACTTTCCCACCTCAAGGTGCACTGTGGGCCTTTGCCCTGTGATTTTTCAGATGTCAGGCCTCAGTACTAACACAGGGACCTGTTTACTGGGGCATAAATGCCACGCAATCCGTAGACAGGACAAGACCTAGCTTGTTTTGCTTTTCTTTTTTTTTTTTTGCTGTACGCGGGCCTCTCACTGTTGTGGCCTCTCCCGTTGTGGGGCACAGGCTCAGCGGCCATGGCCCACGGGCCCAGCCGCTCTGCGGCATGTGGGATCTTCCCGAACCGGGGCACGAACCTGCGTCCCCTGCATCGGCAAGCGGACTCTCAACCACTGCACCACAAGGGAAGCCCCACTAGCTTATTCTGATAGATCAAAATGGAAGTGACAAGGAGAAGGGTGCAATTTCTTTTCTTTTTTTAAAAATAAATTTATTTATTTTTGGTTGCGTTGGGTCTTTGTTGCGGTGCACAGGCTTATTGCAGCGGCTTCTCTTGTTGCAGAGCATGGGCTCTAAGCACACGGGCTTCAGTAGTTGTGGCACGAGGGACTCAGTAGTTGTGGCGCACGGGCTTAGATGCTCCGCGGCATGTGGGATCTTCCCGGACCAGGGCTCGAGCCCGTGTCCCCTGCACTGGCAGGCGGATTCCTAACCACTGTGCCACCAGGGAAGTCCTGGGTGCAATTTCTTTGTTCTCCTAAGGTAAGGTTGCCAGATTTAGGGGAGGAAAAAAGGATGTTCACTTAAAATAGGATTTCAGATAATGAATAATATTTTAGTGCAAATGTGTCCCATGCAATATTTGGGACACACACTAAAACGAAATTCTAAAATTCAAATTTAACTGGGTGTCCTTACTTTATCTAGCAACCCCACCCGAAGAGAGTTCCTAAACTTCAGTCATTCATATACCACTTTCACTATTTTCCCCATGTCTCTTGGCTAGCCCCACTATAATTTCTTAGCATTTTTCGTAGAAGCAGCTCCCTTTTTAAACTTAAAAACGTGCATTAAATTAAAAATAACTGTTATAAGAGTAAATAGAGATTCAGTATCTTAAATAAAAATAATCCCTCCAAAAGAAGAAATACAGGAATTTCCCTGTTTACCATCAGACCAGGTTGCGGGCATCACACTAAAAAAAAAAAAAAAAAACATTGGGGGTGGTGCTGGGCATGCCCAGGTAATGGAGTTCGGGCGTGCTGATATGGCCACCAGATGGCGCTCACAGCCTTTGGTCTTGGTTTGTGTCCTTGGAAATCTTGTCATTATTACTCTGGTAGAATTAACAGATACGTCAAGGTCTCACAAGTTTTCTGACTCGTTTCATACACCATCATGGTTCAGAGTCTAGGACATTTGGGGCAGTTACACTTACTTTTTCCCTGGGGCACCTGAGACATTATTGGGGGGGGTCTATGCTAGAAGTTGCGGGGACACAGGCCACTCTGACCCCCACTCTCCCCAAGGCTATACTTTTGCATGTTTGTGCTTTGGAAACTTTGAGTGAAAAAATTCTTTCACATCTTACTTTTCTCTGTTGGGGGGAACTACAACTTTTCCATAAAAGGTCCTTGGAACACTGAAAGTGTTTGTAAGCTCTTCTCAGCTTAATGCTTTTATTTGCATGATACCAGAGATAGAACACACAGAGACAAACTTCCAGAAGGGAAAACATACGTTCCCCTCTAAGACTCCAGTGGTTTTGACAGATTGAAAATATTTCAATCTGAGTGTCAGAGTTTTAGGATTTCGGATTGCTGGAAAACTCCAAAGAGTCTTCAAACCTCTTTGATACTTTTACTATCAAAGTAAATATCCATATTGTTTGTAATGGCATAAATTCCAAGATGTTTAATGTCTGTTAAGCTGTGTAATAAAATGGGCACTGAATCATAAGAAAGTTAAGAGTGCTAGGAGGAGTGATTGTTTCAGGATGATAATTTGGCTTCTAATTAGCACAGGCGTATAAGAGCACATGGAGGTAAGAATTTTCTAGTGATATTGTAGCGGATCGAAGATCTCTGAGAGCAAATCATTATGCACACACCTTCGGGGACCAGGGAAAACACATAAAGTAATCAGAACCATAAATCAACCTGCCATGTGGCTTACACTTCTGGTGGAATGCTCTGCAGGCAGTAGAATACTTAAGAAACTAAAATGTCAGTGGATGAAACTCGATTTGAGTTCAAACCAATGGAGCCTCTGGTTCATATATGCCTTGCTATAAAATATTCTTCTTCAGTTATAAGTGAAGCTCCAGGGGTAGGGGCGGCAACAGCATGATGCATCAGTGTAATTATTTCTAGATAATTTCTTTGTAAAAAAACATTTTTTCCCCCAGATATCGGCAGCCACTTTAAATAAAACTCAAATTGGGACCGGCTGATATTCAAAGCTATGTGGAAATTATATAATATTCTATGTCAAATATATTTCAATTATTTAAAAAAAGGTATGTGGGGAATTCCCTGGCAGTCCAGTGGTTAGGACTCTGTGCTTCCACCGCTGGAGGCCTGGGTTTGATCCCTGGTCAGGGAACTAAGATCCTGCAAGGTGCGTGGTACGGCCAAAAAAAAAAAAAAAAAGGTATGTGGGAATAATTCAGCCTCGTCCATGTACCTGAAAAAGACATGTCATTTTCTCAGGAAAGCTCTGAAATGGGAGAATAACTGAAAGGAATATTTCAGCAAAATTGTGTTCAGTTCAAGAAAAAGATGCTCATTAATGTGTCAGCTACATGTCAAGGTAGCTGTTTGCACTAATAATTCCTACAGGACCTGTTACTTTCATTGTTTTTTGAAAACCAGGTTTGAAGGAGAGTCATTAGTTCATTTAAATATTAGAGCATGTATTTGTTGACTTGTTTTTTCTGTCTCCCTCACTAGAGCATAACAGGGGGAAGGATCATGTCTGTCTTGTTCTCTGCTGAATTCTCAGAGCCTGGAAGAGGGCATGGCACAGGATAGGCCCCCCAAAATATTTCTTTGGATTAATGGACGGATGGATGGATGGATGAATAAAGAACAAACAAACAGCCACAGTCCTAACAGAGTTCTAGAAGGTTACTGCGCCCAACCTTTGCCTTCATGGAGCTTACAGTTTCCTGCTAGAATCTCCTAGGTTCAGCATACACAATCTGTGTCCTTTCTAGAGCACCATTTCTAGGACTGAAACTGTGTACCTAGAATCGGTTACAGAAGGGAAAGACAGTAAACAGAGCACAAGAGAACAAAGGCCCCCAAGCACTGACTACGGTTTTTTTTTTTCTCTCTCTCTTTTTTTAAAATGTTTATTTATTTATTTATACTTTTCTTATTAGTCACCCATTTTATACACATCAGTGTATACATGTAAATCCCAATCTCTCAATTCATCATACCACCATCCCCACCCCCTGCCGTTTTCCCCCCTTGGTGTCCATACGTTTGTTCTCTACATGTGTGTCTCCATTTCTGCTCTGCAAACTGGTTCATCTTTACCATTTTTCTAGGTTCCAAATATATGTGTTAATATATGATATTTGTTCTTCTCTTTCTGACTTACTTCACTCTGTATGGCAGTCTCTAGATGCATCCACGTCTCTACAAATAACCCAATTTTGTTCCTTTTTATGGCTGAGTAATATTCCATTGTACATATGTACCATTTCCTCTTTAACCATTCGTCTGTTGATGGGCATTTAGGTTGCTTCCATGATCTGGCTATTGTAAATAGTACTGCAATGAACATTGGGGTGCATGTGGCTTTTTGAATTATGGTTTTCACTGGGTATATGCCCAGTAGTGGGATTGCTGGGTCCTATGGTAATTCTATTTTTAGTTTTTTAAGGAACCTCCATACTGTTCTCCATAGTGGCTGTATCAATTTACATTCCCACCAACAGTGCAAGACGGTCCCCTTTTCTCCACACCGTCTCCAGCATTTGTTGTTTGTAGATTTTCTGATGATGCCCATTCTAACTGGTGTGAGGTGATACCTCATTGTAGTTTTGATTTGCATTTCTCTAATAATTAATGATGTTGAGCAGCTTTTCATGTGCTTCTTGGCCAGCGGTATATCTTCTTTGGAGAAATGTCTATTTAGGTTTTCTGCCCATTTTTGGATTGGGTTGTTTGTTTTTTTAATATTGAGCTGCATGAGCTGTTTATATATTTTGGAAATTAATCATTTGTCAGTTGCTTCCTTTGCAAATATTTTCTCCCATTCTGAGGGTTGTCTTTTCATCTTGTTTATGGTTTCCTTTGCTGTGCAAAAGCTTTGAAGTTTCATTAGGTCCCATTTGTTTATTTTGGTATTTATTTCCATTACTCTAGGAAGTGGATCAAAAAATATCTTGCTGTGATTTATGTCGAAGAGTGTTCTTCCTATGTTTTCCTCTAAGAATTTTATAGTGTCTGGTCTTACATTTAGGTCTCTAATCCATTTTGAGTTTATTTTTGTGTATGGCATTAGGGAGTGTTCTAATTTCATTCTTTTACATGTAGCTGTCCAGTTTTCCCATCACCACTTATTGAAGAGACTGTCTTTTCTCCACTGTATATCCTTGCCTCCTTTGTCATAGATTAGTTGACCATAGGTGCGTGGGTTTATCTCTGGGCTTTCTATCCAGTTCCATTGACCTATATTTCTGTTTTTGTGCCAGTACCATATCGTCTTGATTACTGTGGCTTTGTAGTATAGGCTGAATTTAGGGAGTCTGATTCCTCCATCTCCGTTTTTTCCCCTCAAGACTGATTTGGCTATTCGGGGTCTTTTGTGTCTCCACACAAATTTTAAGCTTTTTTGTTCCAGTTCTGTAAAAAATGCCATTGGTAATTTGATAGGGATTGCATTGAATCTGTAGATTGCTTTGGGTAGTATAGCCATTTTCACAATATTGATTCTTCCAATCCAAGAACGTGGTATATCTCTCCATCTGTTGCTATCATCTTTAATTTCTTTCATCAGTGTCTTACAGTTTTCTGCATACAGGTCTTTGTCTCCCTAGGTAGGTTTATTCCTAGGTATTTTATTTTTTGGTTGCAGTGGTACATGGGAGTGTTTCCTTAATTTCTCTTTCAGATTTTTCATCATTAGTGTATAGGAATGCAAGAGATTTCTGTGCATTCATTTTGTGTCCTGCAACTTGACCAAGTTCACTGATTAGCTCTAGTAGTTTTCTGGTGCCATCTTTAGGATTCTCTCTGTAGAGTATCCTGTCATCTGCAAACAGTGACAGTTTTACTTCTTCTTTTTCAATTAGGATTCCTTTTATTGCTTTTTCTTCACTGATTGCTGTGGCTAGGACTTCCAAAACTATGTTGAAGAATAGTAGTGAGAGTGGACATCCTTGTCTTGTTCCTGATCTTAGAGGAAATGCTTTCAGTTTTTCACCATTGAGAATGATGTTTGCTGTGGCTTTGTCATATATGGCCTTTAGAATGTTGAAGTAGGCCCTCTATGCCCACTTTCTGGAGAGTTTTTATCATAAATCAGTGTTGAATTTTGCCAAAAGTGTTTTCTGCATCCATTGAGATGATCATATGGTTTTTCTTTTTCAATTTGTTAATACCGTGTATCACATTGATTGATTTGCATATATTGAAGAATCCTTGCCTCTCTGGGGTAAATCCCACTTGATCATGGTGTATGATCCTTTTCATGTGTTGTTGAATTCTGTTTGCTAGTATTTTGTTGAAGATTTTTGCATCTATATTCATCAGTGATATTGGTCTGTAATTTTCTTTTTTTGTAGTATCTTTGTCTGGTTTTGGTATCAGGGTGATGGTGGCCTCAGAGAATGAGTTTGGGAGTGTTCCTTCCTCTGCAATTTTTTGGAAGAGTTTGAGAAGGATGGGTGTTAGCTCGTCTCTAAATGTTTGATAGAATTCACCTGTGAAGCCTTCTGGTCCTGGACTTCTGTTTGTTGGAAGATTTTTAATCACAGTTTCAATTCCATTACTTGTGATTGGTCTGTTCATATTTTCTATTTCTTCCTGGTTCAGTCTTGAAAGGTTATAACTTTCTAAGAATTTGTTCATGTCTTCTAGGTTGTCCATTTTATTGGCATAGAGTTGCTTGTAGTTGTCTCTTAGGATGCTTTGTATTTCTGCGGTGTCTGTTGTAACTTCTTTTTCCTTTCTAATTTTATTGATTTGAGTCCTCTCCCTCTTTTTCTTGTTGAGTCTGGATAATGGTTTATCAATTTTGTTTAACTTCTCAAAGAACCAGCTTTTAGTTTTATTGATCTTTGCTATTGTTTTCTTTGTTTCTATTTCATTTATTTCTGCTCTGATCTTTATGATTTCTTTCCTTCTGCTCACTTTGGGTTTTGTTTGTTCTTCTTTCTCTAGTTCCTTTAGGTGTAACGTTAGATTGTTTATTTGAGATTTTTCTTGTTTCTTGAGGTGGGCTTCTATAGCTATAAACTTCCCTCTAAAACTATGGGATGCTTTTGCTGCATCCCATAGGTTTTGGATCGTCGTGTTTTCATTGTCATTTGTCTCAAGGTATTTTTTGATTTCCTCTTTGATTTCTTCAGTGATCTCTTGGTTATTTAGTAACGTACTGTTTAGCCTCCGTGTGTTTGTGTTTTTTACAGGTTTTTCCCTGTAATTCATTTCTAATCTCATAGCGTTGTGGTCAGAAAAGATGCTTGATATGATTTTAATTTTCTTAAATTTCCTGAGGCTTGATTTTTGACCCAAGACGTGATCTATCCTGGAAAATGTTCCATGCGCACTTGAGAAGAAAGTGCAATCCGCTGTTTTTGGACGGAATGTCCTACAAATATCAATTAAATCTATCTGATCTATTGTGTCATTTAAAGCTTGTGTTTCCTTATTAATTTTCTCTTTGGATGATCTGTCCATTGGTGTAAGTGAGGTGTTCAAGTCCCCCACTATTATTGTGTTACTGTTGATTTCCTCTTTTAGAGCTGTTAGCAGTTGCCTTATGTATTGAGGTG